>NC_046328.1:5879294-6498044 GCF_009819535.1 Lacerta agilis
TCAGGCGTAGTGTTGAGGGAAGTGATTGGCAGGCACTGGCGAAGGATTTTTTTTGGGGGGGGGAGGAGGGTTCTTAATTTTCAGAGCTGTTCTGATTTTCAGGATGTGGAAGCTCTCTTGTTATCTCTGGACACACACCCATAAAGCACATACAGTAGGGGTTGCCAGCCTTTCACACTTGGGCACCAGTGCTTTCCGTGGAAGGTCTCTGTAAATAAGCCCTCGGAAATCTACGCTGCTCAGTTTCTGCTTGCACCGACTCACCAGTGGAAGCCGTGGATCAGACACTTGCTCTCCTTACCATTCTGAGCAGAAAGAGAGATGGAAAGAGCTTTTTTCCGTAAGCGAGCATGGCGGTGGCTGATTTACTTGCCTTCCTCCCCCCCCTTTCATTAATAGGGGAGAAAAACTACACCACTTTATGCTCTTCCCTGCTCTTTTAGATGTGGCAGCCGTTGGGTGCAATACTACAAAGACCCCTTTGGCAGCCATTTTGTGACTGGCCCCCCACAGCGCTTCTGCAAAACACCACCTGCACCTGCTGGCCCTACAAAGGTTGATGGCCCAACCTGTGGCGCCATCTTTGTCCTGTCCTGCCGGGTCTTTAGGGCTCAGCAGAGGAGTTGAGGTAACAAAGCAGGTCAAGTCAGCTCTGGGCACAGGTCATCAAAGTCCAGACAGGTCTCTCTAAGCAGGTCAGGAGCCTGGGCAGTCCCCAGTGGGTCCCTCAGCCAAGCACTGGAGCTACCCAAGGCTTTATCTATGCAGCAGTTGGCCCTGTGTCCTTGAGGAACTGGCTGTGGTGACTTCAAGGCCCTGTGTCTGATTCGACAGGCACTGACTTCTATGCAGTGGAAGGGATGAGGATGTCATTGGGAACTCACCATCCAAGTCCCAGGAAGGTGGGAGAGCCAAGACTTGGGCCAGAGGAAGGGTGGAACCATCACTTTCCCGATTTCTGTATTTCATATTTCCAGGCATATTTAAGCTTTCTTGACATTCTTGCCTTTTTAAATAATAATAATTAATAATAATAATAATTAATACAGGGATTATCCAGGACAGCAGCGGTCTGCGCCTCTTCCTCTTGATATGTGGTCTGAGAAGAGTCAAGGATCCTCTTTATTTAGTGGATGCTTTTGCAGGTTAGTACCCCCTTCCTTCCTTTCTCTTTCGCTTCGTAGCAAACACAGGATTGGTTTTGATTTACAGTATTATGTTTCTATGGCGCTTTTCATTCAAACGGATCCCCAAGAGGCTTACAAACGATAAATAATGATAGCATGATGGAACGTAATAGAACATCACAAATACAGCAGAAAACATTTAGAATAATTAACGAATTGTCAGTGAAACAATGACACTCTGTTAAACCGTGTTAACAAAGCAACAACTAAAAAATAATTTCAGGCAGTCGAAATAAAAATAAAAATAAAATAAAAAATTGTCCAGCAGCACCTTATAAACCAACTAAGTTTGTTCTGGTATAAGCTTTCGTGTTTCTCTGTCTTGTGATTCCTGATGTCAGATTTATGTCCAATATAGAGAGCTGAAGGGCACTGTTGGCATTTGATGGCATTCATAGGCCTACACAATGTTAGAAGATGAGCAATTAAATAGTGTATAAGGTGCTACTGGAGAATTTTTTATTTATTTATTTTTATTTCAACTTAAAAAATAAGCTAAATATCACAATGAAAGCAAAATTCACATTATATGATTAACAAATCAATACAGTATTTATAATCTACGGAGCAATATTATCGACGTTAACAAATCAGCAGCCAAAAAACAAACTAAGCACTGTTAAGTCCATACATAAACACTCCACACCCCCATGACTCAGAATCTTTCCCTCTGTTCAGTCCATTAAAAGAGACACAGGCACATAATATTCATGGCAGCAACACCCTTGTGAAGGTTCCTTGGACTGGAGGTGGGGCAGCATCTCCTGATAGCAAACAGAGTCTCTCCCACCACCCCACTACCCCCCATAGTTCTTCCTCTGGAAACAGCTCCTTTATGAAGGCTCCTAAGGTGGGGTGGCGCTGATCAGAAGGTCGGCGGTTCGAATCCCTGCGATGGGGTGAGCTCCCGTTGCTCGGTCCCAGCTCCTGCCAACCGAGCAGTTCGAAAGCACGTCAAAGTGCAAGTATATAAATAGGGACCGCTCCGGCGGTAAGGTAAACAGCATTTCCATGTGCTGCTCTGGTTCGCCAGAAGCGGCTTAGTCATGCTGGCCATATGACCCGGAAGCTGTACACCGGCTCCCTCGGCCAGTAAAGCAAGATGAGCGCCACAACCCCAGAGTTGTCCGCGACTGGACCTAATGGTCAGGGGTCCCTTTACCTTTATGCTGGCTTGACAGCCACGGACAGAAAGTCTCTACAGAGGGTGGTGAATACAGCACATGATATCACAGGCTGTCCCTTCAGTCTGCTAGATGACATCGCAAGGGATCGTTGCCTTAGGAGAGCGAGAAAAATTCTCAGGGATGACTCACACCCCAGCCATCACCTCTTTAATCTTCTACCCTCAGGCAGGAGATATAGAAGTATAATCAGCCGTACCAACAGGCTAAAAAATAGCTTCTATCCATGGGCTGTTATGCTGTTGAACGGAAAATAACATAGCGAAATTGAGTTGCGAGGTGGTGTGTTGTTCAATAAGCACACACAGTGCAATGAGACTGAGTGTTTGGGGGGGGGGGCTCATTTAATTTCATTGTACACAGGTTGTACAATGACAAGGTATTCTTATTATGTCCTCCTGGGAATTGGGCTCCCATCAGCCCAAAGCAGTCTGCTAGTTGGGGCCGGTGGGATCTGGAGCCTTGGGGGGGCACCAGGTTGGGGAAGGCTGACACAATGAGAAATGAGGCTCAAGCGATCGGGTTGGGCAAGGCCATGGAATATTTTTAAAAAGGAAAGGCCAAGAAGTCTCCACTGAACACAGACAGGCTTCAGGGACACAAGCATTTACACTTGTATTGAAGAGAAACCACAAAAGTGACAAGGCTTTGGAACTGGCCCTCAGCAAGAGAACATTGATTAAGCGATGAATTTAATCATCAGACTAATCCAGTCTCTCTGCGCTGAAGCTGAGCTGTAAATTCTGCTCACTAAATAGGAACATGGGGTAGTAATCCACTTCGCTGCTACGTAGGGCTGTCACCTGATTGAATAAATCTTAGCAGGTTGATTGTGTGAGGTTCAGTCAATTCATTGGCCAGATGTCCATACTTTTGCGGATGAAGGAAGCAGGACCCCTGGGGTGTGTGTGTGTGGAGAGACATAGATCATGTGTGTGCTTGTCACCGCGGGCAGCATCCAGGAAGAGATGTTCCCACGTATGAGTGTGTGAGAGAAGGAAGGATGCCTCTGCTAGCAGTATACTAAAATAAGTAACAACTAGTTTATTAATTTATTGGGAAAGAACTTTTTTCCCCTTTAGAACTAGCAGCCTTGTGCCTGGTGTTGCTTAGGAATTCTTAAGGGACAAAAAAAAAAAAATTGCTGTGGTTTTGGAACCTGGTTTTAAATCAGTGCGGTTTTGAAAGGTTCAGTCCTCCATCTTGATTCAAAATGGCATCCAATTTTATCTAAGCGTAGATGAATACTTGCTCCTTGAACTCAGGAAGCATCATGTAAAATTTGGATACTGACTCTTATGAGATGTCCAAATGCATAAAGCAAACAAGCAAACAACTTTCCAAAACAGGTAGGTAGCCGTGTTGGTCTGCCATAGTCAAAACAAAATAAAAAATTTAAAAAATTCCTTCAAGTAGCACCTTAGAGACCAACTAAGTTTGTTCTTGGTATGAGCTTTCGTGTGCATGCACACTTCTTCAGATACAGAAGTCCATTAACCTCACCAAGGGTATCTGAAGACGTGTGCATGCACATGAAAGCTCATACCAAGAACAAACTTAGTTGGTCTCTAAGGTGCTACTGGAAGGAATTTTTTTCATTTTTTATTTTGTTTTAACTTTCCAAAGTATATAGTAGACTGTTGTTTTATTCACATGCAGATTTGATTGATTGAATAATTCATTAAGATGCATATGATTTGATCAAGTAATATTTCTTTAACTGAGCTGCAAGAGGGCCAGCACTCCTATTGGTGGAATACCATATCTAGGAGAGAGAGCAAGTAGGACCTGTATCTGGAGGAGCTCTGCAAAATGTATGGCAATTGGAAAAAAATCACTGTGTCTTGGCCTCGGTCTCCTAGCTGTGAATTGGGCATAATGGCTGTCGGGTTCGCCAGAATGATTGTGACATCAACACAGCAAAGATGGCGAAGAGCTTTCCAGTATCACGTCTGCTATGGAAATGCAGAGTTCAGTTCCTGCTACCCTGACCAATGGTTCTGTGTTCATTGACTTTTCACGAGTGCCTCCCTCCAGAAACAGCAAAATAACTTTGGGGTTGATTAATTAAATTTAAGTCTGCTGCCCAGTAGGTTGGGGGCACCTTCCTTTTTTTTTTAAATGAGTCAAAATTTGCATAAACCAATTAACTGATGGATTGCCCGAGTTTCTCTTTACAATGCCCTAACCAGAACCGCATGCCACTTATTTTCCTGTAACCAGAACTTTCTCCTGTTGTTTGATAGAATGGCACAGAGAGGAGCCCAGCACACACCTGATTATAATTGGACCCGCAGTAAGTTTCCCCCCTTTCTTTGTAAGCATTCTTTCTAAATATAAATTCTTTGCGTAAATTTGTTTTCATGTGCTATGGCAGGCGGGCGCTGTTAAGACTATAGCCTCCCACTGAGAAGGAGTCATCCCTCAAGTGCTATGTGGGGCTTCCACCAGAATGTCTTGCTAGATTATGCCCCGTGGGTCAGAACTGTATGCCCTTAAGGTCACACTAAACCAAGGATTGCCAGCTTGGTGCTCATACGTGGCAATGTGCCACTAGTACCTCCTATGGCACCCCCAAAAGGTCTCAGCAGGCACCCCCTCAAGAACCCACAATGCTCCTTCTACTCACTCCCAGTTTGTTTTTTTTAGGCCATCGGAAAATGCTAGAGTAAAATAGGTAAAGGTAAAGGGACCCCTGACTGTTAGGTCCAGTCGCAGTTTGGTCAGACTCATGTTGGTAGCTTCAAGAACACTGTCCAACCATCTCGTCCTCTGTCGTCCCCTTCTCCTTGTGCCCTCCATCTTTCCCAACATCAGGGTCTTTTCCAGGGAGTCTTCTCTTCTCATGAGGTGGCCAAAATACTGGAGCCTCAACTTCAGGATCTGTCCTTTATCTGCTTTGTTGTTGTTGTTTAGTCATGTCCGACTCTTCATAACCCCATGGACCAGAGCACGCCAGGCACTCCTGTCTTCCACTGCCTCCCGCAGTTTGGTCAGACTCATGTTAGTAGCTTCGAGAACACTGTCCAACCATCTTGTCCTCTGTCGTCCCCTTCTCCTTGTGCCCTCAATCTTTCCCCACATCAGGGTCGCATTATTGGCCGAGGGAGCCGGCGTACAGCTTCCGGGTCATGTGGCCAGCATGACTAAGCCGCTTCTGGCGAAACCAGAGCAGCACACGGAAACGCCGTTTACCTTCCCACCGGAGCGGTACCTATTTATCTACTTGCACTTTGATATGTTTTCGAACTGCTAGGTTGGCAGGAGCAGGGACCGAGCAACGGGAGCTCACCCCATCGCGGGGATTCGAACTGCCAGCCTTCTGATCGGCAAGCCCTAGGCTCAAACTGCCTCTGCTCCTCATAGAATTTCATTTTTTTAAAGTATTTTTAAAAATTCAGTGTTTGTTGGTTTGGTGTGTGTGTGTGTGGAGTGTGGGATATTCGGTTCGTGATTTAATTTTGGCAGTATTCCTTTGGGGAATTCTTAGGACAATAGCCACAACCTACCCAAAATCACATGATGCAATCTCTGCCTTTCATGGTGTGGAGTTCTCCTTTAATCAGCTTGAGGAAGCGGCTGCCCAAACACAAATGAAGGCATGTGCTTGTTGTTGTTGCTCTCCTTTTTTCGTGCAGTGCCGTTAACCTGTGGGACTCATTGCCCTTGGATGTCCCGAGTGCCGGTAACATCACTGAGTCCGCAAAAAGACCAAGCTACACGCTCATACATGACAAATTTTTATTTTGTAGTTTAAAAGCAAATGTAACAGTCCCAAACCAGATCAGAACCATAAGGCAAAGAGAGAGAGAGGGGGGGGGAAAGAACATTTCATTTGTGTTGTTTCCTGTTTTAAAAATCAGACACTCCACACACACACACACCCCAGCTGCAGTTTGCCTCCATCTGTGCTGTTTGCTCTTTTGAAATGTCGGCCTTCTTGACCTCTGTACCAAGCAGGATCAAACATGTCCTGTGACTGCTGATGAACTGCATCAACAGCTCATCTCTGTGTTCTGGCTATTTTGAAGCCATTCCTGCCAGTCTTGCGTTTGCACATAATTAACAGATGTCAGCTGGTAGCAAACGACTGAGATTTCCGTCTGGCAAGAGTCTGCACAGAATTCCAGCTGACAATGGAAGTGGCAGGGGAGATAGGCCCCCGGTAAAACAGATGCATGGAAGCGAGAGCTGGACCATAAAGAAGGCTGGTCGCCGAAGAATTGATGCTTTTGAATTATGGTGCTGGAGGAGACTCTTGAGAGTCCCAAGAAGATCAAACCTATCCATTTTGAAGGAAATCAGCCCTGAGTGCTCATTGGAAGGACAGATCTTAAAGCTGAGGCTCCAGTACTTTGGCCACCTCATGAGAAGAGAAGACTCCCTGGAAAAGACCCTGATGTGGGGAAAGATTGAGGGCACAAGGAGAAGGGGACGGCAGAGGACGAGATGGTTGGACAGTATTCTCGAAGCTACCAACATGAGTCTGACCAAACTGCTGGAGGCAGTGGAAGACAGGAGTGCCTGGCATGCTCTGGTCCGTGGGGTCACGAAGAGTCGGACACGACTGAACGACTAAACAACAACAAAAACAGATTTACTGGAATCCAGCGAGAAACTTTGCAGTGCTGTGAAAGTTTGAAGTCGAGAGCAGTGGGGTGGGGAAAGAAGCAATGGGAAAGAAATGCCTTTTAGGTTAAGTTCTCTAATATCAGAATTAATTGCCGGGGGGGGGGGATTCTTTATATCAATAACATAATTTTATATTTACTAAAGCACTCCGATGATAAATTCTCAGTTGTCCAAATCCTATGCTGTATATTTTGACACAGGCTGAGTGCGTTTCCTCACAAAGAGTTATGGTTTGCATTTCTATATATGAAATTCTGTAATTGTTTTTAGCTGCAGAGGCTTTCTTTTTAAAAATAAATAAATGTGAAGTCACTTCGAGATATTTCATGGGAAGCGATGTAATAAAATGGGATTAAATAAATAAATAAACTGACAGGCTCTCTCTCTCCCCCCCCCCAATAAAACATCAAAGAAAATGAAGACTGTTTTCCAGGCCAAGTTTGTATCGATGGCCGTATTAAAGAAGAATAATTTGTTTATCCAGGATGATTGTTTACAACCGGGGGGTGGGGAGGGCTTGAAGTGAATCGTTTTTGCCCTCGTCTTCTGAGGTTTTGCATTTAAGAGTGCCCACGCCTATTGATTTGTCATGTTCGGTCATGTTTCTTTGATGCTGTATTAGGCCACTGATGCGATTTGTGCCTTCCAGTCTCCTGCCGCATTAAGGAAGAGCACTCTCTGCTTCTGAATCTGGCACCGCTGCCTGCCATGGAAGGGTTTGGAGAGGGATACTTGGCTCCACCCAGCTGCTCGTGGAGGTTCATAGGAAGCTGCCTTACATTGGTCTACATAGCTCAGTATTGTCTACACAAACTGGCAGCAGCTCTCCAGAGTTTCTGGCAGGGATGCTCTCCCCGCCCTACCTGGAGATGCCAGGGGTTGAACCTGGGACCATCTGGTTGCAAGACAGAAGCTCTGCCCCTGAGCCGTGGCCCTTCCCCAAGATGGAGTTGTTCATGTTCCTTATTCATTTTTTTGTTGTTGTTCAGTCGTTCAGTCGTGTCCGAGTCTTCGTGACCCCATGGACCAGAGCACGCCAGGCACGCCTATCTTTCACTGCCTCCCGCAGTTTGGCCAAACTCATGCTAGTCTCTTCGAGAACACTGTCCAACCATCTCATTTATTCATTTACATACAGTACTGCTTAATTGCCAAGGTGGCTTCTAAGATCAAAGCATTTAGAGCCAGAAAACAACTCAGTCAAAACATTAAGCACCCACACTTTAAAATGTGCAGTAAAACAAGCCAGTTGAAACAGAAGGTCCAGGTCCACTTGGCGGAGCTCAGGATTCTAGTTTAAAAAGAAATGTGGATCTCGCAAGTCTGAAGCCTGCTCATGCTTGCTCCCATCCACTGGGGAGTTAGGACACAGGGTGCTTCTAAATACCAGTTGCTGGAAACCAGTGGAGGGGAGAGACTTTCTCTTGTGCTCAGGTCCAGTTTGCATGCATATAAAATAATAATAATAATAATAATAATAATAATAATAATAATAATAATAATAATAATAATGGGCGGCCTCCAACAAATATTAAAATGCAATACAAAGTCACAAATTAAAAACTTCCCTAAACAGGGCTGCCTTCAGGTATTTTCTAAAGGACAGGTAGTTGTTTATCTCTCTGACCTCTGATGGGAGGGCGTTCCACTGGGCGGGCGCCACTACCGATAAGGCCCTCTGCCTGGTTCCCTGTAGCTTTGCTTCTCGCAGTGAGGGAACCGCCAGAAGGCCCTCGGTGCTGGATCTCAGTGTCCGGGCTGAACGGTGGGGGTGGAGACACTCCTTCAGGTATACAGGATTGAGGCCGTTTAGGGCTTTAAAGGTCAACACCAACACTTTGACTTGTGCTCGGAAACGTACTGGGAGCCAATGCAGATCTCTCAGGACCGGTGTTATGTAGTCCCGGTGGCCACTCCCAGTCACCAGTCTAGCTGCCGCATTCTGGATTAGTTGCAGTTTCCGGGTCACCTTCAAAGGTAGCCCCACATAGAGCGCATTGCAGTAGTCCAAGCGGGAGATAACCAGAGCATGCAACACTCTGGCAAGACAGTCTGCGGGCAGGTAGGGTCTCAGCCTGCGTACCAGATGGAGCTGGTAGACAGCCGCCCTGGACACAGAATTAACCTGCGCTTCCATGGACAGCTGTGAGTCCAAAATGACTCCCAGGCTACGCACCTGGTCCTTCAGGGGCACAGTTACCCTGTTCAGGACCAGGGAGTCCCCCACACCTGCCCGCCTCCTGTCCCCCAAAAAACAGTACTTCTGTCTTGTCAGGATTCAACCTCAATCTGTTAGCCGCCATCCATCTTCCAACAGCCTCCAGGCACTCACATGGTTGGCCACTGCGAGAACAGGAGGCAGGCTTTGATGGGTCATTGGCCCTGATCCAGCAGGGCTTTTCTTACATTCTCGGGTTCTTTCTCCCTTCAGCATCTGTTTTAGATACAAGAGTGTGCATGTATTTATTCTTATGCAAACACACGCGCACCATATCTTCCTGGGTTTATCAGCCCCGCTTGCAAGGTTTGCCAGTCTGATATCCTGGAAACTGCACTGTTCGCCCCTTTCTGTCATTTATTCCCCCTGCCCTCCCCAGCCCTGAAACATCTCTGATGCAAAACGAATGCAATTTCCCCTCTCTTATTAACTTGTCTCTTAGAACCTTCAGCTCCTATATTTTCATTAGAACATTGAGTTGTCTTATTACCTTCCTGCTTTTCATTGTGCTGGTTATTTTTCTTTCTTCCTTTTTTAATCTCTGTTTCTTTCCACTCTGATACACTGCAAGATTTGAAAGCAAACTGGGGTGGAAGAGAAAATTGGGAGCAGGTATAATGTGTTTTGCGTTTCCGATGCCTTCAGATGCAGCCCGTGGAAGATTTCCAGGCACTTCACTTTACATCTGCTTCACTTTCCCCAGAAACAAACAGGCACATCCCACCTTAGCCCCACAATTTGGGAAATTTCTCAAAATGTTTATATATCCTAAAGTTTAATTGCACACCAGCTTTTTCCTTTCATTTTGGGGGGGGGGGAAGTTTCTGAAAATGCTTAAACTGCAGCAGCACAGGGATTGGTAAAAAAGAAAGAAAGAAAGAAAGAAAGAAAGAAAGAAAGAAAGAAAGAAAGAAAGAAACCAAACCAAGTGAAAGAGCTTTGTAGTGGATGAGATTATTTACTTATTTGTACAGCATTTCAGCATGGTGATTTGACTCTGGCAAGGCAGTTTGTGACTATTAAACACCAATGTTGTTCAAGAGAGCATCTGCAACAGAATAAAACAGGCTTTGAAACCCTAACTGAATGAAATTGAAACACATTAAAACCCTGGTGGAACAAGAATGTCCTGGGCTGCATTCCTGGGGGCCATAGGATTAATCAGTCCCTGTGCCCCCCCAAGGCCCATAGGATCTCCCCAGGGAAGGAGAGAGAGAGAGAGACACTGTCTTGGAGAGGCAAATCTCACCTCCCTTTGCTTCTTCAGTGAGACACTGGATAAGTTCACAGAACAGGGTAGAAAGGAAGTTACATGCCAGTGCTGGAGGTGCTTGGAGATAAGAGCTCCCCCATTTCCTCCCACACCACCCTAGAGCAATAAATGTCTGTTAGAGATGGGTACCATAATTCAGCACCATAATTTGAATTATGGTGCTGGAGGAGACTCTTGAGTCCCATTGACTGTAAAAAGATCAAACTTATCCATCCTTAAAGAAATCAACCCTGAGTGCTCACTGGAAGGACAGATCCTGAAGTTGCGGATCCTGTACTTTGGCCACCTCATGAGAAGAGAAGACTCTGTGGAAAAGACCCTGATGTTGGGAAAGATGGAGGGCACAAGGAGAAGGGGACAACAGAGGATGAGATGGTTGGACAGTGTTCTCGAAGCTACCAACATGAGTTTGGCCAAACTGCGGGAGGCAGTGAAAGATAGGGGTGCCTGGCGTGCTCTGGTCCATGGGGTCACGAAGAGTCAGACATGACTGAACGACTGAACAACAACAACAGAGATGGGTACAAACCAAGTAAGAGGACGCAGAAGAAAATTTCAAATCTGAAAGTTCTTCACCTGTAGCTTTCGGATGGGCGAGGATCTCGCATCCAATTTTAGGCTAAACCCCTAGAGCTGGCACAGTTTGGGGTTTTTTAAAGGTCAGAACAAAAAAGAAAGGGGGGGAGTGCCACCCGCCCCTGCCAGCATGGGCCCAGCAGACCATTAAAAAAGGCAGATCCAGACACCTTTGGTTCTCCTTGTCCACTGACAACAGAGAAGGGATGAGCCTAACCTTCCTTAGTGGGAGGTTCTACAGCCCTGTCCTGCCTCCCCACCAATCTCACCTGCTTTAGTTGTGGAATGCAGCTGAGTGGTCCTTAATACCTTACTGGGACTGCAGGCACACATCCTCGAACCTGTGACTTTCTGCATGCAGGGCATGTGTTCTGTGGCGTGTTCCCCTTAGAACAGCAGTGGGCATATTTTGGCTGTCCAGCTGTTGTACAACTCCCATGAACCTCAGGAAGCCTGATGGCCAGGGAACATAGGAAGCTGCCTTTACGTCGAGTCAAGACTATTGGTCCATCTATCTCAGCATTGTCTACACTGACCGGCAGCTGATCTTCATGCAGGGGTCTTTTCCTGCCCTAACTGGAGATGCTGGGAATTAAACCTGGCACCTTCCACAGGTTCCCAGGGTGATGGGGGTTGAAGTCCAGTAACACCTGAAGGACCATAAGTTCCACATCACTGCCTTTGAACACTGGGTTTCCATTCGTGGGTCAACACGCACTTCTGCTTAAGTTGGTTTGCAAATCGAGCCTGCTTAAGTTAGATTGCAACAGCAGCTAGCACTGCACAAAAGTACCATCCAGAAGGGAGTGGGATACTACCCAGTGCTCAGGCAAAAAATAAACATATTCCTGTTGTAATCAAGACTGGCTGATGATCAATCATTTTTTACTTCAATCAACTCCTAGATATTTATTTTCTTTTTCTTTTAGCATACTTAACGGTTGTGATAAAGATCCATTTCACCAATATTGAATGGGATAGCTTCTAACCTTGGATCATATCCTGTGCTACTCATACTGTTGAAATCAATCGACTCTGATCCACTCATTTCAGTGGGTCAGCTCTGACTACAGCCCATTATTGTCTGCCCATTAAATACATAGATGTAAAAAATGCACCTTAAAAGTTGGCATCGCCTTATCGTATCCTCACGATTTTGAAAGCCCGTTGTTCTTGAAAGGTCAGCGTTAGGAAAGAGCTTGCGTTGGTTTTGGAGAAGATGCCATTGGTGTGGTTTACTGTGTGCAGTAGGGCTGGGGAATGGTTTTCAGCCTGAGGACCAACCTTGGGGCAGGATGTCACACATGACGAGCATGCTGGATCAGGCCCAGGGCCCAACTGGTGCAGCATTCTGTTCTCACAGTGGCCAAGCAGATGCCTGTGGGAAATCAAGGAGCAGAACACGAGCACAAGAGCAAGTCTCCCCTCCTGCAATTTTCCGCAACTGGTATTCAGAAGTGATGCTGCTTCCAAGTGTGCAGGTAGAGAGCATGGTTATTGTGACTAGTAGCCCTTGAAAGCCCTCTCCTCCATGAATTTCTCTAAACTTCCTTGTGGGGAGCGAATTCCAGAGTTGACTTACGCTGCGTGAAGAATGACTTCTTTTTTAAACTGTTGTGAATCTTCCAGCACTCCGCTCCTTTGGATTTCCACGAGTTCCAGTGTTTTGAGAGAAGGGAGTGTGGGACTTTTCTCCATCCACTTTCTCCATGCCAATGCATAATTTTATAATCTTCTGTCTAGCATGTCGCCTCTTACTTGCCTTTTCTGTAAACTAAAAAGTCCCAAACAGCCTTTCCACAGACGGGGGTTTCCTCCATCCTCTTCATCGTTTGGGTTGCCATTTCCTGAAATTTTCCATCTCGACAACATCCTTTTGGAGAGGAGGCAACCAGAGCTGTACAAACACTCTGTGGTGTAGTGGTTAAGAGCGGTGCACTCGTAATCTGGTGAACCGGGTTCGCGTCCCCGCTCCTCCACATGCAGCTGCTGGGTGACCTTGGGCTAGTCACACTTCTCTGAAGTCTCTCAGCCCCACTCACCTCACAGAGTGTTTGTTGTGGGGAAGGAAGGGAAAGGAGAATGTTAGCCGCTTTGAGACTTCTTCGGGTAGTGATAAAGCGGGATATCAAATCCCAACTCCTCCTCCTCCTCCTTCTTCTTCTTCTTCTTCCAGTGTTGGGCAGGACCAGAGGCAAAAAATGGGTGGAGCAGTGAATGTAACTTTGACTTTTACACTTACACACTCCACCAGACAAGCGAGAGGCAGTATCAGAGTTCAAGCACACCTTCAACCCAGGCGAAAACATTCAAGGAGGGTTCAAAGCAGAGCCAGTGATCTAGGTGTGTGGTGTGGGGAAAGTCCCTAGGGCCAGATGAAGGGGCCCGGAGGGCCACATTTTGCCTGAGTCCCGAGGTTCCCCACCCCTGGTGTCCAGCAAAACTGCAACCTCAGGCCATTAATATTTTCCCAGTGTGGAGGATGATTTGCTGTTCATAAGTTTCCTGTGTTTTATTTCCCCTGCCATAGGTTGATCCACTGTTTGCAGAGGAAGTCAAAGAGAAAATTAAAAGGTAGGCTCCTAATTTGGAGATTAAAAAGAAAAAAGAAAAATATACAGCTATATTTATTTCCTCTGAATTCTCATTGCAAACTCTTTCCATGTTGCTCAGATTTACTCGGGAAGCTCGATTCCTGCTGAGACATCCTGTGTTCACTTCAGTTTTACTGAAGCATACATTTTCTGGCTCCGAATTATGTGTGTTAAGGGCTCATAACATTCACATTGAATACAAGACAAGCATTATGACCCCATAATTCTTCTCTGGCTTGGATTTTCACGCAAGTTGGAAAAGGCAACCCAGGTTGCCAGCTGATAGATAACTCTAAAAAGAGCTCTGAAAAAGAGGCTTCTGAGCAAAATTAGCCATTTATAATCCAAAATTGAAATCCAAAATGTTTACGTTTCAGTTCATGGGTGGAGGAGCTGCAGGGGAGGTTGGGAACATTTCAGGAGAAGGGAGATTAATTCTGTCTTGCTGCTACATTGGAAGGTGTGTGTGTTAAGTATTTGTTCATTTTGATATAACACCAACAAAGTACGTGGCACTTTGCAGAAGTCATTTTATGTTGATGTTCCTGAATTTGTGGGGAGGGGCCACAAATTAGTGCTAGAGCACCTGCTTTGTGCACAGAAATTCCCAGGTTTCATTCCCAGCTCAACCTGAAATCTTTCTGCCATGCAATATCTCCAGACAACTCTGAAGTCCAGTATCTGGAGGCCAACTAACAGACTAAACCATCTTTGCTTGGTAGGGTGGATGGGGTGCATTTGCTACAGGAGATCTCTCAAGAAGACCTGCATGCTCTGGTGAAAAAATGTTTTGCCGTTGTCAACAGTTCCATTTCGGAGGGAATGTCGGCCACAATCTTAGAGGTAATTGCATCTGAACAATGACCTTCATGTGGAACGTTCCCTTGCTCGGCTGGTTTGAAATCTCCATCAGCTTCCCTGCCTGCCTTTCAAAGCCTGCAAAACGCAAGGGCTTTCTCTAAAACATTATGCAGGAACAGTTTAGCAACTCGCAGTTACAGCCGGCCTGTGAAATTAACAAATTCTCAGCGGGTGAGGAATGGGAAGAAGTGTCCTTCGTCTTGTTGTTTGTCAGTCTCAATCAAAATCGTCAGGAGCGATGGGAGCTGTTGTCCAGCAACATCTAGAGCAGGCATAGGCAAACTCTGCCCTCCAGCTGCTTTGGGACTACAACTCCCATCATCCCTAGCTAATAGGACCAGTGGTCGGGGATGATGGGAGTTGTAGTCCCAAAACATCTGGAGGGCCGAGTTTGCCTATGCCTGATCTAGAGAGACACCTTCCTTCCCGACAGTCCATCTCGGGTGCCAAGATCAGCAGAGGGTGCCTTCTTGGTACTTCCAGCACCCTCAGAAGTTCAAGGGGCAGCTGCAACCTAGGACAGAGCCTTCTCTGTGACACCCCCAGCATTGTGGCATTCCCTCTGTGCATAGATGCGCCTGGCACCTTCATGGTGTAGCTTTTGTTGGATGCTGAAGACACACAACTTTACCCTGGCCTTTGACATCAGAGAGAGAGAGAGAGAGAGAGAGAGAGAGAGAGAGAGAGAGAGAGAGAGAATTGTACCTACCCCATTTCCTTGAAAAAGATTTCTTTTAACTGATTTAATTGTAACTCACCCCAGTGACCTCATTCAAATTCGAGGCTGGCGAAATCAACAGGCCTTCCCCGTCCCAAAATTGTAGAGTTAGTTGGAAGGGATCCCAAGGGCCACCTAGCCCAATCTTATTCACTGCAATCATCACAGCTAAAGCATCCATGACGGTTGGCCAACCAATCTCTGTATAGCCTTCCAAGGGAGTCCATTCCACTATTAAACAGCTCTTGCCGTCAGGGAAGAGACACAGTGATAGATGCAGGGCCAGCAAGCGATTCTACTTGTGAGTCATAATTCCTGAACAATGCTTGCTATGTGTAATATTTCTACAGCTATATTTACATAATAGTGGCCATGCTTTGCGTAATTTATTCTGGCTTGACTTTTCGTTTCTGCTGCCCTCTCTTAGTATGCAGAGCCCCGCCTCGCTTTCTTGATAATCCTATCACTAATTGTTTTAAAAAATAATTTAAAAAAAATCCTTCCAGTAGCACTTTTAACTTAGTTGGTCTCTAAAGTGCTACTGGAAGGATTTTTTAATTTTTTATTTTGTTTTGACTATGGCAGACCAACACCTGTAACTGGAACTAATTGTTTTATCATCTTACTGCAGCGACGGACAGAAGCAAGGTATTCTTGCGTAATAAGAATTCATATCAGCTCTCTCTTGGGAGACTGAGCGTCCCAGCCTTTTGAGAAAAGAGGAGTTTCTAGGCCTCACAATGATAGCAAGTCACAATCGCAAAGTAGGGCTGGCCCTAAAAAATGTCAAAGGCCGCTGTCAAAAGATGTGTCTTCGGCATAAGCTGGAAACTGTATAAAGCTGCCTGGTGAAAGGCCAGAAACACGCCTGTGGGGAAGGAGGTCCACAACTTAGTGGCAGGAGCAACCCAGCAGTAAATCACACTGAGCAAGTGGAGTTAACTCTTTATTAGCAGAAACAGGATCTGCATAGGAGTGTCAGGCCTAATGAGCACAACAACTCTTCTTTGGTAGGTCTTGCCCAGGGGGCAGCAAACTTTTTCCTTAGGGTCCACTGTCCCTCAGACCTTGTGGAGGGCCAGACTATATATATATATATATATATATATATATATATATATATATATATATATATATATATATATATATATATAATGAATTCCTATGCACACTACGAGAGGGGACAAGTAGTCCTCCTCCCCACCCAAGCCCCAGCCGCCTTCTCGGTTTGTCACCTGCCTCATTCGCCAAAGAACTGGCAGTGGTGGCGTGAAATGGGCTTCCTCCCTGCCTAGAGAAAGAAGGTGCTGCGCTTGCCTTCCCAGGGGCTGCTGCTGCTGCTTCTCGTGAAGCGAGTAGTAGGCAGAGTGAGCTCACCCGCTCCGCTCTCTGGCCCACAGGAGCACCAGGGTGGCGGTGGGAGGAAGAAGCCGAGCGGCGGCGGCTCTGCCAATCAAACACCATGCCTCGTTTATCTTAGCGCGGCACAGGGACATCTCTGCCAGTCAAATGCCACTGAGGTAAACCAGGCGCAGCGTTTGATTGGCAGAGCCGCCACCGCTCGGCCTCTTCCTCCCGTCGCCATCGCCAGGAGTCTCAGCTTCTCGGCAGGTTCTGGCTTTGCAGCGCGGGGTGGATTTAGGACCCACGTGGGCTTGATCCAACCCAGGGGCCTTAGTTTGCCAACCCCTGGTCTTGCCCCTATGAGGCAGTGGCAGAGTTTGAAGGTCCCCACTTTCCCACAGCTGTCTTAATTCTCCTCCTTTCCTGGGTTTCCCCCAAGCAATCTGATACTACCTGCCAGCCTTTGCTCCTCCCACTTCATGCCTCTCCTGGTCCTGGGAGACCAGGGGGAGGGGAGGTTGTTGGAGCAGGACGGGGAGACAACCTGATTCCTCTCAGCCTCTTGGCCTGCTTTCTGTCCTGCTTCTGCTTCTGGACTTCTCTATGCCACAGACTCTTCCTGCTCACTAAACCCTGTTACCTCTTCAGCTTCTGACACCTCCTCCTCCCAGTCTTCTCTCTCTCCTCCCTCTGCCCACTCATCCCTGTCCCACCACCAGTCCCCTGGCTATGGGCCTTCTCCCCTTGGCAGTTCCCCACCTGGTTCCTCCCACCACTCCTCTGTCTCCAATCATTCCATGTCCCTTGGAGGCTGCTGCAGAGAACGCCCCCCCCCACCCCAAAAAAGGGACTTCTGAGCTTGGTGGAACAACCACAGGGTCTTCTTCCATCAGCCTTAGCACCCAAGAGGGTCTATAGGAAAGGAGGTGTTTTTCGGGTATTTGGGGCCTAAGTCATTTGGGCCTTTAAACACTAATGAAAGCACCTTGACTTATGCTTGAAAAGAAAAAGTTTCTAAATTCGGGGGGGGGGGGGAGAGAAAAAAGTGGGGTAGGGGGGGAAAGAAGCACAAACCTCCAGTTTCTTTCAACACTTTCCTCTAATCAGCCTTCCAAAGGCCAAAGGGTCTCGAGGGTTCCTTACCCGAGAAGCCTGGAAATAAAATCTGGATCATCGTTGACAGGCCAGATCCCCTTGTGCTAAGAAAGGAAGAGCAAAGCATTAATGCATGGAGTGGGAGGGGGTGATGGAGAAAATCCGTACACAGAGTCCGAAACAGAACTTCCCCCATTCCATAAGGAAAATAATTACATTCCTCTTGGATCATGCCATAGTGCAATTTCTGGCCATGCTCCTGATTCCCAATCAAGCTGTGTCGGTCCAAAAGTGGTCCAGGTGCAAAAACAACATTTCCTTGCCTGCTCGCTCTCAAAGATTCATCAACAACCCTGACGCCTTTCAGCAGATCTTATCCATTGCTGGATTGTCTCTCCAATCTGTTGCTGGGTTGAATGGGGCTGCAAAACCAGAGGGAGGGAGATAATTTCTGCCTAGCCTTATTAAAAACAAACATAAATAAATCGCCACCAGCTTCACACTCACCTGCTAGTAAAGGCTCAAAAATATAGGCACTATATTAGTATCACACAATATTTCAGAATTTACTGGGGGTGGGGAGGAGGTGACTAAGACGTTCTGTTTTGGCTAGATTTATTCGTTCATTTCTAAGATTGTTATAGGGAACAATTTGGATCTGTCCCACTTCCTTTTCTTTAGGGATCACCCTCCCTGAGGTAGGAAATTCATAATGGGCGAAGCCGCCCGTTTCTCAGTACTTCTCATTACTATTTTGTGTTCTTTTTTGGTAGAGGATTATTTTGTCCGTCTTTCCCTTGGACAATACTCTTGGCCCTGACAGTGAAGTAGCACCATCTGCTTAGGAAGGAAAGAGAAGATAGCTGTTGAAGAACGGTGCTATTTTAATTAGGAAAAACAACCTCAACCCTACCTGAGATGGTCAACAGGAGGAATGACCATCTGTCAAAACCTTGTTTTCATTAACCAGGGCAGAAATACTGCTCCGGAAAATGAAAGTGAAGCCTCAGACAGTGCTTGGACCCCACTGATTAAAAATAAATAAATTCAGGACCATCTTGTTCGGCCAACACTACTCCGCTGGGTGGATTTGAGCTACGAGGACGTCCAACCTTTTATCAAGAGGGTTTCGTGGGCTCATAAGAAGAGCTCTGCTGTGGGTTAGATCAAAAGCCCATCTAAGCCACTTCTCATGGTGGCCACCTCTCTTCTAAAAAAACAAGAAAAACAAATTGTGGGTCAGGTGCAAGTGGATCAGAAAAGCATATTCATGGAAGCATAAATGTCAGCCAGGCAAAGAGATAGGTCTCTTTATGGTCGAGTCAGATCCGATCAGGAAGAACCTTCTTTGATAAATGGGGTGTAGCCAAGCTGAGACCTGAGAGCGACCTATCTGCCTCCAGACTGTGTTTAAAGTGACTCACCACACGAGATGCTGCTCCACAGATTCAAGGGGTTCCTGGTGCAAATTCTGATGCAAATGCACACTCAGAGGGAAAGAGGTTCCCCAAAGACTCCATCCTGCTTCTGTTGCATACCCTCAACTTCCTCGTTTGCAGTGCTATATTTCTAGGAAAAGAGGTGGCAGTACTCACTATTAACGCCTCCTTCTTTCTCTTAGAATGGCAATGGCACCTGCCTGAGAGGTGCCAGAACTCACCTGAGAAGTGCTGAAACGGAGATCTGGCAAGTTCCTCCTGAAAAAAAAAAGCCCTGCTTGTTTTATGCATATCCTTTGTCACTCCCAAGTGTCTGGGCTGAAATTACCACTCACCCCATTCCCAGTTTTATGCTCCCCACTGGAAGACTGAAAATTTGTTGGTGTCCTGGCCCTCCCCGTCCAGTGAAGAACCCAGACTCACAAATCTGGTTCTGCGAGAGGCTTTGATGTTCAGATCAGTGCATTAGGTGAGTGTCAGGTTACAGAAATCAACAGCAAGCGCAAGAGAAGTTAAATGCATGCCGCTAAGCGTGAGATAAAGCATTAATCCAACAAGCGCCACGTGTGAAGAGCCTTCTTCCTTGTGAAGAGCGGGGCAGGCCCAGCTATTTGTGCAGCAAGCGACCGGAGCCAGTCTGGTGTAGTGGTTAAGAGCGGTAGACTCGTAATCTGGGGAACCGAGTTCGTGTCTCCACTCCTCCACATGCAGCTGCTGGGTGACCTTGGGCTAGTCACACTTCTCTGAAGTCTCTCAGCCCCACTCACTTCACAGAGTGTTTGTTGTGGGGGAGGAAGGGAAAGGAGAATGTTAGCCGCTTTGAGACTCCTTCGGGTAGTGATAAAGCGGGATATCAAATCCAAATTCTTCTTCTTCTTCTTCTTCTTCTTCTTCTTCTTCTTCTTCTTCTCCTCCTCACCACTGTGCAATCCAACGGAGACACCAGTCCCAGTAGGTTGGCTAGGTGAGGTTTGCTCACTCCATCAGACATCTCTTGGGGCTCTAGAACAGACACGCCAGCCCGCCCAACCCACTGGGAACCTAAAGGAATTTTTTGCCTGGTTGCTCAGAAAGGGATCTGGCCCTCAGACTGAAAATAATCCCTAGTACTGCCTTAACTTCTCCCTTTGCTGAAAAGAACTCAGGCTCAGATGATGGCAGTTAGAACTGTCAGTGGATCAAACTTCATAGAATCACCCTTCTCCCTTCCTAATAGTCATAGAAATCATGGAATTGTAGAGTTACAAGTGGGTAGCTGTCTGCCATAGTCGAAACAAAATAAAAAATGCACACGAAAGCTCATACCAAGAACAAACTCAGTTGGTCTCTAAGGTGCTACTGGAAAGAATTTTTTATTATGGAATTGTAGAGCCTGCAATGCCATTTGTGGCTGTTCTGGCGGCCTCAGCATAGGCAGTGAAAAAATGCTTGAGCAAAGTCCCTCTGCTTACTGGCAAACAGGTTCCATTGAAGTCAGTGGGGCTCACTTCTGAGTAGATAAGTTTAGCACCACACTGTTAGCCAATTAGTCATTGAAACAGAGCCGTCCTCCCCACTAATGTGTTTGTGTGCGAGTGTGCAGGCAAGCTCAAGTAATCCACTTTTTCTGCTTTCTACCCCCCCACCCCAAGAAAACCCCCAAACTTGTCATACTTTCCTTCCGGGCCGATTACACCATGGGGAAATCACGTCCCCCCACGATAATGACAGTAATTAAAAGCACATTCTCTCCTAAGTGCCAGTGAATCGGTATGGATTGAACAACCTGGAGAGTGGATTTCTTTCTGTTGTCTGACACCGCAGTAATTTGTACAAGATGAGCCATTAAGCGCTCAAAGGCACCGCATGTTTTTTCAGGATTTCTGAGGCTGGCGGCGGTAATTAAAATTTCAGGTCGGGGGGGGGGTGTTCGCTTGACAAGTGCACAAGCGGGCTCCATGCGCTTCCCCAGAGATATCGAGGATTTACCTCATGCCATTCTATGCACCGGTGGTTGTTGGAAATTTCTGTCCCTCGTGAAGATTAACCTCTGGCAGATCCGCCAGTGCTCTCGAGCCCAAATAAACCCAGATGATGTATTCATAATCACAAAAGAAGACCCCTGCTGGATCAGGCCAGTGGCCCATCAGTTCCAGAATCCTGTTGTCACAGCAGCCAACCAGATTCCCCAACAGGAAGCCTGTAAGCAGAACCCTGCTCCACAATCCTCTGCAAATTTCCATCTCTACCTAACTAACCCCAAGCCTTTTCTCCACTGTATCGTTCACTAGGCAATGGATTTTTTTTAATAGGAATTTATTGGTATTTTAACAAAATACAAAAAATACATACAAAATACAAAATACAAAGCAAAAAACTAATACGATACAATTCATCAAAAACTAAACCAACAAAATACAAACTTCACGTGCAAACATCTATTTAACTATTCTATTCTTATTTATAATCTTACTTAGGGGACTTCCTCACGCCCTCTCTTCTGTGTTCATTTCAAGTATACTGTAGTAACTTTATAACCTCTTTAACTCTTCTTTCACGACTTCCGGCGGCGACGCCATTGCGGGTGGTCGTGGGCTGCTTCGGCTGCAAAGCACCCAGTCCATCCCGGGGGTTAGGAGCCCTGCTACCGCAAAGCGGGGCTCCGGTTGGGGTGCGGGAAGAGCGTCCCGCACCCTGGGCTCCCCGGCTGTGCCCGTTGTGGCTCCGAACCCTTCCCCCGCTCCCCCTGTAAAGGGGGAGTGGGGGTGAAGGGACGACGGAGCCGGGCTATAGGGGACATGCCCCAACCGGGATGTAAATGCGGCGACAAAGCCTGTGATGAGCGTCTAAGTTCTACCTGTCTTTAACGAGCTGATAAGAACCCAGTGGCTGTGAGTATTTGATTGACTCTTTGTATTCTTGGAACGACCTGGGGGAAAGAAGAAAGGCAGCCCGCCTCCCTCCCTTCGGGAGTTGAAAGAAATTAACCGTTTAAGTGACTGCTGCTACAACAATCGATAGAAAGTATCTGGAATTTGAAAACTGAGACTCCTGAGATTTCCCTTCGGGGGTTAACTGGGGAAAAAATATCTCCATTTGAAGTTTTGGTCTTTATACTCCGGCTTCGGAGAAATGGCGACGACTTGGACGGTTGTGGGAAAAAATTGAAACAAAGGAAGGAAGGGACAGGAAGAGACAGGAACTGAAATCTGACACTCACCCTCCCTTTTAAAATGCTGGACTTTGTCTTTGCACTGTTATTGAACTCTGGTTTAAAGGATGAGGAAATGCTCACTGTCTTGAAGCTGGAACTGCTTAATCGGAAACTGCAAGTTTTGAGTGGAATTATAAATAAAAAGGACTCACTTTCCACAGAGGAGGCTTTTCAAAAGTTTTATACAATGGAATCAAACCTTGGCAAAGAGCTAGGAGGGGTGCTTGAAGGATGGTTCGAAATGGCTGGGCAACTCCGGGAAAAGGAACCGATTTCTGGGGGTGGCAGCCCTGGAACGGGAAAATTTACAATATCCAGACTCCGAGGTGGCAGCTCGGGGGCAAGGGACATGGAATTAAGATTTCTACAAGAAGAAGAAGTATGGCACAAAGGTACGGAGGAGCCCAGAAAGGAAGTGATGAACACCCTGAAGCTCGATGCCAGGTTTGTTGTGAATGCCTGGATCTGTGGACACTCAGAAGAAGATAATTGGAGATCCGGTTCTGGTGAAAGACAGAAAAAGACAATGGACAGAGGGGGAGTGGGTTGAAGTATTAAATGTATAATCCAAATGGTCTGTCATGGTATCCGAAATCGGAGTGTGAAGTCTGTTAATTATAAGTTTATTTTAAATAAGTAAGGAGATATTGATTCTTAAGTCAAAAGCAGCATGATAAAGGATAGAAGAAGTAAGTTTAGTTATAAGAATATATGGTTAAGATTTAGGTTATAATAAAAAGATCAAGATAATTGTGTTATTTTTAAGTAAAGTCAATTTTTTTTTATAGAGAAAAGTTGTTAAGGAAATAGTATACTGATTTAAAACCGAAGGTGAAAAGGCGGGGGAAGTCAAACGTCAAGATTCAGAAGTAGAAATATTTTTTTTTGTAAGATATACAAATAAGAAGAAGAATCCTGACATTATGTGTATTTGTATTTGTTTTTGTATTTGTAGGTGTGGGGTTGGGTTTGTGTTATATTATGAAAATGCTAATAAATTCTGTTTAAAAAAAAACAAAAACTCTTCTTTCACTAGGCAATGGATTTAAATGTTCCGGTGATGGCAAGGAATATCCCAGGGAATGCTGCAGTAATCGCGCACAAGATGACTGGGCTGCTATACTCAAACCCCCAGGTAAAAAAAAGAAGAAGTAATGACCCAATGCACACTTGCGTTGAGAGCCGGTGTTGTTGTGTAACCATTGGAGTGTTGGACTAGGACCTGGGAGACCAGAGTTCAAATCCCCACTCAGCCATGAAGCTCCCTGGGTGACCTTGGGCCTGTCACTCACTCTCAGCCTGACCTACCTCACAGGACTGTTGTTAGGATAAAATGGGGGGAACTACATGTGCCACCTTGAACTCCTTTCAGGATAATTGGGATATAAATGCAATCATTAATAATAATAATAATAATAATAATAATAATAATAATAATAATAATAATGCTGGAATTTAAACCTACATAGGTTAGGGTTACGGTATTCAGTGGTGAAGGATATGGTCACTGTTGATATCAAATGATACGTAATTCATGTTGCGCCCCCCCAAAAAAAATTTGTATTACGTTTCCTTTGCACAGAAGTGAATGGTGTGAAATAATGTGATAATTACATAAGAATTACCTATCTTCATTGTGACTAGCACTGTTCTGCTGTAATTCGGTTTCCAACAAAAACCGTTTATTCACCTCACTTTCTGTATTATTTTTATGTAATTTATTTCGTAAAGTTCCACCACAACAGACAGCAAGCCAAAATGACATATTTTCGTCAGAAACCGAACTGTAGCAGAACGGAAGTGCTGCTGTATGTGAGAAACATGGCTCAGACTGGAAATGGACACCTCCTTACCTCCCTGCCTTTAGGGGAAGAGAGTTCCACATCCTCAAATCGGTTTCCCACAATGCCGCTGAGCAATTCTACGCCAGACGCTCCAGGGTATTTGGGGAAACCTCAGGTGGCTGGCAGCTTTGAAAACCTGGCCGCTGCCAGCGAATAAACCTGTGGCCAGGGAAACAGATTTGTGGGGAGGAGGCCAATGCAGTACCAATCCCAGCAAGGGCAAGGTTGGTTTATTGCCAGTGGGGTCCTGCCAGGCACCTGAGTACTAGCAGCTACTTAAGAATAGTGATGGGAGAGATGGAAGTATCCAGGGGAGACCTTGGACAATACCTTTTCGCTTGAAAGGGACCTGAAGGGTGGATCACATTTTAAGGAATGGGGAAGGGCTGTGGTTCCAAAGCAGAGCATCTTATTTGCCCGCAGAAGGCCCCAGGTTCACCCCCCACCATCTCCAGGTAGGACGTTGCAAGATCCCCTTTCTGAAATCCTAGAGAGCCCCTAGTGGTCAGTGCAGACAGTACTGAGCTGCATGGACCGATGATTATGATATATTAAATTTGTTTGTCACTCTATCTTGTCCAAGGAAACCCACAGCAACCAACCAATCAACAAACGAGCAACCACACAGAGATACATTAAAACCAAAGGGAAACTGAAATGCATTAAAAACAACCCACTCAATTCTAAAAGACCACAGAGATTTAAAGGCCAAAGGCCTGGTTTTAGAGTACATTTTTTGCCTGTCACCGAAAGATATATAAGTATGGCGGCAGGTGAACCTCCCTGGGGAGTTGTTGTTGTTTAGTCGTTTAGTCATGTCCGACTCTTCGTGACCTCATGGACCAGAGCACGCCAGGCACTCCTGTCTTCCACTGCCACCCGCAGTTTGGTCAGACTCATGTTGGTAGCTTCGAGAACACTGTCCAACCATCTCATCCTCTGTCGTCCCCTTCTCCTTGTGCCCTCCATCTTTCTCAACATCAGGGTCTTTTCCAGGGAGTCTTCTCTTCTCATGAGGTGGCCATAAGTATTGGAGCCTCAGCTTCAGGATCTGTCCTTCCAATGAGCACTCAGGGCTGATTTCCTTCATAATGGATAGGTTTGATCTTCTTGCAGTCCATGGGACTCTCAAGAGTCTCCTCCAGCACCATAATTCAAAAGCATCAATTCTTTGGCAACCAGCCTTCTTTATGGTCCAGCTCTCACTTCCATACATCACTACTGGGAAAACCATAGCATTCCACAAATGGGGAGCCACCACAGAACAGGCCTGTTCTTGTGTTGCCACCCTCCAGACCTCTTGTGTGCCTACACAAGGAAGACACTCTGTGCCACCAAGGCCACTCAAGCATGGATTCAGAAGCACCCCCAAGCTATGTATCTGCTCCTTCACAGGGCGTGCTATCACATCAAGAGTGGGCAACATCCCATCCATCCAATCTAGGGAACCGCTCACTAACAGTGCCTCAGTCTTATGTGGATAGAGCTTCTGTTGGCTCTCATCCACTCTGCTACCACGGCAAGACAACGGTCCAAGGGGGCCAATATTTAAGGCAGCTTCCTATGTTCTGATATTCCACAACCCCCATCCGGTTAGCGTTTAGTATTCTAAAGGCAACTGGCACCCAGGTAGCAGCAAAACCCAACTATCACTTTGATTTTAAGTCCCCAGCATGTCTTCTTCGCGCGCAACCTATGTTTTTGAAGCTTCACCCTATATCCCAATTAACTGGTGGTCTTAATTAGGCTTGGAAAGGAGGGGTGTGTGTGTGAGTATTAATCCTGTTGATTCTGTAAATTAAATTTTGGCCTCCAAAAATCCGCTACGTGCAATAATATCATGCTCCTTAAAGAAAGAAAAACCCAACGCCAACGGATTAAATAAAACTGCAGAGTGTAAAATGCATTTTTGTTCAGGGTGCCTATGATTAATGCATACTATTAAGTCAAGTCTGAGGAAGGTAGATTCTCTGTTTTCATTAGACTTTGGCAGTCACTCTTCCCTTACCCCTGACCCTCCTCCCACCCACCCTCTTCCGATAAAACGATTGTGCCTAACATTTTTCTCCCTGGAGAGTTCATTGTTCCCCGCGGTCTTCACAAATGAATCTCTTTGTTAACAAATGCAATTGGTTTTTTTCCGGGAAAAAGGTACTTGTATCAACGTGGAACTCACCTCCCCACCCCTGGTGTGCGTTGGAGAGACAGAACTGCTTGATCTCAGGCAGAGGTTCCTTTATTGCCCATAGATCTTGAGTCTGCAAGTTCGGCTAGTCCTTTGTGGCCTCCGTACAGGGATACTAGTTCCTGAACGTTAAACAACTTTGGATACTGGCCTCACACCTCCTTCATATACGCACGCCCCAAATGTGGGGAGAGACTGGATCCAGCTGGTGGGCCAGATCCGGATCTCCCCCACCCTCCCCAGGCTCATTGTGGGGGGTGGCACTGGTGGAGAGATGGCATTGTGCAATTGATAGGCACAACAGCATCCTCCCTGACCGCCAGCCCTGCCTTTTTATTTGAGGAAGAAGGATTCCACGCTGAAAGGGTTTCAGACCAACCCTTGACCTTCGCTGGAAAGGAGAACTCGCCAAAGTTTGAAAAGCAAGTTCTGTTTCAAGGGTAGCAAACCTCAGGTCCTTGGGCCATATGTGGCCCTCCATGCTCTCTGTCTGGCTCTCAGGATTCTCCCCAGGCCACGTCCCTCACCTGCCTGCACTGCACCTTCTTGACTGCTTTTGCCTCCCTGGAAAGTGTTTTTTTATTCATTAGCATGTATGTGTGTTTCATTTTTTTTTCTGCACAAAAGCACACGGAAGCAAAGATTACATGAATATATGTGTTCTGAAAACTCTTATTCTTGCAGAACATATCCTATTATGATTTCATTCTTTGCATAGCTGTCAACCTTTTCCTTTTCTTGCGAGGAATCCTATTCGGAATAAGGGAATTTCCCTTTTAAAAAAGGAAAAAGTTGGCAGCTATGATTCTTTGTAAGTATCCCATACATTTTAATCATCAGTGCTATTCTTTCTGCATTTGCTACTTTTCATCTCACCTGCGAAGAAATGCTAAAGCTATTGTATGTGATAATTCTGCTCCATATATGTCATAAAAGGAGACCCTAATCTTTCAGCTTTTGCCTCCTTCCCTCATTCTAACATATTCAGTTAATTTTGCAATCTCTGAGTCGTATTCTGCTTCCATTCTCTTTTTACTGTTGGCATCTTAGAAGAAAATGTTCTTGAACTTGTGATAATGCCTCTTCCTGGCTTGGATGGAGGACAGAGAAGTGTGTTTATAGAAACATTGGACCAACCTTCCCCAACCTGGTGCCCTTCAGATGTTTTAGGCACAACCCACAATCAGCACAATCAGGCTGTCGGAAGAAAAACATCTCGAGGGAGCCAGGTTGGGCTCAGGCTTCTACATGGCTGGAATTGAGCCAGCTTCAAAGTGGTAAGAGCCCCGCTTCTGTCTCTGTTCCGTGGCAGAAAGCCCTTCCCCCTAACCTGCCCTCTTCCATAGACCAGAGGCAGAACATCTGCTTTTCATGCAGGAGGTCCCAGGTTAGGTCCGTGGCATCTTCAGGTAGGTCTGGAGATGCCACTGCCTCAAATCCTGGAGAACCACTTGCCAGTCCATGTAGACAATACTGTGCTTGATGGTCTGACTCTCTGTAAGGCAGCTGTTCCTGTTCCCTTGCAACATGGCAAGTTTATAGAGTGTAATCTCAAAGCTCAGAGAACAAGCGGTGGTATCGCTATGAATAGGACCCCAAATGGCAATTTTTAGGCCGTTTTTTAACGCCCCAATTCTAATCTATATACCGTATTTTCCGGCGTATAAGACGACTGGGCGTATAAGACGACCCCCCAACTTTTCCAGTTAAAATATAGAGTTTGAGATATACTCGACCGCAGATTCTCCACCCAGCGTATAAGACGACCCCCGACTTTTGAGAAGATTTTCCTGGATTAAAAAGTAGTCTTATACGCCAGAACATACAGTATTTTAAATGCTGCTGTATACGTATATATATGTGTATGGTTTTTGTAGTGCAAATTTTAATGTATTGTTTTTGTATTATTGATTTAGTAAGTTGGTCTGTGACCGTAAAAATAAATTCATTCGTTCATTCAGAGTGTAATCTCCTCCGGGCACAGGCCTATTATCTTGTCCTTTTGGATATTGGCAGTGGGGTAGTAACAACAGCTATTTCTCACCTTTTCAGGAGTTTGTCCAGCTGTCTAAAAGCCTGATCGGCGACCCACTTTTGCACAAAGAGATTGTAATGAAGGCAAAGGAGTACGTCACGAAGCACCACTCATGGGAACATGAAAGGAATGCGTATCAGAACCTTGCGCTGATGCTCGAGTGACGCACTTTGCGTCAAGATACAGGAACCCAGCATGGATGGATCAAACCAGCCAAGCCAACCAAGATTTTTGTGATTAATGACACTTACTGATTCCCCACCCCACCCCCCTGTATCACCTGCTCTCTGTGGTACCAGCTGAAATGTAGAATACAGTGGACACTAGAATGATTGCCGGGGGGGGGTGGTTCCGCGAGAGGACAATATTCACAGATTCGGATAATCAGTGATGTATCAATACGATACGTTTTCTTGGAATTATATGCATGCACACCTATGCGTAACGCATTCAGATGCAAACACATGCACATTAAGATGCCGTTGGATCGTGGAAATCATTCTCAGTCTGACTTATGGGCCTAGTTCCAGAGAAAGCAAGTTATGCAGTATGAGGAGGTCGAGTTAATTGCGATTGTTTCATGCCCTGTTAATTTCCATGGGACTTCAGTGGCCGTGGTTCTTTTACTGACCACACCCTTACTTAATCAGTTAATCCATTGATTAGAAATAGCATGTGTGTAAAAAACACTTGTTTTAAAGGGGGGGGCAGAACTTTCCTCCCAGTGCTAATAACAGCAGGGGAGGAGTTAAACTCCACTTCTGCAGCCTCAATAATTATGACTCTTCTCTCCACAATCCACGGTTTCTATTTTCTTTTCTATGTGCCCTTAAACTGGGCCATAACAAACACTTAAAAGGGGTGTCTCTCTTGGGTGTAACTGAACAGATGCCGTACAGCAAAGACATTCGGCTGTTTTTACTTTGCTCCTGCCAAGACCTTCCACTAACCATGTTGGCTGGGGCAAGGGTGTCACTCTGACATGTCCACCGGGAGCTGGGGGGGGGGGAATCATATTTATATTGATTGATGTCCACATCTTGAGTTGCAGTCTATTTCTTCAAGTTGATGTTTACACCAACTTCACATTTACTTGAAACTGGTAGCTACCTCAGAATATAATAATTGCAATCCTGCATTTCTGCGGAGCCTCATAAATCTCCTTCGCATTTGGCCGCGAGAAGCTCAGGCTCCGTAGAAGGGAAGTTGCGAGTGATTTGTATTCAGTACTTTGTGCAAATCCAGCTGCTTTCGTTTTATTATTTTTGTCCTCTGAATCGCACAGTCGTTGGCACCATTAAGCACATTGTAATAGGACTCTGCATTTGCAAAAGAGAATTAAAGGAGGGCTGTTAAGCCTACAGATCTCGAAAGCGATTGTGATTCATTTCCCAGTGGTAGAACTAATGCCTTTGTCTCTCCCTCCACTTCGCCATCACCAACCCCACCCCCAAAAAAATCTAGCTATGAGATGTATGTGTGTGTGTGTGTGTGTACTGTTTTATGAAGCTTTAAGTACATCCTTTTAGGGAAACTATACTTGAAGACCCTGTTTTGGAAAGAGTCAAGCACAACGAGTTATACCTTGTGATTAGTAAAACGTGGCTGGCGAAGGGGGACATGACTGTGCACAGTGATTTCTGCAAAATATGCGTTTTCATGGGCATCAAGGGACTTCATCGTATCATGCAGGGTGGATTTGATTTAAATCAAATCGATTTAAATCACTAGTCAGTAAGACTTGATTTAAAACTTTTTTTTTTACAGAAAGACTCATTCTTGCTAGTATAATCTTAATGTTTACAATCAGATGAAGGTTTCGTTTTTGGAATAATAAATTTTCAGAGTAGTTTTTACAGTTATATCAAAAATTACTGATTTGGTTATACTATTAGAAATACATAGACAGATAATTATGGAATTATTGTGAGGTTTAATAAGTTAACTATTTATATTTGGACAACTTTTCTGCTGTACTTCATTGGAAGGAGAAAAATAATCATTAGTAACAATTTAAACAATTTATTTAATTAAAACAATAACATTATAGCATATGTATCCATGTTTGTTAACTGATGTGGTTAAACGATTTGAAAACAAAAAACAAAACGCAGACTGAGTTTTAGCACACATGAAAAAACTTAAAACAAATCCTTATTTCCTGATAAATAGCCTTTGGACTATAATGTAACTTAAATAGAAAACTATCTTTATAAAGATTTATCCTCCAAAAGCATTTTATTTTAAAAATCTGATTTAAAATTTTTAAAAAACCGATTTTTAAAAAATTATTATTTTTAAAAGTAATTTCCACCCTGGTATCATGGCATCTGCACATAGCACCACCCGTGTCCCTAGCATGGTGTAAATTTTATATCTGTATTCCACAGTCTTTCCAATGCTTCCATATCTGTATTATAACCAATATCTAATGCCCAATGTACCATTGAAGATTTTACTTGCTCATCCTTTCTCTCCCATTCCAATGATATCTAATACATTTTAGACAGCACTTTGATATGGCATTCCAACAAATCTCTCTCCAATTGTGATATTTGTTCTATTTTAGATGCTCCTTGAAGACACGATTCTTTCAGTAAGACTTTCCGCAACCAATGCAAGATGGTGCCTGGTTCCTTGCCCTGATTGCTGGCCTGTGTCAGTTGGCTCCATGTCACAACCAGGTTGTTAGACCAGGGCACCATTTAAATTTCCCAGAATGCCACTAATCACTCTGGGGCATCATGGGAAATGAAAATCTCAAAAGTTAGGCCAAGGAAGGCATTTGTTCTCCCAATTCGTATCTCTACTGAAATTGATTTTGTGTGTGCGCGCGCGTGCATGCATGCGTGTGTGTCATAGCTGTCAACTTTCGGATTTCAAAATAAGGGATCAGCAGCCTCACTTATGATAGTCACGTGGCAGTGGTGGGCGGAGCCAGAAGCAAAAGTGGGTGGAGCCAATGTGAAAATATGCCGAGGCTCCACTCTGCGCGCAGCAGACCACGGCCACAAGGACCGGAGCGGAGAAGACGCCGAAGATCCTGCCTCGTTCCAAGCCCCGCATCCCTCCACTCCGGACTCGCTTCCTGCCGCAGCAGCAGCAGCTGCCGCCGCAGCCGCATGCGGTTCCGGCTGCCCAAGAGCCGCCGAGGAAGAGGCAGAGCCGGCGACAGTCCCCCCGCCTGCCTCTCTCTCTCTCTCTCCTCCGACACTCCCCCCGCCCACCCCTCCCGCCCAGCGCAGGAGGCTGAGGTGAAGCTCCTGAGGAGAGCGAGCGAGCGAGAGGCAGCTGAGGAGAACTGCTTCCCCAGCACCCACAGGAGGAAGAGGGAGAAGAAGAAAATACCGGCAGCGGCAGCGCCGCTCCTGCCTCAGCCGAGTCCCATGGAGTGCGTGGAGCCTGCGCGCAAAGAAAGAAGCAGGACGGAGCGAGGCTGCGAGTCCCTCCCCTCGGCGCTTACAAGTCCTCCTCCTCCTTTCCCCTCCTCTGGCTGCTGCCTGTCTGCAGATAGTCTGGCTCTTAGTGACAGCAGGCAAAGAACGGGGGAGACGGGGAAGGAAGGGAATATACGGGTTTTTGATTAACCCGGGATTGCAGCGGGAAACACATTTAAAAACGGGGGAATCCCGGCAAATACGTGATACATGACAGCTATGGTGTGTGTGTGTGTGTGTAATTGTTGCTTTTCATTGTTTTACATGTACCTGTACAGTAATCATGTGCGGATTTTGTTTCTGTTTCGAAATTATTTTTAGAGATAAAGTTGTTTTAACTGCTTTGATCTATGTAGTTCTTCTATATATGTTTTCCTCGCACCATAAATTGCTCCAAGACGCTTCGCAGGAAGCAATTCATAAGTGAAAATAATAATAATAATAATTTCCCAGGAAAGCTAAGCAGAAACCAGAGTTAATTACGAGGCTAGCAGAGTGGGTCGAGATTGCCTCTCACAAGTGTGAACAGACAGCGAGCCATACAGAATTACCCAGAATTCCCCGCAACACTCAGGGCCTCTTGAATGAACAATGCCAATGTTGGAAAGGTTCCCCGGGGACAGGGAGTTTGAAAGCCACTGATTTACAGAGTTGATTATCGTCTTCTAACTACTGACAATCGCAGAAGCTTAATAACAAGAAAAAAGAGCTTGTCTCCTTAAGACTGGGCAATAACTACCTTTTTTTTTTTCTTGTGGCGGCTCATTGTTAATTTGGGATCGCTGAGCCATCCATTAAGACTTTAAATCACTCCGGTCAATTTTGGATTGGAAGTGGCTTCCCTGAGGAGCGGTGCTTAATCCGCCAAGCCATCCAGACAGTCGCTTGCGCACACACAAAACTCAGTATCTAACAAGTCAAGCTCTGGCAGGTATCTGGCACTCTGGATCAATCGACAAGCACTCTGGGTCCGAAGGTGATGAAAAAGGAGGATGCTAATTGCGAGGAGTTTAAATTGCGGCTTAATTTATGGCAGGGATGGCATGAGTTTGAAGGGGGATTGTGAGCATTTCTTTGCCATAGGGCCTGCCCTGCAAACCCCCATGGGCTTTGTTTTTTTTTGCAGGGGAGGGCAGGAAGGCCTTGGGCCCGGCTCTCAAGGTTTCCATTTCCCACAATGCCCCAGAGTGACCTTCCACCAGACGCATTCTGGGAAATCAAAAGGGTGGCTAGGTTCAGCAATAGAGCTTTTGCTGTCAGTGCAGAACTATCTGAGGAGGCGCTCCTGATCACTGGTGGGGGGCGGGGGGAGCGTACCGCCCCCGGCAGCGCGGTCCCGGTGGGGTGCCATCGCGGCTGCCCCCCGCTCATGCTGGGCGCCACGCCCCCGCAGGCGGTGCATCACGCCCCCAGGACATGCACCACGCCCCCACGGGTGGCGCACCACGCACCTGGGACACGCGCCAGCCACACCCTCGTCTGCTCTCCGCCCCCCCGGTGCCAGAACATGAAGCTCCGCCACTGCTCCTGGTGTCAGCAGCGGGGAACCTGTGTGATCATCCAGCTGTTACTGGCCAAGAGCTTCTATCACCCCTCACCCCAGGACATGTTGGCCAGGTCTGATCGAAGTTCAAATCCAGCAATGTCTGGAAGACATTGTGTTGGCAAGGGAGAGAAATTTGGCTTGGTTTGCATTTGAATGTGGACATGCATGATTCACACTTCCTGAAACAATCTTGTTCCAATGAGCACTTCCAAGGGGGAGTGGGGGGCTGGCCTAGAAAGTTGCTTTGTGAGTGAGCTGGAGGCTGAAGGGGAGATGTTGGGACAGCCGGCAGGGACAGATGCATGCCTCTCTCTGTGCTTGAGCCAGAGCTGTGACAGATTGGGGCATTAATGCTGTGACTCCATCCTGTTCTCACGTTGTATATATTTGTAAATAAATTCATATATCTTAAAAGGCACTGTTGTCTCCGCTGACCTTCCTTCCATGGAAACTGAGCCCTGGGTAAGTGTACAACCCCACTAGCATGCGGCCCTCGAAAGGAACGCAGCTCTCAGTCTGAAAAAGCTTCCCCACCCTCGGTGTCACTGAAATTTATTCTAAATGATTAGGATTATGTATGCTTTCCAAGGGGCAGGTGGGCTTGTCCACCTGGGAATCTAGCCCATCTGGGAGAAGGAAAACTCAGGTCCTAAAACTCTGCTGCCTTGCAGGATATCATCAGGAGAAGAAAAGGCTAAGGCAGGAGTAGGCAACCTAAGGCCCGGGGGCCGGATGCGGCCCAATCACCTTCTCAATCCACCTCGCAGACGGTCTGGGAATCAGCATGTTTTTACATGAGTAGAATGTGTGCTTTTATTTAAAACGCATCTCTGGGTTATTTGTGAGGCATAGGAATTCGTTCATTTTTTCCCCTTCCAATATATAGTCCAGTCTGAGGGATGGTGGACCACCCCCCCTGCTGAAAAAGTTTCTGACCCCTGGGCTAAAGAGTAAGCCCTACACGGATCCAGAGTGGAGTCCCTAAGATGGTTGGAGGGTTGGAGGGCACCTTCTACGCCTCCTTCCACCAATTCCTGCAGCCAAGTTGGTGCCAAACCTATTGCTCTGCTTTCCTTTGGGCCACATCAGCGAGGCTGAGTGGGGAAGTATAGTTTTCTGGGTAGCCCAGGACCTCCATCCACACTGCCCAGACTTGCACCCTAAGCAGGTCACTTCAGTGCTGCTAATGCAACAGTTTGACTTCACCCCTAGAGGCACACTCCATTGTCTCTTGAGACTGACCGATGCCAACCATGTACTTTTTCTGACACCAAACCTTTTACTTTTACATGGTCTCTCCCTCCCTCCCTCCCTCCCTCCCTCCCTCCCTCCCTCTCTCTCTCTCTCTCACACACACACACACCATCAACTCTTGCCCGTTTTCATTTGTCTGTGGGTACATCAGCACACATATTCTTCAACAAAAGTCCGGCAATAATTCTAACCTCGCTTGATAGAGGTCACCTCTTTCATTAGTCTGATTCCATCACATTTCATCAGCAGCCACAACCAAAGGGGGCGGAGGGAGAGTCGCTGGCCTCGTATGACTTCAAAAGCTAATAATGAAAAGTTTTTGTGGCAGGGGTCAGCAAGAAGGCAAGCGCAAACCGAGCCCTGCTGATGGGGTAGCAAATGGGCAGGGGGCTTAGAAGTCTCATGTGCCCAGGCGCCTGCTCCCTGTAGCCTGAATAAGTGGTGCAATTGGAGCGGTTGCTGAAACAGAACAGCTTGGCAGGATTTCTCAACATCTGCATCAATGAGTTGTGGTCAAAGGTGTGTTGGTCCACATGCCCAAACACTGGAAGGCCTTAAGAACATCAAACGAGCCCCTCTGGTCCAGACCAGGCTAAAGGCCCATCCAGCCCAGCAGCCTTTTCTTCACAGTGACCAGCCAGATGTCTCCAAACAGCCTTCAAGCCGGGCATGAAGACGAAAGCCACACAGGGACTCCTGCTGTGGGCTTCCAATAGGTGCCTGGTTGCCCACTATGACAACAGGATGCTGGGCTAACTGCCCCACTGGCCTGATCCAGAAATACTTTTCTTATGTGAAAAGTGGCATACTGTCTCATAGCATCATGACCCACCTCTCTGGCCCGTGAAATTTAAGCAGGAATTTTTGGAACATTTCTTTCTAGTCATGAGGTCTAGAAACTTGCTTTTCCAAATGAAAACAGAGAGGCTTCTTGAAAACTCTGGTTATAATGCCATATCCCGTATTTCTGCAACATCACATGACAATAGGCAGCATCTCTTCCCTGGAAGAAGGCATTCTACAGACATCCTGGTGCATTTTGATTCATTTCTTTTCTTTAAAAAAAATGCCATAAATTTTGATTAGGAAACGAGCCTATTGTCGGAGCCCGCTTTCCCCTGCCTCTGCCGTGCTTAAAACATATTCCGTTTGCTGCAAAAACATTGTTCCAGGTTGCTTGCCAGTCCACTAGCTCCCATCCTCCTGACTATATTTAGCAAGGCCAAAAGTCCCCCACGGCGTTGTAATTATCCCAATCAGATACGTCAAGAGACTGTACAGCTTGAGAACATTTTGCTTCGTTTGACACATGCAAATCAAATCCATTTGGCCTGGATATTTTCACTTGGGCGGGGGGGGGCATGGGAGGGGAAGAGAGAAAAACAGCAAAGGTATGCTATGTTCAGGTAGCAAATTTGGGAATCCCACCAAATGAGTGATGGAGATTTGTGCAATAGCTCTCCAGCCGAATTGGGGCGGGGGGGGGGGTCCTCTCTTTTTCTGTCATTTTCTCTTTTTCAAATGTTCAATAAGTCCTATTGCTTCAGCCATCTATTTTATTTCATTTTATTGTGAGACCCACTTCTTCTGAATTCCCCCCCCCCCTGTTCTTTTCAGTTTAGAGAAAAGGCAAGCAAGAGGTGAAATTATTTATTTATTTATTTATTTATTTATTTATTTATTTATTTATTTATTTATACCCCACCCATCTGGCTGGGCCTCCCCAGCTACTCTGGGCGGCTTCAAACACAATATTAAAATACAATAATTCATCAGATATTAAAAGCATCCCTAAACAGGGCTGCCTTAAGATATCTTCTAAAAGTCTGGTAGTTGTTGTTCTCTTTGACATCTGGTCGGAGGGCATTCCACAGGGCGGGTGCCACTACCGAGAAGGCCCTCTGCCTGGTTCCCTGTAGCTTGGCTTCTCGTAATGAGGGAACCGCCAGAAGGCCCTCGCCAGGGGCGGAGCAAGGGGGAGCGGGGGGCGGTCCACCCCTGGTACCACCCTGGGGTGGGTGACACTCTGGGGGCGGGCCCCACCCCCGCGATCGACACCGGCGGCGTGGCAACTTTTAAAAGGCTGCAACGCGCGAACAGCAGCACAGCGCCTGTGCTGTTGTTCGCCCGCTGCAGCCTTAAAACTCGGCGTGGCGCGGCCCGGCGCTGGTTGGAAGGGACGCCGGCCGATCGCACCCACCATCTTGGGTGGACTGCGCATGTCCACACATGCGCAGTCCACCCAGGAGGCTGTGCATGCGTCGTGACATCAGGGCGCACGCACTAGGGAACGGCGCACCGCCCCCTGGAGGGGGTGACTTCAAGTTTGCTGCCCCGGACTCACTATGCCGCTGGCCCTCGGCGCTGGACCTCAGTGTCCGGGCTGAACGATGGTGGAGACGCTCCTTCAGGTATACTGGACCGAGGCCGTTTAGGGTTTTAAAGGTCAGCACCAACACTTTGAATTGTGCTCGGAAACGTACTGGGAGCCAATGTAGATCTTTCAAGAAGTTTATAAAATTATAGTGGATAGAGGAATCCCCTCCCCTTCTCATAACACTGGAACTCAGGGACATCTGACGAACCAGAAGATTTAGGGCAGATGAAATACATTACTTCTTCACGCAGCGCACAGTGAGACTATGGAATTGTATTGTTGTGACCCACCCTTGGACACGGCAGGGAGGAAAGCTTGTAAAGTATTTAAGAACATAAAAAGCTGCCTTAATCTGAGTCAGACCATGGGTCCATCTAGCTTAGTTCTGTCAACACTGACTGGCAGCAGCTCTCCAGGGTTTCAGACGAGGAACAATTCCCAGCCCAACCTGCAGATGCTGGGGATTGAACCGTGCAAAGCAGATGTTCTACCATAAATGAATCCAAATAGATCAGGTATAAACCCTGACATACCAGGAGCAGGTCTTTAAGAGAGGTTTTCATCTTGCAGAGGACGCTGTTGCACCCTTAAATCTTTCATGAGTCTCCAAAGGAAGGCATTTAAGGAAGGGACGGCTCATCTGTGGCCCTCCCAGATGTTTCTGACTGAGGAATATACAGCTGCAAATAAAACATTTTAAATGTGTTGTAAAGTGCAATATGCCAATGCGACACTAGAGGGCGAAAGTGAGCTATGACAAATTCATTGTATTTTTGAAGACTTTTTAAAAAGCATTTTCACAGCATTTTTTTTATGTGTGTGTAGATTCCACCTGAGTCAGCAGCAAAAAAAGCTATTGCTATTCTAGGCTACATCAACAGAAGTCTAGGGTCCAGATCAATGGGAAGTAATAGTACCACTCTATTCTGCCTTGGTCAGACCACACCTGGAATGCTGTGCCCAGTTTTGGGCATCACAATTTAGGAAGGATGTTGCCAAGCTAGAATGTATGCAGAGGAAGGCAACCGTTGAGTAGGGGTATCTGATCCTGCATGGTGCTGTGCACTCCCATGACCTTGTAAAAAATATTGTTAAGGGGTTAAAAAGCCTTCAGCTCCACTGATATGGGGTTGCATCTGTGGGTGGACAGCACAGGGTTCCACAGATGAGAGCCACAGGGTAGGCTGGGGGTTGGAGCATGCGCAACACACAGCTCAATTTCTCAAATAAATTAAACCAGGAAGATCCCCGAAGGCTCAGTCCTGCCTGCAAAATCTGCTTTGCAAAGGGATAGCTTCCCGCACAATTTTACACACACTAGTTTTTAAAGCAGGGATGGGAGAAATCTGTTGATTTGGGTTTCCCTCGGCTTTGCATTTTTCCAGCCGAATAAATTGTGGGGTGGAGGGGAGGAGACACCACTTTGCTACCGCTCGTTCATTGAAATTGCTTCAGCTCAATCGCCGTGAGATATATCTTTATCAAGTGAGTGGTGCTGGCAGACCCTCCAAGTGTCCCTGTTTTCCCCAAGCCAAGGAGATAAGTAACTATACAACCTTTAGAAGACATCTGAAGGCATGTACAGGGAAGTTTTAAAACTTTTTATTATGCTTTTATATATATGTTGGAAGCCTCCCAGAGTGGCTGGGGCAACTAAGTCAGATGGGCTGGGTAATAATAATAATAATAATAATAATAATAATAATAGAATTTGTTGTTTAGTCGTTTAGTCATGTCCGTACCCCATGGACCAGAGCACACCAGGCACTCCTGTCTTCCACTGCCTCCTGCAGTTTGGTCAGACTCATGTTGGTAAATTCAAGAACACCATCCAACCATCTCATCCTCTGTCATCCCTTTCTCTTTGTGCCCTCCATCTTTCCCAACATCAGGGTCTTTTCCAGGGAGTCTTCTCTTCTCATGAGGTGGCCAAAGTATTGGAGCCTCAGCTTCAGGATCAGTCCTTCCAGTGAGCACTCAGGGCTGATTTCCTTCAGAATGGATAGGTTTGATCTTCTTGCAGTCCATGGGACTCTCAAGAGTCTCCTCCAGTCCCTATTTTCATCAGAGAAATTTGGGAGGGTATGGTGTCGCAAAACCACCTCCCATCATCCCTGATTGCAAGCCATGCTGGATGGAGCCAATGGGAGCTGGAGTGCCGCAACTTCAGTGGAGAGTGGCAATTTCTATGTTTTAGAGTAAATGCTGCTAGTTTGCAGGAGGGAGGGAGGGAAGAAGGAGCACCCGCCTTCCCCAGGCATGGATGCTAAACAGTTCAGACCCCACTCCCAGCCTAAGTCGCAACGAAAGCCTGACCTTCGACAATAGCAACAACACGGCATGTGGCATTAGAGTTGAAATCTCAGAAAGTGAAGCCTCTTCAGCAAATTGCTTCGCTGAAACCATAAGGAAATTAAGGTTGCGGGTGAGCACGTTCCAGCCAGAAAACATATATAGAATTATTCAAAACGTATCATTTTGTTGCCTCAGCACGCCTCAGATCAAAAAATGATGGGGTTTGCTTTTCTGTGTTTTTTTATCTTTTTTTTTAAAGAAAAAACCTTTCTTCCTATTCTGGATGACACAAAAGAAAGGTTAATTGAGTCTTCAGAAGTAGATAAACTGCTTAACACCTAAATATGCCAATATGAATATATCCAACTTTTGGGCGGCCCTTGGACAAGACATCCACAGTGGGAGCCCTCACTCAGTACATCTACCACATTGCCATTGTTGCCAGTTGCTGCCATTCCTCTGCCTTAACACCTCTTCCGCCTTCCTGGCTCTCCCTGCCTCCCTTCAGTGATCCTGTTTGCTTGCTCATTCCCTCTGGACCAGAACAAGAAACAGGGAAAGAAGCAGGATGCAATGGTGAAGATGAGGTCCCGGCCCACTGGGGTCCCTTCAGCCCCCACAATTAGCACCTGAGGGGGCCAGGCCTCCCCAAAGTTGATGGGCATTGCCATCCAAATGTGTGCATGTGTCCCCCCCCCCAATATTTTATTCAAGTTGGCACCCGTGGCGGGTAGTTTGGAACAATGGTGCAATCCGGGTCATATAGCAATACCGCAAAGCATGTCAAAAGGTTTGCCAGTTGCTGAAGCCAACATTTCCTTTTTTTTTATCAGTTTCTTTATTGTTTTGCATCTTAAAAACAGACAAACAACAACAAAAACACAACACACAAAAAAACAAAACCAAAAAATAAATAAATACACTTTTGTCATATTATATGGTTTGCAGAATTACTTAAACTCCGCCGAGTTTTAGACTTCCCTCCACCCCTACATTAGTTTTCCAAGATACCTCATTCATTCGCCTTTCTTTAATTTTATCTGATTTAATCCGTCAAAATATTTCTTCTAACTTTTCCTTTTTCCCTTCTGCTGTTTTGCAAGAGTTTTCGTCACACCTGTAAGTGAATTACACATTTCTATTGTCTTTTAAATATTCTAGGAATTTACACCAATCCACATCTATCTGCTGATCTCTCTGATTTCTTATTCTACTTGTTAATTTAGCCATTTCTAAATATTCCAATAGCTTCCTTCTCCACTCTTCTACCTTTGGTAAGTTTGATGTTTTCCAATTCTGGGCTAGCAGGATTCTTGCTGCAGTGGTTGCGTATAGAAAAAATCTTTGATCTCTCTTTTTAATTTCATTTCCCACCATCCCCAGCAAGAAAGCTTCTGGTCTTTTTGGAAATGTATATTGGAGTATTTTTTTTAACTCATTATATATGATCTCCCAAAATGTTTTAACTTTGAAGCCAACATTTCCAGCAAACATTTGTTGGAGGCATGGTCTTCTTGGGGGTCCACTGGTGGAGCCACTCTTCTGTGTCTGATGTCAAGCATCTAGAGATTTAAAACATTGTGATGTGTGGCATTAGTTGCTGAGCACCTAGAAAGGTAAGGACTAGTATTATTTATGCTCTAAGGCTGAACTACAGTTGCAGTGTGACTTCTGCCAGTGTGGTGTAGTGGTTAAGAGCGGTAGTCTTGGAATCTGGTGAACCGGGTTCACATCTCCGCTCCTCCACATGCAGCTGCTGGGTGACCTTGGGCTAGTCACACTTCTCTGAAGTCTCTCAGCCCCACTCACCTCACAGAGTGTTTGTTGTGGGGGAGGAAGGGAAAGGAGAATGTTAGCCGCTTTGAGACTCCTTCGGGTAGTGATAAAGCGGGATATCAAATCCAAATTCTTCTTCTCTTCTTCTGCAGCAGAGCTCTGACATGTGCCTTCAGACTATCCCTGGGTTCTGCTACGATGACCTGTTGCCCCAAGTATCTGTATTTATTTATTTATTAAGTTTCCAGTCTTCTCACAGGGGCCTAGGCATGCATTGCTGTCCTGCAGGCTCCACAGACAGTAAACAAACTGCTAATGGCAGTCCTCGCTTGACCCTGTCCAAACACCGCTCTCTGACCAAGGAAGTGTGATTAACAGCTCGAAATAGCCTGGCAGGAGATGTGACCCCGTGGACTTGTGCTCTGATGCGCTCCGAGAACATACATTTGCATCACAGCCGGGCCCTGAATGGCTGTTACTTCGCCCTTCCGCTTTCCCTCCCCCTCCTGTGAGCTCTGTCCACTCTCTGCTCCCTCCTCCAGAGGCAGGCCGACCCTCACAGTGACAGCTGTGACGCCGCTCTGCCACCTAGCGCAACAACACAAAATAGAGGGGGGAAGGAAGACAAGATGTATGTCATGTGCCAAGATGCCAAAAAAGTTCAGGAGCAGTGGGGCGCCGGATGCAGGTTTAGCTTCCTAAGGTTTAATATTTTTAAACCACGTTCATGAAATTGTGCGAAGCGCCTGCTGAAATCTCAGAAGCCGATGAGGGGATAAGGTCGGCAGTGAGTGAGGCTTTCCACCTCGTATAGATCCTTTCCCCTCCCACTGTCCGCCAAACACAGAATCAATAACTTGCAAAATAAATGATTTAGAGCAAGAGGAATGGTGTGGATTTGCTCAATTTATACCTTGCTCTCTAATTCTGACGTTCCTGTACGGGTGCTTAAGTAGCCGTGGTAGCTCTGTGCAGACCTACACACATGACACACACGAGGCAAGGGCAGCAGCACTTGCAGGAGCTTCTGCAAAGTTTGTGGAAGCACAAACACACACACACACACACAGAGAGAGAGAGAGAGAGAGAGAGAGAGAGAGAGAGAGAGAGAGAAACAACTTAGGGATGGAGTCTAATGGGGGAAAACCTTGCAAAACAGCCCAACAGCTTGGCTGTTTTGTTTTGAAGACAGATTTCCCATTCCTAGCCAACATAGAACAAGATCTTTCCATGCCAGAAACGTACCTTAACAAAATCTCTCCTGGATTCTCCTGGGGTAAGGAGTTCTGCAAAGTGGACATCATAACCAAGAAAACCACACAAATAAGGACATACAAGAACATGTAAATGTCTTTCTTTACAAGGGACCCTGCCCAACTAGACTTTCCAGGAGTTTGGAAAAAGGTTTGCCAGTTGCTGAAGCCAACATTTCCAGCAAACATTTGTTGGAGACATGGTCTTCTTGGGGGTCCACTGGTGGAGCCACTCTTCTGTGTCTGATGTCAAGCATCTAGAGATTTAAGACATTGTGATGTGCGGCATTAGTTGCCGAGCACCTAGAAAGGTAAGGACTAGTATTATTTATACTGTGCATGAATTCTAAATCTCAAGCCGAAACAGGGTGCTTTGGAGGAATTCGGAGTTTCTCTGAGGCTATGATCTCTCGGATCCTAGTTCGAGCACTCTAACCACTGCAGCATGCTCGCTCTTGCCTGGCTGGAGGACAAAGAGGTGGAAAAGTAAGACTTTGCATTCATTGCTCTGCCCACTTTTGCATTACGTCCCACCCACCACTGCATGTGAGCCCCCAAGGGATATCCCAGAAGGGAATGTGACCCTTGGGCTGAAATTGAATTAAGGAGACAGCTCAGTCGGTAGAGCTTGAGACTCTTAATCTCACCATTGTGGGTTTGAGTCTCACAAATGGGGCAAACTAGATGCCCCTCCAGGTCCCTTCCAACTACACAACCCAACTCCAACTTCTTTCTGCATGCACACAAAATGAGCTACTTCTCTTCTTAAATTGCCACCTGGTCTAACAATTAAATTACTGTGGATATTTAAACCTTGCCATTGACTGATAGGTTTGAAAACTGCCGGTTTCTGTTGCCTGCCTCCCTCTCCCTCTCCCTCCCTCTGCCCCCCCCCCCAATTGCAGAAGGTGGGAAGCCACCCACGATCTATAAATCAAATAAAGCCCTCGCCTTGCCTCCCTTTCAAGAGGAAAGTCAACCTGGTTGTTTATGACGGTTATTACATTATCTGCAGCAGTCAGGCGGGCGGCGGCAAGGGGGGGAAGCGGGGGGGGGGGGACGTTCCAAAAGGAATTTAATGAAGTGGTTCCAAATATTGTATCAAAATAAATGAAGTGAATAATGAAAGCGCCCGTCCCAGGTCCCTCTGACGACAAATAACCATTGTGCGAGCTCTCAGAGATGGGAGAGATGGATGGGCAAATTTGAAGGCGCCACTGTGGCACATTGTAGAATGGGGAACAATAGGCAGCGTTGAATGACGATGTATTTCAGACCAGCCTTTCTTCAAGTCTGGGCCGGAAAGTGGAGGAGAAGGAGGAGGAGATGGTGGTTGGGAATGATGAGGTAAGGGAGGCCTTCTTTGTTGGCGTCAGGGCTAGTCCAACCATGAGGCAGAGTGAAGCAGCCACCTTGGGCCCCCAAAGTGCTGCCCCCACAGGCACTGCAGCTGCCCCACTTCTATTGTCACCAGCAGAGAAGCGGGTTCTCTTTCCAGAATATGCTCCATGCTAAGCCACAGCCCTCCCTGGTTTTGCTGTCTGGGCCTCCTTGAATGCGGACAAGGAGCAATGGATTCAAACTACAAGAAAGAAGATTCCACCTAAACATTAGGAAGAACTTCCTGACAGTAAGAGCTGTTGGACAGGGGAATTTGCTGCCAAGGAGTGTGGTGGAGTCTCCTTCTTTGGAGGTCTTTAAGCAGAGGCTTGACAGTCATCTGTCAGGAATGCTTTGGTGGTGTTTCCTGCTTGGCAGGGGGTTGGACTGGATGGCCCTTGGGGTCTCTTCCAACTCTATGATTCTATGAATGCTTTTGCCTGGCTTGGATCAGTCATTGAGATGGGAGCGTGCTTACTGGCATGGGCAATGGAGGTGTACGTAGAAACGTCTGGCTTTTTCATGCAGAGGCAAGAGTCGTATTGTTGTCCTGCCCACTTTGGCCTCTGGCCCCATCCACCACATGTCCCTGAGAAGTTGCCCATGAGGAAATGTGGCCCGTGTGCTGAAAAAAGCACCCCCTGCCCTTGCTTTCATTCTGCCTGTTAACCAATTGACACCTGTCTATCTCGGAAGACAATGCAGGAATATGCCTGTGGGGGTGAAGTCAATCCGGTGGAGGTCACAGCGCAAGGGTGCCATTTCGCCCTCAGGTGTGTGTGTGTGTGCGTGACATCACATGTTTGCATTGTGGCAGCGACCGCTGGCTCCTTTCCCTCCTCCTCTTCTACTGAATTCGGTCTAGTAACAGATAGTTGAGCAGGGGTGTGATTTGTTGACAGGATCTCACCCCTGTCAGCAATTGTACTGCAGCATTCTGCATTAACTGCAGTTTCCAGACCAAACGCTAGGAAGTCCCCACATAGAATTCATCGCACTAACCCAGACTTTGGTGAAGATGTTGCTGTGGGGCAAAGTGGGAGGGCAGTAATCTGGGCCAGATTGTTTTATTTCGGGGAATGTTGATCCCTGGGCTAGCCAGAAGAGGTTCTCCTCCCCTAAAAAGAGAGAAAAACATGTTCCGTCCTCGGCTGAGTTTTCTTTAGCCTAACCCCGTTCCACTTTGCTGACAGCTCAACCTCCCCCCCCCCCTTTCCCCTCTGAAGCGATCACGCTAAGAACCTTAGCAGAGCATTCCTGAAAATTCAGAAAAGGGGATTTTCTGACAAGCATTAGGAAAATTAAACTTCTCAAGAGCTGCCTCAATCTGGCAAGCTATTTTGAGCTTTCCCCAAAGTACAGTGAGTGAAATTGTTGACCGGGGAGGGTTGGGGGGGGGATCAGAGGAAGAAAAGTGTAATAAGCAAAAAATGAGGAATTAAGATCAGAAACCCTCGTCCCTGGGCTTCCGTGGGGCTGAGGTCTAATCGCTCCCCACTGCCCACACAATGGTAGGTAGCACCTTCAGAGAGCAATGCCCTGAGGCTGTATTAGAGAAAGGAAAGCCAAAAGCCCTCTGGGTGAGCAGATTGGGAGGGAAGGCCAGGTCTGGGTCAATAACATCTCAGAGCAAAGCGCCGAATCCATGAATCTTTCAGGGCCTGTTCACAAGGGAAGTCAACAGAACTAGGCCAAGGTGAAGTCATAAAACAGAACCTGGTCCAAAGATGTGGGGGTGGGGAGAGGAATGGGGGAGATAGCTAGGTTGGCCATATTTTGAAGAGCAAAAACCCAGACACATTTGGGGGGCACACACCCCACCACCCCACATCTCCAGTGCTTGCCCCCTCACTGACACCTTCCACGCCCACCTGCTCTCTGCCTCCCTCCCTCCCATCTCTTATCTTTGCTGTATTTGACCTCCTGCTCATGAGACCCTGCATCTCCAGGCGATGGGAGGCTGAGTGGACCCGGGAAGGCCATGCAAGGCCTAGCAGCCACCGGAAACAGCATGAAGCCAAGCACGGCCCCATGAAAGATTCTTCTTTGTTATCCTTCCAGGGGCATGGTGCAATTCACTAGTGCCCGGGGTGTGTGTGTGCAAAGACACACGCCACGCAGGGGCACAGCACAGTCACCCAGCCCTTGACACCACTGGGTGGGCGCTCGCATGTCGGACAGGTGCGGGGGGTGCTCTTTATCCTCCTTGCTCCCCAGTTCCTGCTACCAGAGCCAGGCAGGGCGGGTGCAACGGGGATCTCAGGAGAGAGCTGGATCAGTGTGGATTGTGCGCCTGGGGCAACAGCCCCTCTGGTACCTCCCATGCTATGCCACTGGTGCTTCTGCTGGCAGGTGAAGAAGAAGAAGTGTTTGGATTCGATATCCCGCTTTTCACTACCCGAAGGAGCCTCAAAGCGGCTAACATTCTCCTTTCCCTTCCTCCCCCACTACAAACACTCTGTGAGGTGAGTGGGGCTGAGAGACTTCAAAGAAGTGTGACTAGCCCAAGGTCACCCAGCAGCTGCATGTGGAGGAGTGGAGACACGAACCCAGTTCACCATATTACGAGTCTACCGCTCTTAACCTCTACACCACACTGGCAATGAAGACCTTGTTCCATCAGACTTTGGGGAAATGACTTTTAATGGTGTTCTGTTTTGGTTGTGAAAGAGATATTATATATATATCTATGCTTTTCATGATTGTGTCCCCCCCTATATTTTTAGCTGTTCTTATTTTAACTGTAATCTGCCTTGTGTCCCTGTCAGAAAAAAGTGGGACATGAATAAATATATACAGTGGTACCTTGGTTCTCAAATGCCTTGGTACGCAAACAACTTGGAACCCAAACACTGCAAACCCGGAAGTAAGTGTTCCAGTTTATGAACTTTTTTCGGAAGCCGACAATGCTCTGTTTTGAGTGTCACACTTCTGTTTTGAGTGTTACGCTGAGGTCTGTCTGTTTTTGCTATTTATTTTGCGTTTTTGTTTCTGCAGCTATTTGTGTGTGTGTGTGTGTGTGTGTGTGTGTGTGTGTGTGTGTGACTGTGTGGAGCCCAGTTCAGCTACTGATTGATTGATTGATTGTGCGACTGCATTACATTGTTTATTGCTTTTGTTTTATGGATCAATGGTCTCGTTAGACAGTAAAATTCATGCTAAATTGCTGTTTTAGGGGTTGTTTTTAAAAGTCTGGAATGGATTAATCCATTTTGCATTACTTTCTATGGGAAAACGTGCCTTGATTTTGGAACGCTTTGGTTTTGGAACACACTTCTGGAACAGGTTAAGTTTGAGAACCAAGGTGCCACTGTAATGATGATGTTGATGATTTTTGAAAACATTCCTGTTTACCCAGGCATCTGATGACAGAAATATACTGTTCCTAGAAACCCTGAGATCACTGTTTGAGATTTTTAAAATAGAATATTCCTAACCGTAACTGGTTTTAGAATGTCTTGACTGTTTGTGGGATGGTTTTGTTTTTTAAAAAATAAATTCTTTTATTATGGATGTGTTTGCCATCCTGGGTTCGTTTGGGAGGAAGCATAGATATAAATTGAATATGCAAATGAGTAATAACACCGACCGTGCAAGAGCACAACCAATTGAAAAGAAGTTAATCATACAAAAGGTATTGGAGCTTGTTGTATCTACACCTGAGTTTTTACAAATTTAGATTGGTGAAGACACCCATTTGTGTCATGGATGAGGTTCTAGCTGATGACAGGAAGCCAACTCCTTCTCCAAAGCCCCATTGTGCTGTGGGAGCAGAGAGGCTCAGTGGTAAATCTAATTGATGTGAAGCGAGTGTGTAGGCAGAGAGAGAGAGGTTCTCCATAAAGGATGACACATCCCCACCTGCTCTTTGAGATGAATCGCGGCAGCATGAAAGAATGGAGACAAAAGAGGGCTGGTTCGACCTTGGGATGTTGATGGGCAGCAGGAAAGGAATGCCAAATGCTAAGAGGGAAGGTATTGATTGGACGTGAATGGGATGAAGGATAACTGTCGGCTGCAAGGAGGAATTAATAGGTAAGGAGAAGAGAGGCACATGGGGAGGGTTGGAGGAAGCTGGCAAGTGGGTGGAAGACAATGAAAGAATAATGGAGGCGGTCCAGGTGGGAAGAGAAAGTCACCGGGACATGGGAAGATGCCTTATTTGGTCCATCTAGCTCAGTACTGACTGGTGTCCAGGGTTTCGTGAAGGGGACAGTCTCAGACCTACCTCTAGGTCAGAAAGGCCCTTCTCCCACAAAATACCAAATCAAAATCTGATGTAGGAACATATTGAGTCCGTCTAGCTCAGAATTAGCTGCACTGACTGGCAGTGGCTCTCCGGGGTTTCAGGCAGGGGACAGTTTCAGCTCTACCTAGAGATGCTGTTGGAGATTGGACCTGGGACCTTCTGCCTGATGCTCTGCCATTGAGCCATGACACACACACACCCCACAAATAAATATCCTAATATATAGGAAAGTAGGAAGCTAGTGGTGCAGAGTTGGATCGTTGTTCCATTCTCAGTATTGTCCTTACCAAGAGACGCCAGGAATTGAACATGGGACCTTTTGCATGTGAGGCACGCAAGCCTTGGCCCTTCCACAAGTGGAGGTGGATCTGTCTTGCTGGGGGTGCAAGGCATGACCCTGTCCACCTTGAGCTCTTATCCTTTCTCAGGCTGCTTCAATAAGCCTGTGTTGTGTGGAATTTGGCTGGGATGGAAGCAACCAAACAGGCATTAGCAGGGGCCCAGGAAGCACTGGTGCCTCCTCCCTGTCCATTAATATTCCACGCCTGAGCCAGTCCACTGGTTTCCCCTGCACACAGCACTATGGGCCAAAACCTGCCTAGATGAAAAGGTGCTTTGTCAACAGGGTTCCTAGCTCACATCAGTGCAAAGGCAAATGTGTAGGTGAGGCCAGCCATGGCCTGCCTTAGATGCTCCAGGGCACTTAAACTGCGCTGCATTTACAGCTGTTGCGTAGACGTAACCCAGCAGTTTAAAAAATGCATTAATTGCGTCTTTGTACAATAACCGAGGGGCAAAATGCCCATGCTGAGCCAAAACGACTTTTCTCGCTTTGTGTTTGTGTCGCGCATACGAAAAGAGAAAAGAGATCCCTTCCCGGTTTCGGCACTTTCTGTAAAGGCCTTCACATCATTTCCACACTGTTCTGACTTGCCATTTCCCCAGTCGCCGTCTTGCCCTTTGTTTGCAGACATTGCTGCTTAACCCCGTTGCCTGCACTGACTGCACGGGGTGGGGTTGTGGACTAGATAGGCCCTTGGTTCAATATCAGCAGGTCTCTTCTCATGACAGACGGACCTAGCAGCTGGTTGAATTATAACGTCATTAGAATGTGGGTAGTGAACTGCAGGCCCTCTTTATCTGGCCTCCGGGGCTCTCTGTGTGTCACACTCCCTCCTCACAGGCCCTGCTTCGCACACTTTCAGTGTTTATGCCTGGCTGGAATGTCGTTTCACTTCTTAACCCCGAAGTAGGGAACCTCATGTCTGGGTACCAATGTGGCCCTCCAGACCTCTCCATCTGGCTCTCAGAACTCTCCCTGGGGAACACCCCTCACTGGCCTTGCTTGTTTTTGCCTTGCTGGGATTTTGTCTTGAATCATGCCTTTGGCTTTCCTGTATGGAGGACAGAGGTGTGTGTGTGTGTGTGTGTGTGTGTGTGTGTGTGTAGAAATGAGCCCACTGTACAAAGGTAACATTTATATTAACCTCCCCACCCACTTTTGCCTCTGGCCCCACCCAACCACTGGTATGTGGCCCTTGGAAGTTTGCCCAAAGGGTATGTGGCCCTCAGGCTTAAAAAGATTCCCCTCCATTAGAGGCAATGTGAATGTCCTAGCTGTTGAGTTTGACCATTCACTTTTTAATAGAAAGCTGCCTGACCGTATAACAGGCTTGACCATTTGGTCTGCCTAGTATAGTGAGACAATGACTTCCCATCACCTGCCACCAGATCTTTCTGACTGGTGATTCCAGGGATTGAAGCTGTGACCTTGTGCACAAGATCAGTTGAAGACACTTTGCTGCCTGAAATTAAGGACAAAATGGCACCCAACCTGCATGTCATGCAAAGGAGCCATCTGGACTGGCAAATGAACCTCCTGCCATCAGTGTAAACAGCACAGCAACTTTCTGAGAGCAGCATACCAGCTTAGGGTGTGCAGGGGAGGCCGTGTGACACATGCATGGTGCTCTGTCCTGCAATACTTTGCCTTTGTTGCCAGCCCCCCCAGAATCTGCTACCTCACTCTGCCTAATGGTTGAGCCGGCCAAAGTCAAAGAGCAATGCAGTCGTCACTGGATGACATTGCACATCTGTACCAACATCATGTGATGTACAGGGAGGGATGGGGGAGAAATTGGGTTCGGCTCACATTCAAAGGTGTGTGTGTGTGTGTGTGTGTGTGTGTGTAAACTGGAATGCAGGCAGCCTTTCAAAATGTGCACTTCTCTGAATTTTGCAATGCACTTCTCCAGTCAAGTGATGCACACAATTACATGCATATTTTGGCAAAGTGTGCTTAAGGAGGCATATTTTGGTGAAGGTAACACTTTATATTAGGGGAGAATGCTTTGGAAGCTGTATATATTGGGAGACATTTGCACTAAAATGCTGATGAATTTCCATGAGGGTTAAGAAAAAAATCGCAAAGCAACGTGGAAATGTAAAGAACTAAATTGGAAATTGGAAAAATGAGAATCCGAGGGAAACTGAAGCTGAGAGATTCACCCATTGATGGCTGCTAGGAAATGACTGCTCACTAGTACTTAAAATGCTGATCCATCCTTTTCTTAAAAACTAAAAACTAAAAAATGTCTAGTCAGATCATTTCAGGGGTGATATGATAGCCATGTTCAAATATATAAAAGGATGTCATATGGAGGAGGGAGAAAGGTTGTTTTCTGCTGCTCCAGAGAAGCGGACACGGGGCAATGGATTCAAACTACAAGAAAGAAGATTCCACCTAAACATTAGGAAGAACTTCCTGACAGTGAGAGCTGTTTGGCAGTGGAATTTGCTACCAAGGAGTGTGGTGGAGTCTCCTTCTTTGGAGGTCTTTAAGCGGAGGCTTGACAGCCATCTGTCAGGAATGCTTTGATGGTGTTTCCTGCTTGGCAGGGGGTTGGACTGGATGGCCCTTGTGGTCTCTTCCAACTCTATGATTCTATGAAGTGGTGATCCCTACCCTGGTTTAAAAACAACTGATTAATTAACTGCAAAAAAGTTTTGTTTTTTTAAAGGAATGATGCTGCAGTTTTGCCACCTGCCATTGCATCTTATCTTTGCCCAATGGTAGGACCGGAAGAAGTCAAACAACTTTGTCAAGCAGTTTATTCTACAGCTGGCTTTTCAGTTTGCACCCTCTCCTCCACGCCCAAAGATGATTGTATCTGAAGTCCACCTGGTAGCTTAAACCCATTGCTCCGATGCTCACTCACTGCTTTGCTTCACCTGTGCTTCATCCATTATCTAAATGAAGTGTGAAAGTCTTTTCTGCAGTTACTTACCACAGCACTGTGAGCATGCAGAGTTCATTCATCTTCATAGTCAGCTAGCTGGGAAAAAATAACTCCTGTTCTTAAATTGCATCTTTTGGCTGCCCCGATGTTCGTTTTCTGGATCAATGCAGATTATTATTAACTGGCAATTATTTTTGCATTTGGTGGAGAGAAATAATCTCTACAAGGAAGAGGCAGATCACTGGCAGAGGAAGGTGCACCCAGGCAGTATTATATAAATTCTCTAGGGCTGCATTTCTAAAGCATTAAAAATTAACCCCACTCCATTTTGACTGCATTTAGACATGCATATTCATCATCTGATGACTGTAACGTCAGGTGACAACTTGCATATCTCCCAAAGGTATATGAGACAAAAAATTCTGAACTTAGAAGCTTCCTCATCAAGGAGAGAGCTAGACTGTAACTTTCCTTCCTGACGACATAATAATAATAATAATAATAATAATAATAATAATAATAATAATTATTATTATTATTATTATTATTATTATTATTTGTACCCCACCCATCTGACTGGGTTGCCACAACCACTCTGGTTGGCTTCCAACAAATATAAAAATATAATAAAACTTCCCTATAACAGGGCTGCCTTCAGATGTCTTCTAAAAGTTGTATAATTATTTATCTCCTTGACCTCTGATGGGAAGGTGTTCCACAGGGCCGGCGCACCTACTGAAAAGGCCCTCTGCCTGTAACTTCACTTATTGCAGTGAGGAAACCGCCAGAAGGCCCTCAGAGCTGGACCTCAGTGTCTGAGCTGAACAATGGGGGTGGAGATGCTCCTTCAGGTATACAGAGCTGAGGCTGTTTAGGGCTTTAAAGGTCAGCACCAACACTTTGAATTGCGCTCGGAAATGTACTGGGAGCCAATGTAGTTCTTTTAGTAGAACTGGTGTTACACAGTCCCGGTGGCTGCTCCCAGTCACCAATCTAGCTGCCGTATTCTGGATTAGGTGTAGTTCCCAAGTCACCTTCAAAGGTAGCCCCATGTAGAATGCATTGGCAGTGTTCAAAGTATTCTGGCAAGAGAGTGTGCAGGCAGGTAGGGTCTCAGCTGGCATGGTGGAGCTGGTAGAGTGCAATGGAGCTGTCTCAAGTGGAGCTGGTAGACAGCCGCCCTGCGCACAAAATTAAACTGTGCCTCCATGGATAGCAGTGAGTCCAAAATGACTCCCAGGCTGCGCACCTGGTCCTTCAGGAGCACAGTTACCCAGTTCAGGAGCAGGGAGTCCCGCATACCTGCACCTCTGTGATGTCAAGAGATTGGGCACTTTTAAGTCCCAGAGTCAGGACTTCAAAGCATCCTTGCAAAGACCCCTTCACTGTACTTTAAAGCGCCCAAGGCCAAGGCTTTGCCACCCATCATCTGATGGGCTGTAGAGCCAATGGACAACAAGGAGTAAACTTTAAGGCATTCAGACCTGCATCCCTACAGTTGCACTCAGATGGCTCTTTATTCCATCATCACAGATGTTTTCTTACCTGTTCTTTTTTCACTTTTTAATGTGATCTTTCGCACAACATGAAAGCCAGTCCTGGAAATCTAGGGGGATGTTGCAGAAGTTTAGCACTCACCTCCATGTTAATTGCTTCCAAAAAAAAAAACACAAAAAACAACCCCAATCCATTTGCAACCCTGATGACTTGCGGGCATTTTGTGTTGATGGAATCTGGGGCAGTATACCGACATTCAGCTCCCACCATTTAAAATTTAGCACAGCATGGTGGCCTATCGATGAAAAAGCCACAGTTTCAAAACACAGCAAGATACTGCGATGTAAAAGGAATGTTAGAAAAATCGGGACAGAAGGGCTGACATTATAACAAGCAAAACTATCACAATAAACCCCATGTCTGAATGCAGCTTGCTTGACCCACATCTGATGCAACATATGGGGGGGGGGAAAGGTCTTATGGGGTAAATTGGAAACCCTGGCAGGTCAGGTTTGTAATACAGGCCACATGAGATTGCATGATATAAAATACCTGATTTTGCAGATTAGTATTGGTTTCCTGTGCAACCTCCCCACAAAATGGAATCTTGTTTGCTATTTTTTTCAAAAAATTTATTTTCCCATGTAAGTTGCCTTCCATCAGAATATTTCCCAAACATCTTTTTTTAAGAACCACTGAGCACAGATAACACTTGCTGCTTGGGACCTTTACTCAAAGTGCTCCTCAGGGTTCCATTGAAACCAAATCATCCACCATTTTAATTGTTCACAAATGGTTGTAGGTTTTTTGTTTTGTCCCAGTTCGCCAAATTAAAGGCAGAAAGGTGAGTGGAAAACAAAAAGAAAGCAAGAAAGCAAAAGGGTTTCTAGTGTACTGTTATGCATTTTCATGTAGCCGTTCCATATAGTTCCTTAGTTCTTTACATCCCCCCAGGTCCATGTCCTGACAAACCCACTTGATATCATCCTCACTGCTGGTCAAGATCGAGTTGACGGTAGGGCAGCCGCCATCTGAAGAGATGGTGGTAAAAGTGGTGAACTTGACTCGCTTCCGCTTGGAGGTTGGCGAAGTGGTCTGCTCGCTCTTCTGCTCCTTCCCTTCGGGGGTGGCAGTGGGGTCCGAGGACCGGAAGACTTGGCCGTTGAGGTTCTTCTGGGTGTTGGCATCCAGGAGGTACTTGCTCTCCTCCAAGTCTATGCCTTGGTCAATGGCCGTGATGCACTCCTCTTGCTGGGTGGAAAAATTGAGGTGGTTCTCCAGCAGCTCTGTCCTATTGCTTAGTCCTACCCAGTCATGAGAGTGGCTCAGGCCTTCTTGCTCTTCAAAGGGAGCCTGCTTGTGCCTATACTTCAAGGCAAAGGTGATGCAGTTGATAAGGAAGACTAGAATGGCCAAGCAAAAGACGCCTAACAAAGCATACATCCCAATCTCCAAGTCACTTAGGCCCCTGGGTGTCTCCACAAGGTCATTCTCTTCCAGATCTCCATTGCTCATTGGCAAGTCCACCTGTGCCGGCAAGCTGGTGAAGTCTATTGGGATGTTTTGCATATGGCTGTCATCATCTAGAAGGCTCTCGCGGTCCTCCTTTTTACTAAGAATTGACTTCTGTGTGCTGGCCCCCCTGGTTTCTTCCTGTCCCATCGACGAGCTGTAATAAGGTCCATCTTGTCGAGACCTCTCCTGCAGGGTTGTCTTCTGACGCCTGTCACTGGTGTGGTTTTCCAAGTGCACGCCGGCCCCAACCTGCTTGCTGTCACTGGTGTTGGGGTTGGCATCATTTTGACCAAACTTGACCTTGATGTTCCCAGTCCCGACAGCCATGACGCTCTTCCGTTTAGATTTCTGGCACGATTCACTGATCACCATCTCCACCTTCACCAACAGCCCCTGGCCTTCTGACTCAGCAACCACGAGGGGCCATTTGAATTTGGGACTCTGGAGAATGGAGACCACCTTCTCATCTACGGATGTGGCCACCAGAGAGAAGTCCTTGACATCATATAGGTCCAAGGGCATGACTGCCCCATCACTGAACTGGATCCAGCAACTTATAGCAGCTTCCTGTAAGGGAAACGATGACAACATCATCATTCTGAGAAACCTATAAGAGTTAAAAACCACAGGGTTGCTATGATACAAAGGGACAACGTAACAGGCATTTCAAGTTATGCATGGTGGGGGGAGAGAAAAGTCCCCCCGCCTCTCTCGTAACACTAGGACTCAGGGACCTCCAATGAAGGTGAATGTTGGAAGATTCAGGACAGACAAAAGAAACAGGTGGGTAGCCGTGTTGGTCTGCCATAGTCGAAACAAAATAGAAAATTCTTTCCAGTAGCTGAAGAGTATCTGAAGAAGTGTGCATGCACACAAAAGCTCATACCAAGAACAAACTCAGTTGGTCTCTAAGGTGCTACTGGAAAGAATTTTCTATTTTGTTTAGACAAAAGAAAGCACTTCTCCACACAATATTTAGTTAAACTATGGAACTTAATCCTACAAAAGGTAGCTACTGCAGAAGCTATCATGAAGGAACCAGAAAGCTTTCCTGAGGTTATACATCAACACAACATATATTTGTAGAAAGACTAATTTAAATGAAATTCAAACAGAAATAGATTTCCATCTTATTAAAAGCCGAGGACTTAGTACAGGAGGGTGCCTTATGCCAGGTGTGTCTATCTAGTTCAGTCTTGTCCACTCCAACTGTCAGAATCTCTTAAGGGTCTCAGAAAGAAGTAGAACCATGTTTTTAACTGGAGATGCCAGGGATTGAACCTGGGGGACCTTCTGCATGTAAAGCAGGGGCTCAACCACTGACATCAGTTGAGCATCAGGGTGACACCATCTGATTGCCAAGTAGAAAACTGACCTTGTGGGCCCAAACTGGCACAACTGGCAAGCCAAAATTGACCTGCAGGCCAGAGGTTCTCCACACCCGCCGCACATGGTCATCACAAAGCTCACACTGAGCAAACTGAACCTCCTTTTCCTTTTTTGGTTCACGGTGGAGAATTATAGAGCAGGCCCCTTTCCCTAATCCTGAGTGTCGTCGTCCCCGCCCCTCCAAAGTGCTTCAGTAGCATATCAAAGAAACAATCTCCCCAGCCTGGAGTCACAGCTATGGAGGAAATTTAATTCCACACCGAGCCATTCGTTTTTATTTCTATTCTATGAAAAACAAGGGCTACGTTTTAAATAGTCAAAGGTAATAAGATTTGTTTTCCACAGAAGTGGTAAGAGACTTATATCCCCCCTGAGGTCTCTGGTACATGCTTTGAAACACTAATAAATTGCATGTCAAACAGCATCACAGGTGATTGGATCATTTACTACTGCTCTGTATTCAAACTGGATGGGGGGAAAGCACAAGTAATTACTTACTGTATTTATGATTTCTAAAAACCACTTTATATAAAAGATAAAGTCTCCTTGCAAAGCACACAGGGCATGATGGAATGCAGGCTTTGGACCTAGTGCTAGCCAGGAAGAAAAACATCAGAGTCCCAAGACTCCCAGGATTGAAAGGGGGCTTCTAAAAACCATTGGGCCAAGTTCAGGGTTCTTTGTTTTATCTATCCTTATTTCACTTATTTACCACCTTTTTCTTCACATGGTTCTTCTCCCCATTTCAACCAAGAGCAGTTCATTCAGGACTGTGAGCCCAATTTTCTGGAACTCCCTCCTGGTTGAGATCAGACAAGCCCCTCTTCCTGTTGAACTTTGAGCAATTGCAAGTTGTATTATGCAAAGGCGTAGGAAGGTCAGGTGGTACCCGGTGCGGAAAATTTATTGTCCCCCCCCATTGATTCCCCCCCCCCTGCAAAAATGGTTTTACGTTATTTCACATTTTCTTACAAAGGAATAATAACAAGTAAAATTAATAAAAAACTTTTATTTATATCCCACCCTCCCCGGCCGAAGTCAGGCTCAGGGTGGCTAACATCAGATACATAACATTGGTATAAAATCAAACAATAATTAAATTACCTCCTAAAAACATCTCAAAATCAAATTAAAGTCTAATTCGATGGCTTTCCACAGGGTTAGGGTTGGGAACAGTAAGTGCTCCACTGAACTGAAATTTCAGCCTTCACGACATAGGAAAACAGCCAAGTAAACAGCTATTTTGGTGGAGGAGGGTCAAGATATTAACCGATATGCATGAAATTTCATATATAGCTATATAACCCCTAGTATAGTAAGATAAGACCTTTGGAGCAGGCATTTAAAAAAAAGTTTTTTATGAACCGCCCTAGTAGGGCAGTAATTGTTCCTTGATAATTTGTCACCCCCTCCATTATGGAAACTGGGGCGGTCCGCCCCCTACGCCCCCCTTGCTATGCCCATAGTATTATGTCTGTTTACTGAACTTAAGGTTTTTTGTTTGTTTGCTTGCTTTAAGGTCCATATTATCTTGATTGATGAGCTGTTTTAATGTTTGGACTGTGCCCAAGACAATTTGCTGCCTGAGGCAAAGGAAAAATGGCGCACGTATGCACCCATTCCACATACAGGAGCAAATCCTGGCAACAGGGCATGGCATGGGCAGATTAAAAAGCTGGAGGGCAAGGTGTATGACACACAGCTGTCTCCTCCAATAGAAGGGGATGGTCTGGGAACTGAGGAGGAGGAGTTGAGCAGCACCATGGCCTCCCAGCACATTCTGCCTGAGGCAGTCACCTAACTCAGCCCAATGGCAGGACTGGTCCCACTGTGTATACAACTTTCTGACCATCTATGGAGAAAACCAGTCTCTCAGTGGACAAGATTAGGATGGACCAGAGCTCAGGGGCAGAGCATCCCCCAGGGATGTAGAAAGTCCCAGATTCAATCTTCGGCATCTCCAGGTAGGCTTTCTGTCTGAAACCCTGAAGGGCTACTCTGTGCTGAGCTAGATGGGCCAAAGGTCTGATTCAGTATAAGACAGCTTCCTAGATAATAAATAGATAAACCTTGACAAGTTCCTAACAATGCTGACACTGTGCAGAGGCTCCTACCGTATGCTCAACAATGTCTTACCGTACGCACAACATCCCTCCCGCTTTCCCCTCACCAACTGCTTTGCAAACCCAATGTTGACCTTGGACACAGCGGAAGGATCATTTACAAACTCCCTGATCTCTTTTCCAGGTTTTGTCCTGCCACCTGGTTTCATTTCTTCCCCTGACCCCCCACTGCGCTGAAAGGATGGATTCGGATATGACTAAATTTCCTCGGGAAGTGAAATGCACAGCTTGCTAGGGGCTTAGTGCCACCAACCCTGCTTCTTTTGAGCTGATTTCAAGGTAGCGATTTTAGCTCTGCTGGTCAGCAAAGGATGAACTGCCTGTCCTGGCTTTCTAGTTGTGTGTTGCTTGATTGCTGAACACTATAAAGAGAAAGGGAGAGAATGTGCACTGGGGAAGGGGGAGAACTTCATCCTGATTGCTCTACCAAGACGTCAGCCTTATGTTACTTCTTCCCAACCCCACCAAAACCATCTGAAAGAGAGATGAATGAGCATCATATTCTCTCTGAGCAGGAAATTTACCCATTATTCACCGTGGGTTATAGCAAAGCAAACAGTCTAATCTGCCAACACTTAAATGATATCGAGCGTCAGAACAACTTGGCCACAATAAGGAAATTTTGCCCATGGTACAACCATTTTCCATCCTCCCACTTTGATCCTCTGGCACCCTATCTGCAAAACCTAGCAACTCCAAAATATAGACGTGCTTTTACCCTTGCAAGATTGATTGTATTGCCCTCGGCTGTACTTGAGGGACGATTCCAACAGATTCCATATGAAAAATGCTTATGCCCATGCGGAGATGGCAGCACCAAATCAGTGGCGCATGTCCTCCTCATGAGCACTCATTACAAAGACCTGAGGAATGAGATTATCACCCCTCTTTTATTGTCCACTCCGGGTCACCCAACCCACTGCCACAGTGTCTTTTCTCCTGGCAGATCAAGAGGAGCAGATGACTGCAAAGGTTGCAAGGTTTCAAGCTGGGGCAATCAGAATAAGGTCCACTATTTGATTGCTGCTTCAGGACCCTAAACTGTGTTTTACATAATCGACTTTTTATTTTGTTCTGTGTTTATCACAGTGTTCTTTGTTGCTATGGCCAACGGCTGACGCAAATAAAGTTTCATTCATTCTTCTACCCAGTATTTGCTTTGATAAAAGGGTTTCAGGGGGTGGAACATAACTTGAGAGTCAGCAACTGACAGTTCTTGGGCCAAATGAATGCACACAAAGCCAATCTCATACACAAAAGAAGTCTGTAAATAGGAATGGGAGAATCTCTCAACTTCGTTTCCCCCCAGTTTCTCGTTTTTCCACTCATCAGTTCAGTTGTGCACATTGCCACCTCACTTTGAGTTTATTGTTTATTAAGTCCTCATGAAAATTCATCAGCATTTTAGTGTGAATTTCTCTTAATGTACAATTTGTGTGAAATTTTTGTCCAACATACACCCAGCCCCAAAATATAACTCATTTTTATGTTACTTTTGCTAATGATGGAGGTGGCTGCCCCTGCTCCCCCTGCCTGCCAACCCCACCCATTGGGGGGCCAACTTGAATAAAATATTGGGGGGGTTGCAGGTAACCCCCACCCTGCATAATTGATCACCCTTCTTTACACCTCAACTATCCCCTTGCCTCTCCCCTCACAGCTTTCCCCAAGCGCTACCTCATTTTAAAGGAGAGGCAGGTGCTTCACAGCGTGGTCTTGGTGAAATGGATTATAGTTCCATTTCTTAATTTGCATATGCCCATTGTATGCAAATCTGCAGTCACTTTTGTGCTTTTGTCGGTGGCCTCAGAAAAGGCAAACAAGGCTTCCTACCTGTTTTGGCACCTGGAGGATTTCCTGTGCGACCGCCGTAGCAAAAATAGCCTTGTTGCTTCCTGGGCTCAGTTGTAAGGAGAGGGAAAGGCCGGTCACCAGTTGGACCCCCAGGTCAGTAATAGTCACCTTCTCGTCGAGGACAGTCACAGTCTTTTCAGCCAAGATGGCGTCAGAAAGTGGAGACAGAATCTGTTCAGGGAAACCAAGGCAACCCCTTCAGAACCCACAACGAGAGCCATACTTCTTAAAACCTTTTAGTCCTGACTTTCCATGATAGATAGATAGATAGATAGATAGATAGATAGATAGATAGATAGAGAGATAGAGAGAGAGAGAGAGAGACCATCTTTTTCGCTCAATAGGGCGCACCGGACCATAGGGCGCACCTCGTTTTTAGAGGAGGAAACAAGAAAAAAAATATTTTTCTGGTTTTCCTCCTCTAAAAGCCCTTTTTTTGAGGATCAGCTAAAAGTTTTGCAGCTTTTTTTGCAAAGGGAGAAAAGCAAAGCTCCTTTTGCAATGGGGGAAAAGCAAAGAAGAAAAGTCCCATTTTTATGGGGTTCAACTCACATTTCTGCAGCTTCTGAAGGAAAGGGAGCCATTTCTACAGTTTCCAGACATATAATCTAATCAGCCATGTCGCTGGGGAAACAAACAACCTCCCTCTGCAGCACATTCAACAATGGAGGCCTGGGCAAGGGGGTGGAGCTGAAAGGGAGCCAGGGACTCTTATCTCTCTCCCGATCTCTTCCTGATCAGCTGCTGAGTGGGGTCCTTTCAACACCCCCTTTTCTCTTTGTAAAATAAAAAGCACTATCTGCTTTTGGCCCCTGGGCAATTCGGCTCCAGGGACCACCATTCGCTCCATAAGACGCACAGATATTTCCCCTTAATTTTCAGGAGGAAAAAAGTGTGTCTTACGGAGCGAAAAATACGGTAGATAAGATTAGCAGACCATCATAAATAATCCCCTGGGCGGTTTATGACAAGCATGCCCAGGACAGCTAAAAACAATAGTAAATAGAAAAATGACCAGACAAACAAATTAAACGTAGCAGCAAGATCTATCAAATAATAAGCACCAAGTAGGCAATTACAGAAGAGCAGCAACAACAACAACCACAAAATAAATAGTAGGAATGGAAATCAATAATTGCAAAGGCCAATGCCTTTCTTCTTTGAAGGAAGCTTTCACAGAAGCGGTAACACAGCATCCATCAAATGGCTGAGTTGACCGTACGGTAGAAGTCAACATGGTACCCTCCAGAGACTCATTCCAGGCCATTCACCATGCTGGGCTGGGATCAACGGGAGTTGTAGCACAGTGACACCTGGAGAGCATTAAGTTGCCTCTAGGGACCAGCTGTGAAAAAGGCCCCCCTGAGAATGGGAACCCTGACAAAAGACAACTCTTGCAGGTATCCTGAAAAGGCAAGAAACTGCAAGGCTGCAATTAGGGATGGAAGAGAATTGAATTCGGTCCACATTTGCTTGAAAATTTGCACCTTCTGGGCTAATAATACATGTACTGGAAAACCAATCAGCCTTTGAGTTTCACACCTCTATGAATTTCATGGTAATGCTTTTGCTCAAAAGACGTTTGAAAATGCACTTCAAAATTACGTTATTTTAGGATAATATAATTTAGAAATGCATAGCACGAGGTAAAATACAGATTTGGGTACAGATTTTGTGATCATATGATATTTCAGTGCATAGTTATTGGTATTTTTAATATATATATTACATTGTTTTATGTAGACCACTTAGAGGATTTTGTCCCTTAAGCAGGATATAAATTTTGTAACATAAATAAGCATTTTAAAACAAACAGATTTAAAAATGAAATAAAATTGCAGTTCGAAACAAAACTAGGATGGAACAGACTTATGAATGAACAGAAGCAAATCTGACTTATTTAATATTCTGTTGATGTTTTTGTTGTCGTCCTGTCTTTTCCCCAGATCAATCAATCAATCAATCAATTAATCAACCAATCAGTAAAATTATCAGCTCAAATGGCAGTAGATAGTTCTATCATCTATCTATCTATCTATCTATCTATCTATCTATCTATCTATCTATCTATCTATCTATCTATCATCTGTCCATCTGTCTATCTATCTATCTATCTATCTGAACAGGCATTTATGTTAATTCCAATGTGAAGCATCATTGTTTAAAAAATATTCTCCCACCCCCCTTTCCTGTTGTGTAGGGTAGAATGACTCTTCTATGATAGTTCATCACGCAACATACAGTACACACACACACACACACACACACACACACACACACACACACACTGTATATAGGTTCACAAGCATTAAACAAGATGGAATTAAACAAGATGGATGTGAGCTGAGCTATCACTCTCTAAGATCTTGGCATCTCAAAAGCAGCTGACTTTGACGATTTCTCGAGTGACAGGCTATACATATTCTTCCAGGTGGATGGGCCAACTAGCATTCCCTGCCTCCCTCCCTCTCGCTTCCAATTCCCTTCCCAGATATACATTCTCTATATTTATGGACAGTCACAGAAGGTAAGATGAGACTCTCAGCTTTTGCAACATATAAATATAGATTGCTACCGAGGGCTGCAGTTTCCCCACTTCCTACCTGTTGAGGAAAAGCAATTTGTTCAACTGGTAAGGATAAGGGGCCAGCGGTCAGTGAAGCAGGGCAGCATCGCTCACCTGTCTTCTGAGCACTGAGCATCACTGCTGGTTCCTGAGAGGGAGGGGGCAGGAAGGGCAGCATGGTGCAGGTGCAGCAGCAGAGCCAATCCGATGCTCCTGCCGCCATGCTCGCACCATGCTGAGCTCCTTGCATCTTGCCTTTCCCCCTCTCAGGAACTGGCAGTGGCTCTCTGTGCTTCGAAGACCTGTGCTCCCTGCTCCCTGCAATGGGCAGGGCCAAGCCCTACCATAAGGCAGATTGAGACAGCTTCCTTCGCCAGCAAATGCTGAGGGATGGAAACTGTCTGGAAAGGTGTGCCATGTGGTCTGCCCTGCAGCCCCTAAGCTGGCTGGCTGCCCTTGCATGGCTGACACACCTATGAGGCGATCTGAGGTGACCTGCCTCATGTTGCATGTTCTGGGGGGGGGGGGAGAGATCCTGATCCGGCCTTGGTGGTTTCCAATTCAGCTTTGGGTAAGCTGAAGATGCAGCCAAAAGCCAAAGCCAGGGAGAGCACCAAGAGGGAGCACTCCTGCAGAATGTCTGCATTTCTGCTGGTCTCCTCCCATCCCACCAGGGCACGGGCCCAGATCTGCGAGGAGGTCGTGTTGGTGGCCCACCTTGTCTCCGGTGCCAAATGGTCTTGGGCCAGTCCTGGCTACTGGGATATGGCCAAGGCAGTTGTCTGTTGCCTAATAGGCACCTTGGGAGGTTCTATGTCCTAAAAAGTGGGTGTTTTCAAAATATAATAGAGAAAGTTTTCATTTTTTTAAAAAAGGAAAAAAAATTTTTTGGGGGGGGATGCAAATTGGGCATACCCCCCACCTCTTTCCCCCAACCTATAGCACTGAAACGAAGAGAGGCTGAAAGCTGCTAATATCAATATGAAGGGGAAAGTTAACACAACCATATATTATGGGATGTGCCAGGTACACTTTGTCCTGTAGAGTCTTTGTTCGTTTACTGGATGAATGGGAACCAGTCTGCCATGAAAGTCTCTTTCTCTTTTGCCCTCTAGCCACACAATGCCAGTTTTAGGTCCGTTTTTCAGAAAGTGCTATGCCCTAAATTACGTTCTACAATTTTTGTACTTTTAAACCCTTTGTTTCTTTCCAGTTTCCAGCTATCAATATATTCTTGCTCCCATAAACTGATAAACCAATTAAATGCACATATAATAACCCTTGGCTGTCTCCACTGAATATACCCAACAATACTATTTCAGGAGGTTCCCCCCACCCCCCAGTTTTCTCAATATTTTTGTTATTTCTACAAACCTATCTTCCTAGAACTGGGAAACTTTGGCACAGTCCAACCACATATGTGTGAAATAACCATGAGCTGTACATCCCCTCCAGAAAGCAGGTGAGTGGGGTTTATCCATTTTAGCTATTTCTGTAGAAGTTAAATGCCAGGAGAACAAGTGGGGCATAGTGGTTGGAGCATAGGACTACGATTTGGGAAACCCAAGTTCCATTTCCCACTTCGGCATGGAAGCTGACCGGGTAACCTTGGGCCAGTTGCTGCCTCTCATCCTAACCTACCTCACAGGGTTGTTGTGAGGATGAAATGGCGGGGAAGAGAACTACCCTGTTTCTCCTAAAATAAGACATGGCCATAAAATAAGCCATAGCAGGATTTCTATGCATTTGCGAAATATAAGCCGTTCCCCAAAAATAAGCCATACCCCGAAAATAAGCCATAGTGACGTGGTACCTCCCATTAAAACAGCCTGGAGAGGCGTGGCTATGCAGCGTACCGATGCGACACGGTTAAAATAAGACATCCCCTGAAAATAAGCCATACTGTGTTTTTTTGAGCGAAAAAATATATAAGACGGTGTCTTATTTTAGGAGAAACACGGTATGTATGCCTCAAAGTCCTTGGAGGAAAGGTGGGATATAAATGCAATAAGCGATGATGATGATGATGATGATACCTTATGTATTATTTTCAAATAGTTTTCGAAAGACATTTTGCACCACCATGCTGGGCTAGGTGAATATTTGATCTGATCCATAATGGCTGCTCTTTCCCAGCATTCCTTTCCTCCTACCTGAATCGTCGTCATCCCCAGCTCTTGTCCAACCAGCACCTGCCCGTCTTGCAGCTTTGCGATCCTCGGCTCTTCCACTTGTATGAAATCGCTCACCAGCTCAGTGATGTCGACTTGCCAGTCTGAGCCCAGCAGGTAGGCCATCTGTCCGCCAGGGTCTGAGGGTTCGGCTACGAACTGTGTGAGGACCCGCACCATGGCGTGCTGGTACTGGAGGGTGCAGCCTCTTCCCTTCCGCTCATCCTCCTCTTCGTCATCGCTGTCCCTAGCTGGCCTGTCAAGGCAAAAGAAGCATAGGGGTTGGGCAAAGAAGAGATTTTAAGGTTGTCTTAAAATCCTCCCAGTGATAGGGACATAGGAAGCTGTCTTGTATCAGGTCAAAATATCCGCCTAACTGGCCCAGCACCATCCTCTTTAAGGAAGGATCTTTGGCTGCGAGGGCCTGTTCCCAAGCAGAGGATTCAATCCTGCAAGGGTCTGCTCTGCCAGCATGTTCCCTGCAGAAAATGCAGTAGCAATGCAGCACCCAGCAGGATTAAGCCTGCTCTCTTCAGCATGGCCGGAGTGTGCCCTCCTCCCAAGTGTATATTTAATTAGGGTTTATAACCCCTGGGTCTGGATCTGCTGGGTCTGGGTTGGGTGTTCTTTGGGTCAACTTGGGCCGGGGAGGGGATCCCCAGATAGGGTCCCAGATCAGGCCAGGGGGGTTCTGCACATCCCTAACGGCAACCATCTGCACAGAGCGCACGGCCTGCATCTCGACCCGATCGAACAACCTCAGACAAAAGCCCACCTCTTATTTGAGACGATGGGGATCCGCCAACCCTTGATCTGATTTAACTCTGTGTCAGAGACCTCGATCTGCAGAGGGAGGCGGGGCACCCACACGGCCATCTCCAGGGGGGCACTCAGATGCTGGTACATGAAATGGACACGGACGTTTGCTTTCCCTTTCATTTCCTTCCCGTTGACAAAGACGTAGTCGCATCTGTCGGAGACCTGTGAACAAAGAGGAGAGGTGGGTGAAGGAAAGCAACAGCAATGAAGTCCCTAGGTGAAACCATCAAATCTGTATCTGGCTGGCAGTAGTCAGAGGCGCAGTGGGATGGAGCTGATCTCCTGATACCAATGTTACTGCAGCTAATCTGGATGGGGGTGTGGTGGTGTCTGGGACTGGCAGGACGAGAGGGGCTGGAGTCTGACTTGGGAGAGGGGGCCAGTGATTTGTGGGGACTTCTACTGGCCAGGAGGCAAGAATTAGAGGAGCGGGAAGCTTCAGAGCTGGAGGGTGGAGCATGGGATGGGTCAGAAGAAGAGGAGGAATAGGCAGGTCAGGCAAGTTAAGGAACAGGTACTTCCCCACCCTCTCCCAGAACCAGGAAGGGGATGAGCAGAGGAAGCTTCCACACAGGTGTACTCTGCGGCTGTGTGCATGCAGCCCGTCAGGAGGAGGCACAGGTAGAGGGGAAGTGGCCCCCTATTGTTGCAACTGCTTCATAGAATGCAGACATGGGAATAGCTGCCTGGACACTAGACTGTTGTGCGTGGTATTCAGATCTGTAGAAACAACTTTAAGTGTCATGGACTGGCTGGATGCAGAGGCGTGGAGGGAGGAACCAGCTGGAGAACCCCCAAGGGCACCCCCCCCCCCGGAGGAAGAAGAACCAGGGGATTAGAGGTGGGACAATGATGAGTGAGTGGTCAGAGGGAGAAGAGGGAGCAGACTGGGAGGAGGAGGTATTGGAAGCTGAAGCGGCCACAGGGTTTAGTGAGCAGGAAGAGGCAGTGGCAGAGGGCAGTCCAGAATCAAGGCTGGAAGGGAGTGGCGGCAGGCTGCTGAAAAAGCCAGGAAGCCTCCCCCTCTTGCTGTGATCAGCTCTGCAACCCCCTGGTCTCCCAGAAGACAGAGAGGAATGAAGAGAGACAAGATGACAAAGCCTCAGGCTGCTAGGGAAAGACCATGGGGAAGGCAGTGGGGGGAAGGCAGGGACCTTCAGCCTTCACAACTGCTTCATTGGGGCAAGACCTACTGGGAAGAGTTGGTGTGATCTCCAGGCCTGAGCTGCAGCATCTGCCCAGCACTGACCTGACCACCAACCTGCTCCACTCCAGCTCTATTCAGGTGCATGGATCCTGGTATTGGAAGGATTGCTCCACTCCACCACACCCACCAGTACTGCTCATTGGTTGAAAGCTAAGAGTGAAGGGACGGGTCTTAAGTGTTTCATGCAGCATCCTCAGTCCATCATGGGACTGGGGCAGAAACAGCCAGATCCCACCCCTTTTCTTGCATCCAGCTTGCATCCTGCATCCTAAATACAAATCAGGACAAATGAAAGGTATGCTGTGCACAGCTCTGGTTGCTGCACGTCAGCAGGACCAGTGCTAGGGCTTCTTGCGCCCTAGGCGAGACCACCTTCTGGTGCCCCCCCCGCCAAAGCCTGCTTTAGCGGGAGGTGGGGGTGGTGGAGAGGCAAGCAGCAGTTTCTCCACTGTAGCGGAGAAGCTGCTGCTCGCCCATCCCGCCCCCCGCCCCCGCCAAAGCCTGCTTTAGTGGGAGCCGGGGGGTGGTGTAGGGGGCAAGCAGCACCTCTCTGCTACAGCAGAGAAGCTGCTGCTAACCTGTCCCGCCCCCCGCCCAAGCCTGGCCAGCGCCCCCTCCATTTTGGCGCCCTAGGCAATTGCCTAGTTTGCCTTAATGGACGCGCCGGCCCTGCACGTCAGAAGGTCAGACCATTGGTCTATCTAGCTCAGCATTGTCTGCACTGATTGCCAGGGTTCTCTTCCAGTCCTGTCTTGAGATGCCAGGGATTGAACCTGGAATCTTCTGCGTTCAATGTTGTGCCCCTTCCTGGTATTCCTAGTGCTTCCACCCTTCCATTCCATTCATGACGTCACATGATTTTATGAGCTTCTGTCAGTCTGGTTCATAAATCACACTTTCCCCTGAAGCTTTTCGCCCACATCTCGGTGAGATAGCACAAACCCGTTTGTTATAGGTTGTTAAAAAAAAGGCACAAAATGCACGTTCAAATAATTTATTAACTCCCACTTTGCAGTGGTGATGATCTGAAGGAATGATCTATTAAAACCCCGAACTCTTTTTTCACAATCCATTACCAGCCAGGCCTTCTGTTCCATTATGATGGTGTATTTAATATTTCTGCCTCCCGAATATGCATGATCTTGCACTTATCTGAATTTAATGCCATTTTCTACTTTTCTGTTTAAATGCAGAGTGGATCTAAATCTTATCGAAACATCAGAAACTGCTGTGGCATAATTTACATCCAAGCATTATTTTTTCTGCCTCTCCCAAAGAGAAAGACCTGCCCAGCATGCTGAAGAGTAAATCAGCGTTCAGATGCCTTTGATTGCAGCTAACTACAGAGCCATAGTTGTATATTGAATCCTTAGAGCTTTTGAAAAGTGTTAGGGTTGATATAGCTCAGAGGGAGAACTGTGTCGGCCTGTTGCAGCAAAAACATCCTGTATTCTGCCTTGGACTCAGACTCCAACTGGAGTCCTGTATCCAGTTCTGGGCACCAAAATTTAAGAAGGATATTGACACCTGGTCAAGAGGCATGGAGTCCATTTGTCACCGGTACTCGCTTCCAGACTTCACCGCCCTATTCTCATGGGACAAGGACAAAATTCGCGGCTGGATTCTTGCTAGGGACGCTGCCCTTGATCAAGAACTATCTAATGTGGCCAGACTCTCCACGTGGTTCCCTCGCGTGAAGGCAGTTAGATCTCTGGCCCACTGTCTGGGTGATCTGATGGATCCTACGCTGAGAAGGGCCTTTACACTGGCTCGATTTCATGCCATTCCCACAGCATTCTTACAGGGTGTATTTTCCAATACCCCTCTGGATCTTCGACTCTGCCCATGCAACAATGGAAAGATAGAGGACTTTATTCACTTCTTCCTCTACTGCCCACTATATGCCTCAATAAGATCCAGGCTTCTCTCTCTAATCCCGCCGACTATTGCCAGTGACGATGACTGCATGAAATATCTTCTGGCGGATGCCAACCCCTTGGTTTCACGTGGAGTGGCCATCTACATATTACAGGCCCTGAAACTCAGGACCACCTTTTTGGCCAACTTCCCTTAGCCTTAGTCTTATGTATATTCCCAACATGGACACTGTCGTCACGCCTGCTAGTGCTTTTTTAAAAAAATTGTTTTATCCAGTACGATTTTACTTCCAATTGTTTTAACTGTATCTGTTGTATTCTTTGTATAATCGTGTCAGGCTACTGCCTGGTCTTTTACTATGTGCTATGGCCATAGGGCTAATGCAATAAATAAATTGATTGATTGACAAGTTGGAACGTGTGCAGAAAAGGGCGGTCAAGATGATCAAGGGTCTGGAAACCAAGCCTGATGAGGAACAGTTGAGGGAGTTGGGTATGTTTAGCCTGCAGAAGAGGAGACTGAGAGGAGATATGACGGCCATCTTCAAATACCCAAATGATTGTCACATAGAAAATGGAGCAAGCTTGTTTTTTGCTGCTCCAGAGGGCTGGAACCAAACCAATGGACTCTGGTTAAAAGAAAGGAAAGTACAACTGAACATTAGGAAGTAAAAGCTGTTCAACAGTGGAACGGACTCCCATGGCAGGTGATGGACGGTCCTTTATTGGAGGTTTTAAAGCAGAGGTTGGATGGCCATCTGTCAGGGATTCTTTAACTGTGATTCCTGCACAGCAGGGGGTTGGACTACCATTGGCAATTCCTTCCCCAGTATTCAGAATGTTACAAGCTGCTGAGCTGAAGTACAGAATATACATACGTAGACTAAGAGAACATCACGAAACATACCTACCCACATACAGTGGAATGTCAATTGTTTATTTTCTCCATCAATCATCATCATAATCTACTGAATTTATTTCTCACCCTTCCTCCCAAAGGAGTCTAGGGAGGCAAGCACATCAACATTTCCAAAACAAAACAGCTAAGCAGTTAATCATTCTAAAAGCAATTAAGATAAATGATGTCTAAAAGCAGTTACGGTTAAAAATGTTCCATAAGTAGTTGTAGTGAAAAACATTAAAATCATTATTTTATCCTCTAAGTGTTGCCTGTAACAGCATTCTTCTGTCACCAAATGCCCTGGTAAACTGGAATGTTTTCAAATTCCTCCTGAAAGTTAATAATCATGGAGACAGGTGAACCTCACCAGGGAGGGCACTCCAGCTACAGGGTACCACCACTGAAAAGGCCCTGTCAAGGGTTGAGGCCCACTTGGAGTCTTTGGTGGTGACAGCACACCCACAAGGTTTTAAGGTCTTGAGAGATAAAGAGTCCAAAGAGTTTTTAAAAATATGAACCTGATGATGGACTAGAAATCATGCAGAATTATATCCCAAATCGAACCTAATTCACATTCAGCACTGGAACTACTTTCAGGTGCCGTGAGTTGGATGCTTCTAGCTACTGAGCTATCTAACGTGTTGTTGTTGTTCAGTCGTTCAGTCGTGTCCGACTCTTTGTGACCGCATGGACCAGAGCACGCCAGGCACCCCTATCCTCCACTGCCTCCCGCAGTTTGGCCAAACTCATGCCAGTCGCTTTGAGAACACTGTCCAACCATCTCATCCTCTGTCGCCCCCTTCTCCTTGTGCCCTCAATCTTTCCCAACATCAGGGTCTTTTCTAGGGAGTCTTCTCTTCTCATGAGGTGGCCAAAGTACTGGAGCCTCAACTTCAGGATCTGCCCTTCCAGTGAGCACTCAGGGCTGATTTCTTTAAGGATGGATAAGTTTGATCTTTTTGCAGTCCATGGGACTCTCAAGAGTCTCCTCCAGCACCATAATTCAAAAGCATCAATTCTTTGGCGATAAGTCTTCTTTATGGTCCAGCTCTCACTTCTATCTAACTAGATCATTCCAAACACTGTCCATCATCCCTTTTGATCCAAATGGGACAAATGTTAGAGTAATTAAAAGGTTTGAAACCCAACAGCTGTACCCTAGAGTAAGGGAACTGCTGGATTCTGAGGGCAGTAGGCTTTATCAACATAGACCTATTGAAAGAATGGACCTTCTTCCATTTCATTGGGTCCACTCTGAGTAAATATAATATCTCTGCTCCAGCCCCTCATTTCATCACCAGACCTCTTCTGTCCTCCTTGGGCTGAGGGCACCCAGGGAAGTTCTTTAGCAGCAAATGTGCTGCTCTGAAATCCTCATTTGATTCCTGGACAAAGAGAATGCAAAACCACTGCAATGCCACTTAAATCATTAGGATGCCATTCCTTTGCTAGATGCTTCACGGACCACTATCCTGTAATAGTCTTTCAAACAAATATGCTGACATCTATTGATGGCATTCTGGGCTCCCAGAATAGGAGAGTTCTGGAAGGGGAGTAGAGGCTGGGGTGGGGTGGCAGAGAGTCATCTTTCAAGCAGTATGATTTCCATTGACAGGACAAAATCATAGGCATTGGGCCACCACTACATTCTTTGCATGAAGAGGAGGGGTGGAGAATGTCCCTGGATTCCACACCTCTCACCAGCTCACCTTTAACATAAAATATGCATTTTTGAGTGTACCTCCTGCACACTGAAAATGCATTACAAGATCTAGAGAAGTGTATAATATGACTGGAATTATGTTCTAGTTCCCACGTGAGTTTGGGAGCATGTCAGGGAGAGCTTGGATAGCCGTGTGTGTGGGATGCTCTGAGCTTGGATCTCCTCTACTGAGCAGAGCAGTTGACTGGATGACTCAAGAGTCCCCCCCTGGTAACAAGTAACATAAGGCTCATTATGCATTGTTAGTAAAGTGGATTTTATTCTCCCTGTTCTGACCCTTGTCTCTTAAAACTGATGAACTTCTCAGGAAGGTTTATAAGAGAATCTCTATCTCTCACACATGCTTGTTCATCTAAATCTAATCTGGAGAAAGCAGGGCAGAAAGAGGTTAGGAGCTGCCTATCAAATGCCCAGCAAAAGGGGAGGCGGGAAGCCACAGTTACGGGGTGCAGCTATGACTCATGGATGGATGAACCTTGCTGTTGCCGCATGCCTGAATGAAGCAAAAATAACTGTCTACTATTAACAGGGATCAAAATTCTGATTTATGTTGGGTGCGGCTATGGGAGCTGCAGAGATCATGCATCTGGTCACACAGAGGGCAAAAGGAGGTGAGAGACAAGATGTTGGGTGGCGATGGCAGCGGAATAGCCTTGCAAGCCACCGAAATCTCTTTGTGGAAGACGGAGAGGTGCTTCTACATGACTTGTTCATTGAGCATTCCTCCTGATTTCTTTGCAGGGAGATTAGACAAATGCCGCTTATTCAATGAACATTTGTTTCCATTTGTTTCTGGGGAGTTTAGTGGATGTTCATCAAAGGAAGTGTTAACCACACACTTTTCTGGTGCACTCCCACATCCCTTTTCTTATTGCAAGAAGGTCTGGTCTTTGGGGAAGTTTGTTCCCCAAGACTTCCCATTCAGTTGGAATTGCACAACCTGAATTTGCCAGTATGTGACTGAATACCACTCCAAAATCTTGGCCTTGTGTGGAAATACCTTGAAACTTGAAGCAACACTTATGCATTCACCACTGGAATATAGGAACCTAATTGTTCATCTAGCTCAGGTCTGTCTACTCTAATGGGCAGCAGAGAGAGGTCTTTTCCTGTTCCTCTGAAGTGGACATGGTAGGGGTTGAGCCTCAACCTTTGGCACCTGCAAGCTGTGACAGCATCTTTTCGTGAACGTGCCATTCCATATCAACCAGCACTGAGAGAACACTGTTCTTTCTAAAAATGTGTGTGCAGTGCTCAGCTGCATGCGGCAAATTAATTTTTTACATTATCTTTGATCTCATGCATTGTTACGAAGAAAAATCCTATTAAATGGAGTGTGTGTGATATCATTGGGCACTTGACCTCTGGTCTTTCAACAGTCAATCAAAACACAATGAGGTTGGTGAAAAGTGTGCGGTGTCCCCCAGACTCTTTCAGGTCTTTGACTTCAGCCGGATGTTATTTCATTATTGCACACTTTCCGCTTTTTGTACTGGCTGAGACCGGTGGCCAAATGAAATAAAATGCTGGAGATTTGTGACCAGATTGCCCATCTTTTTACATTTTTGTAAAAGCTGCCCAAGGATAGAAGTAATTATGATTGAGACCGTGGTGTGGTTGTGCATATCAATTCTCAACCCTGCTCCCCACCACTGTTTTCCTAATGAAAAATTTCCTCTGGGCAGAAACTACCTAGGAACTTTTAATTCTCCTTGCAGCTGCCCCATGGGGTAAACCATGAGAATGGCAGCATTTTCCTGAGCAGTGAAGGACCTTGCGACTTTAGATATCCCCCGTCTATCTGGGCTTGCCATTGGACCATCACAGACTGGAAGATTTTCCTGTTTGGGCAGAGACTTGGCCTGAGCAGTGGTGACCTAACAAACTCAAGGTATCTTGGGACTCCACCAAGCCTGCTGATACCTAGTCATGACATCACTAGCCATGTACAAAAGGGAGATAAGGATTGTCACTCACCTCTGAACTCTGGAAAAGTGGGGGACAAAGGCTAATATAGCATTTTGAGTTTATGGGTTCCAGACCACTATAAATTCCTGGCTCCAGTAAGTGTTAGAATTTCATCAAGGCTTGAGATGTCCAACTGGGTGCCAGAAAATTCTAATCCCTGGACTCGGAAAGTGTTAAAAGCTAAATAAGCCAGGCCAGCTTCTGGTGTTCAGCTAATTACCTGACCTGATGGGCTGTTACAAAAGCAAAAGAGAGGGGGCTCTGGGCCAGATGGCAAATGGGTGGGGCCATTCCTCCATTTCTCAGAAGGACAAAGCCTGAGTTTTTGTTGGCAGATTTGATATGTGTCACATGACCTAGAAGTAAAGTAGCAAGCAGCAGTATCAGAACAACGTTTGAGAGCAATGTTTGAATCCAAGGCTGCTGTCCTGGAAAAAACAAGACCTTTTTTGTGGTGTTAATGCTGTGAATCCCTCCATTGTGGGCTCAGGTTGTATATATGTGTAAATAAACCATATATCCTAAAGACACCATAGTCTCCGCTGTGCCTAATTTCCAAAAGAAAACACAAACCCTGAGTAATCTCGCATGCCTTGGAGACTGGGGTGGCGAGTGACAATAGTATAGACCAGGGGCAGTCAAGGTGGTGGCCCCCATTTGTTTTTGGACTACAACTCCCATTCCTGACTATTGGCCATGCTGTCTGTGGCAGTTGGGAGGTGCAGTCCCACAACATCTAGAGGGCACTATCTTGACTAATTTCTTCCGTGAAATGATCTAATGCCTTTCCAAATCCATGCATGTATTGCTTCTCTGCACCGTTGCCTTTAGCAAACCATTGTGTAAACATATCATTTATGGAGGCTTCATATTATGGGCTTCTTGAGTTATTGCTGATTATGGAGCTGCTGCTGTTTCCACCCGATATCCTGCATTTCAGAAGTGCTCTTGTGCTTGGGGATTTTAATCTCAATGCCTGGTTCCTGAGGTAATCCTTTTTTTCCCGGCAGTGCAGAAGCTCTCTCAGCATTCATAATGTACATTTCAACGACAGCTCTTCCCCTTTGGCAGGCTTACAAGAGAGAGAGAGAGACACTGATTTAGCAGGGCATTCAGTGCTTAGAGCCCATAAGTAGAAGTCACAGCATTTAGCCCAGGTGAGTTATGTTAATGGGAAGTCGGCGCTGTCACTAGCCGGGCACAGACTTCAAGAAGGAAGTGGGAGAACACCCGAAGACAAGTATATCCAAGTTACTTGCTTGGCCTTTGAGGAGAAGTTATTACATTGGGGGATTTTTCATTTAGAAAAATAAAGATGACCAAAGGCAGACGTGGGGGAAGTTGATAAAATTACAATGGGAGCCTGCCTTAAACCCTGGAGAGCCACTGCCAGCCAGTGTAGACAATACTGAACTAGATGGACCAATGATCTGACTGAATATAGGGCAGCTCCCTATGTTTTGGGTGCTAAAATGTAAAAAGCATTAGTGCCAGTTGTAAGTCTAGGGCATGCGGTAAGGGCGAACCCCTGTCTTGTTCTCACCCACCAAGCAAGTATTTATTTCCCAGATCCCTGCAACACCCTCCAGTTTTGTCAGCAGTAGACAAAAGAAAAATCCAGTTAAAGTAGATGTGGCACTGGGGTGGATGGAAAGGTTTAAACCACCCTGCTCAATGTCTTGGTGGGGAGGGAAATTGCAGCCTCCTCAGGCATCAGAGTGGTCGTTGAATGAGCAGGAAGAAGAGATAATCTCAGTGTGGTGTAGTGGTTAAGAGCGGTAGACTCGTAATCTGGTGAACCGGGTTCGCGTCTCCGCTCCTCCACATGCAGCTGCTGGGTGACCTTGGGCTAGTCGCACTTCTCTGAAGTCTCTCAGCCCCACACACCTCACAGAGTGTTTGTTGTGGGGGAGGAAGGGAAAGGAGAATGTTAGCCGCTTTGAGACTCCTTCGGGTAGTGATGAAGCGGGATATCAAATCCAAACTACTACTACTCCTCCTCCTCCTCCTCTTCTTCTTCTTCTTCTTCTTCTTCTTCTTCTTCTTCTTCTTCTTCTTCTTCTTCTTCTTCTTCATTTCCTCACATGATAAGAGGTGTTTATGAAAAGCTGAGGAGGGGTGTTTGTGTATCGTGTGTGTGAGAGAGAGGGGGGGGGAGGAGGAGGGTTAGCCACACTCACTTTTGGTCGCCCACCACTTGCATGCTCTCCATGGAAAAATTGTCCAAATTTTGACCCAAAAAAGTTTAGCCAACTCTGCTCTATGGGGAGAGTATTCCGTAGGTGGGGCACCACCACTGAGAAGTCCCTACCCATCACCACCACCTCTCCTGGCGGTGGAACAATGAGAGGAACTTCCCTTCCAGATCTAAGAGCAGGTTCAGGCTGATACAGTGAATTTAGTTCCTTTAGTGATTAGAGTCTCCAAGTCGGTTACAAGGCATGAAAAGAAGAATTGTGGATTCACACATGCATGATTACCCAACCACCACGTGATGCCTTGCATGTGTGAACAAGGCAAGGTTGATTCACTGTGACAGGCAGAACTTTGAATGGTGGTTCTGGTCATTTCCATTCCTCCTGTGGAAATCAGCTGGGAATTAATTATGGGGGAAATCCTGATCACTGGGAGGAGAAAGGTGACAAGAGAGAAGGAAAAGCCACTCTGCCCTGCCTCCCACTAAATTCTGGAGGTGTCTTTGCTTTAAATTTTTCTCCTGTATTTTCGTGTGGCAAGCATCCATACATTTTGCCTTACTGAAAGGTAAGTAGGAATGGATGAAGTAGGAAATGGCACCTATTAAAAGGATTCGGAGTTCTGGGCAAACATCCAGTTTGAGCTGCCAGCGTTGATGCCTCTGGAATGGATGTTCTGGATCAACCACTATGTTATCTCCATGGGTAGATGGGACTTAATGAGAGATCATTAAAAAACAACAACAACAACAACAACAACAACAACAAAACCCCACAACATCCCCAGCAAAACCCTCTCTGGTTTTCTGCTGATGCACCCCCGAAATATATTATGTGCAGCAACCCTTTAGATGTTTAAGAACATACGAAGTGCTTTGGTTCATCAGACCAAAAGCCCACTTGGTCCAGCTTCCTGTTCCCATAGTTGGGGTGATCTGCAATCCAGACTGGCATGGGCCTGAGTGGCGGTTGCTTTCAGAGGAAGGGGAGAATGCCTGGAGAATGCCACTGGCAGGGATCCTCACCTGAGAGCAAGGAAGAGGCTATTGCTCCTTTGTGGCTCTTGGCTGGGGAAGGGGAGGCACTTCCTCTGGCTCACTGCCCTGCCCCATCCTTTGAGTGGGGAGATTTTCTAGCACCAGGGGAGGGCACCAACCACCAGCCATAGAGGAGTGGGGAGCCAGGGGGTCCTGTCAACAGTCACTTGGTGCAGGCTCTGCTGTTGCCAAACACTCTCGGAGAAGCACACACTTCCAAGTGCACCAGTCTCACAGGGAGAGTCTTGCGAGTGACACATTTCACCTTTAAAAGATGGAGGGGAAGGCATGGGTGTCTGCTGAGAATTCTTTTGCAGTTCTCAGCTAGTCTCTGGCTCTGGACGCTGTTCTCAAACTGTCTGGCCGTGCCTGCAGTGATCTGCACTTGTAGCCTGGCTGGTACCATTGTAAGACTTGAATAAATCTTTCTTTTTTTACTTGCACACAAGAGCCTCTCGTTGTGGCATTTGGGATGCGGACCCTGACAATAATGGTCAGCTAAATGCCTCTGGGAAGCCTGCAAGCAGGACATGAGTGCAACAGCACTCTCCCCACTTGTTCCCAGAAACTGTGATGCAGAAGCACTTCTGACAACAGAGGTAGGAAATAGCAATCCAGGATATTAGCCATTGATAGCCTTGTCCTCTCTGAATTTTGTTTAATCTTCATTTAATGCCATCCAAGTTAGTGGACATCACTACCTCTTTAAAGAGCAAATCCCAGAGTTATTTGGGAGACAGATGTCATGCGTTGAAGGGCTTGGACTAGATGACCCCTGGGGTCTCTTCCAGCTAAAGAACTCTGTGATTCTGTGGTTCTCCTCAATCTTCTGTTCCCCCAAGCTCAACTTGCCCAGCTATTTCAACCCCTGCAGGGCCTGGTTTCTGAGTCTCTTTCCATCCTGATCACCCTCCTTTGGATATGCTTTGATTGTGCAATACACAGCCTGGCATTTCAAGAGACTGCGGACAAGGCAATGCCTTTTGGAACCATTGAGAACCCATTCCAGACCATTATGTTTTATTTGCGGATATTTTCAGCTCAAGAAACAAACACCTCCTCAGCTGCAAAGTAAGTGAGAGACAGACTACCGCCAAGTACACAAATGTGGCAGGCATGTCTCAAGCCTCCAGCAATGCAGCAATGGGCAGGTCCTGGGCAGTGGTAATCTGGACTGGAATACTGGAGGGTGTGCAATTCAAGATACACCCCTGCTGTTGGAGTTTTGAGTATGAAAGAGTCAATGCTGCAAACTTCACCATTCTCTGCCCAGGTGGCAGAGTTTAAAGGTTGGAAAGCAACTGCTGCACTGTTGCACCATGAGCTTTGGTAATGCACTTACATTTCCCTTGGCACAAAAGCTGGTTCTTCTTGTGCAACAGTTGATAAGAACATGAGAAAGTAAGAAGAACCTGCTGGATCGGGTCAGCAGCCCATCCATCCCAGCATCCTGTCCTCACAGTCATCCATAGGAGGCCACAAACAGGATCTGAGCAAAACAGCACTCCCCTCTTTGGTTTTCCTCAACTGGTATTCGGAACTGGCTCTTAGCTGTGATTTCTGCATTGCAGTAGGTTGGACTAGATGACCCCTGGGTTACCTTCCAACTCTACAGTTCTATAATTCAATGATTCTAGAAGCATGCTGCCTCTGACAGTGACTCTTGTGCAATGCACTTGCATTTTTCCTCGTGCAAAAACATTCCACTAGTGCAACAAGTATATATCTAAGTGGCATTAACTTTGAGCTACATTGGGCAGAACCCAACGCCTTTTTGTTATATTATTTTCTGTATGACACAATGAAATGTTGCGACTCAACAGTGATAGCAAACTGCAGTTTCCTTGTAGGCAAAACAACACCATCCACACACAAGAGAGAGGGATCACCAGAGACCTGTGAGGAAGAATCCATCCCCAACCTCATTAAGGTGCCTGATGAGGACTGAGCATGCTCAGTGAGGACACAGTGCTGGCTGACTATTAAAAGGAGCCCATAAAACTGGAGCGGGGAATGGAATGGAGTTTTCTGGAAGAAGGCAGGGCACATGGTTGGGACATGAACAGGAGGTTCTCCACACTGCAGTACTTATTTGTTCACAACCAGTTTTTGAGAAGGAGTTTCTGGTGAAACTGTACTTTAAACAACAAAGGTTTAATAGAGGGGGATATCCAACATGGCTGTTTGACTACAGCTCCCACCAGTCCCAGACAGCATGGCTAACAGGCAGGGATGGTCAGAGCTGCACCTGATTTAATGAATGTGGTCAGATTGCCATCCTCAGCAGAAGGCAGAATCCAAACCCCTTTCTATGCATAGGCTAGTTTTGAATGATTGTGGATAATCCCGCAGCTGCAGCCTGCAGTGATAGTGGGATAGGACAGCTGGGGGGAAATCACCTCCGTCAACCAATTCATCCCTTGGGTTGCAGATACTACATGGGTAGACGAGTCTTTAAAAAACCGAGGCACAAATTTTCATGGCCCTCTAGCAGCTTTGGTGACTCACTGAAATAATGTATTTAGCATTGACTCTGGAGGTGTATACTCGATTCTGACCAAACTAAGTCTCCTACAGTGAAAGCCTCTTAAGAGTCTTAGTTTGGTTGGAACCACATATACATTTCCAGAGTCAACGGTAAATACATTACAGTGATACCTCGGTTTAAGAACAGTCCTGTTTAAGAAGGATTCGGTTTACGAACTCCGCAAAACCGGAAATAGTGTCCCGGTTTGAGAACTTTACCTTGGTCTAAGAACGGAATCCGAATGGTGGAAGGGCATCAGCGGCGGGAGGCCTCATTAGGGAAAGCGCACCTTGGTTTACGAACGGTTTCGGTTTAAGAATGGACTTCCAGAACAGATTAAGTTCGTAAACGGAGGTACCACTGTATTTCAATGAGCCACCATAGCTGCTAGAGGGTGTTGGAGATTCATTCCCCGTATCTGCAGTCATGGGATTGTTATCTATCACATGACAGTGTATGTTTTCATTCCACAGTGTGGGAAGTGATGGAGACAGGATGTTTGTGTTGCTGTGTTCCGCGAAGTGGGACTATTGTCCTTTGTTCTTTCTCTTTGCTATCTGAGAGAGGGAGCCATGTTGCAGTGCTCTGTGTGTGTTTATATGTAAATAAAGTAGATTAGCCAAAATGCTGAGTTGCTGAGGTCTGTTTATGCATGCTGTGAAGACTCTGCAGATCCCCAAGTGTGCTGATGCTTCTTGGTATCAGTCGCTGTGATGTTCAGGCAGAAGAAAGCTTTTGAAGCTCCCGAACGATCGAGCAGGAGGGAGAGAACATGACTGTCGGGCATGTGTCTCTGCCAGGATCCTACATGAGAGTAGGATGCTCCTGCTAACAGAGGGCTATGACAATTTGCATCCCAGGCTTTTTAGACACATCTACCCATGTACTAGGGACACAGGTGGCACTGTGGGTTAAACCACTGAGCCTAGGATTTGCTGATCAGAAGGTCAGTGGTTTCAATCCCCACAACGGGGTTGCTCGGTCCCAGTTCCTGCCCATCAGTTCGAAAGCACATCAAAGTGCAAGTAGATAAATAGGTACCGCTCCAGCGGGAAGGTAAACGGCATTTCTGTGCAGTGCTCTGGTTCACCAGAAGCGGCTTTGTCATGCTGGCCACATGACCCAGAAGCTGTACGCTGGCTCCCTTGGCCAGTAATGCGAGATGAGCGCCTGAACCCCAGAGTCAGACACGACTGGACCTAATGGTCAGGGGTCCCTTTACCTTTACCTTATCCATGTACTATTTGAAACCAAAGGAGCGCATTGGTTGTCAGAGGTTAAATATATTGGCATGATTTTCAGCTCTCCTACCCCACTAATACCAGAATGCTCTCCCCGCTTCATTCTTGCCATTTCTTCTAAATGCATTTACTTCCAATATCTTTGCCTTGCATCAGCAGCTGCTTTTAAGAGGGATTGCTATGCTTCCAGTCATACAGAACTGAGAAGTAACAGGCAAAAATCCTTTGAAAGCACAGAAGCTATTAAATCCCTTATAGACATCTGGGGTCTTCTGAACTGGCAGGTTGGAGAGAACACTGCCCCACCAACACAGTCGACACATTAGACACCTCAGGGAAGCCATTTATATTTCAGCTTTGCCACTGTAACAGCCTTTAGACAGCCCTGTAGCCTTCCTTTCAGTCTCCCCGTGTGACTTTTTCTCTGTGTGCTCTGTTTCCAAGATATCTCTTGGTGCACGGTGTCAACTCTAATTATCCCACTCTTGCTCCAGTGACAGGTGGCATCTAAGAGCTCATCAGAGAGAATCTGATCTCTGGAGATGGAATATGGGGCCCGAATTAATGGCCAAATTGTAACATGGCACGGAGGCTGTGTGGTTCGCTCAATTGAGCAACCAGGCAGGCAATGGCAGGCAGAGGAAGCGATGATGACATGGACAGAGATGATAGACCAAAAGGCATGGTCCTGTATCTCGTTTTCAGTGGCCTGTCAGAGCCTCTAATTACCATGTCTGAGATCCAGCCTAGCAGGAACATCTGGTGACAAGACTTGAATCCTCAGATGAGATACAGGGAGTGCTTCTCAGTCTCCGATTCATCTTCTGGCCAACAATTTAAATATGAAGAGTGGGGGGGGGGGAAGAACAGCATGGTGGACATTATTTAACAGGCCGCCCTGGGGTGGTTCTAGGTATGCACCACTTGGATGGATTTACTGCTTGGTTCCTGCAGAGCAGCAGTGGGGAGGGAAGGGGGAACAGAGGCTCCATGCACCACAGAGGCAGAATCAGCCCAGCATATAGAAAAAGTCCGGTGCTGACTCCATGTGGTTTGCCAGAACTGGTTTGGCTGCAGCATCTATCATCCCTGCCCACTGGCCATGCTGTCTGGGGCTGATGGGAGTAGGGCTGGGTGAAGAATTCATTTGATCCACTTTTCAAAGTAGATGAACCGGACCTGATACTCCAGGTTGGATTTTGCACGACTCTGGATTTTGTGATGCAGTTCCATTGCATAAAATAAACCATTTTATGTAAATGATGCATATCTTATGGAAAATGTGTGCGTGCATATACCCCCCACCCACCCAGTCACTTTGCTCTACAGGAGAAGACCTCCTGAAGATACCAACTTATGAGGAGATTTGTTCCATAGGATAACAGAAATCAGGGCATTAGTGTGGTGGCACCTCCATTTTGAAACTCACTCTTGTTACACAGCAGACGGGTACAATCTATATTATCTTTTGGACATCTGGTGAGGCCTTTTATGTGGAGATCAGTATCCCAGTGTGTTTCTGTATTGGATTTGAATACGAAATTGTTTAAGTATTATTTTTTAAAAAATAAATAAATAGGGAATTGTTTTTAATTGTTGTTATTTATTTATTTATTTATTTATTTATTTATTTATTTATTTATTTATTTATTATCTACTGTGAAATCACTTAGAGATATTTTATTGGTACCAGTTCTTAAATTACCGGTAAGTCAAATAAATAATTAATACAATCCATTAAAATGTTTATAAAATGCATACAATTTAAAGATTGTATCCTCTTGCAATGCAGGAAACACAGCTAAAGAATCCATGACAGATGGCCATCCAACCTCTGCTTATAAACCTCAAGTGAGGTAGCCCATTCCACTGTTGAACAGCTCAGAGAAATGCAAATGATAGACTTGCCCATTCCAAGAAATGAGTGCCTTATCAGGTGACTTCTCCCCTGATGCCTGAAGTGATATAGTCCTGACACAGGTTCACCAGTGAGAGCTGGGCTGCCTAGCCTCCCACTTGTCAGACTCACACGAAACATGCTGAAGGCTTTGACGAGCCTCCTTCCATCGGAAACCTGCTGCCGTAGCTGCCACTAGTTCTCATCGCTCATTTTCCATTTCCCCAACAAGCACCTTGAGGCAGAAGCTGGCCTGGACCCAAAACAACACGACATTTTCCCCGGGAGGAGGAGGAATGAGAAAGGCTCCAACTCCATTTGTCTTAATTCACTCCTAACAGAGGCCGTTAATTTGGCACAGCTAGTTACAACTCACTCATACACCACAGTGATGGCTCTGAATTATTCAGGACACAGCTGCCACTTAAGCCTCCCACTCTTTCTTTTCATGCAGCGGCCTTGCATATATCTCAATTCTTGGGTATCTAACCATGGTGTGCACTGACTCTCTCACTTGATGGATCATCACCTTGTCGTGGTGAGTGGGCTTGTACGTTCCTATGACCCTTGTGAGCAAAGCTGTCGGGAATCTCGTACTCCCAGCAGGGACACTCTGCGAGTGCGGCTTTCTCCCAATGAAGTGCAGAGTGATTGAGGACCGGGACATTTGCAGGGAAACCAAAGTGCTTGTTTACAAAGCTATTGTACTACCAGCCTTACTGTGAAACATGGACCACTTACAAACGCCATCTCCAACTTCTCAAAAGATTCCATCAATGGTGTCTCTGAAAAGTCTTACACATCACTTAGGAAGACAGGCGAACTAATATCAGTGTACTGGATGAAGCAAAGATCACCAGTGTTGAAGCAATGATTCTTCAACGTCAGCTTTGTTGGACTGGTCATGTTGTGCGGATGCCTGATGATTGTCTTCCAAAGCAACTACTCTATTCCAAACTTAAAAATGGAAAGCGTAATGCTGGTGGTCAACAAAAGAGGTTTAAAGACTGTCTCAAGGCAAATCTAAAAAATGTAGTATAAACACTGACAACTGGGAAACACTGGCCTGTGAGAGCTCCAGTTGGAGAACAGCCTTTACCAAAGGTGTCATGGGCTTTGAAGACACTCGAACTCAGGGCGCAAGGGAGAAACGTGCTAAGAAGAAGGCATGCTTGGCAAATCCTCTAACCCGGATGTGCGCCGGAAATAGTGTGTGCGCATGTGCACAGGCCCTTCTCTGTCCCGCATGCATGCGCACAGGCTATTTCCAGTGCACATCCGTGCCACGCTGGTAAGAGCAGGGGGCAGCAGGGGTCGCCATGGGCTGGTTAGATGAGCCTCGTGGGCCGCTACCTGCAGTGCCCATGGGCCTTAGGTTGCTGACCCCTGGTGTAAAGGAGTATGTGTAGATATCACCTTACTGTACAAAGATAACATTCACACCTGTTGCTCCGCCCAACTTTTGCCTCTGGCTCTGCCAACCCCATGTGGTCCCCAGAAGGCTGCCTAGATTGGGATGCAGCCTTGGGGATTCCTGCCCCTGTTTCATTCCTTGAAGGGGCTAAACCAGGGATCTGTTTCATATGGAGGTACCAGTGATAGAATCGAGGACCTCCAGTGTGCATAGTATCTGCTCAGCTGCATCCCAGTCCTTCAGACTTCTGGTTTAGTTAGGGTAATTTCCACAGTTAGATCTTGAATGCATGACAGCTTCTCCTAAGTGTTTTCCAGAATCTGCTTTGTTGCAGTTTTCACACATTGGTTCATATCCTGCTCCACCTTCACCACACAGAGTCCTTTATGGAGTCCTCTGAAGCTCTGCTACATCCTTTGGCTGGGAGTGAGGCACTAGCTCTGCAAGCTTGCCGAGTGCTAGCTTTTCTGGGACCCTGCCAAGAAGCTCAGCATCAAGAAGAGCTCCAAGAAAGCAGCCAAGAAGCCTGCCATGGGAGCTAGGAAGTGACCAAGAGCCCCAAGAAGGTCAAGCCCAAGAAGATGACCAAAGCAGTGTAGGCAAAGGTGAAAGCCAAGATCCCCAAGGCCAAAGTGGCCAAGCTCAAGAAAGCAGTGCTTAAGTAGAAGTGACGAAGTCTTCCCCATAGAGTCTCAAAACCTTTTGATCTCATGATGAAAGGTTGATCAACCTTCCTATTCTGTTTCAGCGTCCTCCATTTCAACACCTGAAGATGGTTCTCATTCCTGGTCCCTGGTGATGCCTTCTAGATTTTGTTGGACTACAACTCCTGTCAATCTCTGAGTATTGGCTATGCTTGTTGGGGCTGATGGGAGACCTACGTATAGACCAGGTCAATATTATCAACTCTGACTGGCAGATGCTCTCTAGAGTCTCATAGGAAAATATATTTACCATCAGCAGCTGCATTATACCTTTTAAATGAGAGCAGTGAGGGATAGAACCTGGGACCTTATGCATGCATGCAGTCCGTAATGCCACTGGACTACAACGGCCTTCATCCCTGACCATTGAGCATGCTGTCTGGGGCTGATGGGAGCCCCACAACATCTGGAAGACCACAGGATCCCCACAAGGCCAGAGAATTTAGTATACGGGAATTGTTGCCTCCTCCTAGGGAGTCCTGGAGTGAACTCGCTCAGTGTTGAGACAAAACACCCAGTTAGAAAACAAAGCAAACGTAATTTCATACCTAGTCCTGTTTGCTGTTTTTACTTGGCAGACATGGGGGGGGGGAGCATTAAATATACTGCACTCAGTTTCACAAGCAAACTGAAGTGGCAATCACTCAGCTGATTCTTTCCACGTGCTCATTGTTATGCGCTAGACAAGGGCTTGCATCAATACGCGTGACTTCTTTTGAGTCATGACAAAGCAGTCTCTCATTTATTAACATTTTAATTGAATTTGCAGGTGCTAATATCCTGCAGCAACAAACTGTTGTTGCTCAGTCATTCAGTCGTGTCCGACTCTTCGTGACCCCATGGACCAGAGCATGCCAGGCACGCCTATCCTCCACTGCCTCCCGCAGTTTGGCCAAACTCATGCTAGTCGCTTCGAGAACACTGTCCAACCATCTCATCCTCTGTCGTCCCCTTCTCCTAGTGCCCTCCATCTTTCCCAACATCAAGGTCTTTTCTAGGGAGTCTTCTCTTCTCATGAGGTGGCCAAAGTACTGGAGCCTCAACTTCAGGATCTGTCCTTCCATAGTAGCAATGCCTGTCCGCCAAACAGTGCCTTGGTACTCATACAATTTTAAACAGGGTTTATCTAGTTGGAGTAGCTATGCCTTTTCTTTTCAGCTGCTCTTTGCTTAGCCCAAGGGATCCTTCATCAGATGAGCGGATTATCTCCTCCTCCTCCTTCTTTTTAACACCTTCAGTTTCTGAATTTCATATCCGGCATTAAACCCAATATCCCCTTTCATGATATATATTTATGTCAGCGCTCAATTCTATTAAGACTCCCCCTTCTGCTTTTTCAATTTCCTCTATTATTCATATTTGTACTCTGTAATATCATTTCAGTGGCTAAGTCATAAGCTGCCACTTCATATTTATGAACTGAAACATGTGTGGCCTTTATTGCTGGATGTTTATGGAACACCATGAACAACTAATGCTACTGTGGGGCATAGAGGGGGTTTATCCCCCTTTGCCGCATCACTCCTTCTAATAGCAAACTCGGCTGGTGAGTGCCGACAGGATTGTAGGCATAATGGGGTCATTTAGAGAGGAGAGGGAGGCATCGGCGTGCTCAAAAAGAATGCAGAGGTTTGCAGAAGTACTTGAAAAATGCAGGGTGACTTCACTCCCCAATAGCAGCATCCTTGCAATGGCCAACCAGATGCCTCTGGGAGGCCTGCAAGCTGGACATGGGTACATCAGCACTCTTCACATTCATGTGAAGACAATCAGAGCTGTTGGGCAGTGGAATGGCCTACCTCAGTAAGCAGCTGGCTCTCTTTCATTTGAGGTTTCTTAAAGGGGAGTTGGATGTCCATAAGTCAGGGATTCTTTAGCTGCGATTCCTGCATTGTGGAGGGTTGGCCTAGATGACCCTTGGGATCACTTCCAACTCTCTATTCTATGGTTCTGTGTTTCCCAGCTCCTGTTATTCAGAGATTTACTAAATAGTTGCATGCGTGCAAGGATTACTGCTTGCACAGGGAGGCATTCCCCACTCTCCTCTCCCCAACACATGCCCAGCGCCACCTCCAGATCTGCTCCAGAGAGTTGGGTGTGGAGGAACCTAGAACAGATTCAGGGGTCACACGAGGGGAGAAGATGGGGGGCATGCACAAGGAGAAATTCTTGCACTGATGGAACCAGTGACTTAGCACTGCATTGAATACAGCTCTTTGATCCCGAAGGCAACCTAGAGCCATCATGACTGTTGTTGTTCAGTCGTTCAGTCGTGTCCGACTCTTTGTGATCCCATGGACCAGAGCACGCCAGGCACGCCTATCTTTCACTGCCTCCCGCAGTTTGGCCAAACTCATGCTAGTCGCTTCGAGAACACTGTCCAACCATCTCATCCTCTGTCGTTTCCTTCTCCTTGTGCCCTCCATCTTTCCCAACATCAGGGTCTTTTCTAGGGAGTCTTCTCTTCTCATGAGGTGGCCAAAGTACTGGAGCCTCAACTTTAGGATCTGTCCTTCCATAGTAGCCATCAATAGCCTCTGTGGGTTTGTCCAATCCCCCTCTAAAGCCATCCAAGCCAGTGGCTATCTGGGCATCTTTTGCCATGTGAAGAAGTTCTTGGCTATGTGCCATGTGAAGATGTTCTTCCTTTTGTGCCTTCCTCCTTTTCTGCGCAGCACGGGAGGAGAGCAGAGCATTCAGAAGCAGGCTCTGCCACCCACAATCTCTATTGGCACATTGCAACATACCCACCAACTCGCTCTGCATTATGCACAGTTTCTGCTTTCTCTGCCCCTTGGCTTCTTCCAAGGCTGTCTCCTAATTCGTGCCATTTTCACCCTTCTTGGCAGGAAGTTCCCCTGGAACTCATTTGTCTAAACGATGTGAAGTTTATGAACATCAGAAAAAACTCACATCCTGCCCCCAATCTTTTCTAGATCCGGTGTTTCTTGCCCCTTGGAGACAACTGCTTACGAGGGATCCAATTCCCTTCTGCTTGGGTGACAAAGCCCTGAAGGCTCCGAGTGTAATATGGAAAGAGGAGAAAAAATATTCATTGTAGCAGATGCACCTGCAGACACACAGCTTCATTTCTGGGTTCAAATACAGTTAGGTTTCTTTTTGACACATGCTATCATCTATTTCTCATTCTGAGCCTGCAGCTACAAGAAGGCTGTAATCTCTGTCGCTGCTTACCTCCCCACTTCTTCGGGTCCAGGGGTCAGCGCTGCCTGGGTGAGAGAAAGCGCTGTAGTCCTCATTCCACCCCCCTGGGAATAAAACCCAGTGAATTCAACAGGACTTACTCATCTGCTCACCTGGTTAAGATTAAAGTCTCATCCTGCACCCATCAACCTGGGAGCAGGAGCGGTTCCCTTTGACTCCATTGATAACTGCCTTTTTGTGGGTGGGTGCTGACATTTTAGCAGAATACTGATCCACACCTGGAGAATGAGTTTGCTATTACTATATAGGCTGCGCCACAAAGTTTACTGCAGGTAAACAGTGCCATAAGCTGAATTCATTATGCAAATGACACGCAATCATGCAAATATTAATTATCTGAGGATGTCCACAGACTTCATTTGGCAGATGTGGGAGCAGTTTATTTGTGCTTTCGCTAGGCCTCTAATTGCAAAATAACACTGAAGTGCTGCTCAGATAAATTGCCTTTTGGAGGGTGGGAGTGGGGGTGGCAGAAGGAATACCAAGCCTCTGTCTTGTGATGACTGGGACATTATCTTTCTGGACAACAATTGCTCTCAGCACATATCAGCCCTCCAGTACCAACTACCCCATTATCTTGGCATGCGACACATACTGGAAGGGTGGACTTGAAATGCATGTGCCTGGAGATGGTGAGAGCTCACTTAAAACTATCTGAGAGCCTGCTGAGATGAGCCAAAGCCCAGTAGCAGAGCCACGGCTTTGCATGCAGAAGATCCCAGGTTCAATCTCCAGCTTGGGAACTCTATCTGAAATCCTGAAGAGCTGCTACCAGTCGGTGTAGGCAGCACTGAGCTAGAGGGAACAATGGAATGACTCAGCATAAGCTTCCTATATTCCTATACGATCATAGAATTGTAGTTGCAAGGGACCCCAATGTTTATTTAGCCCAACCCCCTGCAATGAAAGAATCACAGCTAAGATCCCTGGCAGATGGTCATCCAAACTCTGTTTAAAAACCTCCAATGAAGAAGAAGGGAGTCCATTCCACTGTCAAACAGCTCTTACTGTCAGAAACTCCTTCATCATGTTGAGTCGGAATCTCATTTCTTGTAACTTGAAGCCATTGATTTGGATTCTACCCACCAGAACATTGGAAAACAAACTTGCTCCATCACCATGTTGCAACCACACCTTAGCTAGCGTCTACCTGTACATGACAAATATATGTGACCCTCTGCCCTCCTTCCCAGGAAAGTTTAAGTTTCTTTTGTGTTGCAGCATCCTGGTTACCTTTATTTTCACCCCAAGCTAGTAATGTTTCTGTGTGACCCTAAGTGTGTGCGCGGCCCTTCAGTATTCCCTTGTGCACATGCACACAAAGGCAGGACACACAGACCCACTACTCTGCTGAGTTCTCACCCCTTTCCTACTCATCAAGTGACTGCTCTGAAGGGAGCAACAATCCTGAACCCTGGGTTATTTCTCCAAGTACCAGGGATTACAACAGTCGACAGACACCTACAGGTTCCAGATTGCATTGTGATGCATTTTAATTGCCACAAGCTGCTTGGGAGGCCAATCTTGGTTGAATCACAGGGCACAATAAAGGCATGAATAACCGGCCAAACAATCATAGTGTTAATTTCAACAAGGCAAGCACTGTCAGCACATTAGCTGGTTTCAAATGTGTTGGGGTAGCAAGATCAGGGAGACAAAATCCTATTGAGTTCACAAGGACAAAGTGCTTGGCATCAAAGGAGGGAGTACCAATACCAACACAACTGCAGGAAAAGCAGTGAGAAAGGTATTTGAGGCTAAGAGAAGGAAGGAGATGCTGGTGTGGCTTTTTGTTAGGCAGAATGCTAACCAGATCATTTGTAAGAAATCCACAACTCAGTTAAAAACATATGCAAATTCTCAGGACAACCAGCAATGGCTCATGGATATGGCCACTTCAATCATCCGCTGTCCATGGTGCTGAATGGAAGAGACCAAATGAAGGGTGCTGTTGTTGTTTTTGTTTTTTTAAGAAGAAGAAGACAGGATGGCAATGGGGTTGAGGCATTGGTTCCCATGGTATATCCATTTATTTCTATTTCTCTTTTGTCATCTTGGGTCAAACAGATTTTTCAAGTGCCGCAAAATCCTGCAAACCCAGCAAATGTTGACAACAGCAGTGGGCACTCTTTAGGAACCATGTCTGTCATGTTATCTTAAACTTTCTGAAAGGAGAACCAACAGCCCAATAATGACTGTTGCCTTCAGGTCTGTGCAAATTTAATTTCTGTCAGCACAGCGTGGAATCTAACACAAGGTTACAAAAGTGGTGCTTTTGAGAATCTCAGCTGCCAGCAGGTAAAAAGGGAAGATCAATGCAATGACTGAAATGCCTCTGTCACATGTGCAGATCAGCTCTTGATACAGCATGCCATGAAGGGTGAGCAGGTGGCAACTAAGAATGTTTCTAAAATTTACCTCTGTCAAATTTCTTCTTGGATTTTGGAGTTTCATGTACGCCAGTCTCCTTATTGAAATTGAATTTTGTTCGATTTTCATTTCAAAGCACACAAGCATGCAGTTTGTTGCACAGAATCAGAGAGCTGGAAGAGACCTCAAAGTCTGTCTAGTTAACCCCTTGACAAATTCTGTCGCTACAACACCCTACCTAAGTGGCCATTCAGCCTTTGTTTAGAATCCTCAAACATAAGGAGAGCTCACTACCTTCTGACATGGTCTATTCCACTCACTACCCATCAACTCATACAATCAGGAACTTATTCCTACTTAATGTTTAGTGAAAATCCCTTTTCTTGTAATTTCAGTTCCTTCAGTTAATATGTGCACATGTGTGTGTGCTACCTTACTGATGTATATGTGGACAAATTCTGTCAACAAGGACTAGTGATCACAACTTTCGGATGCTATCTCTAGTATCATAGCCAGAATGCCTCTGAATAATAATTGCTGAGGATCAACAGCAAGAGAGTGCTATTGCCTTCATCTCTCCCTCATGGGCCAACATCTGGTTGGCAACTGGGAAGCAGGATTCTGCACTAGATAAGCCTCTGGTCTGATGTAGCAAAGCTCTTATGTTCAGCAGGGCTACAGTAGTGCAATTGCTTTGCATGCAGAGGGTCCCTGGGAGGATGAGGCCGATCAGGATAGCAACTTTATTGTTGTTGTTATATTGGATTTTTTAACCCTCCCTTCACCCAGGGTGGGTTACAAGAATAAGGAAATGCTATATGAGCATAAATGTCTGCTTGTGCCACTGCCATCTCTGTTCCTGGGACAAAAATGGTGAGACCAATCAGGGAGCACTGGGTGTCCCAAATGTGCTGCCTCTCTAGGTGAGGCACCCTCCTGTGTGGTGTTATTGAGGATATGTGTGACCCCCCTATCCAATTTGCTGGCTCCGAGAATTATAGAATTGTAGAGTTGGAAGGGACCATGAAGTTCATCTAGTCCAACCCCCTGCAATGCAAGGATCATTTGCCCAAGTGCCAGGAGCAGCACTGAGGTTTTTGGTGCAGATCTCATCCAGTTTTGGAAAGTGTTGGGGATAGGGATGGTGTAGATTCCAAAAAACTTCCAATGCCTTTACAGTATGTATGTATGTATGTATGTATGTATGTATGTATGTATGTATTATATTTAAATTCCACCTTTCTTCAGACACATTGAACCCAGACAGGCATACACCTACTCTCTTATCCAAACCCACACCTACTTAGCTTCAGCAAGATGGTAGCCCATATGGCTTCAAACCATATGCTGGGACCCCTCACCTTGCCCATATATTTTGCCTGCTTTCCTCCCACGAATCTGCATTACCATATCGTGAAGACTCACATTGTGCTAGGGACCACAAAGAGAGCAAGCTAAAGAGGAACACTCTACCATCAGAACACTGCAAATAGTCACAATTTATTCTGAAAACTGACTTTGATTTGCTTCACACAGGTCTTAATAGTCACTTATTTGCTAAAGAAACAGTGGACTGCTTGCTCAGTCAGGGATTTATTTATTTTTTTCAAATCAATGGATATTCTCCATATTCTTCACGAATTTTTAAGGCAATTATTTTTCATTCTCACCCCAGAAAAGGCAGAGTAATTAGTGAGGTGCCATGCAAAACTCTTTTGATCGAATGCTTCAGGTACAGGCACCTGAACTATGGATCCTGCCATCCTCTGCCAAGTTGCAGGAATACACAGAAGCCAAATCCAGCCCGTTAAGATTGAGACAGGGCCCAATTTCCTTCCCAAATGAGAAAGTAATTAAAGGTGTCAACAGAAGGGGGAAATTGTGCAAAAGAGCTTTCTTTGGTAAGCCAGAATGACTGTTTTCACACATATTATCTGTCACTGGCTGTGTTAAAGGAGCTTTTACAGGTTTCCACAAGGTTGTTAAAGGGGCAGAGAAGCAGTGGCTGCAGACAGTGGATAAAGAAAGGTTTTTCTTCCTCTCTCATTAAATTACGACTTGTGGGCATCAAATGAAGCTGAATTTTGGAGGATTCAGGACAAACAAAACAAAGTACTTCCTCAGAAAGCACATAACTGAACTGTTGAATCTTCTCTCCACTATCAGAAGCATCATTTCTCTGACTGCCAGTTACTAGGAGTCACAATCAGGGAAAGCGCTGTTGCACTCAGGTCATACTTTCAGGCTCCCCATAGTTGACCGCCCTAAAAACAGGATGCTATACTAGATGGCCACCTCATGAGAAGAGAAGACTCCCTGGAAAAGACCCTGATGTTGGGAAAGATTGAGGGCACAAGGAGAAGGGGATGACAGAGGGCGAGATGGTTGGGCAGTTGCTCAGCTGGGCCACACACTCAATAGCTGTTTAACAAGGGAACCATTTGGCTCCTTGGGTAAACTGATTTCTGTCGTGATAAAAGCTGCAGTTCCCTTTCTGGCCACAGGCAGAGGTGGCAATGCTGAGATAAATCAGGATCAGGAATGGCCTCACTGGCAGGACAGCTTGGAGCCAGCATGACTAATAATACCCCCTTTGGAAAGGAGGTGGTAGACAATTTTTTGCAAGTCATAGCGACAAGCTTGAGAGTGTGAGGACTTTCAGAAAATAGAAGCTGGATGATTGTTTTACAGCAGGGCTAAAAAGACTCCTTAAAGGTGAAGCTAGATGAGACAATGAATTGCCGGCCTCTGCATTATAACAACTATCAGCCACGCAACAGGGGGAGGGGGACAAATTTCGATCGGCAGCACAATGCGGGGGGCACATGCGGTGGCTAGTGTGGGCAAACAGGAGTGTAAGGGAGGGGAGGGGAGGGGCAATTTCATCAGGAAAAGGGTGCTGGGAAAATGGTTAAACCTTCTTCCCTTTCCACCATTTCCCCAAGAAGCATCCATTAAAGCTGAACTACATAAACCATTTCCATATCCACAAGCAGAGTATTGTTACAGGCTGCCGCCACCCCAATCCTTGCCAAGCCATGCACACCATTCCAGGGGTCTTGGCCCTCAACCACGGTCTGTGCTCCTTTGCAGAATTGAAGATGCAGCAGAGGCTGCTGTAGCTTTAATAAATATGATTTATTAACATATTTACAGCTAAATATAGATGGAAGGAATCCAGCTCTTACAGCATGGTCACCCTAGGAGGGGCTTGTTCACCACAACAGTGCATCTCTCTCAGCCTGCCTTCAGCCAGCCTGCCCAAGATGGATCTCTCTTTGTTCTCTCTCCTCCTTCTTCCCAGCACACCTTGCTAAAGGCTCTCTTTTCCTGTCACCTCACACCCAGTTATCCTGGCAACCTTCCAAATCCCCAGTCTGCATTCACACATCAGGGCAGGGAGAAAGGACAGTTCTCTTGCATTGCCAGTGGCTTTCAATGGCCCTATATTGTTTCTCAATGGCCCTAGCTTGGCCAGGTCATTTTGCATATTTTGAAATTCCTCTGCAGCTTGTATAGCCCCTTCATATCACAAATAATCAAAATCCTACCAGCTATTAATTTCTAGGATTTAGGGGGGGGGTCCCACCACCCAACCTATAACAATATCAAAATAAATTAAATCTGAGAGCACAAGCAAGCAGCATAATGTAAAATCCCAGTCAATGTAAAACACACTATTAATACAACCATTTGCTAAACCTCCATTCTACCCGACCACTACAATCATTCACTAGCCCCCCCTTTTCTATTTGCCCAACCACACACAGAGCAATGTAACAACCCACATAGAGAGGATCGTGGCCAAGCATTAAAATGATAAAAGCAAAAGTTTTGAAGGGGCAGGAGATCTGGGGACCCCCTGGCTACCCTCTAGCATTGCCCCTGCTCTGGATCCATCACTTACAGAGTAAACAGATTTGTGCCCCATCTTATTCTCTCTTCCACGAGAAAGGAGGCCACCACTCTCCATGTGCTGCAGTGATGCAAAGAGAGATCAAGAACTGCCCCCTTCACCCTGGCTCTCACTAATTGGCTCTCGCAGTTGTGTCTAGCTTACTTAAAGAGCCTAAAACAACAGCAGCCATCACCACCAGAAAACCCCCCAATTATTTAAGACATCAGGAGACTATGCCCATTTGACAGGTTTGCAAAACAGGTCATTAGGACAGCTTCCCCCGGTTTCTAGAGCCACGCAAATGACCATTACCTGCCCAAGACATAGTCGTAAACATTTCAGCTGAGCTGCTAATGAGATGTGGAGCTGGTTTCGTACTGTCCCTGTTTGCTGTTGCTGCTCTCTGCTCCCTCTATGCACGCACAGAAAGACTTTTCCTCTTTTTTTGCCAAAAATTAGCAAGGCACAAATCCCACATATTCATTGCAAGGTTAAACTCTCGACTGGAAGGTGTTTTGTTGAAGTTAGGGATGGGGGCAGAAATTCATGGGGCTTGCGTTTTCAGGTGAACTTAACTTCTTCTGCACTTCTGAAACCAATCCACAAACTGAAATGGAGTGGAAACAAAATAGAAAATTCTTTCCAGTAGCACCTTAGAGACCATCTTCAGCACACTTCTTCAGCTCATACCAAGAACAAACTCAGTTGGTCTCTAAGGTGCTACTGGAAAGAATTTTCTATTTTGTTTCGACTATGGCAGACCAGCACGGCTACTCACCTGTAACTGAAATGGAGTGATTCTTCGAAATGAACACACCTCTGGGTGGTGCAGTTCTCTCACCACCTTGCCTAAGCTATGCTGCTGGAGGGCGGGCCCTGACTGACTCCAGCTACAAAAGCTGAGGCTGCAGAAGAGACTGGAGACCATCTTGGCAGTAAATTCTGGAGGACCTGCTCCCTGTCTTGCAGGGCTTTTCCACCTGGCCTGGGAGGGCAGGGTCCTGACTGACTCCAGCTACGAAAAAATGAGGTTGCTGAACAGACTCTTGGGCTGGGGTGCTGTTGCTGCTGTTGGGTTTTTTTTTTATATCGTTATTTTAGATCTTGTGACTTATGTCTGAGTCCTGCATTGCAGGGGGTTAGACTAGATGTCCCTTGGGTCTTTTCCAACTCTATGATTCTATGCGGAAATTGTTCCATTTCGTTGTATATTTTTAAAAAATGTTTTATTTACTGCTTATGGCGATTTTTATGTTCCAGCCATGTATTTTATTTTATTTTTAATGTTGTAAGCTGCCTGGAGGATGGTTTGAACTGTGGAAAGGCAGCATACAAATAAAGTTAAGCATGATCAGGGCAAGCCAATGGGATGCCCTCCAGATGGTGGTGAGTACAACTCCCATGAGCCCCAGCCAGCACGGCCAAAGGTTCAGCATGATAGGAATTGTAGTCACCAACATCTGGAGGAAATCACATTTGCTAGCCCTGTTCTGGATGATGACCTACATTTGCAAGGTCTGAGAAATAAAAGACAAATCCATCAGAATTGTAACCAAAGAACCCAACGGACCCCCCCTTGTGTTTGTGTGTCCCCCCTTTCTCCTCCACTTTCCCCTTAAATATACATTAAGCAAATCCATTTTCCAAATCAGTGGCAGATTTATAAAGCCATCCGGATTAAGATACAGAGAAAGGCGTCTTTAATCAGATATTCCCAGCATGGTAGCTGGAAATGTAACACACACACACACACACACACACACACACACACACACACACACTGTATACACGAGAGAGTGCCAGTTTATGAGCAAACAGTGGGGCTGAGAACAAGCCAAAGGTTCAAGAGGAAGGTTGATACACACTTAAGACCGATTTAACAGGGAGGGGCAAGATCTCAACCAGGGCCGTCTTACCCATAGGCGCTAGGAGTGTGGGGCACCTGGGTGCCAGACTCTCAGGGGCACCAGGCTGAGAATCCGGGGCTCGAGAGTTGAGTCCAGGGAAGTGCCCACCCGTCAGTCAGAGCGCCGCAGTGGGCTCTTCTGCTGTGGGCGGCTCTGCGTCGCGAGTTTGGGGGCGACCGAGCCAGCAAGATGCTGAGGCGGATGGCCGGCTTTGCCCTCCTGCACACCTGGGATTGGGCAACCTGGGGGAGGGGCACCAGGCGGATCTTTCCACCCTGACGCCACATATGCTTTAGGCAGCCCTGATCTCAATGGCACAGCACCTGATTTGCATACAAAATGTCTCAGGCTGGGTCCCAAAGGATCACAGGGAAAGACCCTTCTCTGTCTTAGTCCTTGGAGAGCTGCCTGCTGTCAGTCACAGTAGACAACCCGGGGCTAGACGAATCAACAGTTTGACCCGGTATAAAGCAGCTCCATCTGTTCCCATGGTTACCACCACAACCAAACTGCTTCAGCTCGGCCTGGCACCAAGCACAACATTCAAAATTTTCTTGTCCATTGCCTTTCAGTCAAATTTATTGTATTTGGGTCCCACCTTTGCTCGAAGAAGCTCAGGTGACCTATCGTGGAGTTCTCCGAGACACCAAATTACCTGAGGTTTAAAGCAGCAGCAACAGCTGTTGTTGTTGTTTCCCTGCCCTACACCCTAAGGTCCCAAGGTCAGCCGCAGCCATTTAAAATACAAAATTAGAAACAGTTTAAAACAACTAAATATCACAAAAATAGGATGAGCCCTAATGCATCTCAGGTGTCAAAGGCCAAAAACCATATAATGGAGGTGCCAGGCACATCCCCGTGGACAGGGAGTTCCATAACTGAGGGGCTGCCACAGAGAAGGCCCTCTCCTGGGCTGCCACCACCCTGAGCTTCTGAGGGTGGCAGAACTACCAACACCCAACAGGATCTGTAGGGAAGGAGGGAGTCCTTCACACTGAAGTCAACATGGTGCTCTACAGATGTTAAGAGCAAAAGAAGGGCCTTGTTGGTGGATGAACCCTCTCATTGTTCTTATGTTTTATTGTGTGTTATGGATTTTAACTGGGAAGCTATTCTTTATTTTAATATTTTTAATAATAATAATAATAATAATATGTCAGGGAAAGAGGGATTGCTCAGGAGGAGCGGGGGGAGAGAAAAGGGGAAACTGCAGAGGAGAGAAAAGATAGCAATTCAGCCAGTAAAAGGGAGCTGTTGGGATATCGAGAGCAGTTGCCCATAATCTCTACAGATTCATCTGACTCTACCAGCCCCCACCAGGAAACGTCTCCCGAAGAGGGAGAAATGTCACACACTGTCGGTAGCAGACAAGTGGGGGAGCAGAGGGGGAGGCGGAGGCGCCGACGTCATATCAGAGGGCCGAGAGGCTGGTGCGCACGGGAAGATAGCAGTCCGGGAAACTGAAAGTAATGGAGCAGTCATGATTTCAACACTCTGTAACTCTTAATGATTAATAAACAGCTTTTTAGTTCACCGCTGGAGCTGGCCGTTACTCACGAGCAACATCAAAGGCAAGTGAAGCCTGACATAATAGAATCTATTTTAATGTTTTAAAGTTGCTTTTTTTTGGGGGGGGGGGAATCAAACAGATATAAGCAGCAGCAATAACGATCTGCACTCCCTTAAACCATAGGACGGTCATGTCTACAGAAATATAGAATCTCAGAATTGCAGAGTTGGAAGGGACCCTGAGTGTTGACTGGTCTAATCCCCTGCAATGCAGGAATCTCAACAAGATCATACATGACAGATGGCCACCCAACCTCTGCTTATAAAGCTCCAATGAAGGAAAGCCCACAGCCTCCCGAGAGAGACCGTTCCACTGTCAGACAGCTCTTACTGTCAGAAAGTTTTTCCTGATACTTAAGTCAGAATTTCCTTTATTGTAAATATAACGGGCTTCTGCTGCCCTGATGCTAAACACTTTTACTGGGGAACAAGTGCTATTTTTGAAGCAGGGGAGAACAGGGAGCAGGGGAGAGAGACATTTATGACAGGTAATGGAAGAGTGACGGACAGTTGAATAGTGGAAGGGAATGATGGGCTGAGTGACAGGCAGTGAGTGGGAAAGAGTGACTTCTGGGGATGGTGGATCAGAGAGGCAGATAACGTGTTGGGGTGAGCAACAGTGGAGAACCTTAGGCCCAGGGGCTAAATGTGGCCCCTCAGAACTCTCCCCAGGCAACATCCCAGCCAAACACACTTACTGGCCCTGCTTTGTACCCCCCTTGGGTGTTTTTGCATGGTTGGAATCTGTCCTCACACACATTTATTAGTTGCCTGAATGGAGGACAGAGAGAGATGCACCTGAGAATGCAGTGCCATAGCAGGCATTGACAGTGCCCAGGGCAAGGCAGGGATTGTAAACCCAACCTCCTTGCAAGCATTTGGTGTGCTGTGCCCCTGCAACAGCTGCTCAAACGAGGTCACCTGCTGGTTGTTGCATTTGGTCCACAAATGATACATGATTGATTTTACGCGCACAAACAAATTTTGGATTGTGTTCTGCATTGAAACGAATGGGGAGAAATAAGGTAACGACAATGGAACTTAAGTAGTTTCCATAACTAAAATTATGCAAGTTACGCAATTTTGCCACAGAGGACATTGTGAGAAATAACGTTTGTTTTTGGAGGAAGACAAACTGCTGCAGAACAGAAGCAGTGCTGCATTTGACCAGTACAGAGTGGAATGGAAAACGATGCCCTCTAAATCCCTAGGGGAAGAACCAGTCATTTTGCGCTAGAAACGTGTGTGTGGATTCATTTGCAAAGCCATAACATAAATCCCTACCTTAATCACATCTTCATCAGAGGACCTGCACTCCACAGATTCTAGAAGGTCAGTGACGGTTCCATCATCCTCCACTGAGACCACCTTGACAGGGACAGCAACAGTCTTCCCAGTGAGAATGGCAGTGTTCAAGATCTCTGCTTCCTAAAAGACAAGGCACACCATTTTCAGCTGGCTGGAGGAAGGCTCACAACAGTTCCATGTATTATGCAGAGGTTCATTTCAGACATTAGTAATTTGGGTCCATTGATTTTGATGTGCCTGATTAGCAGTAGCATTGAATAACAGCCGGAATAAATTTTCTCAGAAAAAAACCCTGGGGAATTTCATCTGTAAGGGCACTACCTAGAATGAATGTCTGGCTTTGTTATCATAAGGACTAGCATCTTTTTCTTTGCATTCCAATTAGTGCTAGAGACAGCCAGAAACTATCCACGCATTTGTATTTTCAAAGGGAGAATAGCCATGCTTTCTTTTGGTGCAACTTGCCCAATAATTTCTTTTGTGTTTAGCAATATCCACTCTAATTTAGGCTAAACACATTAAACTGAGAATAAGTCCTATTAAACACAGTGGGGTTTTTATTGGAGCATGTACAGAGTGCCCATCCTAATGCCAGTGGGCGCTGCCAAAAGACCAGAGTTGGAGGCAGCATGCTTCTGAATGCTTCTGAATGCTTCAGAAACTGCAGGAGGGGAGAATGTTGTTGAGCTCAAGTTCTGCTTGTGGGTATCTGGTTGGCCAGTTTGAGAACGGAGAGTGCAGGACTGGATGGGCCATTGTCCAATCCATCACACTCTTCCTATGTTCTTTTCTTCTTGGAGTTCTCTCTCTCTAATGAACCAACCTGGTCACCAGCATTATTCTTAAGACATTCAAAACAATGGCTGAACTGCACTTGGCACATTCAGCCTATCTGGATAGCCTCTGAATCACACAATGAAAGCTAAACGATCCTCTCTGTGTTGCACCCCAGTGTAACCCCAAAGTAGTTTCATTGTCTCCACTGAAGTTACTACTGATTTGCACCCTGGGTTATATCTTTCTTATTCACTATTCCAAGGCATTTAAAATAAAGACCCACATGTAGAACAAGCAAATCTTGATTTCATACGGTTCCTATGATTGAAGGTTTGCAACCCGTTTGCCCCTGGAGTGGCAATTTCTCATGTAAATAGTTTGCACTGCAGGTTTGAAACATGCTATGATTTTACTTGTGGAAGAGAACCTAAGGGCTTGAGAATTAAGTCAAACAGAAGCTGACTTTTCTTACTTTCTCGTCTGGTTGGGGGGGGGGATAAGCACCAGTCTCTTTAATCTAATATGAGACAGATAAAAAATGGGGAGTAGATCTTTGAACATCTTAAAGGAACAGAGTTCCTTTGTCCTAGTTCAAAAGAAATAGAATAAAGTCTCCGAGGCTTCAGACAGGTATGAGCCAATGGATGCATTCTCCAACCTTGTTTCTCTCAAGGATCCTGAACTTCCTCCATCAGACGTACACCCCACTGAGTTCAGTACAACTGACCTCTGAATAAATGTGCAAAGTTCAGCTGCATTATGAAAGCCCTGTCCACACTGCACGGTAGTGATCCTGATCTGGCATTGCTACTTCTGCTACTAACCCTGCCTTAACACCCCGATTTGTAAAATGGGGATAACAGTAACTTTACAAAAGGATTAGAAAACTCGTGGATATTAAGGATTTTGAACCCTCTAAAAGTGCTCTGTGGATTCTAAGTTTTCATATATATATTTTAATACAGGCAGAACATTTAGACAAACTAACATATAAAATGATCAAAACATTCCAAAGGTCACATCCATCCATCCATGGGTGAACCATGGACTGTTTCCCGGGACAGTTGAGGGGTATGAACTAGCATATGGTACGAAGGTAAAATTGACATTCATTGCTCCACCCACTTTTGCCCCGGCCCAAAGGGGTGATCTGAAAATATCTGTGGCCCTCAGAAGGTTTGCCAGAATGGGATGTGGCCCTTAGGCTAAAAAAAGGTTCCCCACCCCTGTTTCAAAACATAAAGTCAGTTCCAAACTGAGGGAATTATCAGCTGTTGGGCCCACCAAGAGAAAACAGAGGCTTTAGGTAAGCAACTGTGTATTAATGATGTTATAAACCACCAAGCCGCTTCCATTATAGGGTGCGATTGAAGGATTCCTTCCTCCCCCAGTCAAGCAGGCCTTTCTCATTCCACAGCAAACACTTGGACCAGATTAAGCGGTGGGTGGGATCCTTGGCAATGGTTCTCCTTTCATTCCTTTAAAGGCATGGAGGGGGGACTTAGAGGATCCCCTGGGGAATGGAATTATTTCATTCTGAAGAAACAAATACTTATTTAGCCCAGGCAGAGATTTCCCAGCACATTAAAGAAGATGAAATCTAAACAGTCCCCCCAAAGGGAAGGGGGAATGCTAAGATGATATCTGACTCTTTTGAAGAAATATTGTACCTCTCATCCATAACTAACAGAGGATTAAGGGACATGATGATCCAGAGGGGTGAATAACCCTGGTGAGGCTGCCTAGAAAAAGTGGACTTTCCCTATCAAATTTGTTTTGAAATAAAAAGATGTCAATCATTTTCATATAGCCAAGGAGATTGATTTTGGCACACAGAATTTTATGCCTCACATATACTCATTTAAGTAAGGGAGGGGTGGTCATTATTTGGACAGAATGAGGAGAAATTACAGAGTGAGGATATTCACATTACGCCAGGAGTGGGGAACCTTTGGTCCTTCGGAAGTTGCTGAGCTACAACTCCCATTAGGCCCAGAAAGCAGGGGGTGATGAGAGTTGTAGTTCAGCAATATCTGCATTATGTCTCCATGGTGCCCCTTAGAAAAGGATCCAGAAAGTGAATTAAGGGAACGGAAGGCTAAAACAGAAGGTCCATGAAAGAGATCAAGTAGAAAAGCTGGCAGCTGGTTGAAAGATCCAGAGGCTGATGTCATAGCCCAAGAGAGGTAGGTGGTCCTGTTCCAAAAGGTAGCAGTGGTCAGACTTTGGAAGTCTAAACAGCTGCTCTAGGTAATGTGGCACAGATTGGGGAGTCAAACCTGTGACAGTGGTAACAGAAGACCACCAGGGCTCACCGCACCCAGTGGCGTAGCACCATTTGCGGGTGCCTGGGGCGGGTCCGGAGTGTGCTCACCAGGTGGGAGTGGAGCACACTCACCCAGCCCTTGCCGCTGATGCCACCGGGTGGGCAGTCACATGCCAGAGGGAGGCAGGGTGCAGAGGGTGCCCTTCACCCTCCACACTCACCCAGCCTTTGCTGCTGGAGCCAGGCAGGGCACAATGGGGATCTCTGCAGGTGGGCCTGGTTCATGCCTCCTCACATTTTGCACCTGGGGCCACAGCCCCCCATGCTCACCTCATCGTTATGCCCCTGCCTACATCACCGGATCCAGCTGGACTGGTAAGCTGCAGTACCTGCTTCCCACCACGCCCAGGGTGGTGATATAGAGCACCAAGGATAAGCCCAGCTATTTCATTCCTCTACAAGTTATCCTCTCTCTGCTGCAAATAGTAAAAAAGCTCAGTCCTTGTTGCAAGGATCATTGGCCTAATCCTACATGCACCATAGCAAAAGTCTGTCCAACATGAACTTGGGCCCAATGGAACTACAGTCTGTGAGAAACACAGTTCTAGGAAAGGCATACAATTATTTTCCATGCTAGCAATACTTTGTTTAATTTGCACAGCCTCTATAACAATCCTGTCCCCCGCCAGATAAGAATAAGCAGGAAGCCTGTAGGACCTCGTGGAATTGCAAACTGCTTACATATATTTTAAGTGAGTTTTTAATATTTGTTCTCCGAGCAATTAATATGTGGGGAGCCTGTGGATAAACACATTAGCATTAAGTATAATCTGCTGCGGTTCTTTCCTTAATACAACACGGAATTAAAGAGCCATTAAAACACCATCAGAATGTTCCAACACATTAGCGAGACAGCAGATTGCAATGCACAATACAGATGTATTTGTTTAAGTTCCGAGGACATTCTTGGCAATGAACTCCCATTGGCTAGGAGGGCGATCTTTGATTGAGCGGCTAGCAAACAGAGTAGGCTGGAGAAAGAAGAAACTAGCCTTATGAAAGTCTTGGGAGTATTCGAAGGGGTAAGAACTGGTCTTTGCCTGCCCAAAGCTGAATATCTAAGGGCACAGAGGAACATAGAAACCTTCTTTATAAGGAGTCAGAATAATCAAATACAGTGTTGTCGACACCAGGAATGGGAAAGCTGTGGACTTTTTGTGTACTCTACCCCTGAGCCACAGCTGTTCCCCATAGCTAGAAGTAAGTGCAGTATCCTATCACATTAAAGAGTCATGGCTTTCCCCAAAGAATCCTGGGAACTGTAGTTTGCTAAGGGTGCTCAGCATGGTTAGGAGGATCCTATTCCCCTTACAGAGCTGGAATTCCCAGAGCGGTTGAACAATCAAACCTCTTCCCAGGGATATCTGGGAATTGTAGCTGTGGGGTGGGGAATGGGTTTCCTCATAACTCTCAGCACTCTTAACATGCTATAGTTTCCAGGATTCTATGAGTGTTTTAAGTGGGATGATAATTGGGCCTTACTTCTGAGTAGGAATGGGTGAGTCTGACAACTTTGAATCCACTCAGTTGCTATTTTTTTTTCCCATCTGAAGTTCTTCTCTCCACATTTCTGCACAGGTTTGTCGTTTTTTAAACTAACAAAAAATCATAATGAAAATTAATCCGCACTGAGTGCAAATTCCGGCTAATATACACCTCTCCCAAAAAAGCATTTCCCTCTAATAAAATGCATTCTGTATGTTGTTTTCCATACAAAAAAAATAGAGGGAAATGCTTTGAAAGCATTTGCACACTTTCCCCCAGTATATGCATTTTTGTACACACTACTTGGTTGGAGAACTGCACAGCAAAAATTAGAGAAGTGGGAATTTTGAAGGATGGCAAAGGTCCATTTGTATCCTCTGATTCTCCTTCCTAATGGAAACTGGTTAGCTGCCAAATTTTGTTCTTGTGAAGCGCATCTAGCTCTTCCTTACACGCTTTCTTCCATTTTTTCAGCTTCCATCTTGGGTAGTAACATAATTTCAGGGATTTCATTATCCCTTGTGAGATAGGACAGTCTCAGCTGTGGTACACCTCTGTGCGGTTTGACTCTCCTCCCTTTGCGTGTTGTTTTGGGGAAATGCAGATTAGGTAGGTTCACCTTTGAAGGTGAACTGAATCAAAATTCTCACCCACCCCTACTTCTGAGTCAAACGTGCATTATCTAGTAAACTGGTCTAATTGCAGGCATCCCTTTATTTATTTATTTATTTATTGTTTGTTTGTTTGTTTGTTTCAAATCTGTAGCAGGGAAGGACAAGGAAAGAAGAATGATCACAGAAAGAAAGAACGACCAAGGAAGAGAGTTTGCGGTCATAATGGATAGCGTAATGAAAGCATTGATCCAGTGCATAGCAGCTGTGGGGGGGGGGGGGAGTGAATTCCATTTCAGGGATCATTAGGAAAGGGATCAGAAATGAAACTGCCAAATCATAATCCCTTTGTACGATTTTGTGGTGCGGCGGCACTTTAATTATTGCACACAGTTCTGGTCAGGAGTGTGCACAGGTCCCAAGATTCACCTTCTCTCTGTTATGTGTACATTAAAAAAAAAAATTCTGAACTGTTTTTAGGTTGCTCCGTGTTCTCTCCATTTCAACAGGTGCTCTGAGCTGCTCTGTGTGTAACCAAGCTCTGTGTTCTCCATTCCCTGCAGTGGGGTAGCTAAAAATGGATATAACTCCCCCCCATACTTTGTAGGCACAGGACCCCCTGCAAAGTGGATTAAGCAAATAATGTTCCTCTTTGTGTTATTGTAGGGGGCTTTTCTGTAGGAAAAATCAGTAGGAAAAACTGAGGAGATGAGACGAGAAACCTGTAAGAAACCTGGGAAACTTCAGACAAATTGATTCAGCGCCTTTTATGCTTCCAGCGAAGAGAGGACAAAGGAACTATCTCCTTATGGGATAGATTCCAGGTGTATATATTTTGTAACTTAAGTCTGCCTTCTGGGATCCATTTGTGAACAGAATGTGAGTAAACTATTTTATATACTTTTATACCAAGACTGTGTCCTGTCTATTCTTTTCATGAGGGAATAAAAGGGGAATTTCCAGGAAACTTATTTTAGAGGCTTAAACCAGCCTGGCAAAGATGTTATCCACTGTGCAAGTTTTAAAAAAGGGGGAATGTTACTCTGCTAAATTGTAGAACTTGTTAACACAAGTTGGGAAGGATATAATCAAACAATATATCCTCTCCTGCCTCCTTGAACATTCCCACAGCTTCAACATGCCTTGTTAATGAGGTGACTTGGGAATGTGAGTCTGCCCTGAACCACCCGGTTCACCTCTGTTACACAAGGTATACCCAGAGCTGAGGCATGTCTCCAGTTCGGGTCACCGGACCTCAAAAAATATATTATAGAACTGGAAAAGTGAGAGAAAAAGGCAATGAAAATGATCCGGGGTCTACGAGGAGCTTTTTAGTTTAGGGGAGACCAGAAAGCAGGGCATAATAGGGGCATACAAAATTATGTGTGGCATGGATAAAGTGGATGAGATCTCTCTCTGCTTCTTACTGCTTGAATCTGAGATCCTTCAGTGGTGGACGTGCCCAAAGGTAAAAGACTTCTGGGAAAAGATTTATAATGAAATGAAAAAGGTGTTGAAACTGTATTTATGTATGCCACAACAGCAGCTAGAATTTTGATAGCTAAAAACTGGAAGACAGAGGAACTACCAACGATTGAAGAATGGCAGATGAAAATGATGGACTCTATGGAACTTGCTGAGATGACCAGGAAACTCTATGACCAGAGGGATGACGCGGTGGAAGAAGAATGGAAGAAATTTAAAATGTATTTGAAAAAAATAGTAAGATTGAAATTTAGAAAGAACTTGAAAGAAATGTTAGACTGCAGATTTAGAATTATGTTAAGTGTTAAGGAAATGTGAAATAATGAATTAAGAAAATAATTTAAGAAATGGATATGATTTTTTGGGAAATATGGTTTATAATGTAAAGAAATTACTAAAGGATATGGCTGTCAATGGGTAGAAGTCATGAGGGCTGATCAGAGGCACTGTTAATGGAGACTGTTGGCCATTAGGACTGTAGAGCAGAAGAAAGGAGGAACCAACAACATGTGGATCCAGAACCAATGACAGGCAGAGTTGGCTAATTCTGGGTTAGTCCCCATCCTCCTCCCTCCCATATTTTGCAAAGGCAACACTGAGGATGTATTCTGGTGTAGGGAACAGTTTTCCTGATCATGATGCTAGTGCTTCTACTTCATTTTCCAATGTACCTTTCACACCACAGTGCCTGGTTGTGTTGAGGAATTCCCCCAACCTTCTCACACAGGTGTGCTTCTTTTTCCCATGACTCGCCCATGGAAATGGCAGGAAAGAGCTGTATGCTGGCCTGCAACCCCAAATTTCATCACCATACCCCAGCAATGTTCTGGGTTAATGTGGTTGCAGATGGATGTTTTTCCCCCAGAAAGCAATTAACACAGGAATAAGCACAGGACATCTGCTAGATTTCCAGAAGTGGCTTTTAGATGTGAAAGTTCAAATATAATGTGGAAATAAACAGTTAAGGAAATGAAACAAACTGCTGTGTAAATGCACCCTGAGACAAAGGTGGCTGACAGATAGTGCCACCCTCTGGATCAAAGCAGGTGACAGTTGGCTGGGGAAGAGTGAAGGAAGGCTATTTCTGTTTCATGTGGCTTGCGCCTGGGGAGAACAGCCTTTGCTGGGGTAGACTAGCCTTTGGTCAGCTCCAGCTGGGCTCTACCTATACTGCATTATGTTGAGAGGCTCACTGCCTATGCTGAGACCAGAGCAAATGCCTCAGTTTACCCCCTTGTAGAATCTCACAACTGTCGATTTGTACCGCACCTAAACGTCTTCTCTCTCTCTCTCTCTCTCTCTCTCTCTCTCTCTCTCTCTCCTGCCTTGGGCTGGGAGCCATCTCCAGTGCGTCAAGGTTCACGCCTCTGCCATGCATAACTAATTTCAAATCTTATTTAGCATCAAGTCTCAGAATTAAGAAGCTAAGTGACAGCTGTTTAATTAACTCCTTAAGCTGATTAGACAGCATTACCGCAATCCCCCCAAGGAAGAGTTTATATCTGTCAAGAGAGCCGAAGGGCCGCGTTAATGCTTCTGTTTAAATTTAGTAAGCTTCTAAACCAATATATTCTAAAATGTTTGACATCCTCAAGGAGGTGGACAGATTCAGACATCCCCTCCCTCCCTCTGACATCAACAGAAGCTGCTCTGCAATTGGACAAACAGCTGCATGCGCTGGAAGTTGGAGACCGAAAACAAACGAGGATCGTGTTTGCAATGGATCTCATTTATTCAGTGTGAACATATTATCTTTGATAAAATTGGATTAGCAGATTATTACAGATTAGGCAGGAGCATACACCCAGTGGGCAAAGCTCCTCCCCCCCCCCGATATACCTTGTTGCCAAGACAAAGGCATATTTGCAGGGGGCTTAAATGCTTGAATCAGGAGTCATCCCCCCCATGCCTCTTTTCTGGCTGTTGGGAGTCCCCCAGGAACACCCATCACTGACCACTGACCCTGCTCCACACCCCTGAGCGCTTTTGCCTTGCTGGAATGAGCCAGTGTGGTGTAGTGGTTAAGAGTGGTAGACTCGTAATCTGGGGAACCGGGTTCGCGTCTCCGCTCCTCCACATGCAACTACTGGGTGACCTTGGGCTAGTCACACTTCTCTGAAGTCTCTCAGCCCCACTCACCTCACAGAGTGTTTGTTGTGGGGGAGGAAGGGAAAGGAGAATGTGAGCCGCTTTGAGACTCCTTCGGGTAGTGAAAAGCGGGATATCAAATCCAAACTCTTCTTCTTCTTCTCTGTAATTACAATAATAAGATCAGCTCCGCCACCTTTATTATTATGTTTATTAAAAAGGCAAAGGGACCCCTCACCATTAGGTCCAGTCGCAGAAGACTCTGGGGTTGCGGCGCTCATCTTGCATTACTGGCCGAGGGAGCCGGTGTACAGCTTCCGGGTCATGTGGCCAGCATGACTAAGCTGCTTCTGGCGAACCAGAGCAGCACACATAAACACTGTTTACCTTCCCACCGGAGCGGTACCTATTTATCTACTTGTACTTTGACGTGCTTTCGAACTGCTAGGTGGGCAGGAGCTGGGACCGAGCAACGGGAGCTCACCCCGTTGTGGGGATTCGTACCGCCGACCTTCTGATCGGCAAGCCCTAAGCTCTATGGTTTAACCCACAGCGCCACCCGCGTCCCTGATATTATGTTTATTATTCATTACTAAATTAGGGTTACCAGACATCCCCGGTTCCCGGGGACAGTCCCCGGATTTACACATCTGTCACCAGACAAATTCTGTCCCCAAAATGTCCCCAGATTTGCAAATCTGTCCCCAGGAAATGTGGCAGCGGCAGCCTCAGCAGCCGATCTTGTAGTGACGTTGGCTCTGGCTGGCTTCAGGAGCTGCTCGCTGGTTTATCTGCCAGGCAAGGTGCAAAGCCCTTCTTTCGCCCCTGAGAGGCCAGCACCAAGATGGCTCTGCCCACCAAGACCCCGCCTCCCCCATCCTGAAAACTCCCCACAAGGCTTAAAACCAAAGAGGACCAGTTTCACACAAAAATGGGAGTCAGTCACCATTGGACACATATGGGACTTGATGACATTCTGTAGCTCTCAGAGGGAACTGTATCGTGGGAGTGGGGAATGACATTTCTGCCCCCCAGGTAAAAACAAAGCTGGAGTCCTCAGACTGCCGTGTATATTTTTCATTTTGTTTTATACATTTGTATTTCCCCAAGGATTTTAAAGACTACCCCTTAAAAACTAGCGTGGGAAGAGGATGAGACAGACTTAGCCACATCCCATGTGAAACTGGACTGAACTGGACAATAAATTGTTGAATTATGTTTCTCCCAGTTTCTTAAAAGTTCATGCTTCGCCATTTCCACATCAGTTTACATTTAAAAAAAAACAAATACAAATACAAAAAAAACCCTTGTGACAATTTATTAGCATTTTAATGCATTTCCTCCCTTATACATACACGTTTTTGCTAAGGAATTCTCCTGTATGTAAGTTACACAAATATATGCATCTTTGTGAACACATTATCCCAATAGATGCATTGCTGTGCACAAAACTTGGCTGGAAAATGTCATTGCAAAATTCAGACGATTCAGATAAGAGCAAATTTCAAAGGATGGCAGTGTTTCAGTCCTTGTATTGTTTTAGAAAGTGGGAAATGAGTAGGTTCATCTTTATTTTATTTTATTTTATTTTTTAAAATAAGAATTTATTGGATTTTTCAAAATCAAATTAAACAAAATACAAAAACACACAATACACACACTACACAAAAACACACCAACAAAAAACACAATTATTTAACCATCCTTCTCTTCTTTAAAATCCTAAGCCTGGGACTTCCTCACGTCCTCTCTTATGCGTTCATTTCTAATCTTCTTTAGTAACTTTGTAACATTGTAAAATCTTATTTCTTTGAGTAGGTTCATCTTTAAATGTGAACTGAACTGAATTTCTTCTGCCATCACTAATCCATCCTCTCCTCTTGCTGTCACTCCCATTTTCCCCTAGCATACACATTTCCTAATATATGCATTTTTAAAAAAATAATTTTATAATAATTTTGAAGGATGCTGGTGCTACAGATCCCATATGTTTTGTACAGTGCAGATTTGATTAATTTGCCTTCAAATAAATGCAAACCGAATTGAATGTCTCCCCTCCCTTCTGATTTATTATTCAGCTTTTGAATGTCCGCACCCTGCTTTTCTCACAGAGACCCAAACAGAATAAGATTATAAATAATGAAACACTGGGCAGACACAAACTTTCCTTCTGTTCGTATTAATATTCTCAAACTCTGCAGGCCCATTTGATGTTTGGTCTATCTCCTTTTGTGTTTTTATCCTTCCTGGGATCCTTCTTCCAGCTTTATTTCTTGCTGTGTAGTTTTAATGGGATTGTTTTATTGCACATTTTAATCATGAATGTTTATATTGTAATGTTTTAATGGGATTCTTTCATTGCATATTTTAAATATGGATGTTTATATTTTAATATTTGCATAACCAGGTCTTTTTAAATTCTTCATGAACTGCTTAGAAGCCTATTGCACCAGATCCAGCTGAATCCTGGATCCAGAACCAAATTGGGTCGTTTCGCATTGATCCAGGATTCGGTCTGATTGGGTCGAGATAGCCCCAGATCACCCCAGGTCAGATCATGTCCATTTGGAAAGATCCAGCTATGTTTAAAGGTGAGAGACAGTCTGGTGAGGAGGAAAGGGGGGGAAAGCACATCTCCCCTAATTTAAACATTGTGTGCACATTTTATAGTTAGAGAACTGTATCACAAAATTTGCTAAAGAACAAATTTCAAAGGATAGCCATGTTTGGGCCCAGATATGGAACTAGTGTGGTACCTCGGGTTACAAACGCTTCAGGTTACAATCACTTCGGGTTACAAACTTCGCTAACCCGGAAGTAGTACCTTGGGTTGCGAACTTTGCCCCAGGATGAGAACGAAAATCCTACGCTGGCAGTACAGTGGCAGCAGGAGGACCCATTAGCGAAAGCATGCCTCAGGTTAAGACCGGTTTCGGGTTAAGAACGGACCTCTGGAATGAATTAAGTTCGTAACCCGAGGTACCACTGTACTGCAAAATTCTGCCCCATTGGAAAGCTTCTCCTAGGAGTCTAATGCTCTAACCTTATGTTATTGATGGTGGGTAACAAATGCAAAGGGACGCAGGTGGTGCTGTGGGTTAAACCACTGAGCCTAGGGCTTGCCAATCAGAAGGTCGGAGGTTCGAATCCCTGAGACGCGGTGACCTCCTGTTGTTGGGTCCCAGCTCCTGCCAACCTAGCAGTTGAAAAGCACATCAAAGTGCAAGTAGATAAATAGGTACCGCTCTGGTGGGAAGGTAAATGGCGTTTCAGTGTGCTGCTCTGGTTTTGCCAGAAGTGGCTTAGTCATGCTGGCCACATTGCCCGGAAAAACTGTCTGCGGAAGCGGGCAAACGCCACCTCCCTCGGCCTGTAAAGCGAGATGAGTGCCGCAACTCCAGAGTCGTTCGTGACTGGACTTAAGTGTCAGGGGTCCCTTTCCCCTTTTCCTAATAAATGCAAAGAAAGAAGGGAGGGAGGGACTGCCTTTCATTTGGCCACCCAGCTTTTTTAATCGCTTTGATGCTGAATGGCTGGAGGCTGTGTTTATTTGCTGTTCCGTGTGAGCATCGCAATGCATGATCTTACGGGTTGTCAACAGTACGCTGGCGACTGAGGACAGCAAATGTCTTCTGTGCACGTGGACCACTTCTCAAAGTCAGACAACCACCTCACTTCTGAAGGAGGCAGGTTGACAGGCTCCGATTCCTCTGAGAAACCACTAATTAATTTCCAGGCATCAAGCCGTGATTCTGAACGCGCCATATCGTGCATCTGTAATTGCAGGTTCTTAGCAGAGTTCTTCCTCTGATAACCAAGAAGTGCTTGCTTTTTAGGATTGCTTCGCTGCATTTTCTCCCCACCTGTTAAGCTTCCAATAAACAAGCCAAAAGTGCTTTTCAGCATTACTGTAAGGAGGAGGGTGGGGAATACATGACCGATTTGTCAAAAGCAACCCCCCCCCAACAACCCCCAAGCAGATATGACCTAAAGGTCCGCAGATATTCGGCTGTATCTGATAGCAGCGAATTGTGGAAGCCACTAGGAACATGTCATGGAAAATTAGCAAATCCCCATCAAAATTTCACACACATGGCTGGTGTAAGCAGCTCCCCAGAGTGATGGGTTGGCAGGCGGGTTCTTTTGATTTGCTGGCCTCACGGTTAACCGAACCAAACGCGAAAGCTGAACACCCTCAGGGCTGGTGCAGCCGCTGCGTAGAGGAAGCGGGGCGGGAGGGAGAGATGTCAAATAGTTTAAAGCGTTTTCCAGCTACAAAATGAACGCTTTTAGCGGACAACTTCAAAGGAGGGCTCCCAAAGCTAGCCCTGGCGGTGCAATCGAGCAGAGTATACGTTTGCCACTTAATCAGTATCTAGCAATGCCAGAAGGGCTGGAGCCAAGTTCAGCAGTATTTCTCTTTGAGTACCATTGGTGCTTCAAAGAGTCTGCTACTGATCGGCCAAACACATGGCTTTCGTCAGGCTGAAAACGGCACTGGAAGCAAACCTCCTCCCATGCTTTTTGTGGTCATGACTGACCTCAAATGGCTGCAATCCCCTCTCAATATCCCCTCTAGCTATAATGAGCTAAAGAAAATGTTTAAAAACACCTTTGTTTAAAAAAACCCAGAAAGACCGAGACAAGATAAAAAATCGTTCTTATAGGCAACAACTGTGGCAAGAATTTTGTTAGTCCAAACATGGAAACAACAGTAGCTACCAAAGAAAGAAAGGGACCCAGGGCCCATTAGCAAAAGCATGCCTCAGGTTAAGACTGGTTTCGGGTTAAGAATGGACCTCTGGAACGAATTAAGTTCGTAAGCCGAGGTACCACTGTACTGCAAATTTCTGCCCCATTGGAAAGCTTCTCCTAGGAGTCTAATGCTAGTCTAACCTTATTTTATTTATGGTGGGTAACAAATGCAAAGGGACCCAGGTGGCGCTGTGGGTTAAGCCACAGAGTCTAGGGCTTGCAGATCAGAAGGTCGGCAGTTCGAATCCCTGCCACGGGGTGAGCTCCCGTTGCTCAGTCCCAGCTCCTGCCCACCTAGCAGTTCGAAAGCACGTCAAAGTGCAAGTAGATAAATAGGGACCGCTCCAGGGGGAAGGTAAACGGTGTTTCCGTGCGCTGCTCTGGGTTGCTAGAAGCGGCTTTGTCATGCTGGGCACATGACCCGGAAGCTGTCTGCGGACAAACGCTGGCTGCCTCGGCCTATAAAGCGAGATGAGCGCCGCAACCTCAGAGTCATCCACGACTGGACCTGATGGTCAGGGGTCCCTTTACCTTTACCTTTACCAACGAAAAAAGAGTGGTAGATGAAGCTGATGGACTTTGCAGAACTAGGGAAACTGACGGGAAGAATCCAGAACCAGCAAGACCAAGCATTCCAAAAGTACTGGAATAAATTTATATTATATCTGAAAGACAACTGTAAGCAATTAACATTATGAGCAGGGTTATCTGAAGATTTGTAAGATGAAACTGCTACCAATTCAGGTTGAGTAATATAATATTTTAGGTAATGATATAACAAGGACGCAGGTGGTGCTGTGGTGTAAACCACTGAGCCTTGGGCTTGCTGACCGGATGGTCGGTGGTTCGAATCCCTGCGACGGGGTGAGCTCCAGTTGTTCAGTCCCAGCTCCTGCCAACCTAGCAATTCGAAAGCACGTCAAAGTGCAAGTAGATAAATAGGTACCACTCTAGCACGAAGGTAAACGGCATTTCCGTGCACTGCTCTGGTTTGCCAGAAAGCAGGTTAGTCATGCTGGCCACATGACCCAGAAAAACTGTCTGCGGACAAACGTTGGCTCCCTCAGCCAATAAAGTGAGATGAGCGCTTCAACCCCAGAGTCGTTCGCGACTAGACTTAACTGTCAGGGGTCCTTTACCTTTTTTATATAACCAGGATAGGAAACGAAGCAAAAGGTAAATATGCAAAGCTTATTTTTGTAAACCATCAGGTGGGAGGGAGGGAAGCTGATAGGCTCAGTTGAGCCAAAGAGATATAACAAGAGGATATGATGTTACGTAATATGATTATATGTAAAACCAATAAAAAATTATTATTATTTTAAAAAATCTCCCCTCTATCTATTTTGATATGGGTTGGGCCCAGCACCAATGGGCAGTTGCCAATGGCCCAAGTGCTAAGGAAGGGTCCCTGCCTACTCTGGTGTTGACCCCAAATGACAGCCACAGCCCACCAGGAATAGCTTGAGCCTGGACAGCTCTGGTTGAACGTCAAGGAAATGCTTGGAGGCAACTTGGAACACCTCCAGCAAGGGAAGATTAGCTTGGCGTGAACTGAGTATAAATGCCCTTTTAAAAATCACTGCTTGGCTGTGCCATTGAAAAACTGTTCTCTTTCCTCTACCCACCCCCTTGTGTGTCTTGTCTTTTAACTCTGCAAACTCAATAGCAGCAGCACCCCCCTTTTTTATTGGTGTGAACCAATTTTGGAGATGGTAAACTGTCTGAAAACTGCAATAAAATACAGATGTTGTTGATGGTGGTGGTGACGAGACCCTCCATGCTCTAGTCTGAAGCAATGCTTCTTGGATGAAAAAGGAGGGAGGGAGAAATAAGGTTATTATCAACACCAAAGTAATAAGCTTGTGGACTAGAAGCTTTGTTTTTGTGAAGATTGGTGCTGAGGATTGCTGAAATTAAGAAGAAGAGTTTGGATTTGATATCCCACTTTATCACTACCCGAAGGAGTCTCAAAGCGGCTAACATTCTCCTTTCCCTTCCTCCCCCACAACAAACACTCTGTGAGGTGAGTGGGGCTGAGAGACTTCAGAGAAGTGTGACTAGCCCAAGGTCACCCAGCAGCTGCATGTGGAGGAGCGGGGAAGCGAACACAGTTCACCAGATTACAAGTCTACTGCTCTTAAAGAATACACCACACTGGCTCTCCAGAAAATGTATGCATGGGGGGGATGTTGCTTTCCCACAAAATCTGGGTCATGCCAATTACTGCTGAACTCTCTCTCTCACACACACACAAACACAAACACCCCTTCTCTTCCCTTCTATGTAAGCTGCTCTGGAAAACAATAATTTTCTGAAAAGCAGGCTGCGAACACTGTATACCAAAGAAGCAGACTCTCCCACTCTTATTACACAGCTCTTTAATTTATTTTATTTATGTTTGTGCCCCCGAAAAGACTTCATTGACGGCTGTGATAATTACCCAAAGAGCACAGCCAATTAGCTGTCAACTTGGCCGCTGTTCAGCAACAGATTTGTTGAAGGATGTATTCATTTTTTTAAAAAATAATAATCTTAATATATTGCCAGTTCTGTGCCCCACTCTGGGTTTAGGACTTAACTGCCGACATACTCCTAGCTGACAGGAAGCTGTTCCTCAGACGTTTGAGGGCTGAGCCTGGAAGCAGCACTTGAAATTAGAAGCCACCTCCGAGTATCAACATGATGAAGATGTTTGTGGCAGGCTTCTCCCCTGCCAAGCGAGACTTCCCGTCCCCCCCCCTTTGAATCATGCACAAATTGGTTTAATCACAATCCCTCCAGCCTCACCTCAGAACATATCACTGGAACTTCCATCTGACACAGATTTCATCTTCTCTCTCCCCCACTACTCTCCTCTCCGTGTTCCCATGAGGGATAAAGGTTAATGTTGTTAGGGATTATTCAGAAAGGCATGGCTCTTCTATTTCATTACCTTGTCCCCGTAAGGAACATCAGGTTCGATTCTGTCAATTGATGGGTGGATGAGCTCATAAGTCCAGAATAGCACCCAGCAAACAGGATCTGAATCAGAGGCAGATTTAGGGGAGCACAACTGGACGTGGAGTCTTGGGGAGGTGGATGGCCACCAAATGATGGCATCGCTGAAATTTGAGGCCCCAAGATCTGCCCCTGCCTGAGTGCAACAGCCCTGCTCCCACTGGATTTTCCCATCAACTTGTATTCAGTGGTGTACTGCTTCTGTCAGTGGAGGCCACCAACTTGGGCAACTTTGATAAAAGATTCGACAAATGCATGGATGGGAGTGACTATCAACTGTGATGCCTCTACTTTGCTCCCACTGTCAGAAGCAGAATGCATTTCAATGCAAGTTACTGGGAGCCACACGTTGTGAGAGTTGCTGTTGCAATGCTTGGACTACTGCAATGCGCTCTATGTGGGGCTACCTTTGAAACTGACCCGGAAACTGCAACTAATCCAGAATGCGGCAGCTAGACTGGTGACTGGGAGTGGCTGCCGAGACCATATAACACTGGTCCTGAAAGACCTACATTGGCTCCCAGTACATTTCCGAGCACAATTCAAAGTGTTGGTCCTGACCTTTAAAGCCCTAAATGGCCTCGGTTCTGTATACCTGAAGGAGCGTCTCCACACCTATTGTTCAGCCTGGACACTGAGGTCCGGCTCCGAGGGCCTTCTGGCGGTTCCCTCACTGCGAGAAGTGAGGTTACAGGGAACCAGGTAGAGGGCCTTCTCGGTAGTGGCACCCACCCTGTAGAACGCCTTCCCTTTAGATGTCAAGGAAATAAACAACTACAGTGGAACCTCATTTTTCGAACGTAATCCGTTCTGGAACACTGTTCGACTTCTGAAATGTTCGAAAACCGAAAACTAAAAGCGGAAGCTTCAATAGAGAAATTCAAATTGGAAGCCATGTGGCACGTTCGGCTCCTGAAAATTGTTTGAAAACCAAAGCAGTTACCGTACTTCCGACTTTTCGGCGTTCGAAAGCTGGAACATGCATCAACAGAGAGGTTTGACAACCAAGGTTCCACTGTATCTGACTTTTAGAAGACATCTGAAGGCAACCCTGTTTAGGGAAGTTTTTAATGTTTGATATTTTATCGTGTTTTTAATATTCTGTTGGGAGCCACCCAGAGTGGCTGGGGAAACCCAGCCAGATGGGCGGGGTATAAATAATCAGAATCAGAATCAGAATTACACTTCTTGCGATCTTCCCATAGGTGTCTAGATGGCAACTGTGAAAACAGGTTACTGGACTAGAACCTGTTTGAATAACACTCCTCTTATGCTCTTATTCAGAATAAAAAAATGCTGCGGTTTTTAAAAATAGAATTGTAATATTCTTTGGTTGTCTTTTACAGGTTTTTGTTTCAGTTGTTTGAGGGGTTGTTATTGTGCGGTTTTGTATGTTATTGTAAACCTCTATGGGGGTCCTTGGGTCCTCCTACACAGATTAAAAATTCTATAAATGAACAACCAATAAAACATGATTATACCTCAGATGCATACGCAGAAATAAACACACACAGAGACCTCTTGATTGCGAGGTATAAAAAGGCAACTACAACAAATACTCTAGAAAAAGTGCCACATTTTTCTAATTCAGCCACAAATTTATCCAAGATTCGGCCATTGAAACGTGTCATGAATTTTGCCTCTCCAATAGTGAAGGCCGCAAATGGCATCCTTAGTGATGTTTTCCTCAAGACATTGTAAAATATAATACAAGGTACAGTGGTACCTCTAGTTGTTTACAACTCTGGATACGTACTCTTTGGGTTACGCATGCGGCAAACCCGGAATTAATGGAAAGGTTTCCGCCACGCGCGCATGCACAGAAGCCGTGCTTCTGGATGAGAATGTTTCGGGGTGCGCACAGACCCCCGGAATGAATTAAATTCATATCCAGAGGTACCACTGTATATGAAAAATCACCTCTTCCCACATGCCTACACCCAGACCCTGAGATTTCCCAAGACTGGAGATTGGGGGGGGGGGGGGAGAGAGATATGATTTTACTATGCAATGAGCTGCAATTCCCAGAGTTCCCTGGGAAGAGGGATTAATTGTCCAGCCACATTTGGAGCTCTGTGAGGGGTTTCCTATCAACTTTCAGCACCCTTAACCAACTGCAGCTCCCAGGATTCTTTGAAGGAAGCCATGGCTGTTTAATGCGGCACCCCATAGTGCTGTAAATGTATTGGGTGAACGTGGCCTGAGTTTTGAATAGAGCTGAGAGAGGAAGTGGGAAAGAGCGTCACTCTTCCAACTTCCTTCTTTAGGCGCTTCTCATAAAGAGAAAAAAGCTAACCACTCTCAGTAACTCATGACCAAAGGGTAATGGCAGGTTTGGGGGGGGGGGGCTCAGAGGTTTTGCAGACACCAGGGGAAGACCTCAACAGCATCATTGTCTCCATGGGTGACACTCCCAACAACGCCTGTGTTGTACAGGTTTAGAAACAGTTGCTATCATTTAAATAGAAATGCAACACTTCTGCCCAAACCAGGGAAGACTGTGATCACGTGACCTATGCTCAGTCCAGGTGCTTATTGCAGATGGAGAAGGTAAATAACCCTCTTCTTCTTCTTCTTCTTCTTCTTCTTCTTCTTCTTCTTCTTCTTCTTCTTCGTTTCAGGCATTCAAACTTTTATGGGAAACAGGAAGTGTGAGTGAATCACACGTCAAGACCCATTTTCTTCCTTTTTAAGGTTCTTCACTTTCATGCCAGAGGTTTTTTTTTCTTTTTTCTTTTTAAAAACAGTTTATTATTACTTATATTTTGCATTACAATATCTTCCATACATTATAATGTATCATACATAATACATAATTCATAACATTTGGCCTTTTTATCCCCCCACCAACCCCACCCTTCTTACTTCCCTCCACTCCCAACGCAGCTTCCTTTAATTCTCTATTTTTGTTAAAATGTTGGTAAACATTTGTGCATTCAGTTACTTTTTACAACTTATTATTTGAACTTTACAACATTAATTACTCTTTACTTCATTACTAGCTCCACACCCTTTAAGCCTCATATTTTAATCCAGGCACAATAGCATATCTTTCTTTGAGCAGTGTTTTGCCAAATATTCCTCATAACACTTTAATGCCAGAGTTTTACCAGACTGGCTTCCAAATAGAGGATTCCTTCATTTTTTGTTTTTAAGCCCCCTTCCATTTATATATCCCGCCTTTCTTCCACCACAGCAATCCAAGTGATCTATATATGTGGCTCCCAGGTGGTCACTCACCACAGATCCAGACATACTTTGCCGAACAGCAATGTGGTGGCCTCGGGTGGCTTCAGATCATTTCCCCCTGGAACACCCTATCCTCTGCAAAGTAGAGTTTGTGGCCACCAGTTACTGAATAATGAACTTTAGGGGACCATTGCTGGTGGGAGTAGGGCTCTGCACCAGATCAGACTGGAGCTGGTATAACAAACTGAGTTGGGTCAACCCAGGTCAGCTGGATTGGGCTGAGACAGCCCTTTATGGCCTCGGGTTTCATTGGCCCACCCAGAGGTGATCTGGAGGTGTAAAAAGGTGAGGCAGTCAGGTGGCGGCAGAGGTGGAAATTTAGAAAGAGAGGCAGAAGGAGTTTGCTTCACCATAGTGTTTCCTGCTACAGTTAGAACTGGATATGGAATAACTGATTGGTTCAAAATTGGGAAAGGAGTACGACAAGGTTGTATATTGTCTCCCTGCTTATTTTACTTATATGCAGAATTCATCATGCGAAAGGCTGGGCTGGATGAATCCCAAACTGGAATTAAGATTGCCGGAAAAAATATCAACAACCTCAGATATGCTGATGATACAACCTTGATGGCAGAAAGTGAGGAGGAATTAAAGAACCTTTTAATGAGGGTAAAAGAGGAGAGCGCAAAATATGGTCTGAAGCTCAACATCAAAAAAACAAAGATCATGGCCACTGGTCCCATCACCTCCTGGCAAATAGAAGGGGAACAAATGGAGGCAGTGAAAGATTTCACTTTCTTGGGTTCCATGATCACTGCAGATGGTGACAGCAGTCACGAAATCAGAAGACACCTGCTTCTTGGGAGAAAAGCAATGACAAACCTAGGCAGCATCTTAAAAAGCAGAGACATCACCTTGCCGACAAAGGTCCGTATAGTTAAAGCTATGGTTTTCCCAGTAGTAATGTACGGAAGTGAGAGCTGGACCATCAAGAAGGCTGATCGCCGAAGAATTGATGCTTTTGAATTATGGTGCTGGAGGAGATTCTTGAGAGTCCCATGGACTGCAAGAAGATCAAACCTATCCATTCTTAAAGAAATCAGCCCTGAGTGCTCACTAGAAGGACAGATCCTGAAGTTGAGGCTCCAGTACTTTGGCCACCTCATGAGAAGAGAAGACTCCCTGGAAAAGACCCTGATGTTGGGAAAGATGGAGGGCACAAGGAGAAGGGGACGACAGAGGATGAGATGGTTGGACAGTGTTCTCGAAGCTACTAACATGAGTTTGGCCAAACTGCGAGAGGCAGTGAAGGATAGGTGTGCCTGGCGTGCTCTGGTCCATGGGGTCACGAAGAGTCGGACACGACTGAACGACTGAACAACAACAAATCGTTTCCTGCACAGAACACATTGTATCTCCTTCTTCCCCTGCCACCCCAACTACATGTTTAAATAGGGTTTGAATCACTAATTAAATGTTAAGGCTAGCCCCCAAATCAATTTGGGGCCTGGATCCAGGTCAGGCCAGCCTCATGTCATCCTAGGATGGGGCTGATACGAACTGCCACTTTGGACCCTGGACCTGTGGGTGAGGGAGCATGCCCAGTCCTAGAACTGGTGGGCGGGGGGCAGACTCTTGTCATGGCATAAATCTGACCAACATGACCGCTACAGTTCCAGAGTACTCAAAGAGCAGGTAAGTGACCTGGATAAGCTGCCCATTCCCGTGGCACACCCCAGGCCATAGCACCAGCTCTCAATGTTGTGACCCAAAGGTTTCAAGCATCATGCGCACGACATTTCAAGGGAGAGTCTGAGGTCACCTCAAGAAGCCAGCACATCTCCCTACTCCATCTTCAACAAATGCCACGGAGCGGTTGACATTTTGCATCTCGACGGGAATCCCTTCTCCTTCTTTTATGACATTGTGTTGTTTCTGGTTTTATCTCAAATCCTTAATCGCAATGGACAAGTCAATCTATTTCCAGTCTGTCTCACAGTTACTACATGTGCTCACTCGTAAGTCACAGAATCACTGAATTGTAGAGTTGGAAGAGTCCAAAATGGTCATCCAGTCCATTCTGTACCCTTTCCTCATTTATCTGGATTTTCAACATAAATTGCACTTAAATATGTATTTAAATGCACATTTTTTGAAAATGTTTCCCCTTAAAACATGGAATCGTAGAGTCATAGAATCATAGAGTTTGAAGGGACTATGAGGGTCATCTAGTCCAGCCCCCTGCAATGCAGGAATCTTTCTCCCAACATACGGCTCAACTCCATGACCCTGAGATTAAAAGTCTCATGCTGAGCCATTGGTTCTTGTTCTCTCTCTCTCTCTCTCTCTCTCTCTCTCTCTCTCTCTCTCACACACACACACACACACACACACACACACAAAACTTCGCCTGTTCCAAAATGCAGTAGACAGATTACTGGCTGGAGTTCTGTTCAGAACTCAGATACCCCCTATTTTTTAAACAGCTGGTAGTTGCACAACACTTAGAGGTTTGGAGCCTGGGGGCCTGGAAGAGGGCCGGTTGCCTGGGTATGCCCTGTATAGTGACTGAATCCAATGCTAGTCCTACTCAGAGTAAACCCATTAAAATGAATGGCATGACTAACTTAGGCCTATTAATTTCAATGGGTCTACCAATGCCACAAAAATGCAGGAACTTTCATGAGGACCCTCAACGCAGCTTCTCACTTTATCATAGAGTCCTGGGAAAAAAAAAAAAACACCTCTCATTCTTTCTCCACCTTTTTATTCATTGCTTTTTCCATCTCCTGGCCAGGGAAAGAGAGAAGCAGCAACCTACTGTGGGTTCTCATTTTCACACTCTTACAAGCTGCCCAGCAACATTGCGTACAATCAATGGGGACGATCTGCTCTGTGTCCAAACCTCTTTAGTCCCTGCCCAGTTTCTTTGCATTGCCCTCTTGCCTTTCACTGCCAGTTTCATTTGTGAACCTGAAGTGCCACTGAGCCACTGCCACCTGTGTGCGTGGCGGGTATTTCCTCTTTGGCACCTGCTTTGAGATGCAGAGAGATCTGATCCTGCAGGTTGCCTCTCTCTATGGCTTAAAATGAGGCCGACTAGCTTGCTAGAGAGAAAGAGGATTTGCTGAGATGGGGAGGGATCCTCTGGAGCAAAAACACTCTCCTCCCAAGCACATTTCCTTCCTGCCTTCTCACATGGACATTGATCTCTCCCATGAGCTGAATTGGTGGCACCTTCTGAAATCTGATGAGTGTCCCCGTTTTGTGCATTTGGGTAGAGGGGAGTCCCAGGGCAGCTGGGCGAAGGGATGCAAGCATGTGTGTGTGTCTGCGCAGCTGATCCATCTAGGGTTCACCACAGAACCAGGATGCTGCAGTTGCTTACATATTCCTAATTTGCTCAGAAGTTCGAAAGTTTATGCATCTGTCAGAGATACAAGGAGATAAGTAACTTCTGAAGGCAGCCCTTTATAGGGAAGGTTTTTTATAGAAATGTTTAATGTTTTATTATGTTTTTATATGGTATGTTGGAAACTGTCCAGAGTGGCTGGGACAACCTAGTCAGATGGGTGGTGTCAGAGACATGGCCCACAGAGACGAAGAGGCAGAGGAAAACAGAAGGCTGCCTGTCACTTCTCAAAGCAACACTGTGATGTAGGAGCAGGAGGCAGGTGGTAGTAGGGGGTTGGATTCAACTCCAGAGGAGGAGGAAATGGCTGCACCTGAGTCTCCCAGAAGTAGGAGGCGGAGCAAGCGATTACAGCAAAGGAAGACCAGCTGGAAGCGGAGGCGGGCTCGACATATATCTGGCCTTAGAAGAGGCCAGAGGCCATTCAAGTCAACTGACTCCGATAGTGAAGAATGAGCTGTGGGAGGCTCTGTTTGCTGTAAGCTTAAGATGCACATTGATCAATCCACACCTAGTTGCTACATCATAGAAATCACAAGATATATTACAAGATATATTCATACGAGTACTACAAATTAACACGACCCCTTAAAAAACTAGCTGATGAAGGTGTCCACATCGAAACAGGGCCCTGTCCTGGTTTTCGACCCAGAATCGACTCTTATACATCGGCTCAATACATGAAACGGCTATTTTGAGTATGGACTTATATGAATTTGTTGTTACTTAAAAACTTTTGTATTCTTATACTGTAACGAATTATTGTGCCACACAAATTATTGTGAGTTTGAAGCTGTAATCTTTGTTTAAGTTTGTATTCTTTGTTTAATTCTTTTCAGAATACATACTTCTGTTTGATTTTTGACTTGTGAGTAGGATTTATTCCCACCATTGAAATTTACTGGCCAGAGTTCTTGGTGCACTTTTTTCTTGGTGTGTGAGAGATATGCTAAACCTAACAGTATCCCTGAATTCAGAAGTTTATAAGCCCCTGGATCCTAAAATAGACACTGGGATACCACATACCATACACCTGCACAATCACAAAAATAATAGTTGTTCATAGTTATCCTGCTTCCAAAATTCCCACAAATGCATGATGACACCACATAGTCCACACACAGAGAGAGTTAGTTGTATTTATTGATTTGGAGTTTTCTTTTCCCCCTCAAGTTTCCCTAAATGCATTACATAAATTCTAAAGATTTCTGTGCGTAAAATACTGCTGCTTTGTGTGTTTCCTCTAATAACTTTTTGTGCTTGACCAGGAGGAAATGCTCAAGTAGCAATGCTGATGTAGAATAGAATGTCCCTATTTTCAACTGAGGAGGGTTGGAGGGTATGGTCTACTCTGAGCAGGACAACCATGGGATTAAACCCCATAGCCCCCTTCCCATGTGGTGTGTGTGTGTGTGTGTGTGTGTGTGTATACAAGATGGTGGGGTGGTCATACAAGATGGTGGGGTGAATGCATCACTGAGGCCAAAAAGGTTTGGTTGCAACTGCCCTCAGGCGGAAAAATGTTTCCCACCCCTCATCTAGGAGCTTCCAGCTGCTGCTGCTGAAAGGAACAATGTGGGTTTCGACTTACAGACCACTGAACTATGACATTGGGTTGGGCTTTGCAAAAGGCAGAAACATTTGTTGAATACATTGTCCAAGCAACACACACACACACGTTTCCCCCTCACTTCCCCCGCAATCTTGAACCAGGATGGATTTACATAACTAGTTATAGATGAACAACACTTGGAGGAATCAAAATCCTTTACAATCTCACCAAAAAGCAATAAATAAAGACTCATGAGAAGGAGGGAGGGAAGCAGATTTGGGCCCTGATCAGAAATGCTTTTCACCAAATGGATACAGGGAGCGATTGGGTGTTTGTAAATCTGAGCATTGGCGGTGCTGCTCTGAAAAGCCATTAGAGGGAAAACATGACAAGTCTTGTAATAATATCCCCAGGAACATGCAAACGGCAGCTGTGGTGCCTCGCAAAGTATACTGTGGCGTTCTGCAACAATTGTTTAATGTCTAATCCCGCCGGAATGATTACCCCCAGAACTTATGTTAATGTCAGCTCAACGCGCTCAAGAAAATAAATCTCGTCTCAACATCAGATTACGCCTTTGGAACATGCAACGTTATTTCCATAATCGGACGAATGGGGGGGGGGGAGAATTACACACAAGGTTTTACCTGATGACAATGCTGGGACTAAGGCTTTTGTTTTCATCCTTTCAATTGCTGGTTCCCCCCCTGCCCCACCCCCTCCGCTCCCTGCCACTTTCCCTCTGTTAATGTTCCCTCCAAGGGACTGTCAATAAAGAGCTAGGCGGCTGCACAGAAGAAATCTAAAGCAAAGTGGAGTGATTTGTTGCATAAGAACATGGCCAGAGCCCTGCTGGATCAGGAGAAAGGCCGACGTAGTCCACACAGTGCAAGGTTCAACTCTGGAACTCTCTCTCACAGGAGGCAGTGGTGGCTACCAACCTTCTTTGGCTTTAAAAGAGGATTAGACAAATTCATGGAGGAGAAAGATATCTGCCTCCATGGACAGAGACTCCATCAGGAAGGCCCTGGGACTCCTCATAAGGGGAGGAAGAACTGTGAGGGGAGAGACTCCATCAGGCAAGGCCTTCTTCCACCTGCCTTGCTCCACCCTCCAGTCTCTGTTTTTCAATTTGTATTGTATTGTTTTGTCCCTGGAGTTTTCTTGGCAGTGATACCGGAGTGGCTTGCCAGTTCCTTCTCCAGGTGGATCACATTTAGTCTAGAAATCACCCCTGAGTGCTCACTGGAAGGACAGATCCTGAAGTTGAGGCTCCACCTCATGAGAAGAGAAGACTCCCTAGAAAAGACCTTGATGTTGGGAAAGAAGGAGGGCACAATGAGAAGGGGACGACAGAGGGTGAGATGGTTGGACAGTTGCTCAGCTGGGCCATACTCAATAGCTGTTTAACAAGGAACCATTTGGTTCCTTAGGTAAACTGATTTCTGTCGTGATAAAAACTGCAGTTCCCTTTCTGGCCACAGGCAGAGGTGGCATTGCTGAGATAAATCAGGATCAGGAATGGCCTCACTGGCAGGACAGCTTGGAGCCAGCATGACTAATAATACCCCCTTTGGAAAGGAGGTGGTAGACAATTTTTTGCAAGGGACGACAGAGGATGAGATGGTTGGACAGTGTTCTCGAAGCGACTAGCATGAGTTTGGCCAAACTGCGGGAGGCAGTGAAAGATTGGCGTGCCTAGCGTGCTCTGGTCCGTGGGGTCACAAAGAGTCGGACACGACTGAACAACAACAACATTGTATTGTTTTATGCACTGTGGCTTGCTGTTGTTTTCTTGATTGTAGTTTCAAAATTATTTATTTTAACTGTTAAGAGTAGGTTTCTGTTTAATTTCTATATGCTGGTATTATTATTCTATACTATTCTAATGATTGTTGAATGTTACTTTATTTGATTGCTTATTTTAAAGCTATGTTTTATTACCTCATTTTTGTATTGCATTAGATTGTTATAAGGTGTGCATTCTTCGTTTCTTCAGCTTGTAAACCGCCTTGAGTATTGGAAGATAGAAAGGCGGTATACAAATTTAAAGTGATGATGATGATGATGAACACCAGCTGCTGGAAACTGTAGAAAGGAAGAGTGCTCTTTTTAAAAAATATTTCTTATTGATAAAATTTAATATTAAAACATACTAATAGACACATACAAATATACATACACACATATATACATTCCCCCATGCATTGTGTAGAAAATAATTGGTTATGACTATAAATAACATTTTACATTCCTTCTCACCCCTCTACCACCCTTAACCTCCACCACCCTTCCACCACCCCCCACCTCACCCAGTGCTGGGCTTCCAATCTTCTCAGCTGCAATATCTTCTATCATTTCTCTTGTATACTATTAAATATACTATTATTTTCAATGCTAATATTTTGAACTCCTTCTTTTCTCCTTCTAACTTATTTTTCACACGGAACTTATTTCATTCTGATAGGAGTTCAGGTCTTTCAATATAATTTTGTATGTGTCCCCCTAAAGGCATTCCATTCCTTTTCCAACCTCGGCTTGCCAAATTAATAGAGTGCCACAATGCGATTAAGATAATGGGGAATATTGGAGGGATCTCAAAGGAAGAGGGCTCTTGCACCCAGGTTCTGCTTGCAGGTTTCCCGCAAACATCTGGTTGGCCAGTGTGAGAACAGGATGCTGGTCTAGATGGGCCACTGCCCCGTTCCAAGAGGGCTGTTCTTATGTTGTTACACTACTGGGGATTGAACCCAGGATCTTCTGCATGCAAAGCACATCCTCTACCGATGATTTTCACTGCATTTCGCCCCTGTCCAAATGTCACAACACAGCTCTTAGCAGTTTAAACATAATCAACGTATGTGATAAAATATGTATCTTGAGAGAACATATTCACATTTCAATGCATATTTCAGAGAACTTTTGTAGAAAAAATGGGGGGTTTGATATCAGAGTTTAATATGGAAATGGAACGGAATTATGGGTAATTCCTACAGATGCATCTACAGGGGCATCATTGAAACTGTTCTCTGTAATTCTATAACAGCTTGGTACGGTACAGCCTCCAAGAGAGACAAGAAAAGGCTCCAACGAGCTGTAAGAATTGCAGAAAGGGTAATTGGTGTTAGCTTGCCTTCAATAGAGACAATTTATGCTACCCGAGTTAGGAAGAGAGCAGAGAGAATTGTAGCAGATCCTTTACATCCCGGTCATCATCTGCTTGATTTACTTCCATCTGGACGTCGCTACAGGAGTTCATATACAAAATCGGCCAGGCACAAGAATAGTTTTTTCCCTTGTGCCATTAAATTGTTAAATTCATAGTTGTATAGCTGAAGGGGGGGTAAATTATGGGTGGGGTTTCCTTGCTTCTTTGTATTGTGAGAGGAACAGTGTCTGTATGTTTACATTGCAATGTAGCTGAAACAAATTCCAAGTATGTTGAAAAATGTACTTGGCCAATAATAATAATAATAAATTATTCCTATAATATGCAAAAGTTAAATGGTCCTGAAATAGACATATCTGCTCATCTCTGTGGCAAATATGCAACGGGGAACCCAGCTGCAGAAAAAGCATCTTTTAGAAGGGAAATGGAGAAAGAAACCAATAGGTCCAAGGAAAGTTATGCATCCACAATTTCACCTTCCAAATCATTCTCTCTTCCTGCCTCTCTGAATCTGCAGCTTAGCATCTAACAGGGTTCTTGGTTGTTATTACTCACTATTTGTCTTGCATTGTCAGTCTGCAAAGCACTTTGGAGAGTCATAACAAACCCGCACACCCTTGCCCCAAAGAGCCTACAATCTAAAATTGGACCATTGAACGTCCCATTGAATATCATTAGCACTCATGCTTTGCTTTGGCAGAAATCTATGCCATCTGTTTACACTTACAAGTCTGGAACATTAAAAGACATCTCTGGGAACTGTGAATTTTTCACCCTATGTGTTTCTGGCTAAGTTTATAAGAGAGAACGTTTATTATTATTATTATTATTATTATTATTATTATTATTATTATTATTTATTACTGTCAGAGTTTCTAACAAGGCCTCTGCAATACACAACACTGTGTCACAAGCTGCAATATTAACTCCAGAGTGGACATCCATCAGCTCTTTATCACCTATATAGGCTGCTGCTAGATTTTTCCTCATGCAACAGTGAAGCTGATAAATTAGTGCCCTGGACTGTGGATATGGAACAAGTTTATTTAAGAGGTGGTGGGAGGAACTCACCCTGCCCCATTTTTAATGCAATGGAGCTCAGGCTGGAAACTGGAGCTCTGTCGGCTCAACCAAAGGTCCAATTAATCCACCAACCTGCTTCCTTCCAAGCACATTCTTCCAGGAAACTCTCAAGTAGGGTTGGACAATAATAGCTCTCCTCCACAGCAACTGGAATTTCATTGGTATCCTGGCTCTGAACATGGAAACACCCATTGATAAACCTACAGGTGAAACTCGAAAAATTAGAATATCGTGGAAAGGTTCATTTCTTTCAGTAATTCAACTTAAAAGGTGAAACTAATATATGAGATAGACTCATGACATGCAAAGCGAGATATGTCAAGCCTTTATTTGTTACAATTGTGATGATTATGGCGTACAGCTGATGAGAACCCCAAATTAACAATTTCAACTTTGGGGTTTTCATCAGCTGTGCGCCATAATCATCACAATTATAACAAGCCAAGGCTTGACATATCTCGCTTTGCATGTCATGAGTCTATCTCATATATCAAACTCCAGTAGCTAATGAAATCAATTGCTTACATAAATGGACTTTTCCATGATATTCTAATTTTTTGAGTTTCACCTGTATCTTCCATGAATACACACAGCAGTCAGGGTAGGGGTTACTCCAAAATTCTCCTTGTCCAAATCTCTCCATGGATTTTGAAATTCTGAATTACTGGGACTTCTGGAATGGATGATGGTGATGATGATGATGATTATCATTGGGTGGCATTCAATGCTAGTCCTACTCAGAGTAGATCCAAATGAGCCAAATCAACATATCCAAGCAGAAAACTTCCACAGCAAAGGAGGGATCAACACCCCACCTTAAACTCCCATGCATGTCTCCAGGCACCACATGTGGCTCAACAGCAAGAATTGCAAGGAATTCTTCCTCCTTGCTTCCAGGGTCTTGGATCTCTGAACCCAAGAAGTGCACTGTGGCCCCACCAGAATGGTGCTCACTTCAGTGTGCATGCCAAGCTCCAAAACACCAATAACCCATAAAGTAAATGCAGCGTAGGGTGACTAAGAGTGCCCTTACTCCATGAATGCCTCCAGATTTTACACCACAAGACCTCCCCACCCCCTTTCCTTCCCAGACTAGAGGCCAGATTAAAGCAAAACGCCACTCCATAGAACATACTCCCAACAGTGTAAGGTAGGCAAAAAAGAGGAGTCCCAAGGCCAGTCAAGGGCTCCCCCCAAAATTCCTACTCAGTCCCTTCAACAGGTGACTAGCGAAGCCCACACTGAAAAAGGGAAGGGTTGGCAGTGGTGGACAGAAGAGGGAGAGTTTGGGGAGGAGCTGCCTTATAAAGCTGACTATTCTTCCTTCCTGATTGGCCCTTGAGCCATCACATGCCAACCCCAACTCCTCCTTGACTTGTCTCCCCACGCCCCACAAAAGAAGAAGAGAAGAAGAAGAAGAGTTTGGATTTGATATCCCGCTTTTCACTATCCGAAGGAGTCTCAAAGCGGCTAACATTCTCCTTTCCCTTCCTCCCCCACAACAAACACTCTGTGAGGTGAGTGGGGCTGAGAGACTTGAGAGAAGTGTGACTAGCCCAAGGTCACCCAGCAGCTGCATGTGGAGGAGCGGAGACGCAAACCCGGTTCCCCAGATTACGAGTCTACCGCTCTTAACCACTATCGCTGGACAGCTTGCAAAGAACTGGAGCAGCTTGATCCCTGACCTGATCGTTGCTGTTCATGTTTGTTTGCCCCCACCCCACCCCCAAAAGAAATATGCTTCAAGTCAACTTATGAATATGGGAAAACACATAAGGAAAAGGAAGTCTGGATAAGCTCCCATCGTGTTTTTTTCTGCAAAACCTGCTTTTATTCATGGTGGTTAGCTCTGGGGTAGAGCATTTGTTTTGCATGCAAAAGATCTCTTCTTCCATTCCTGGCATCTCCAGGTAGGGTTAGGAGAGACTCTCTGACTAAAACCCCGGAGAGCCACTGCCAGTCAGTGCAGACAACACTGAACTACACGGACCAATGATCTGATTCAGCACAAGGCAGCTTTCTATGCTGCCGTTCACTTTAATTAAATACCGAGCTTCCTTTCGACAGAGCTCAGGGTAGTGAACAGCTTAATACCATAATCATACACAGTATTTTACTTAAAAACAACAACAAACAAACATTTTAAAACAGCACAACTAAAATAACAACATTATATAGCTAGTTAATGGAATGGATTTGGCCATTAGAGAAAAACGGGGAGGGGAAATAAGGCTTTAGTATCAAATATTAAATTATTCTTGATTAATTATTTTATGGACTTGGGCTTACAACTGATTTAATGTCTCCTGGATAATTACTTCTATTATAACTCTGCTTTTTGATTTTTAATTAACTGTTCAAATTTTCTTCATCCCAATTTAATTTCACCTTTCTGTGCTGCAGCCTGCTCTCCTGCTTAGACATTCCATCCGTGTTGCGGCAACATGTTGAGATCTGGATGCTTAAATTGCATCAGATCACAGAGCTGTGTGATCCGATATAATAAACTTGCCTTTGCTTTGTGCATAGAAACACCCCCCGTCCACTTTAGTTTGCTCCAAATTATTGAACTGTAGTGAGGCTTGCTGATAGCTCATAACATTGGACTGGAGGCAGCAACAGCTTTTAAGGGAACTCAAGGTAATATGATGGAGTACAGGCAGCTAACATCGTAACTCCCATGATCTCTGACCATTGGCAATGGTGGCTGGGGCTGATGGGATCTGGAGTCCAACAACACTCCCATCAGCTCCAGCCAGCATGGCATACTCTCCAAATGTCTCATTGAGAGCCAGTGTGGTGTAGTGGTTAAGAGTGCATGTAATCTGGTGAACCTGGTTCGCTTCTCCACTCCTCCACATGCAGCTGCTGGGTGACCTTGGACTAGTCACACTTCTCTGAAGTCTCTCAGCCGCACTCACCTCACAGAGTGTTTGTTGTGGGGGAAGGAAGGGAAAGGAGAATGTTAGCCGCTTTGAGACTCCTTCGGGTAGTGATAAAGTGGGATATCAAATCCAAACTCCTCCTCCTCCTCCTCCTCCTCCTCCTCCTCCTCCTCCTCCTCCTCCTCCTCCTCTTCTTCTTCTTCTTCTTCTTCTTCTTCTTCTTCTTCTTCTTCTTCTTCTTCATTTTAACCAGGACATCATGGAAAGAACTTTGGCTGCCATGGCTCCATGATGTTGATCCAAACATCACAAACCCAACCATCCAATTGGTGAGTAGGATTTGACCCCAACCTCTGAAGCAGAACTGTTGTCATCTTGGTTGAAACCAGTGAGCGACCTTTCCTCCCTGATTGGTCCAAGGACCACTTCCCACACTGCCCCTGCCATTCTCCAATAGGTCATAAACCATGTAGAACCCTCCTCCCATCGCAGCCCCTCGAGAAGCTTCCTGGCACTCAAGCTGCAGAGCCCACCTTCCGATAGCTTTTAACAGGTCCGGTGTTAAGCTGCCTGTTTCCTTTTGTACCCACTGGCCCATTTGCCCTGCCAGTCACCTGGAGCCCATAAATGATTGGACCTTCTTGAGGGAGGTCAGGGGGGGGGCACTTGCATTCAAAGAAAGTTCAGAGATTGGGCGGGCAGGTAGGAGAAAGAGCACCATGTATCCAGGGCTGCTATCTCACCCTCAGGATTGTAGGTGGCCGCTGCCACAATGCAGACATGCGACATCACATGTATATGTATACATCACACGCCTGCACATGGTGCGTATGTATATGTATACATCGCACGTCTGCGTTGTGGCGGCCGGCGGTGGAGGCTCATCCTCCTCCTTCTCCTCTCTGCACCCAGCAAGGCACCCTTTTCCATGGGGAGATGATCAGACTCGGAGGCAGAGAGACTCTGCTTCCACGTCTGAGCCCCCCCCCCCGAAAAGGATGCCTCACTGGCTGGCTGTGGAGGGCTGACCTGAGACTCTGTATCTGAATCTGAGCCCCCCCCCCCAAAAGGGTGCCTCGCTCCCTGCTGCGGAGGGCAGAGCTGAACTGCTTCTCTCCCTGAGCTGCTGCTTCCTGTCGGTTTTTCTCATTGACTTTGTGGGTGCATGGCCCCCACAATTATATTATTGTGGGTGTTCAAGCACCCACAGACCGCTGGAGTTGGTTCTTATGGCTTGGTTGGGTGGAGGGCGGGAGAAAGAGCTTGGGGATCGGGCAGGGGGTGTCCTGCAATGCCCTCCTGAAATGTTGGATGGTATGGCATGGCCAATGGTCAGGAATGATGGGATCTGTAGTGCAAGAACATCTAGAGAGCACCAAGTTGGCTGCCCTTCTGAGAGAGCCATTATTGCCTATGGTGCAGAGCAGAGGTGTGAGCACTTGTGGCCCTCCAGATGTTGTTTCAGCTGCAATTCCCTGCATCTCCAGCCACAGATGTGCTGGCTGGGGTAGATGGGAGCTGAAGTCCAACAACATCCAGAAGGTGGCAGGTTCCCCATCCCTAGTGATGACAAGCAAATTTCTTCTGCCCCACTTTCAACACTGGTGAAACAGGTTATTGAAGGGCTATGATACCATATCAGAGAGAGGCAGGTCTTGGTTGGGGCTTAGCTGAATATGCCCCAATGCCTGCTGTGGGTCCTGGGTGGCCTTTGAGACAGAAACCATCACCACCATTGCTCCAGAGCAGGGTGGCCCAACTTTTCACACCAAAGAGTACTTTGGCATGGAATCCATGGGCTGCACACTCCCTTGTCACACAGGCAGGTGGTGGTGGAGAAAGAAGCCAAAATTTGATGCCCTTCCCCTGCCCTCATGCTGCTTTCCCAAAGCCAGGTGAGGCACTGGACTTTAGGAAGGAGGTGCCAGGCTCAGGCAGGGTCCCAGAGACCTCCTACTTCCTCTAACTAGCTTTGGGAAGGGGGCAGGAAGACTCTTGGGACCCTGTCAGAGCTCCTCACGCCTCCTTCCCAAAGCCCACTTATGCAGCCTTGGGAGGGTGTCACAAGTGCTGGGGTGTGTGTGAAATGTAGTCAAGTGCCACCCAAAAAGGCCTTGAGGGCCACGTGCTCCAGAGAGAGAGAGAGAGAGAGAGAGAGAGAGAGAGAGAGAGAGAGAGAGAGGAGAAGGAGGAGGAGGAGGAGGAGGAGGAGGAGGAGGAGGAGGAGGAGGAAGAGGGGGGGAAGGAGGGAGGGAGAATGGATGGGTGAAAAACAGGTGGAATCAGTGAAGAGGAGGAAGAGAAACAGAAACAAAAAACAGTCAAACACGTTGCAGAAAGAACCCTGATGCAATGACACCTTCAACCACGTCAAGATTCCTTCTGATTTCACAGAGTTCGATCAGTGCGTACACGGTTTCACAAATGCATCGGTAAAGCAAAGCAGGAACAGATGAATGAAATGAACTGAAGAGGCTGGAAGCTGCAGTAAACTGATAACGGCCTATATATATATATATATATATATATATATATATATATATATATATATATATATAACTTCTCCTAGCTAAACCATAATTTAGGGGGAATAAGAATGTAGAGCAAAGCCAACCCATAGAACAATAAGTCAGCAGATAAAGCAGTTGAGTATCAGATGAGTGTGGGTGGGTGTTATTGGTTTCCTTAGTTCTTGTTTTTATTATGTATTTTGTGTTTTTGGATTTTTATGCGGTGAACCAACCTGAGATCGACGGATGAAGGCTGGTATACAAATTTTATGAATAACGAAAATAAAAAATATTTGAGAACTGTGTTTGGGGGACTGAGGTGGTGGTGGGGGAAGACTTGTAAACATAGAACCCCCCAAAAAACCTCTTGCATAGGAACACAGAATACTCCCTTCTAAGGCAGATATTTGGTCCATCAAGCTCAGTATTGTCTACACTGACTGGCAGTAGCTCTCCAGGGTTTCAGAGACAGGGGATGTTCCCAAACTGGAGATGCTTGGAAAGGAATCCAGGGCCATTTTGGGTGTGAACAGATTTGAGTATCAGCCTTTTCTGAAGTGGAAGCTATTCTGTGAACTACTGTATAGGTAACAGACAGGGGTATAAATATTTTGAATAAGGTCTCAAACACACTTCCACTTGCCCCATGCCTAGAAAGCATGAGTCTGAGCTGTTTTCCTCTTGGACCTGTTCTTTCCAAGCACAGGTCTGAGTGGTTTTTCGCTTTGCCCTGCTCCTTTCACAGGGAAAACTCGTCCTTTAGGGCTAAGTCAGAGCAGAGGTCAATCCGGAGAAAATCTGAATTGCAATTTGCTTCCAACTGAGCGTGAAAGAGTGGTTTCCCCTAGCGGCACAAGAGGAAGAGTGGCTGAGCCCCAAGTCGATCAATAACAAAGGAATAAATGCAGCAGGGTGAGGTGGCAACAGTAAATCAAAGTAACCCCTTAAACCTAGCACTTGTTAGCTTCTCAGACTCCGGTGGCGATTACTGGACAAAACATAATTTTACTAGTTAGGCTGATAAAGTACCAGCTGTTTGGCAGCCCCAGCTGCTGAGATGGCTTCAAAATGACTGTTGTGTTTGCTTTTGAGACCTTGAAGGGCTAGGATCGCAGGCCCAGGATCCAGAGGGTTGCCCTAGGTTTCCTAGAGAACGTTTCCACAAAAATGCACTACACATTTCCATAAAATGTGTTGCGCCTATTAGGTCCTCTTGGAATCAAATTTATTGGCTCATAAATACTGGAAGGTGTTGAACCACCCAGCTTGTCTCTGACCCCGCTCGGTTCAGAATATGTTATTTCGAAATGCATGCTTTATTGTCCATAAAGGGTAAGCATTAATGGGGAGGTAAAAGGAACTGGATTTATGCTGATGGAAACTTTTCTTTCTTTCTTTTTTAACGCATGTGCATCGCTAAAAAGTATGTAAGCTTCTTTTTTGTAGAGGGTCATTATTCTCTACTGGAGTGTTGAAATAGTTGTACTTCTGCAGACCTTGAGATTCAGATTATCCTGGTGCCTCCCTCTAGTTTTTCAGTGGCCCCGTTTGGGCTCCTTTTCTGTTGGGACGCACCTTCCATGTTTGATGTTAGAGGGTGTGGTGGTTGTATGGAACCTCCAGGCAGGGGCGTTCCTAGCCCCTTGGCTGCCCGGGGCGGGAAGCCAAGAGGCACCCCTGGGGGTGGGGCATCGCGATGTGTACGTGCGTCATGACGTCATGACGCACGTTCACAGCGCGACGCCACACCCCCAGGGGGGAAAAAGAGAAGCATAGCGGGCACTTGAGCTCCCCCCCTTCCTTTTCGGCCGCTTCTTTCGGCGCTGGCTGGGCTGCGACTCCGCAGCCAGTGAGGAGGGGGCGTCACGCTTGTCGCTGGCATGACACCCCCTCCTCGCTGGCCCAACCCTTGCGCCGAAAAAGCCACTGGGAGAGGGGGGGGGAAGGGAAGCAGAGCAGGTGCGTTCAAGCGCCTGCTTTGCCTCCCCCTTTCCCCCTTCCAGCTGTGAGGGGTGGGCCAGCGAGGAGGGGGTGTCCCCTCCTCGCTGGCCCACCCCTCGCGCCGAAAAAAAGCCGCTGGAAGGGGGAAAAGGCGGCATGCCCCCATTTGGGGCCCGCCCAGCGGGGTGGGGTGAAGGGGGGTGGCCAAAGTGTCACCCTCCTTCCCTGGAACACGGGGCGGCCCGTCCCCCTTGCTACGCCCCTGCCTCCAGGAACAGAGTTCGCCCTGTACGCATTGCTGTGGGTCAACAGTGGAAGATTTGCTTGTAAGGCTTCCTGGAAGCATGTGGGTGACCATTCTGAGAAACCCTATGTTGCTGAAGTAGATGGGTCTTTGTCCCGATCCAGCCAGGCTGCTCTTACACTCAAGTATCTATACCGTAGGTCAAGGATGGCTAACCTTGCAGGCCGAGGGAATGGTAGGAAAACGCAGCATAGCGGATTGTGCCTGGTTAAACTGGGAGTAGCCAATGTAGTGCCCACCAGGTGTTGGTGGACTCCAACTCTCATCAGCTACCAGCCAGCGTGGCCAACCACCAGGGATGATGGGAGGTCTAATTCAACAACACCTGGAGGGCACCATGTGTCCTAAATGGATGTTGTGAAGATGGTGCTATTGGTAGAGTCTATGGCTGTCAACAGATCAAATAATTTTCAGTTGATTAATCGCCTGCATTTAAATAAAATAAAATAAATATGCATGGTGCCCAGACCTATGATGGATGCCTTTTATGATGCCACAGGAAAAACAGAATTCAATTTAATAAGCACAGCTGCTTCTCATGGGTAAAAAAGAAAGATCGCCATTAATTTTTCCTTCCTCCATCTGTCATGACAGAACCACACCAGCAGAAGAACACCTTCAGGATATAAATCTGCCTCCTCTCTTTGCTTAAAGCTATGTCCCTATCAATTAATCAACCAAAGCGTTTAGTTGATTAATATATGATCCAAAACTCGCAGTGCTATTGAATACTGCACAGAGAGAAAGTATTATTTATTTATAAAAGGCATTTAGATTCATAGGTAAAGGTAAAGGGACCCCTGACAATTAGGTCCAGTCGCGGACGACTCTGGGGTTGCGGTGCTCATCTCGCTTTACTGGCCGATGGAGCCGGTGTACAGCTTCCGGGTCATGTAGTCAGCATGACTAAGCCGCTTCTGGCGAACCAGAGCAGCGCACGGAAACGCCGTTTACCTTCCTGTCGAAGTGGTACCTATGTATCTACTTGCACTTGACGTGCTTTTGAACTGCTAGGTTGGCAGGAGCAGGGACCGAACAACAGGAGCTCACCCCATCGCAGGGATTCGAACCTTCTGATCGGCAAGCCCTAGGCTCAGTGGTTAAACTCACAGCACCACCCATGTCCCCTATTTAGATTCATACCCCACCCTTTATTCAAAAGGGCTCCCAGGCCTTAGTGTGCAAAACTCACTACTAATTTTTATTTATTTATTTATATCTCTCCCAAAGGTGCACAGGAATGCAAGCACATCCAACATTTTAAAAACATGGAAAAAATTCTAAATCAGTTTAAACATTCTAGAGACACTTAAAAAAACCCACCAACAATTTATTTCATCAAGTGATCTCGGGGTTGTCTGGAACAGTATTCTTCAGCCTTAAAATGCCTGGGTAAATAGAATTGTTTTCAAATTCCTCCCAATAGCTAACAACGAAGGAGTCAGATGCACCTCACTAGGGAGAGCGTTCCAAAATATGAGGGACCACTACTGAAAAGGCCCTGTTGTGGTTCCAAGGTCAACCAGACAGCTAAGATAGTCCCTGCCCTCAGGTTCGTCATCTAAAAAGACATGACACATTAGGGGAAAAAAGGAAGGGGAGGGAGAAGGGAAAAAGCAAGCACAACCACATGTTCTGAAAAGTTACAGTTCTTCTTATACAGCAGGTATATAGTTCTATCTGTGCAGATTCCGACTGTCTTAAGAAACGCAGCAGCTGCTCACCAAAGTCAGTGGAGGTTCTGGAAGTCTTGCCATCCTTGGACATATTTTTTCCTGCCAGAGTAGACCCAGGAGCAAGTGGCAGTGTCTGGGCCGAGAAGGCAGCAGCTCCTGCCACATAGTTCTTCCATTGGACAGCCAAGCACTGTTCTTGGTGGTTTACATTTGTACACACATTTTTTAAAAGAAGAAGAAGAAGAAGAAGAAGAAGAAGAAGAAGAAGAAGAAGAAGAAGAAGAAGAAGAAGAAGGCATTTCAAGAAGAAGAAGAAGAAGGCATTTCTGTTCCCAAGCCTGAAGCCCTGAACAGCCGGGCAATTTTCAAGCCACTTCCAAACAAAATGATAAATAAAGCAAAACAAACAGACCACTTCATCAGGAACATCAGAAATTGCAATCAACAGGTACCAGCCAGAAAATATTTAAAACAAATTACTTTGTCTAGTGTGGCATATTGCGCTGGAGGCTGGGATAGAATTTTTATATATCGGCAAAGTGGATGGGAGATGGGGTGGTCAATTGGGAGGATAATGGGGTAACACACACACACACACACACACACACACACACACACACACACAGCAAATAGAAAAGCATTCACTTGGTTCAGTTCTCAGCACAGTCTCAAAATTGCTAGGTAGCCTTTGACTTGCAAGAGCCTGATTAGTTTTAGCACAATGTGTGTGCTCAACAGATGAGTACTTAAAATAGGTAAAGGTAAAGGGACCCCCGACCATTAGGTCCAGTTGTGTCTGACTCTGGGTTTGCGGCGCTCATCTTGTGTTACTAGCTGAGGGAGCCGGCATACAGCTTCCGGGTCATGTGGCCAGCATGACTAAGTCACTTCTGGTGAACCAGAGCAGCGCACGGAAATGCCGTTTACCTTCCCGCTGGAGTGGTACCTATTTATCTACTTGCACTTTGACGTGCTTTTGAACTGCTTAGGTGGGCAGGAGTTGGGACCGAGCAACAGGAGCTCACCCGTGGCAGGGATTCGAACCGCCAACCTTCTGATCAGCAAGCCCTAGACTCTGTGGTTTAACCCACAGCGCCACCTGCGTCCCTACAGATAAAATAAGAAGAGCTAAAAACATAGGGAATGACAACAATCATTCAAAAGCAATTAAGCATTAATATATATTTGTATGTATATAACACATACAGACAATTGCTGCCAAAAGAGTACATACAGTGGTACCTTGGTTCTCAAACGCCTTGGTACTCAAACAACTTGGAACCCAAACACTGCAAACCCAGAAGTAAGTGTTCTGGTTTGCGAACTTTTTTTGGAAGCCAAACGTGCTCTGTTTTGAGTGTTGGGCTTCCATTTTGAGTGTTACGCTGAGGTCTGCCTATTTTTGCTATTTATTTTGCGTTTTTGTTCTTGCAGCTCTTTTTTGTGACTGTGTGGAACCCAGTTCAGCTACCGATTGATTGATTGTGTGACTGCAGTACATTGTGTATCTGCAGTACATCTGTGTATCTGAAGCAGTGTGCATGCACACGAAAGCTCATACCAAGAACAAACTCAGTTGGTCTCTAAGGTGCTACTGGAAAGAATTTTCTATTTTGCAGTACATTGTTTATTGCTTTCATTTTATGGATCAACGGTCTCGTTAGATAGTAAAATTCATGCTAAATTGCTGTTTTAGGGGTTGTTTTTAAAAGTCTGGAACAGATTAATCCATTTTGCATTGCTTTCTATGGGAAAGCGCGCCTTGGTTTTGGAACGTGTTATGTACTGAGTTGAATAGGATCCAAAATGCACCAGTCTGATTGGTCCTAGAACAATAGGATTGAGATTGCAGCAGTCTGACTGGTCCTAGAACAATAGGATGGAGATTGCAGCAGTCTGATTGGTCCGCAGGAGCCACCCAATCCAGCTCCAGGTGGAAGTGAATCCGCATTCCGATTGGCATACAGGAGTATCCCGGAATTAGCCAATCACGTGGGGCCCATTGTGTAAATAGTGTATATAAAGCAAACGTTTTGGGGAAACTGTATTCCTGACTACTATGAGCTGAATAAAGAGCATGAAAGTCACACTGGACTCCGAGTATCTTTCAGAACGCTTTGGTTTCAGGCTCCTCAATGAAAGCAGATAGTTCTCAAACACTGTGGGAACAAGGAGGTCTTCACCTGCAGTTCAGTGTTTCACCACACGGGGCAGCCGCATCCAGATTCCAGCTGCTCCAGTTGACGGGGAATATTAGCAAATGCTACTTTTGGCTTTTTATCGGTGTCACTCTGTTTCACCCCAGTTCTTGACATGCTAAGCTTTCATTAGCCTGCCATTTATTTATTGAGAAAATTTATTTAGAAAATGTACAACCCACTTTTCATGCCTATGATGGATTATCAAAGTGGTTTACACAGAGAGCAGAACACACAATGCAGCCTGATCAATAAAATCTAATTATTAAAACTGAAGTAAGGGGGAGGGGAAAGAGAATCAATATCAGAAACGGGGGGAAAAGTGGCCAGGACAATGCCTGGGGAAACAAAGTACGTTTTTAAGGTTGGCAAGGGCCATAGCTCAGGGACAGAACATCTGTTTTGCATGTCAAAGGTCTCAGGTTCAGTTCCTGGAATCTCCAGGCACAGCAGGAAAAGACTTCCTGCCTGAAACCCTGGAAAACCTCTGCCAGTCAGTGAGAACAATACTGACCAATGGTCCTACTCAGGACCAGGCAGCTTCCTTTGTTCCCATGCTAACTTCTGGCAAAAACCATCCAGCATCGCTGCCCACCTGATCTCTGCTGAAATGCCATTCCACAGAATAGGTGCCACTACCAAGAAGAAGCACTTCCACACCAAGTCCAGTGCAATGAGGTGCAGCCAGCAAAATCTCCGTAGCAGAGCTAAAAGGATGGACTCCTGCAACTCTTCCAGCAGACTTCAAGGAGAGTCCACCAACCTCCAAGATAGTGTGTTCCACTGTCAAACAGCTCTTACTGCCAGAAAGTTCTTCTTAATATAGTAAGAATGATCTAGAGAACTGCTGCCCATCAGAGTAGACACTACTGGGTTTGGTTGGACAAAGAGTTCAATATAAGGCCACCACCTTTTTTTGCGTTTGTTTATATGCTATTTTTGCCTGGTGATATTCCTTAGGGAGCACTTCCACTCCAGTGGCTTTGTATTCATTATAAATGGCGCCAAGAAGTTGGCTGGCTTGTTTACATTGGATGGTAAACCACGGGGGACCTATCTTATAATGAGCCCGGTTAATCCGATGAGCAGGGACAGTAAAAAAGGACGTAAGGTCATTCGATTAGTTGGAAAATAGATTAATAATTTGATGATGTTGATGCAGGTTTGAACCAAACTCGGGGTAAGATTGTATTATCGTCTGATGGAAAAATTCTGAGTACCGGTATTTTTGTGCCTGCGTTGCAGACCATTTGGTTCCTTTGACTCTTGTCGCCGCATTTATTCCCATGAGGATAGGATGCCTTTTTTCTGCCGGTGCCCAATCAATCGACATTTTTGCAACTAAGGGAAGATGGTCACTTAGTTGAACATTTTCCACTTTAAAGTAAGAAAACTTAGGGAAAGCCTCTTTGGATACTATAAGATAATCAAGAACGCTGTTCGTTGATGAACTTAAATGAGTAAATTCTCCTGGGATATCGGGGGGACAGTTCCCATTTAAAATTGTTAAATTCAATCATAGAATTAAGTGATAAAGGAGGGTGCCTGCCAGATTCACCCTAGAAGAAGAAGAGAAGAAGAAGAGTTTGGATTTGATATCCCGCTTTTCACTACCCGAAGGAGTCTCAAAGCGGCTAACATTCTCCTTTCCCTTCCTCCCCCACAACAAACACTCTGTGAGGTGAGTGGGGCTGAGAGACTTCAAAGAAGTGTGACTAGCCCAAGGTCACCCAGCAGCTGCATGTGGAGGAGTGGAGACGCGAACCCGGTTCCCCAGATAACGAGTCTACCGCTCTTAACCACTACACCACACTGGCTTGGATTCCCTAGAAACATGGGTGGAGAGATCGCAAATTTGGTGGTCAGGTGTGATCCACCATTTAGAGTTTACTAAGTGAGTCCCAGTTTGGCCACCACCCAGTTGCAGCTAACAGTTTGCTCAGTGCAAGGTCTTACAACTAGGGCTGCTCACAGTCACCCTGATCCGCTCCAGGGTTCCGATCTGTGGCCCGTGGAACCATATGATCTACCCTGTGATGTCTCGGGGACCACCTCCCCGGTTCCGGATCGATTCCTGAAGAAATTCAGGGGTGGCGCTAAGTTTCCTTTCTCTTTTTCCAAACTTTGTTTAAACACGAGGGGTCCCAAGCAGAATCAAATGCTCCAGCTTATGTGTGTGGTGCTACTCCTTCTCTTGTGGCTTCCCTGCATGAAAGGAAACCAGCACCTTGTGAAGGAGCCCAGGCTGGCACCCTACAAGACCAGGTGCTCCAACTTATCATCTGTGCAGAAAATTGTAGAGAAACAAGAACTCAGGCCACAATTCTCTACAATTTTCTGCATCACCTCTATCAAGAACTCCAACTTATCAGCTGGCACAGAGCCCTCCTTATAACACGCACAATTGTTTTGGAGAACGCGGGGAGGTAAATGTTGCCGAGCGCATCCAAGCTGTTACCACACGGAAATATGTGTGCTGTGCCCGGACTCCCATTCTGCATTCCCATTCCCTCAATGAATTGTACCTACCCAAGCTGCAAACTGATAAAGCACACAGGAAGTTGGTGTGAGGAACTTGTAAGGAATACAGAGCCAATCCACATACTTCCTGGGGGGGGGGGAACTGTTAGCATCCACAATGGTATACTTCTTTTGGGCTTGCTTCTTAAGTCTGAAATTCCTTGACTATTCTAAATTCATTTATTCGGTTTTTCTAATTAAAATTTTACATTCACATATCCAACTTGCAACATAAAAAAACAAGATTCCAAGGAATCTCTTGGACCTCCCTCCTCCCCTTGGTGGGTCGTATTGTTAATCATTTCCTTCTGCATCTTTTATGATACTCCAAATCTGTTACCTTTCCATTGTGTCCAAAATTCACCATTAAACTACAAGTGATATTCCAAACCCTACTAATGATTTTAACTGTTTACAATGGTTTTTAAGATGAGTTATAAGTTTTCCCCATTCCTTATTAAAATTTTGGTCTTCCTGATTCTTCCGGTCATTTTGGCCATTTTGGCATAATCCATCAACTTGATCTGCCATTCTTCTCTGGTAGGGACTTTATCTTCTTTCCTGGTTGCTGAAATTCCTGTTGATGTCTGGCTGAATAATGATTCCCACATCAGAATAAAACGTAATTGTTATCTTTTCAGAAGCCCTGCCTTTGTTCTCCCAAAGTGCAAGTGAGTCTATATGCTACAGACAACATGCTGCAGGGCTGGAAAACTGGGTAGCCACTGGGAGAAGAGAATGCTGGACTCTAGAATGCTGGGCCGCTGGCTTGATCCAGCAGGGTTCCTCTTACGTTCTAATAAAACCTTTCCCACTGAGTTCCCTGGTGTGATGGCCTGGGAGTCAGACTCAGATGCTGAACCTGAGGGGTCCCAGCCTGCACAGGATTCCCCGCCTCCAGAACCAGCTGAGCCAGGACCAGGGCTTGAGCCTGAAGGATCCCCACCTGTGCTGGATCCCCAGGTGCAGGCATCAGCAGAGTCTGCTCTGGCTCCTGATGGGAGGGAGGACCCATTGCCTGCAGGTGCTCCACTCCCAGCCTCTTCAGAGGAAGCTGAGGCGGCCCCTGGGTCCAGTAACCCACCAGCCTCTCCTGAGCTGCAGAGGCTCAGGACAGAGAGGCGAAGAGAGCTAAGTGCTTTCAGGAGGAGTGCTTGCCTCCAGGCCCGGAGGAGAGGCGAGTCTCCGGAGGATCGAAGCCGCCCTAAGCATAGGGCCAGATAAAAGCCAGCCAGCCCCAGCCCAAGTTGCGTGAGCAACATAGTTGCAAATGTATGCTTGACCTGCAACCTCGTGCCTGCACCTGCCTTGGACCTTGCCCTGCTCCCTGCCTTGCTCCCCGCCTGGCTGACCTCCTTTGGACCCCTAGACCCAGGAAGCGGTTCTGAGTTTCTACCATACAGGTACATTCCAATAAGTTACTCCCTTCTTTAAAGTGGTATGAATCAGCCCCTTGTTTGTTTAGATTTTGGGAGGGAGGAGGGCAGTGTCCCCTCAAGATCTCTAGGACGTTTCCCATATCCCATAATTCGGATTTACAAAAGGGAAGGTCTGAGTAGCATACAGCTTTCGTGCCTTAAAATGCCTTAAGGTATTGGGTGATTCAGCGTTTTCTCTTCCGAAGTCAGTTTCCGACTGCCCAGGGATGTTGTTTTGGCCTTATTCCAAAAGCCCCCGGGCTGTAAATCATCACAACCCAACCTATGTTACTTCTGGGGGCACTTGACTTGCTTCCAATAACTTTCAAAAGGTTTTGGAGGGGGCCCAAACGCAGAAGGCAACTCCCTATGTCCTCACTGTGACCTTGTCAGGCTTGGAGTTTGTCTTTTATCCCAAGAGTTTATCTTGGTCTCGTTATTTCCTTTAGGGGATTCTACTCACTCAGCTGTAGTAGAAGCTCACTGCAGGTTTTCTTCTACTATCACTTTTCCTTTTCGGTTAAAAACAGTAATAAAACACTGATGAAAATACTGCAATACAGATGCGGAGCTCCAGCCGTTGCTTCCACTACCGACGCCATCTTAGAGGAATCCCTAGACCCAGGACTGGACTTGGACCTCGCTTCACGGACAAACCCCTGGGGCCAGCACACCTGGATGCGATTGTTGACAGGGACGAAGCACTGGATTTGGCTCTATCCAACTCGGCCAGTCTATCTACGTGGTTTCCTTGCATGAAGGCAGTAAGATCTCTGGCTCACTGAGTGACTTGACGAATCCTACGCAAAGAAGAGCCTTCACACTAGCCCGCTTCCGCTCCATTCCCACAGCATTCCTACAGGACATATTTTCCAATACTCCTCTTGATCTCTGCCTTTGCCTGTGCAACAGGGGAAAGATAGAGGACTTTATCCACTTTTTCTTTCATTGCCCTCTATGTTGTGTATTGATTCAAGGGTTATCCTATCTGTATTACTATTAACTGTATTCGCATTAGGGTAAAGTAACTGCCGTTCTGTTCCAGAAGGAACAGCTACTATGGGTTCATTTAAGCTGCTGCATTTGGATCCTCAGTCTTATTGGTTCCCACCAAAAGGCAGCTTTGTGATTGCTTGAGATTGTTCCCTCCAAAATGTATGCTTTCTAGCCAGTCTACTGTCCCTATAAATGTAGCTTCCCTCTCCTCAGTCTCCAGTCTTGTTTTGCCTGAATAAAGAGTGTTACATGAAGAAGCTGTCTCCTGCCTGCTATGTCAGAAAGCTCAAATCACTTACTGAAATCACTAACCCCACACTACAACACTCTATAAGACTCAATAAGACCGAGGCTGTTCCTATTAATTCCCCCGTCCATCGTCTTGGAAGATGACTGCATGAAATACTTACTGGTGGACGCCAACCCCATGGTTACTCGCGGTGTAGCCATCTATATTTTGCAGATCCTGAAACTCAGGGCCAACTCGATAGGTTAACTTCTCTTAGCCCTGGATTTTTGTAAACATTCCGAAATACCCATAACTTACACCATTTGTTACTGCTTTTATCTTACCTTGTTTTATCTACCATGTTTATATAAACTTTGATTTGATTGCTTGGATGCAAATCGTACTCACCATAGGAGACCGTGTTTGCAAGTTGCCCTTTGCAAGCCCAGCATTGCACATACTCCCCAGCACACAAATGACCGCCCCACTTTACAAAACAGCTCATTCAGCAGCAACCCAAATAGGACAAAAAAAGGCACAGCAAGAATCCCACGAAAGCCCCAACCTGTCACTCCGAGCGCCACGTGTCAAATTAGTTGGGTTTGCTTTGTTTTGTTACGTTAGATAGCTTTCAAGGACATTTCACAGCAGATATCGGGGAGGGGAAGGAAGCTACTCACTGGCTTGGGATTTTTTATAAAACGTGCTAGCGATTTGTGTTTTGCCTTTTGTCAATAGCATTAAGATTTGCAGTTTGCAGTGAATTATCCACTGACCTAAATCCTCGCAAGCTACCCAAATCTGGTGCCGAGATAAAGTCGTGCTGCAGCTTGAGACATTTATCAGTGCCTGGCACACAGGAGTGCTTTACAAGCAACGGCGGGTGTCCCCCCCCCCCCAAGGCTTCTCCAGCGCCAAGCCAGGAGTAGGAGGGGGGAAGAGAAAGGAAAATGAATTACAACCCGTTGACACTGATGTTTTAAAATAATTATCAGCTGCTCATTGTCTGGGAAACACAATGAGACATTAGTTGCCTCTCCCATTTGCGCCCCCTCCTCCTCCTCTCTCCCCCCCCCAATTGGGAAATAACAAGACACTGTTGATATGCCTACCATAGCTCACCCGAAGTATTATACTGACAGGTCCAAAAATGATGCATTGTTCATTCATTATGCTAAATACATTGGTTAGATCATGCCTCATTATACAAGATATAATCCATTACTGCTTGAATGAATGAGTACCTAATAGGAAGGAGACAGGTGGGGCATGCCAATTGCCACAATCTCCTCACGTGGGGAAATAACTACCCCCCCCCCGCTCAGCTGCAGGTTCGAAAGGCTGAAATCTACTACTACCCACCCCCTGCTGCCCCCAAACACACATCCCCCCTTGGTGCGTTTAAGGCAGGGGTAGGCAACCTGAGGCCCATGGGCCAGATGCGGCCAATTGCTTTCTAAATCTGGCCCATGGACGGTCCGGGAATCAGGGTGTTTTTACATAAGTAGACTGTGTCCTTTTATTTAAAATGCATCTCTGGGTTATTTGTGGGGCATAGGAATTTGTTCATCCCCCCCCCCATAAAAAATATAGTCCAGGCCCCCACATGGTCTGAAGGACAGTGGCTGAAAAAGGTTGCTGACCCCTGGTTTAAGCAAATCCCCCTTTGCTCATTTCATCGGAAACCTACCTGCTATGGATTGCCAAAGCATCACTTATCCATGGATTTAACAACAGCTAGGTTCAAGGGGCAAATTTTGGGGACCAGAATACCCTAAAGATTGTCTCACCCTGTATATACCCAATCAATCGTTCTGCTCTAGCAGGTGAAGGACCCCTGTAGACACCATACCGTTGGGGGGTCCATTCTTCACCTTGTAGGAATTGGGGTATTAGTGTTGTCTCACCGTCCCCTAGGAATTCTCTCCCCTTGAATATTAGACAGGTGCAGTGAGCCCTTTGAGACCTCTCCGCCATGAAATGTGGGTTAAAAAGAAATCAGCTCGAAATCCATAGCCTTTTCATGTGCATTTTACCTTACGTTCACATTTTGGTAAGCAACTTCCCTAATTAACCATGCATTTATTTATTTTTTAGTACGTTATCATCTCAAACATGACCATTTGTGTGCACACTTTCCTCTAGGGCTCTGCAATGATTCTGGCCAAATCCTGGATATCGAACTGGATCAAGCTGATTTGGGTCAACTCAGAATTCAACTGGACCAGGCTAAGACAGCCATTCATCTCCGTGGGACAGATTAGGCCCACCCAGAGCCACCCAGGGCTGTCAAGAGAGTGGGTGGGGGCAGAGATATGGCAAAAAGAAGGGGGAGAAAGAGACATATGTAGGCAGTCTAGATCAAGCCAATCTAGAGGGGTACAAGGCAGTCCTTGTACCCCTCCTGACCACATGTTTAATTAGACTTTTAAAGCCTTGTAAGGCCCCCCATTCAGTTTGGGCCACTCTGAATTGCTGAATCAGTCCTACTCTCTTCCCACGAAAGGAACATTTGTGTACACTGCTCTTGGTTGGAGAACCTACATTACAAAATTTGGAGAAGTGTGAATTTCAGAGGGCTGGTTGAGAGAGTATGAATTAGGTGGGTTTGCATTAAAATGTGAACCAACCCCACCCACCACCACCCCACTCCTAGCGTTCAGCACAATAAAAAGGGCCGGGAACCTAAATTAAGCCACCACATTCCTGCTGTGAAGCCAAGAGTTTATCTCCTCTGCCTTTGTGCTTCCAGGGAGATACGATTGTACTGAAAAAGAAGCTTCGGCTATCCTAACCGTTGGGAACATCTATCTGGTTGGAGTGTGGGCTTTTGCTAAGCATTGTCAGAAGCCTTGAGCACGCATGGCATATTCAAAGAGAAGGACGCCAACTTTCCACTCGGACTTTCCCAGGAGAAATCAGACTGAAGGTTGCAGAGTAGTCAGGGATTCCAGGCAGGAGCCTGTGTTTATTTTATTTTTTTAATTCCCCCCTCTTCAAAAGGAGTCATTGGGGCAATGCTGAAAGGCTTCAAAAGATCTATCATTCCTCTACCTAGAGGAAGGAAGGAGCAGAGGAAAAATAGAGATTTTGCTGCTCAGAACCTGAGCGTGAGAATTTAAGAGTGTATTGAAGCTGAACACGCAGAGGCAACTGGAGCACTCTTTGAGCCTGGGTGGAGCTGAAATGCAAAGTACATTTTGAAATGTTTCTGAAATGTGTCTCTCCTTTTGGTGATTCCCCCCCCCCCAGAAGTGTGAATGGGTTGTGGGTTCCCAAGAATCCCTGTGTTCACCCCAAAGGGGCTTGCTCACTTGTGGGCCTGCCAATAGATACTGTAGATGATAGATAGATAGATAGACAGATCGATGGATGGATGGATAGATAGTTGATAGATAGATAGATGATAGATGAATAGATAGATAGATAGAAAGATAGATGATAGATACTGTAGATGATAGATAGATAGATGATATAAAAGTTTTAGACAGCATTTCAGGCAAGCTTGTTCTGTGTACCTTTTATAATTTGGTTAATCACTAAAATAATATATATATTTACTGTGGTTAACAAAGCAGGGCCGTAAAACTGCTCTGATAAAATTGAAATGATGCAGTTGTTGGAGCTTTGGGTTCACCTTTGCTTGCTGAGAGGGGTTTGCCTAGGTAAAATATAGAGTAAGGGACCTCTGGCTTCACAGACCATAAAGGTAAAGGTAAAGGGACCCCTGACCATTAGGTCCAGTTGTGTCCGACTCTGGGGTTGCGGCGCTCATCTCGCTTTATTGGCCAAGGGAGCCGGCATACAGCTTCCGGGTCATGTGGCCAGCATGACAAAGCCGCTTCTGGCGAACCAGAGCAGCGCATGGAAATGCTTCTTTACCTTCCCGCCAGAGCGGTACCTATTTATCTACTTGCACTTTGACGTGCTTTCGAACTGCTAGGTGGGCAGGAGCAGGGACCGAGCAATGGGAGCTCACCCCATCGTGGGGATTCGAACCACCGACCTTCTGATCAGCAAGCCGAAGAGGCTCAGTGGTTTAGACCACAGCGCCACCCGCGTCCACATTCACAGTCCATACCTATACCTTTATCACTATGCTGACCTCTCTGTCTCTTTAATGTTTAGACTGATATGTCTTAAGTTGCATCCTGCTTACAACTTCTGGCTTCTCCTTCCTTCCTCCCTCCCTTCCTTCCTTCCTTCCTTCCTTCCTTCCTTCCTTCCTTCCTTCCTTTCTCTCTGGAGCTTGAAGCAAGAGGTCACCTTGAATTTATCTCCTGAGAATAAAGGGGCAATGTTGGCTTCTTTGTTTTCCCACATTAAAAAAATCTTTTAAAAAATCTCTCTCTCTCTCTCGTTGTTGTTTAGTCGTGTCCGACTCTTTGTGACCCCATGGACCAGAGCACGCCAGGCACTCCTGTCTTCCACTGCCTCCTACAGTTTTGGTCAAACTCATGTTAGTAGCTTCAAGAACACCAACATCAGGGTCTTTTCCAGGGAGTCTTCTCTTCTGATTAGATGGCCGAAGTATTGGAGCCTCAGCTTCAGGATCTGTCCATCCAGTGAGCACTCAGGGCTGATTTCCTTAAGAATGGATAGGTTTGATCTTTTTGCAGTCCATGGGACTCTCTCTTTTTTTTTTTTAAACAGAATTTATTGACATTTTCACAAAATAACACAAACCCAACCCCCACACCTACAAATATCAAAACAAATACAAATACACATAATGTCAGGATTCTTTTTCTTATCTGTATACCTTACTAAAAAAAAATTTCTAGTTCCAAATCTTGACGTTTGACTTCCCCCGCCTATACACCTTCGGTTTTAAAACAGTACACTATTTCCTTAACAACTTTTCTCTATAAAGATTAACTTTACTTAAAAAAGAAAAAACACCTTTGTCTTAATCTTTGCATTATAACCTAAAACTTAACCAAATATTCTTACAGCTAAACTTATTTCTTCTATCATTTATCATGCTGCTTTTCACTTAAATTCAATATCTCCTTACTTATTTAAAATAGACTTGTAATTAACAGACTTCACACTCCGATCTCGGATACCATGGCAGACCATCTATATTATACATTAATTGGTTCAACCCACTCCCCTTCTGTCCATTATCTTCTCCTGTCTTTCACCAGAACCGAATCTCCTATTATATTCTTCTGAATGTCCACAGATCCAGGTTTCACCCACAACAAACCCTGCATCGAGCTCCAAGATGTTCGTCCTCTCCATTCTGAGTTTCTCCGTGCCTTTGTACCATACTTCTTCTTCTTGTAGAAATCTTAATTCTGTGTCCCTCGACCCCGAACTGCCACCTCGGAGTCTGGATATTAAAAATCTTTCCGTTCCAGGGCTACTGCCACCCCCTGAAATCGGCCCCTGTTCCACTCGGATTTGCTCAGCCATCTCAAACCATCCTTCCAACACATCTTCCAGCTCTTTGCAAAAGTCTGTTTCCATTGAATAAAACTTTCGAAAAGCCTCCTCTGTGGAAAACAAATTCTTTCCATTTATAATCCCACTCAAGGCTCTTAATTTTCGATCAAGCAGTTCCAATTGAAAGACAGTAAACTTTTCCTCATCCTCCCAGTCCTTCAGTGCCAACATAAGCGCAAAGTCCAACATCTTCGGGGGGAGGTGGGTATCAAGTTACGTTTCCTGTCTTTTCCTTCCTTTGTCTCAATTTTTTCCTACGCAAGTCCAAATCGCCGCCATTTCTTCCGATGTCGGAGTATAAAGACCAAAACTTCAAACGGAGATATTTTTTCCTCAGTTAACCCCCAAAAGGAGATCTCAACAGACTCAGCTTTCAAATTCAAAATACTTTCAATTGATTATTGTAGCAGCAGTCACTTAAAGGGTTAATTTCTTTCACCACCCGAAGGGAGAGAGGCGGGCTGCCTTTCTTCTTAATCCCAGAGCTTTCCCGGAATACAAAGAGTCAGTCAATTACTCACAGCTTCTGGTTTCTTAGCAACTCCTTAATGACAGGTAGAACAGAGACGCTCATCACGGACTTTGCCGCCGCATGTAAACATCCCGGTTGGGGCATGTCCCCTAAAGCCCGGCTCCGTGGTCCCTTCACCCCCACTCCCCCTTTACAGGGGGCGCGGGGGAAGGGTTCGGAGCACAACGGGCACAGCCGGGGAGCCCAGGGCACGGGACGCTCTTCCCGCGCCCCAACCGAAGCCCCGCTATGCGGCTGCAGGGCTCCTAACCCCCGGGATGAACTGGGTGCTTCGCAGCCGAAGCAGCCCACGACCATCCATAATGGCGCCAGCCGCCGGAAGTCCCCATGGGACTCTCAAGTGTCTCCTCCAGCACCATAATTCAAAAGCATCAATTTTTCGGCGATCAGCCTTTTTTATGGTCCAGCTCTCACTTGCATACATCACTACTGGGAAAACTATAGCTTTAACTATACAGACCTTTGTCGGCAAGGTGATGTCTCTGTTTTTTAAGATGCTGTCTAGGTTTGTCATTGCTTTTCTCCCAAGAAGCAGGCATCTTTTGAATTCGTGACTGCTGTCACCACCTGCAGTGATCAGATCCTGAAGTTGAGGCTCCAGTACTTTGGCCACCTCATGAGAAGAGAAGACTCCCTGGAAAAGACCCTGATGTTGGGAAAGATGTAGGGCAAAAGGAGAAGGGGACGACAGAGGATGAGATGGTTGGACAGTGTTCTTGAAGCAAACTGGCATGAGTTTGGCCAAACTGCGGGAGGCAGTGGAAGACAGGAGTGCCTGGCGTGCTCTGGTCCATTGGGTCACGAAGAGTCGGACACGACTGAACGACTGAACAACAACAAAAGTTGAAGCCTCTTGCGTATTCTAATTTGTGAGAACTTTCGATACCCATTTCATACACTACTCATGTCTTGAATGGCCTTTCATTTGATTTCACCTCAATTGAACTGACTCCAACATACAGCATGATCTGCTAGCTGCGCCAAAAAGAGACAGATAGTTTCAGATGCTCAGAAGTGCTGGAAAACACAGGAAAATAATATGGTGAACGCCTAAAAACAGCCACTTGTGTATCATTCTGAATTCTTCTTGGCTATCTCTAAATTGTGTGCTGAAATGACAAAGGAGGGGGCTATTTCCCTGTGCTGAGCTGCTGACCTCTATGGGATGCGGTTCCTACCAGCACGCCAGAGAACTGTGGTTTTATTTTGGAAGTGCTGATGTGCCCAGAAATAGGCCGAAATAATGACAGCGATAATGATTAGGCGGTACGAGAATTTCTGCTGAGATCAGGGCCTGAGCAACAAATGCATTTCTCCAGCTGCTTTTAAACCAGATGCAGACTGTGCTAGCCTGCTCCTGTTGCTGCAGCACCAGCTACTGGGCTAAGATGCCTTTTCATGTTAGAACTGTCAAACTCCAGGGCCAGGAAATTTCTGCTATTTTTATTTATTATTTATTAAATTTGTATATCGCCCGTCATCCAGTGATCACAGGGCGGTTCAGAACATAAAGATACAAACCAAGAACACAAAATATATAATAAAGCAAGAACAGGAACAACCCAACAACCCCCCCCCCTTCCCACAAACACATTTTCAAAGGCCATCAATCAGCCAAAGGCCTGGTTATAGAGAAACGTTTTCGCTGACACCTAAAGATATGCGATGAAGGCACCAGGCGAGCCTCCCCGAAGAGAGAATTCCACAAACAGGGAGCCACCACAGAAAAGGACCTGTTCTCGTGTTGCTGCCCTCTCATGGAGGAGGCACGCTAAGAAGGGCCTCAGATGATGATTGCAGGGCCTGCGAAGAGGCAGTCCTTGAGGTATCGTGGTCCCTCTTTCCTCTATTTCTCCGAAAGCTGCAAAATGAAGGTGTGATTTTCACCTCTGTGGGGTAGGAGTTCCATAGCTTAGGGGCCACCACTGAGAATGCCCTCTCTCAGGCCACCAGCCCCCGAGCTTCTGAGGGCAGAGGAACTACCAAGAGGGCCTCATCTTCTGATCTTAGCACATGAGAGGATCTGTATGGAAGGAGGCCATCTTTTTTCTGAGGTCTATCCCTCCCGTTAAATACCAGACTGGCTCCATCTCTGTTTTCTTTTCACAACCTACTGCGGACCTCCCTCTTCCAACAACCCTTTTAAGGTGAGGTGTTTCCATATTGGAATTGCTCTAAATAGGGTTTTAATATGTTTTATCGGTTGCTGTTTGCCAACCTGGGCTCCTTTGCCAGGAAGAGTGGGATATAAATTAAATAAATCCCCTCAGGATGGGGGGGGGGTGCCAGCAGTGGGGGAGGGGTTAAAAAGTGGATGTGGCGTAACCCTTTTTGCACACAAATACAGCCCCCATCCCACGTCACTGGATCCATGCAGATCAGCAGAGAGAAGTTGTCACCCTCTTTTCACCCATTGAATGATAGATCTGATGACCAGGGAAGAGCCACTTTGCAACCTTATCAGGGCACTGAACTGTGTGGAGTCTATTTTAATTGGTTTTCTTTTTGCTACAACCACCACCATTTTGGGGGACATGGCGGGGTGTCTTCAGAAATCAGAATGCTGGGGCGGGGGGGCGGGAAGGGGTTCTGAAATGGGTGGCAAAATTAGGGCTGGCAATTTTGGGGAGGAGATCATAGGGACATAGGGAGCTACCCTATACAGAGTCAGACCACTGGTCCATCTAACTCAGTGTTGTCTACACCGACTGGCAGATGTTTGGCTGGGTTTCAGGTGGCGGGGGGGGGGAGACACTCTAACACCAAGTGGTGGTGCAAGGGATTGAACCTTCGATTGCCTCCATGCAAAGCGTGCTCTAACACTGCCTTCCCCCAAAATAAATGGGGGTGGGGATAAAAGGGGGAGACATAAGCTTTCTTCCTGGTTGCTGCTATTTATTCCCTGAAACTCTTCTGGGACTGTATCCTCATCTGTTACCAGTGTTTCAGCTTCATAAGAGCACCCAGAGCACAATAAGAAATCTGTAACTAAGCAATCGACATTCAGGGACACACACACACACACACACACACACACACACACAAATTATTTAGCCTGCATAAACAAGGTGCACAACTCACCTTCCTCTGCAGAATATATTCTGCAACTGAAACTGAGCTGCATAATTTATTGCAATTCTACCCGCTGCAGAGCAAAGAGGTCCTGCCCTCTGACCACTGGGCATCTTACTCAGCAACTCTGCCTTCTGAGATGTCAACAGATGCCTGAATCAGGAGATGGAAAAGGCAGGGCAGTCACCAGACTTCAGTAGACCCTGGGCAGAATCAATCTGAACCCCCCTCCCCGGGCACCATTGCCACCCAGCCCAGTGCCACCAATGCATCCATCCACCATTGCTGACACTCATGGTGCCCCCTGAACAAACTATGGTTGTCATATAAATCCAGCATGCTGCTACCACCAATCCTCTCCCCTCTATGGCAGCACATTTCTCCCAGTGTGTGTGTGTGTGTGTGTGTGTGTGTGTGAGAGAGAGAGAGAGAGAGAGAGAGATATTTTGAAAGGGAGCTGAGCTAATGCATGGACGATCTGCAGCAGCCGCCCACCACTCTTGATTGCCCAAAATGCAACGCCTGCTTGTCATTCTTGGAGCAATCAAAGATGACAGCTGGTATTCAAAGGTTGGGGGAAAGCGCTGGCTCAGTTCCCCTTCCAAGGCAATGCTGCTGTGGCCAGTCAAGGATACAAAGAGGGTTAGAACAGAAAGAGAAAGTAGTGTCCAATGGTGACAGCAGCAGTACCAAGGCAAAGAGTCTAACAGAGGTAGCAACCAGAGCTATCTTTTCCATAGGGCTTAGTGGTGCGTTGTGCCAGGGCGCTGGCCTCTCAGGGGCACCCCAGTGAGTGGGGGAGCTGTGCAGCTTTGCCGGTGGCCTCCCCTTTCCCTGCACACCTGCCAGCTGCGCCCCGCCAACAATCTGGCTGGCGGGCACGCAGCTTCCCTCACAAGCCTCTGCGGGAATCACTCTCCTCCCAAGTAGGCTTGGGAGGGAAGCTGCATACCTGCTAGCCCTATGGTTGGCGGGATGCAGCTTCCCTCCCAAGCCTCTGCAGGGATTGCTCTCCCGCAGCGGCATGGGGGAGAGTTGCACCCCACCCAATGGTAATTTGGGGGCGCTGGGCGGATAATTGCACCTGGCGCTGCATCTGCTAAAGACGGCCCCAGTAGCAACAGAGCTTGCAGGAGGCTAAGCAAAGGTGAACACGCCAATTTCTTCTGGCTTCTTGTTTTTTTTCCAAACTTAAGTTCAATATTCTACATTTCCACATCAGTTTGAAATTATTTTCTTTTGGGGGGGGGGGGGAATGTCCTCATGAAAATTCACTAGCGTTTTAGTACGAATTCCTTCCAATATGCACATTTAGGCAATTTTGCCTAATCTCCACATTTTTTCCCCAAAGCAATTTTCACTGCCATAATGCATTTTGTGTGTGTGTGTGTGTGTGTGTGTGTGTGTCATCTTACCTCATATATGCACTTCTTTGCACACTTTACCCTAACATATGCATGTTTGTACGTATTACTTGACTGGAAAACTACATCGCAATATTCAGAGACGGGCAAATTTTGAAAGATGGCTTCATTTGAGTCCATGTATTCTTTCGGAAAGGGTAAATTGGGTAGATTTATCTTTAAATGCAAACTGAATAAAATTTCTCTCCCATCTCTAGTGGAGACTTCCACGGATGCAAGCGAGGGACCCATTTAATGCACTGGACTAAGGTCCCACTGAAGTCAGCCACCACCACCCCTACATTGCCATCTCCTGAAACTTTGCTTTTGACACATGTGGGGGGGGACCGTTGATGGGAGTTTTCTTCCAGCAACATCTTGAGGGCCACAAGATCCACCCAAGTTGTTTTGGGTTCCGTGACATGCTCTCAGTGCACAGAGACCCAACACAATGTGGCGTGCAAATCTAAAAATGCGCCTCTGAATTTATCTGCAATATGCTGGCATTTCACAAAAGACGAGTTGATAAGAAGACGGCTTCCTGGAAGGTAAGCCGCTTGAGCATTGCTGATCTATTACAGCCTGCTGCCGCAAGTGAAGACCCACCAGTGGGGTCGGAGAGGGGAATTTTGTGTTTCCCTAGCAACGACCTGCAGCTCTCAGGGAGTTTACCTTCCCCCCGAATTAGAGAAACCCTGGAAAGGGCCTTATACATCTGAGCAATCTCTTTCCCATCTGAGTAAGAGCTCACCATCGGCAGGCTAACAATCTCTGCTTGCCTGTGAATCCTCACAAATGAGCTGCCCGGCGCTGCCAATATCAACTTTGCCTGGTGATCTGATGACACCCCCAAAGAGATAATCCATTGAGCGGGGCCCTCGACTTACCTGTACATCCAAACAGGTCAATGGGGTGGCATCTGCTAAAGAAAAGCTATTGCCTGGCTCATTAGGAGTGCTGCCCACTGGCCTTGTCACATTAATCATGTAGCACATTATTGTCATGCTGATTAGCTCCTGGTGACCCCTCCCTCCTCTACTAACACCTCTCTTCCCCGCTCTTGCCCCCAAACCACAGCTTGCAGCCAAACAAGGCAGATCAAGCACCTGTGTCCCTCTTGATTAGAGAAAGCAATCAGCTCCGTCCAGGGCTGACCTCTGGGCAGGAAACAAAAGGAAACTTGTCCATGAGTCTCCACCATGTCATTCACTGAGATAATTAAATGCAAGGCAAACAAGGCTTGAAAACGGCTTATGGAGAGGAGACAAATAAGGTTTCGTTTTTCCACACTTCTGGTTCTTCAGCCTGACAGTTGCAGAGTATGTACCTCCCTGACTCTCTGCCCCCAGTCATAAGCTGGACCAAGTTTTTCTTGCTTGCTAAGAGAAAGGGGCTTCTGAGTACAGTTGTACCTTGGTTTTCAAACGCCTTGGGAGTCAAATGTTTTGGCTTCCGAACGATTGAAAACCGGAAGTGATTGTTCTGGTTTTCGAACATTCTATGGAACCCAAACATCCGACATGACTTCTGCAGCTTCCGATTGGCTGCAGGACCTTCCTGCAGCCAATCAGAAGCTGCACCTTGGTTCCCAAATGTTTTGGAAGCCGAATGGACTTCCAGAACAGATTCTGTTTGACTTCCAAGGTACCACTGTAGTTGCAGAGCACTCCTGCCTCCTGCCTGGAAGCAATTTTAAGAAATCAGGGTATAGAGAGTCTTGGAGCACATACAAAGGCTACCACCTTCCAAAGGGCACCGCACGTAATTGTTTATTCCATTAGAAATCACTCATTCATTTCATTCATTTTATAGAGAAAGAAAAGAAATGTCTTTGAGAACAATAAACATATGGAGATGTTACGTGTTTCATATGCTTATTTTCTGCAAGCTGGCCACGAGAATGACATAAAACTCCAACTGAGTCACACGTCTATGGACAAAGGGATAATTCACATCTTCACAGGCAGGTAGAGAATCACACTTTTGGACACCCTGAAACATTTGTTCCATTCCTGTTCCTCAACGTGCTTTCCATTTCTTTAACTGGGGAAATAAATTCTTTTCTTTAAAAAAAACCCACAGAAATGGATCTTGCCTGTGGGTGTCAGTTCTTTCACCGCACAATTCTGCACACATTTATTCAAAAGTAACCCCACTGCATTCAAGGAAAGGAAGATGTGCATAGGATTGCAGAGTCAATTTGTTTGCACCCCGCCCCCACATTATCAATGCACATAATATGCATTGATTAAACACCAGGAGGGGTATGGGATCGTGATGTGGCTGTATGTATGTATGTATGTATGCATACGGATGATATTTCTGCAGGGCTTTAAAAATGTGCAGGAGCACATTTCCATGCATCACTTTGGGGGGGAAACAACTCCCTGAAATCAGGTTTACCGAGGTGGAGAATCTGTTTGTCATGGACTGGCTGGATGCAGAGGCACCAACTGGGGAACCCCCAACGGAACCCCCAGGGGCAGAAGGCTCAGAGGCAGAGGATTGGTGGTGGGACAACAATGAGTGGTCTGAGGGAGAAGAAGGAGCAGACTGGGAGGAGGAAGTGTTGGAAGCTGAAGAGGAAACAGGGTTTGGTGAGCAGGAAGAGACTGTGGCAGAGAACAGCCCAGACTCAGAGGCAGAAGCACAGGGGGAGGGGTCAAGAGGCAGAGTGGAGGCAGGCTGCTGAAAAAGGCAGGGAACCTGCCACTCATACTGTGACCAGCTCCACAGAGAAAAGAAGAGGGCGGAGCAAAGAGAGACAAGATGAAGGAGCCTTAGGCTGCTGGGGAAGTAACCAGGGGAGGAGTCTTACAGAACAGTGGGAAGGTGGGGACCTTCAATCCTTGCAACTGCCTCAACTGGGAAGGGTTGCCGTGATAACTAGGCCTGCACTGTTTTGGTTTCTTTGGAGAAAGAGAACTTCATGGACACCAGGCGTTTCATTGCTGGCCTGCTCTTGACTCTGGCTCCTGAGTCCTGACACTGTGGTCCTCCAGAAAAGATTGGACTCGGACCCTCATCTAACCCAGCCAGCATGGCCCATGTCCTGGGATGACAGGAAAAACATCTGGAGGACCACAGGGTCGCCACCAGTGTTCTAGGGTTTTGTGAAACACTCGCCTTAAGAGGGTTGACAGTGAAGCCAATTAAGGGGGTTGACAGTGAAGCCCAAACAGTGTGTGTATCTGAGAACATACAACTTATGTGGTGGTTGGGAAGCAATCTACGCATATGCATTGGTAATGTACAGAAAGGTGAGATACAAACAAAATCAAGGATCTGAAAGCTCTGCTCCATGCATAGTACACAGTACAAGATGTGTAAACAGAAGATGGAGTGATGGAGAAACAAACAACAAACAAAAAACAGCATTCAGAGCGTTACAAGCTGCTGTGCTGAAGTACAGGGTTCAAAAGCAAATTACGGGCCACTCACAAGTAATAAGATCTCTGACAGATGGAATGGCGACAGGTGAAGCTGTCTCCATCATTATATTTCCATACTAGAAAATACTTTAATCTTTTTTATTTCGCTCCACCATGCAGCTGTTAAAGGTACAAGGCTTCTTCATTATCCTGTTGAAAGAGAGCAAAACTCTTCAGCAGGGAAGATATGGGGAAAGCCCCCCATTCCTTCCTTCTGATTGCTTCGCAACAGTGACTAAGCATTCTTACTAGTAGCAGCACATTGCCTCCACAGTTTGCTTTCTAACTTTCTTTATAGATGTCTGATTGACTTCCTTAAAAAAAATAATGCTAAGCATCCAGGCCCTCTGTTGGCAGGGAGAGGGAAGGAACATGAAGATGAACTAGAAACCATTGAAAGTTCTACCTCAGAATGAACCTAGTTCACTTTCAGTTTATCTGGAAATTATGGCAATTTCAGGTACAGCTCAGAGACCACTGGTGAACCAGAGGCAAAAAGTGGGCAAATCAGTGAGGTGCCTGAAGGGTTACATTTGGCTCCCAGGCCACCCCAGGCATTAAAAGCCAAAACCAAACCAGGCCTAGAAATGAACAGAGAGCATTGATGTAATGACACGAATGCCTGGCTCCCACAAGCTTTTGTAGCATAGCATACCTCTTCTGTACTGCTTACCCTGTACCGGTGAACCTGCACACCCTTCCCAAACCTTCATGACTTTGCAAAGGACACATAAAGATGGATCGCTGGTCCTCACTTAATTCCCCCGTATTTGAAGTTTAAGTACGTTAATGTATCTTGAATTAATTTCCGTGCTGTTAAAGTGCAAACTGGACTCATAAAAGTGACAAGTTGACTTTTTCCAGAGAATGATGTCGGGCTTATGAGCAATGGCAGCATAAATGAAAATTAGCCTCAAGACAATGTTAATTATGCTTTATCCATTAGAAGGAGGGTAATTGAACTGCTCCGTTTTTGCAGGAAAGAAAAACCTGCCTGGATCTCATAAAGGCAAACTGTGGCGTTTAATGCACTAATTAAGGCCCAACGTTGCAACAACATGCGAGAGAAAGGAAAGCAGGTGATAAGTTATGTGCCTGTGCTGCAGAGTGACTGCCACGTTTATTATTATTTTAAAAATGGTTTATTGCCTTTTCTAAATGTTAGGCTGGACTTCCAAGGATACAGGAAGAAGGCCAAGTAAACGGTGTTTTCAATAGGGCTTGTTTTAGAAGAGCTCCTGATGGAAGAAACCCCTACTCCACCCCCACTGTCAGAGGCTGTATGCCTCTTAATAATAATAATTACACACACACACACACACACACACACACACACACACACACACACACACACATCTCACACATCTCACACATCTAGCTGGGTTTCCCCAGCCACTCTAGGCAGCTTCCAACAAAATATTAAAATACAATAATTCATCAAATATTAAAAGCTTCCCTAAACAGGGCAGCTTTCAGATATCTTCTAAAACTCAGATAGTTATTTATTTCCTTGACATCTGATGAGAGGGTGTTCCACAGGGTGCCACTACTAAGAAGGCCCTCTGCCTGGTTCCCTGTAACTTTACTTCTCTCATTGAGGGAACTGCCAGAAGGCCTTCAGCGCTGGACCTCAGTGCCCGGGCAGAACAATGGAGGTGGAGACACTCCTTCAGATATCCTGGACTGAGGCCGTTTAGGGCTTTAAAGGTCAGCACCAACACTTTGAAATGTGCCCGGAAACGTACTGGGAGCCAATGTAGGTTTTTCAGGACCAGTGTTATGTGGTCTCGGCGGACGCTCCCAGTCACCAGTCTAGCTGCCACATTCTGGATTAGTTGCAGTTTCCGGGTCACCTTCAAAGGTCCAGTCACCAGTCTAGCTGCCGCATTCTGGATTAGTTGAAGTTTCCGGGTCACCTTCAAAGGTAGCTGAAAGATACTCGGAGTCCAGTGTGACTTTCATGCTCTTTATTCAGCTCATAGTAGTGAGGAATGTAGTTCCCCCAAAACGTTTGCTTTATATACACTATTTACACAATGGGCCCCACGTGATTGGCTAATTCCGGGAAACTCCTGTATGCTAATCAGAGTGCGGATTCACTTCCACCTGGAGCTGGATTGGGTGACTCCTGCAGACCAATCAGACTGCTGCAATCTCAATCCTATTGTTCTGGGACCAATCAGACTGCTGCAATCTCAATCCTATTGTTCTGGGACCAGTCAGTCTGCTGCAATCTCAATCCTATTGTTCTAGGACCAATCAGACTGCTGCAGTTTGGATCCTATTCAACTCAGTACATAATAGTAGCCTTATGTAGAGTGCATTGCTGTAGTCCAAGCGGGAGATAACCAGAGCATGCACCACTCTGGTGAGACAGTCTGTGGGCAGGTGGGGTCTCAGCCTGCATACCAGATGGAGCTGGTAGACAGCTGTCCTGGACACAAAATTGACCTGCACCTCCATGGATAGCTGTGAGTCCAAAATGACTCCCAGGCTGCGCACCTGGTCCTTCAGAGGCACAGTTATCCCATTCAGGACCAGGGAGTCTTCCATACCCACCAACCCCCTGTCCCCCCAAAACAGTACTTCTGTCTTGTCAGGATTCAACCTCAATCTGTTAGCTGCTATTCATCCTCCAACTGCCTCCAGACACTCCAGACTCTTGAAATCAGTTGCTAGGAATTGCAGGTGCTGTTGCCCTCTGATAATGCTTTTAGGCTTTCCATGGGCATCTCCTTTTCTGTGGTTTCCAGGAACTGGTATTCAGAAGCATACTCACTCCAAGGGCTACTCACTCTGATGGCTAGAACATAGCCATCAGAGTGAGTAGTCCTTGATAGTTTTATCCTCTTTGAATCCTATTTCAAAGCCATTCTGTTCCAGCTGTTCAGCGGGATTCAATGGGACTTACTTCCCATTAAGTGTCTTTAGGATCACAGTCTAAATTACTCGCCAACCTGTATGGATTTGATCTTGGAACTGCAGTGTAAACATGGGAATGATGCTCACCACTCCCTTCTCTCATCCCATGAAAGAAAATCAATTCCTATAAGTACAGCTCTGAATAAAAAAGTTTCTTTGCTTATGAAAAAGCAAATGTTCTAAATGGGTTCTTATTGTTGGTTCCTTAGGGAGAAAATAAACCATCCCTGATATTTCGATATGGCCGAAGTTGCCATTTGCATTTAAATGAAGGCATCAGAAGGCAGACAAGAAATCCAAAATTTACCCCCTCCCTGGCAATTGCATGATCTCAATAACAACATTGCACTTCATGTCTCCAAATTCTTCTTCAATGCAAACATGGATCCCATTTCAGCTTCATTTAGTAGTCAATCATCAGGTGCTCGCCAAAAATACTCAGCTAGAATCCGGGCCTCTGTTCCTTGCCAGAGATTTAAGATAATCACAATGCTGTAGATCAGAGATGGGGACTTTGGGAGGGGGCATTTCTCCAGGGAAAAAGCTAATTTGGGGACATTGCTGATAGTGGGCAGATTGGGTTAAAGGTGCATGGAATGTACAGGATTTCACATCTCTCTCTCTCTCTCTCCAAATATAATAAGGAATCTAAAAACATTTCTAATGTTTCATTTTTAAACAATAGAAAATCTATAACTTTTCAATCTGTTTTTGCCAGAATTGGATGGAATTTGCAGGCACAGGCAACCCTTTGGTGGGGATGAAGTCTGCCCAATTCCATAATGTTAATTGCAATGGTTCTGCTGCAAGGACAGAATTCATTGTTTTGGGGTGGGTACAATAAGTGGTGCTGTGGTTTAAACCACTGCACCGCTTGGACTTGCTGATCGGAAGGTCGGCGGTTCGAGGCCCCGCGACGGGGTGAGCTCCCGTTGTTAGGTCCCAGCTCCTGCCAACCTAGCAGTTTGAAAGCATGCCAGTGCAAGTAGATAAATAGGTACCGCTCTGGCGGGAAGGTAAATGGCATTTCTGTGCACTGCTCTGGCTTTGCCAGAAGCGGCTTAGTCATGCTGGCCACATGACCCGGAAGCTGTACGCCAGCTCCCTCGGCCAGTAAAGCTCATGTGGCCAGCATGACTAAGCCGCTTCTGGTGAACCAGAGCAGAACACAGAAATGCCATTTACCTTCCTGCCAGAGTGGTACCTATTTATCTACTTGCACTTTTGACATGTTTTCGAACTGCTAGGTGGGCAGGAGCTGGGACCGAGCAACGGGAGCTCACCCCATCACAGGGATTTAAACCACCGACCTTCTGATCAGCAAGCCCTAGGCTCTGTGGTTTAACCCACAGCACCACCCGCGCTGAATCCACCTTAATCCACCTTGTTAACCACAAGTTCTGACTCAGGAAACTTGAGGCCCTTCCCTGAATCATTGCAATTCAGCACAAAATTCAGGGTACACACAAAGCCGATGCAGACGCACAACACACACACAACACAGACACACACATGCACATGCTTGGAGGGCCACAGGATCCCCAATCTTGTTCAGACGGCTATTACAGAGAAACAACTTAAATGCCTCTCCAGGAATTCCTTTTGTGTTGTCTGCACGGTGGTTTGTGTTCATGGTGGTATTGGGGCAGATATACACAGCCCTATTTGCACCTGCAAAATTTTCAGAGTGAACATATTGCTTTGTTGCAGATTGGTGCAAGCCTTGTGGCTTCCCGCTGGAATCCTGCAGTTTACACACACACACACACACACACACATACACAGCAAATGTTTCAGGGGTGCTTATCTGTCATTTTGTCATGTTACTGCGCAAGAGTGTCACAGCAGAGAGCGACAACGCCTTAACATTGGGGAAACAACAGAGAACAACTCATAAAGGCAAATTATATAAGAACATAAGAAGGGCCTGCTGGATCAGGCCAATGGCCCTTCCGGTCCAGCATTCTGTTCTCACAGTGGCCAATCAGATGCCTGTGAGAAACCCGCAAGCAGCATTTGAGCACAAAATCACCCTCCACTCCTATGGTTTCCAGCAACTGGTATCTGGAAGCATTGCTGGCAGAGTATAGCCATTATGGCCAGTAGCCATCTATGGCCCTTGTCAAATTGTAGAATTGGAAGGGGTCCCAAGGGTCATCCAGTCCAACCCCCTGCAGTGCGGGAATTCTGCCCACAGCCATCCCTGCATGGCTTCGAACCACCAACCTTCTGGTTAGCAGCCAGATGCACTGACCCATCGTGCCATAGGCTCTCTTCCATGATCCAAAATATGTTGATAGCCCAGTATAAATCCTCAACAAATGCACTATCAGTGACAAGTTGCTAAATACATACACACTCAGTCACACACATACACACAAGGCACCAGTCTACAGGGACTACCGTTTTAAGTGTTTTCCGCGCATTTAACTGAACTTCCAGCAACAAAATATTTGAGATGGCTTTCTTCTCTCTTCATAGCTCAGTCTTCTAGCTGCCACACTGCCTGAGATCTCCAAGGGGAAAAAACGAATTCCAATTCTGTGCTTTTAGGTGCCTAACGTGGAACAATTTACATCTCTCTCATCCCCGCCGGCTGCCTTTCACTCATCTCCGTGCTTCAGATACTACGATCCGGGTATCCTTTTTCTCAGGAGTCATGCTCATTTAAAAAAAACCGAAACGGTTTACAAGACATTCCAACATTCAGGCTCCCAAGGGCATGAAAGATACATAAATATCCGCTCCTGTGTATTCTTTGCTAAGGGAAGATGAAATGATGATAGATCATGCCCCAGGAAGTTAAGAACATGCAGCGTTCCTCGCTGGTTTATGCCTGGAGGGTTAAAACGATAGGGCTGGATGAAGATTTGTGCCAGTAGATGGCGCTCAGCATTAGAGCTGGAACCCGGGGGGGGGGGATAAATCCTGAGAATTTGTACTAATCTCATCAAAATGCATTTAATCCTTCTTGGAGCTCCTCCAGACGGGAACACAGGAAGTTGAGTAAGCCCACTGATCCATCTAGCTCAGTATTACCTACACTGACTGGCAGTTGATCTCCAGGATTGTAAGCAGGGACATCTCAGAGACACCTGGAGATTCCACTGGGGACAAAACTTGGGACCTCAAGTCATGCACACAAGCCCCAGACCAGGGGTCAGCAACTTAAGGCCCATGGGTCACAAGCGGCCCACGGGGGTCGTTTAACCGGCCCACGAGCCACCCCCAAACCGAGCCGCCCACTCGGCGAGTCCCCGTATGCTGCGCTAAACCGGTGCAGTGCGGTATGGGGACTCACTTCCGCAGTGCCGGAAATCAGATCTGCATAGACGCAGATGCCAGAAATCAAGGGCGTGCACGCAATCCGGCCCACGGAGGGATCTCCGCTGGAGTGAACCGGTCCAGGCAAGGTAAACCTTGCTGACCCCTGCCCTAGAACAAAGCATTTGTCAAAACCCAAGCTCAAACATGTTTCACAAGAGAATCTGTTCAAAAATGCATATTTCATAGGATCATAGCATTGGAGAGGGACCCCAGGGGTCATCTACTCCAACCCCCGCAGTGCAGGAATCACAGCTATTGAAATGTGAACATTTCCCTCCCGATACTTGGTGCACATGTTATCCACAAAGATTTGGGGCTGCACATACAGATGAAGTTTTAACAGAGATAGAAAGCCCCTTTAGATCTTGTTAGAATTTTTATATGGATGAAACTGGATCCTAAACAGAGGAAGAATTATTGCATTACTTATTGATGGCAGCAAAGACATTTGTATCTCAATACTGGAAACTAAGAAAAGTCCCCAAAGTAATAAATGGGAAGTTAAGTGCTGGACCTTAATTAAATCTGAGAAAATTAACTTACTGGTTGAGAAGTAGGGAACAAGGAGGGGGGGAATGTGTTATACTGAATCATTAATATGCGTATGTGTGGATATAAGGGATCCTAAATCCTACTTCTGGTGTAATGAAATAGATTAAATTAATGGGGTTATAATTGAAGTATTCCTGAGGTGTTAAATGCATTTTAAAAAGATAATTACATTTGTTTGTTTAGTTCGATGAAGGAGGGGAAATGTTAACTCTAAGAATGATTCCTTGGGTCTATTTATTTAACAAAAGTATTTCTATAGGCCAAGATCATAAAATATCAGAGCAGCATACAGCAATCAAACATGAAACATCACTGAAAACAACACCCTACAGTGGTGGACTCTCCTTCTTTGGAAGTTTTTGAGTAGAGGTTGGGTAGCTGTCAGTTATGGGTGTTTTAGCTGAGATTCCTGCATTGCAGGGGGTTGGACTAGATGACCCCCGGGAACCCTTCCAACTCTCCAAGTCGATGATTCTATGGGATGGAAATCATATATATGTGCACACACACATATCTCATTGTTTGACTATTAGTGGACACTTTTTAATGTAAGTTTATTTAATCATGGAATAAAAGAAAGAAAGAGTGTTTAGTACATGAATGCAGAAGGAGGGCAGAACTGATTCAGCAATGAACACAAATAGAAATGAGCCAAGCTACAATCAGACTGAGACCCCCTATCCCTGCTCTTTGCGTTTCACACGGGTGTTGTTGTTCCGTCGTTCAGTCGTGTCCGACTCTTTGTGACCCCATGAACCAGAGCACGCCAGGCACGCCTATCCTTCACTGCCTCCCGCAGTTTGGCCAAACTCAGTGGCTTTGAGAACACTTTTCCAACCATCTCATCCTCTGTCATCCCCTTCTCCTTGTGCCCTCCATCTTTCCCAACATCAGGGTTTTTTCAAGGGAGTCTTCTCTTCTCAGGAGGTGGCCAAAGTACTGGAGCCTCAACTTCAGGATCTGTCCTTCCAGTGATCACTCAGGGCTGATTTCTTTCGCACGGTATCCTAACCCAAACCTCCATGTTGATGACTGGGGAAGGGGTCTTAACCTAGATGGCTCTGTGGGTTGAAGTGGGGTCTTCTGCCATGGCAGAGCTTTTGAGCTATACCCAGTTGGGTGGGAAGCCCCCCCCCCACAAAAGGGCACTTTGACGTGGGGCAGGATGATCGTAAGAAGACAAGAATAGCCTGCCGGATCAGGCCAATGGCCCTTCCAGTCCAGCATCCTGTTCTCACAGTGGCCAACCGGATGTCTGTGGGAAACCTGCAAGCAGGACTCAAACACAAGAGCCCTATATCCCTTCCTCTGGTCTCCAGGAACTGGGATTCAGAAGTGCCGCTGCCTCCAACCATGGAAGCAGATCATAGCCATCATGGGTATGAGCCTTAGATCCTTGGAACCTTGGCAGGAGCAGTTCTCAAGCCCCAAGGCCACGTCAGGCTCAAGTTGCAATGGCAAAATAAATAAGAAGAAAAAGGAAATTCCCCTCCAACAGCTCTGGCCTCTATTCCAGCGAATCCACTGCTCTGTTCCTCCCCACCTGTGGATCATCCCTCTGGAAGGTAACCACCTGAAGGCCCCAAGTCACAGCAGAAATTTGGACAAGGAGAATGTCAGGCACAACTCCTGTTTTTCTAGAGCTCGCAGCAGCTGGACAGGACTGCAAATGTCTCCAGGATATTTATCTGCCCAACAGCCAGCCTGAGCTCTCTCTGTTTGGAAAAGTCATTACAGGCGTATAATTATTGCATCCCACATGTGTTAGAAGTGGAAATGCTGATTTATAATGATTGCACAGAGGTACCTATTTTACTCTTGGAAAGATCTGCTGTTGATTCCCATCCACCCACCCTCTGTTGGTATATGAGAAAAAAAACATTAATTTATCTCCCAAATGCCTGTGTACCCAAGTTTTAATTATTTCTCTGCAAGAAAATTTCCCTTGGAAAATAATAATAATACTACCACCACTAATAAAAACTGGATTGTACTACCAGTATTTCCCTCCACCTGCCTCCCTCAATTCCTATCGTTCCTCTTTTGCAAAACCTTTATGAAACCCTCTGGTCTGCATCCCAACAATGCTATGATCTCCAAGGACCTGTAACTGAGGCTAGGTTAACTGCACATGGGCAGGAGGGATCTTTCTCGGTCAAATGGCCACACTCCCTTCTGATGGCCTCATGCTGGCAGTGGGAGGGGCCCCAGTCAGAAGTGGGCAGGATGCAAATTGTACTTTCCATGCACACTCTCGGCAGCCCCTCTCCAGGCAAGCATAAGGCATGGGCAGAACTCAAGTTTGCCTGGGTCTATCTCCATCCCCTCTCCTTGCTGCCCAACTGTCCCCCATTTGACAGCCTGCAATCATCTCAGGTGGACCCAGTCTGGGGGCTTCCTCAACCTGCTTCTGCAAAATCCTGGGTCAACCTGAATTCACCCCCTCTCCCCCATGACGAGCCTACTGGATCAGGCCAGTGGCCCATCTAGTCCAACTTCCTGTTCTCACATTGCCCGACCAGATGCCTTAGGGGCCCCTGCAAACTGGACATGAGTACAACCAGGGCCGTCTTAAGCATATCAGGCGCCCTGGCGCAGCCAGCAAACTCGCGCTCCCACGCTCCGCCGGGCAGCCGGAGGGCGTGGCGCGGCCGGGCAGCTCACGCTCCGCTGGGCAGCTGGAGGGCGCAGCGCGGCCGGCCGGCTCACGCTCATGCGCTCCGCTGGGCAGCCTGAGGGCATGGTGTGGCTGGCCGGCTCGCACTCCCGTGCTCTGCCGGGCAACCAGAGGGCGCGGCCGGCCAGCTCGTGCTCCGCCGGGCAGCTGGAGGGTGCTGCCAGCAGGCGCTGCCAGTGGGGCTTTAGGGCGGAGGCGCCCTCCAGGCCGTTGCGCCAGTAGGCTCAATGGTTAAGACGGCCATGAGTACAACAGCTCTCTCCCCATCCTGAAGTTCTCAGCAACCAGCGTGTAGAGCCACAAGGCCTCCGACAGCGGAAGTAGAACAGAGCCACCGGGGATACTAGCCACCAATAGCCTTGTCTTCCGCAAATTTGTCTAAACTTCTTTTTAAGTCATCCAAGTTGGTGGCCATCACTGTTTCCTGTGGCAGAGAGTTCCGTAGTTTACACACATACTCTGACATGGTGTCATCATTCGTTCACAGGAGAAGCAAGGACAGAAAGGCAGCTCCTCATGACATGCGTTTGGCTACTTGGTCAGCTTTCTTCTGCAGTTTCCAAATATCCTCGAATGCTTCCATCTCTTTTTGAAACTTTTTTTTTTTAAGGACCAATTTGCATGGAAACTGCTGAGCATTTTATATATTTCTTTCATACTGTTTGGGGCTGACAGGTTTAGTGAAAATAAGTTGAACATACTGGGGCGGAGAGAGAGAAATCCCTTTGAACTGTAACTACTCTTTCTCCAGGGTAGTAATTTTTATAGAATTCTACTCCAGGGTGGGGATTCTCTAAAGTTATGATAGAACGACGGGAAAAGCGTTAGGAGGGATGAAACAGCAGCCCCCTCCCCCCTTCATCTCACATTTACATTTTTATCTCTGCCTACCATTTTCTCTCGTTAAATGTCAGCGCTTTAAATCCAGCGCTTACCTCATCTTGATTTTGGGCTTTGACTTAACCTTCACTCCCACCTCCGCTGCCCCCCACAAATGCCAGTGGTGAATAATGAACAACAGCTTGGAAACCTGGAAATGCAAGAGTTTGCATATGGAGGGGAGGGACAGGATGAGGTGAGGTGAGGACCTGCACAGGATAATGGGGACCCGAAGGCAGGTGCCAAGAGCTTAGAGCTCAGCCTGAGCTGCGTGCTTGGTGCAGCCTTTCCCAACTGGGTGCCCTCCCATTGGCAGGACTCATCCCAGTCCCGGGCAAAAACACTTGGGGTTGAAGTAGAGACAGTGTGGGGTGTGGCCGGTGCATGTGTGTTTGTGTGGCCTCCAGGAAGACCCAAAAGTCAGGTGTAGAGGTTCCCCACCCCTAGCTTATATCAGCCACGACAATATTGTGTGTTGGCATGACGACATATAGAAGAAGAAGAGTTTGGATTTGATATCCCACTTTATCACTTCCCTAAGGAGTCTCAAAGTGGCTAACAATCTCCTTTAAACACTCAGTGAGGTGAGTGAGGCTGAGAGACTTCAGAGAAGTGTGACTAGCCCAAGGTCACCCAGCAGCTGCATGTGGAGGAGCGGGGACGCGAACCCGGTTCACCAGATTACAAGTCCACCGCTCTTAACCACTACACCACACCAGGCCAGTTCTTCTTTGGAGTTTTTAAACCTCATTCAAATAGTATTCTAACCCCAGTTGCTTATGTCCTGGCTCCTGGCTCCAAACATGCAAGCAGATTCTTTTACATGTAGGTAAGAAAGAGATCTTTATTCAGGCAGATATCAGCAGCAGACACAAGGCTCAGGAGTTGCAGATACTAAAAGTCAGGACAATAATTCCTCCGTTGACTACTCTGGATATTGCTTGTAATCTAGAGGAAATCAAATTAATTCTACATGAAGAACGACCTTTTTCTTAAGCATGTGTAATTCCATATCTCTGGGGGTCTGGCTTGCTCGTTGCCAAATTATCCAGTTAAACACTTGTTCAAATCCATTTTGGAGAGGGTTGTCAGGGCTTGTAAATAAATAATTCGGGAAGAGGTTTTAATCTTCTGGGATGACCCCAAGTGGTACTGCCCCCAGGACAAAAGATGGAAAAAGGAGATGGAAAAAGTCAAAGGATTTATGCTCTCCTAATATAAATTGTGCACATTATTTTCTCTGGTATACAGTTTTTTATGCACATGTTCCCCAAGTACTGTATAGGGATTTTTATACACATTATGTGGCTGGAGAACTGCACTGCACAACTGGGAGAAATGCGAATTTTCAAAAGATAGCTTTTTTGTTTCACTTGCAGGATTGTTTCAGAAAGTGCACATTGGACAGGTTCAACTTTCCATGCAAGCTGAATCAAATTTCTCCACCGTCCTAATTCCAGCCTTCCCCAGCATGGTGCCTACCAGATAATCTGGACTCCAAGAGCCTCATCCAATGTGGAATAGCAGGAGCTGTAGCCCAAACTCTCTTGGAGGCACCAGGGTGAAGAGGAAGGGTGAGCTATTCATTTCTCTATTACAATGGGGAAGAGCCTTAGGTCAGGTGCTCTGCATGCAGAAGATCCCAGGTTCAATTCCTGCCATTTCTCCAGTTAGACAGATCAGCTCACAGGTTACCTCCAGTTTGTCAACATTTTGCAGGAGGGATTCAGGCACATACTGGAAATTTTGGCCCAGATTCGATGTTCTCTGACCTCTAGCACAAGGGCCGTCATGCTAGGGTAAGGGTGAAAATAATTGTTGTGCAATACAAAATCCAGCACAACAGCTGTGCTTTCAGAAGTATTGCAGTTCACAGAAATTTTCTAGGATTCTATGCATATCTGAGCCCTCTCTTGTCCTCTCGCTTGGTGATGCATAAGCGGTCACTCTACTCCTGACTGTCTCCTGAAATCATTTCAAATTTATGGGAAGAAAGCAGTGACTGGCATCTGAATCAGAATGAAGAAAAGTCCTGTGAGTCTTATAAGACCTGCTTGTCTGGACCATTTTCACCTGGCCTAGAGGGCCAGAACTTGATTGCCTAAAGCTCCAAAGTCTGCTTCTGCTGCTTCTGGATGTCTTGGGACCATCAAAGTGGTTTAGGGGCTGTTTTGGGAAAAAGATTGAGTTGTGGAGATACATGCATTGTGGAGACCTTTAAAGCCCTAAACGGCCTCAGTCCTGTATACCTGAAGGAGCGTCTCCACCCCCACCGTTCAGCCTGGACACTGAGATCCAGCACCGAGGGCCTTCTGGTGGTTCCCTCGCTGCAAGAAGCAAAGCTACAGGGAAACAGGCAGAGGGCCTTCTCAGTAGTGGCACCAGCCCTGTGGAACGCCCTCCCTTCAGATGTCAAAGAAATAGACAACTACCAGACATTTAGAAAATACCTGAAGGGAAGTTTTTAATCTGTGATATTTTAATGTATTTTAATATTTGTTGGAAGCCACCTTTTTGGCAACTTCCCTTAGCCTTAGTCTTATGTATATTCCCAACATGGACACTGTCGTCACACCCGCTAGTGCTTTTTATTTTATTTGTTTTAACCTGTACGATTTTACTGCCAATTGTTTTAACTGTATCTGTTGTATTCTCTGCATAATTGTGTCAGCCTACTGCCTGGTCTTTTACTATGTGCTATGGCCATAGGGCTAATGCAATAAATAAATTGATTGATTGATTGTTGGAAGCCACCCAGAGTGGCTGGGGAGACCCGGCCCCAGATGGGCGGGGTACAAATAAATTATTATTATTATTATTATTATTATTATTATTATTATTATTATTATTATTATTATTATTATCTTCTCTCCCCCCTTTTACTATATACCTATATCATGTTCTTACCCCTTTTTTGTTGGAACTTATTGTGAATTATCAGAGGATTGTTTAATTCTATTGCACATTTGTTAATTTGAGACGTTTCCATTAGTGCATTGTTCATATGGCTATAAAAATTATGTTATGTCTTGCAACAGTTAGTGAATTACTGTATTTTAAATGCTCTGATGCTGTGAGGAGCTTTGAATATAGCTTACTATGGAAAGGCAGTGTAGCAATGATGCTGGTGAAATATAATGTGATATATGTTTATTTTCTGGGTTTTATTCTATGTTAGTTCTTCTCAGAGTAGACCCATTCAAGTTAATAGACGTGACTAACTTGGGTTCATTGATTTTGATAGGTCCACTCTGAGAACTACTTAGTAGTACTAGTAGTTATTATCATTTTCATTATCATCATCATACTATTTAGTTGAAGACAACCCTCTCCTCTTAGAAGCCTGTGTTTAAAATGGACCCTTCTATTTCCATCTTTTCCTAAAGTGGCCTCTCATAACTAGAACATCTGGATACATTGTCTTTGGTAAAATCATCATTGTGGAAGTCCATCTGCCAGACACTAGACACATCAGAAGTTTTATAAACCCCCTGATGGATAATAACGTAATTATTTGCCTAGGGTGAAAACAAGATTAGTTCCTGCACAAAGCTGTTTGCTTGCTCAGTTGACTTACTAGGATAGGATATTTACCCTTGCGGGGGGGGGAAATGGGGGGAACCCTGCAGAACCAAACAACCTCTGAGGTTGATTCATTTTGCGTCAAGAGACCGGAAACAAAGAGGCAAGTTAGGTGGCATGGAGTATATCTAGAGCCAATTTATTAAACTGAAACATCAAGAATTTCTGAACTGCATTGGGAAAACTACATGCGGGAAATATTCAGTCCTCTATCAGGCTCCCAAGCCAGCAGTGATCAGGTAAGCCTACCTTGCAGGGTGACCAGGCAGTGTTAAACTACACCTCTTTCTCCCTGCCACACTTCTTGCAGGTCTTCCCAATCCATGCGCCTGCAACTTCCAGGGCGTGGTGTGGTTTATCCTCGGAAGTAATCCACAACCTGCCCCACAGGGCCCTTTATGCAAGTTTCTAGAACCGCACTGTTCACCTGATAAGTGTCTCAGGGTGCCGGCCGTTGCCCTTTCCTGAACACACACCTGCTAAGGACCAAATAGAACTAATCAAGCTAATTTTCTGGTGGGCCCCACCAGCACTAACTGCACCATGTGGGTGGGTGGGATAAGGTAAGGATATATTGGTTTAATAATCAAAGGATTGATAATCTGAATGTGACCAGTTCAAGACAGAGGGAAAAGTACCGGTAGTTCTTTCATTCCATGCTACATCAGGCACAGACTCTGTGCTCATCTAACCTGCTATAGTCTACACTGAGTGGCAGCAGATCTCTGGCCGAGAAGGGCTTTTCACATCAACTACTCCCTTCTAAATTTTAAGTGAAGATGCCCGGGCTTGTACCTGGGACCTTCTGCATGCAAATCAGAGACTTTACCACTGAGCTAACTCGTGTCCTCTTGACTTGGATTGCCTTCCTTCTGATATCAACTTGGAATTTTCTACCGAAGACACAAGTGAGCTGACTTGAGTGACCCATGTTCATAGGTCTACTCTCTTTCCTATTATCTCACAATCCTACACAAGGCACTGCCTAGGCTATAGATCATCTCACTTCTTCCATGAACTCAGCGGCGGGTAAACCTGTGCCTTTCAGCCGGTGTCCTCAGCTTTTCCATCTGCAAAATGGGAATAATTATGCAGGCCACCCTTATGGGGTTGTTGTAAGCGAGGTGGACATGTAGGAAGTTGTCACTGGTCCAGCTACCTCAACATTGCCGACACTGGCTGGCAGTCACTCTCCAAAGCTTAAATTCTCTCCAGAGATGCCTTTGGTTGAAGCTGGGGCCTTCTGTGTGCAAAGCAGCTGCTTTAATGCTGAACATCTTTAAAGATGACAGTTCTCTATTTGGAGGAGTTTTCTGGAAAAGATGCTACCCAGTCTGATTTAAAGCTAAAGAAGCTTAAGAAGGGAGAGCAGCAGGTGCCTTGAAGTTGCCCACTGAGCAGGTACAGAGCTCATCTGGTCACAGTCTTCCCCGCTAGGGGGAGCTGTGTTTTGTAATTCTATTTAAATTAGTAATCACGCTTACCTTTCCACTCGCACACATAAATTAACATATGCAAATGGCATGCAAATGTGCATCCTTTGTCCCTTTCTGGAGTGATACATTTCGGAAACACAAAGGGGAGAGATGAGATGATCCGCCAATTCTATCCTGTTCGAACCCATTGCATGCCGCCACTTCCTGGCTGCAACTGCACACATCTTTTTAATGTTAAAGTCATATTTCTAGGAGCATGTTTCGCACACTGAAAATGCACAGCGAAATCTGGAGAAGAAGTGCATAACCCAGTTGGAAGCTGAGCTCTGTTCTGTGCAAACTTCCCGGGATCGTTGGATGCAGAAAAGCAGACCAAACACCTTTCTCTCAACAAATCAACAAACTTTACAAGGAATGGGTCTTCCCATCCCTAGAAAGGGGTCAGTTCCAGAAGTGAGGCTTCAAACCAGAATAATACTTATGAAGCAGTTGGAATGTACTTGAAAGTTGCTACCAAAAAAAAGAAATAAATAAAAACCAGTACAGTTGTACCTTGGTTGTCGAATGCCCTAGAACTCGTACGCTTTGGCTCCTGAACACCGCAAACCTGGAAGTGATTTTTCCAGTTTGTGAACCTTCTTTTGGAACCTGAACATCTGATGGGGTTTCTATGGCTTCTGGTTGGCTGCAGGAGCTTACTGCAGCTAACCAGAAGCCATGATTTGGTTTTCGAATGTTTTGGAAGTCAAACAGACTTCCGGAACAGATTCCGTTCGACTTCCAAGGTACAACTGTATTGTTTGTTCATTTGGGCTCAGAAGCTACAGAAATTAAAAGGGAAGGCGGGACACACACACACACACACAGAGAGAGAGAGAGAGAGAGAGAGAGAGAGAGAGAGAAATTGAGAGAGAGAGAGAGAGAGAGAGGGGGGGGGGGGAGAGAGAGAGAGAACACCCAGAAGCAGAATTTACAGCCCTCGCTCCTTGCCTAGGCAAGGGCCAATCTTGGCTCTGCACATGGTTAATTGAGGTTCAAATCCTCCTCCCAGCATGCCTCCAATTAATTAGAAACGAGGTTAATTTTCGTTTTCCGTCAATTGCACTGTAAGCAAACCTCCCCGGTCCATTCAGTGAAAGTGTGTGGGGGTGCATGAGGTGGGGGAAATGAGAAAACTAATCAATAGATACGTACCCTGCCACAAATGAGGGGTGAGCGGGAAAGAGAATTAAATAAATCCCGGCTGGGAATTTGCACTGATAAAGATCAGGGGGGGGGGGACGGGACAAAAAACCCACTTGTCTGTAGGGGGTGGGGGGAGAAAGAAAGAAAGAAAGAAAGAAAGAAAGAAAGAAAGAAAGAAAGAAAGAAAGCTCTTAATTTGGCTGAATGACCAGCTGGCTTGGCTTTGTTTTCCAGCAACCTTAATTATCCAGCAAATAACAAGGCTTGCTTATCAAGTCTGAAATGTGAATCGTGCTGTTGGTGCCAAGGAGATGCGGAAGGCCTGAGCACAACTTGCAATGCAGGAAGAAAGAAGAAATTGGGACCATCGGTGACGGCAGTTGATGTGCTGGTTGAAGCCCAGCAAGTTGGGAGATGCTGACAGCTTCCAAACTCACACGCAGTCCTATACATTTCTGCAGTAATTTGGCATTTTAAAAAACCCCAAGAAAATTAGTTGGCGTTTTAGTGCAAATTTCTCTTAAGCACATTTGGGTATGCAGTTTTGACTAATATACACATTTGTGTTAGCAATTTACTCTAATATAATGCATTTTTTAAAAAAAACAATTTCCACTAATATATGTTTTTTAATGATCATTCCCCCCCCCCCACTAAATGCATTACATACCAGGCAAAAATTCAGAGAAGTGTGAATTTTAAAGGACAGATAGTTGTATTTTGGGTCATGTTTTAAAGACCTTTTTCAGCAAGCGATACCTGTACTGGATTTCAATTGTTTTTAATTGCTTTCATTGTTGCTGTTTTCATTATGAAATCACTTTGAGATCTTTTGTGGGAAGCGATTCGTCAATAAAGCAAATACTGTAAAGGCAATGTTTCTGTATAGCATGGTTCTGTAAGGATAATACATTTGCAAAGCAAACATATATAGTATATATTACAAGAGAGAAGAGATAATGCAGCGGGGGGAGGGGCAGGGGGACACCCTCAGCTCCATATAGCAGGGAAGAGAAGGAGGTGTCGGAAGTTGAAGAGGTAATGTTATATCATACTGGGAACCTTAGTTCTTAAAATAAATGCCAAACACGGGATTTAGGAGAAATGGAAAGTAAGCATTTTTATTGCTGAGCAATAAGGTCCAGGGAGTTGCCTCTCAAAGACTGGACATTAATCACAGGTATCCAAAGGGTTTTATAGATCCTCCAAACGTTACATATTCATATCTTGCATTAAGCATCAAGCCAATGAGCGTATGACAGCAACCCAGAAATCCGACCCTCTTGTCCCCAGAAGACTCTCTGAACTTCACCCTAGTTAGCGGAAGCAAGGAGATTCACTTCTGCTTTCTTGTAACGACCTTCTGCCCCTGTGAACTCTCCCCCAATTCCTTTTCTTGGGCCATTGTTTCAGCTTGGTAAGCACATAAATCTCATTATGTCAGACTTGGTCAAAACTCTATATGTATCTTAAACACCCAGAACATTTTGCAGACATCCTGTTTCTCCCAACATCCTGTCTCACTTGGGGACATAGGACCCATGACATAATTTATATCTTCTGCAGTCAACCTGCCTAGCTAGATATTTTCTGCTTGGCTCAGCTGTAACCCACAAACTCTTTGTAAGAAGCATTCCTTGCAAGGCACAGTCTTAATGCATCTGGTTACTCAAAATATATTGCAAGCATATGATTGATCAGATATATAAGCATACAGAATAAAGCAAAGGTGAGATTATATATCCCAGGTTACAACAGTAACAGGGTTTAGTGACAGGTGGGTAGCCGTGTTGGTCTGCCATAGTCGAAACAAAATAGAAAATTCTTTTCAGTAGCACCTTAGAGACCAACTGAGTTTGTTCTTGGTATAGGCTTTCGTGTGCATTCACACTTGTCTATGGCAGAATAAGCTAGGGTGTCTCTCCCCACTGCTGTGACAAGCTCCCTTCCCCTCAATCTCCCAGGACCAGGAGAGTTATGAAGTGGGAGGACCCAAGACAGACATGCCGGCGTAGTCTCATATTGTTTGGGAAGGACCTGGGGGAGGAGGAGACTTAGGTAGCTGTGGGGAACTTCAGCATCTACTACTGTCTTATAGGGGCAAGTTCTATTGAGAAGAGTCACTGTGCTCATTAGCTCTGGCACTCCTGACCACACCTTGTTTCTTCTAATAAAGAGTTAACTTCACTTATTCTGTGTGATTTAATGCTGAGTTGAGCCTTTCAATGGCCACATGATAGTACTAAAAGGTAAAGGTAAAGGGATCCCTGACCATTAGGTCTAGTCGTGTCCGACTCTGGGGTTGCGGCGCTCATCTCGCATTACTGGCCGAGGGAGCCGGCGTACAGCTTCCAGGTCATATGGCCAGCATGACTAAGCCACTTCTGGCGAACCAGAGCAGTGCACGGAAACACCGTTTACCTTCCCACCGGAGCGGTACCTATTTATCTACTTGCACTTTGACGTGCTTTTGAACTGCTAGGTGGGCAGGAGCAGGGACCGAGCAACAGGAGCTCATCCCGTCATGGGGATTTGAACCACCGACCTTCTGATTAGCAAGCCTTAGGCTCTGTGGTTTAACCCAAAAAGGAAAAAAAGTGGGTGGAGGAACTGTCTACCTTTGCATAGTATAAATCAGAGGTTTATATGCACAGATCTCTCCCACCAGGCAAGAAAGTGGCTCCACCACACTTCAGGCACATGTACCAACTCTGAAAGATGGTATGGAGGTGTGTGGTCTAGAGAAATTCCCTGAATAGGAAATAAATATGGTTCATAGTGCAATCTTTGGCATATCTAGGCTCCACTGAGCTCAAAGGCACCTGCCTCTAGAGAAATATCTATAACATGGATGGAGAACCTCAGGTCTGGGGACATGATGTGGCCCTCCATACCTCTCTATCTGGCCCTCAGAACTCTCTGCATGCCACACCTTCACTGGCCATTGCTTCACAACCTCCCAGTGAGTTTTTTTCCCTGGCAGGAATGAGTTGTTGAACTCTGATAAGGCTTCTTCCTTTTCACGATGGAGGGCTGGCTCAGCTATGAGGCAAGATGAGGTGACTGCCTTAGGTGGCAGAATCCACAGGGGCAGCAGATCCTGATACAAATCATTATTCCCCTGTGTTCCTGATCTTCATTCACCCCTTCATTCAGGCCTTCTTCACTGGTGGGGAGAGAACCATTTAGTGGTTTGCCTCAGGTGCCAAAATGTCTTGGGCGGGCCCTGGTGAAAAGTGTGTGTGAGTGTGTGTGTGGTATCAGGCCTGCTGTACAAAAGGAACATTTAAATTAGTTACTCCCCCCCCCCACTTTTGTCTCTTGCGCTGCCCTTCACTGGCATATGGTCCCTGGAAGGTTGCCCAGAAGGGAATGTGGCCCTTGGGCTGAAAAATGTTTCCCACCCCTTCCAAATAGTATTGTAGTCCAAGTGGGGTACTTTTTATTGGTAGCATAGCCTCCTCTTAGTAAAGGGACAAGAGACCTTGTCAATATGATGGGGAAAGAGTCCCACGGTTTCTATCTACAGGTATGTACTCATCGCCGTGCCAAGATGTCCTCCAATTTAGAACAATGGGCCATTTGTCCTAAACGCTCAAGTCGGGCAGCCATCATAATTCAGCTCTATCTCCAGCAGCTGGAAGTGATTTATCTGAGCAAAACACACCTTTGCAGGCAGTAAATTTGACCTGAACGTCCCAACCTTGGTGTGTTTATCCACTGCTAATGCAGGAAGGATGAAAACCATGTCAAGATTCCCCCCACCCCCACCCCCCGTTCTTTATCATCAGCCAACAATTCTGGTGGGGATCAACCGAGCACCAGAACATCAACAGCTGCTGCCATCTGGTTCCACCTTTTGCATCTCAATAATCCTCACGTATGAAGATAAAAGAGAGAGAGAGAGCAAACACTGGAGAGAAGGGCTGTGGAAGGCAAAGGGAGTAGGACAAAGCAGTCACAGCAAAACACTCATTTTGCTGTAAGGAAATGAAATAAAGTTAAAACAGGTCCATCAAGACAGGTTTTTGGGACAGGGCTCCATGGCCCCACTAAGCAGATGGGCCCTCAAATGCATCAGGGCTGACTTACAACACTAAAACAAAGTAATATGTGTTATCTATTTACTTGCTGGCAGATTTATAGTGTGCCTCCAGGAAGGGGGAAAATTTCATTCAGCTCACATTTAAAGGCAAACCTACCTCATTTATACTTTCCTAACAACGCATGAACCAAAACACACCCATCCTTCAAAATTTGCATTTCTCTAATGCACTACTCCAGCCGGGTAATGTGAACAAAATGCATATATATCAGAGTAAACTTCAATTTTAATACGGCCAACCCCTTTTTAGATCAAATCTCAGATCAATTTTAAATTGCATTTATTATTGATTCTGTATGTGTCTTTTTTGTGTGTGTGTGTGCTGGTCGTCGACCATAATAAAGTACTTACTTACTTATTAGAGTAAAGTTTCCATAAAAATGCATATATTAGTGAAAATGACACACACAATTGCATTATTTTAGGGTACATTGCTTTGCAAAAATGTGTCTGTTAGGGAAACTGCATTGCTGGTGAATCATCATGAGGACTTTTTTTGGGGGGGTGATTCTCAAACTGGTGGGAAAGCGGGTTCTCCACTCAGGGAGAGCACGGGTTGCAGAAGGGTTAACGGGACAGCTCCCTTGTTGCTGGGCGGGTTAGTTTGCATGGCCACTTTTTGGATTGGGCTCACCAGGTTGCTGGGGAGATGAGCATGTTGCAAGTTAATGATTGACAGGCATTGTCGTTTAAATTCCTGCACGCGTCTTTTAGGTTTCACTTTTGCTGCGTGCAACGGATCTCCCGCCTGCCCTCCCTATCTTTAGGGATTTTTCTTTTGCATTTGACCTTGCTATGCCTGTCATGGGGTCGCCTGCTTTGGAGCAGGGGCCTGGTAGGAATTTTGTCCATTTGGCTGATTGGCTGGTGCCATTTGGTTTTTGCCTACTGCATAGCAAATTGTCACAACTTGTAAGGTTGTGGTTAGGCATTGGTTAAAATTGGTTGGTCTAGGGGTACAGGATTTGGCTGGGCCTGCCCATAAGTAGAAGAGCACCCCAGAATGACTTGACACAGGGGCTGAGCAGAGCATTGATCTGAAACAGAAGCTGTGGCTCTGCTGATGCTGGGGGACTCCAACTCCCATCAGCCAGCACAGGCAGTGGGTCAAGGATGATGGGAGTTGTAGTCCAACAACATCTAGATGGCTTCAGGATGCGCCATCTAAATCATGGGTGGGGGACCTACAACCTGGAGGCCATATGCATTGAGCCTGTCCTCTTCATCTAGACCCCCCCCAATGTATTTTTCCACCCACCTTGAGTGTTTTTCACCTGGCTGGAATGTGTCCTCGAACTCTTATAATGCCTCTTGCTGGCCTGGAGGGAGGACAGAGGTGTGGGCGTTTGTGTGTGTAAGGAAAAAAAATTACAATGGCTGCACTGCTCACTTTTGTCTCTCCCCATCCCTGGCATGTGGCCCCTAGAAGTCTGCCTGGAAGGAAATGTGCCCCCCCTCCAGGAAAGAAATAGTTTCCTAACACCCCTGATCCAAAGATGCATGTTCTCACTTCTTCACCTTCTGACACCGTGATTGCAGAGCTATCTTTTTTTTCAAACTGCTGTTTCAATTCTATTCGGTAACCCAGCAGACAAGAAAAGATTGTTGTGTTGCTCTTGTTTCTTTTTTAAAAAATAAAAATACAGCTATCGGGGAGAAATGCAATAGCATTTGGCACCATTAAGTGCCAAAGTGACATCCGAGTTGCTCTGAAATTGGCAGATTAAAGCCATGGCCCTTAACTGCTCTGAAAAGAGCACAAACCACTCTTCACCCTTGACTAATGGTATAATAATTAACTGCTTGTCACTAGGCAACCACTTGGCTCCTATTATCCATCTCCCCCCAAAATTACTCAAATATTAATTATCTCTCCCCCCTCCAATATAGTCTTTTTTTTCCTCTTTCCATGCCAAATAATAGCATGTGTCAATATTTTTAATAAACAGGTCAAAGAGTTAGCTCCGGGCATCAAAAATCTTGGAAGATGATATCCCTTGTTCCAGCCAGCACAGTAATTTGGGGCCAAAGAACACACTAGAAAGAATGAGGGACGTCCAATTGTCTTGTCCAATGAGCCACGGTCAAAAAGCCCAGTTTATTAAACAACTCCCTCGCTTGCCCCACAATTACAGAGCCATCCTTGTACGTTGTGTTATGAAAAGGAGGGATTTGATTTCACAGGTTTTAGAAAACGCTGAACAATGCCAAGTGTTCAGTCTTTTCATGGCCTGTTCTTCCAGCGATCTGCACTATCCATTGAAAGCCGTATCACGCCACTTTAAGCAGCCATGGTTTCCTCCCGAAGAATATTGAGGACTGTCATTGCCTACGGTTGCTGAGATGAGTTAGGAGACTCCCTATTCCCCTCACAGAGCTATGATTCCCAGAGTGGTTTTACAGTCAAACACTCTTCTCTGAGGACTCTAGGAACTGTAGCTCTGTGAGGGGAATAGGGAGTTTCCTAACTCATCAGTATTTTTTACACTGACTGGCAGTAGCTGGTTGCGAATAAGAAGGTAGGTGGGTGGGGGCTGGGGGAGAGCATGCTGAGGTTATTGGGGCAGCTCCCAATTTGCCCATATTGGGATTAATCCACTGGGATTATGTTTGGACCAATCGTCTGAACGTGGAATTACATAAACTATACACAAGAGACAGATACCTTCCATAACCTGACACACTTTTACACAGTCTTCTGTACAGGGTATTGTAGACCATTGACTTTTGCATTCACAGCTTGTGGCAGGATCGGCCCGTCCATGAGGCAGACTGAGGCAGCCACCTTGGGTGGCAGAGTCTAAAGGGTGGTGGCACCGTGCTCGCCACTGCTGGAAAAGGGAGGAGAAGAGGCTATAGGAGTGACTTCCAGGTTCCTGCAAGATCTTTCATGACCCCTGTAAGCAAGGCTTTGGCGGTGGGCAGATAGCAGAAGGAGACATCTTCCCATTTCCCACCCCTGGCTAGTGGAATCATAGAATTCTAGATCTGGAGAGAGTCTTGTAAGCTGCCTGTTCCAACACCCTGTTCAATTCTGGAAATCCAGAGTTAGAACATTCTCTGGCTAGCCTCGGTTTGCAGTCAACAAGAACTCACTACCTCACTAGGTAACGGGTTCAATCATCAAATTGCTCATGCTGTCAAGATCTTTATCCTAATGCTCAACTGAATTCTATAACTCTGGACTGCAGAGAGCACAGATGTGAAAATGGTCACATATCTGTTCAATATGGTCTAGAACTGTGCTTGCACACTAAACAACACCGAGGCAGTAAACAGTTTCTCTTACCATCGCCAATGGAAGAACGCCAACTAGATCTTTCTGGCTTACGTAGATCTTGGAGATGCCAAGGTCAGATGTTCTGTCTCCTGGATACTCGACTTGCCACGTAATAAGCTGGGTGTCTGGCAATTCACTAAGATCTTCTATTTCAAAATCAATTTGCATGATCTCAGAGGGTGGCGCGTTGGTGCTGGAGGAAGAGAGAGAAGGGGGAAACATTGTCAGTGTGCATCGTACATTGTGGTAAGAATTCACCTCTACACCACTTTGTTTGTTACCCAGGTGAGGAACAACCACCTTTTGAATAAACCACAGAGCCTAGGGCTTGCTGAGCTCCCGTTGCTCGGTCCCTGCTCCTGCCAACCTAGCAGTTCGAAAGCATGTCGAAAGTGCAAATAGGTAAGTAGGTACCGCTCCGGCAGGAAGGTAAACGGCATTTCCGTGCGCTGCTCTGGTTCACCAGAAGCAGCTTAGTCATGCTGGCCACATGACCCGGAAGCTGTACGCCGGCTCCCTTGGCCAATAAAGCAAGATGAGCGTCGCAACCCCAGAGACGTCCGTGACTGGACCTAATGGTCAGGGGTCCCTTTACCTTCACCTTTATATGAGAGCAATAGAAATACAGTCCTGCATTCACTCCAGAATGTCTTAGAAGGTCAGTTAGATAATTTCAGAAGTAGATGATTTCAGAACTAGATGGTTGATGGTCAAGGCAGGTATGTTTGTTACCTATAGAGTAACCTATAGAGTAAAAGCTTTTCATGTGCTAGAATTGAGAAACTTAATGGTCTGCCTTTTTTTTTTTAAGAGCACTGTTGACTGCACAGGGTTGTTGTTTTTTAATCTAAATGATTTGGAGAACTCTATACAGTGTTTCCATGCACTGCTTTGGCTTCACCAGCAGCAGCTGGCCACATGATCTGGAAAAACTGTCTGCGGAAGCAGACGAATGCCGGCTCCTTCGGCCTGTAAAGCGAGATGAGTGCCACAACCCCAGAGTCGTTCACGGCTGGACTTAACTGTCAGGGGTCCCTTTACCTTTACCTATACTCAGAGCAGACCTACTGAAATTGGGGGAAATGACTAACTTGAGACCATTCATTTTAGTAGGTCTGTTCCAAAGCTCACATTCCCAACAGGTTCGCACTCCTGTCTCAGCGACGTCTACACTGGCTTGGTCATGTGCACAGAATGGAAAATGGCAGGATCCCCAAGGACATACTTTGTGGGGAGCTGGCTTCAGGCACCAGACCCATTGGCAGACCAACTCTATGCTGCAAAGATGGCTGCAAGCATGACATGAAGGCTGGCAATGCCAACCCCACCATGTGGGAATCCCTTGCACAAGACACAGTGCCTGGAGACAGAAAGTCAGGTTGTGCACCCACAGCAAAGCTGGATGCCAAGCAGGGCAAATGAGGGGTGTGTGTTGGGGAGAGTTCTGAGGGCCAACGCAAATATCCGAAGGGTTGCAATGTGGAAGATGGAGCAAGTTTGTTTTCTGCAGCTCCAGGAAGTAGGACTTGAAACAATGGATCCAAATTACAAGAAAGCAGATTGTAGCTAAACATGATGAAGAACTTTCTCATGGTAAGATCTGTTGAGCTGTGAAACAGACTGTCTTGGAAGGTGGTGGCTTCTCCTTCATTGGAGGAATCCAAGCAGAGGTTAGATGGCCATCTGTCAGGGATTCTTTAGCTGTGATTCCCATATTGCAGGGGTTTGAACTAGATGACCCTTGGTGCCCCATCCAAGCCTACAGTTCTGATTCTATGGAAGGTGATACATTGCTCCTGCAATATATTGCCATATGGTTGGGCTCTCAGCGGCAGCCTTGCTGCCTCATTTTGCACCAACTGCAATTCCCAGGCACTTTCCAAGGGCTGCTCCACACAGAGCACATTTCAGTAGCAGTCTAGCCTGAAAGAAACGTATGAATAGGTAACATTTTCATTTGCTTTGAATTACCGGCAACTCAAGGGTTACCCGCCCAGCTCCACCAGCCTACCCTACTCATTTTCATATGCGTCCTTCGCGGGCGTGATGCTACAGAATCCTTTATAGCTCAAAAATGATTCACAACCAGAAGGGAATATGAATGCCATGAAAAAGGAGAGATTTAAGGCAGGGAAGCTACGTGAGCCTTAAAGGGCTTGATCTTGTAAACCTTTATAATAAAAACCAGCCACTGTGTAGGAAGCGGAGCTGTAAAGATTCAACAGTACAGCCTTGCCGAGGAAAACTCAACTCAACCGGCAACTTTTATAGGGAAGTCAGGGAGGGAGGGAGAGAGCGAGCAAAAGTGGAGGAAGAGTTTGGCAGGGAAGTTTTGCCTTGTCTCACAACACTTTAGAAACGCCCGCCGATTACTGGGGTTTTACAGATCTCAGAGTTTGTGAGCCTGTAGCGCAGAGCTCTGAGCCAGATGGATGCGCCAGAGAGCATGAATTGGCAGTGACAGGAGATGGCCAGAGGAGGGTTGAGATCAAGGAAGGAAGAAAAAAATAAAATAATGCAGCCTGTAATTAAAATTAAAAGCACTCAAACAGACAGATGGGTTTGTGTGCATTTGGCAAGTTGTTGCATGCGAGGCCAGCGCCTCGTCAGGTCTCAGTGGGTAGAATCCAATGCTAGTCCTACTCAGAGTAGGCCAGCTGAGACTAACTGAGGTCCATTGATTTCAGTGGGTCTATTCTGAGTAGGACTGAGCTGTAGTCCTACTCGAAGTAGACATACAGGTGAAACTCGAAAAATTAGAATATTGTGGAAAGGTTCATTTCTTTCAGTAATTCAACTTAAAAGGTGAAACTAATATATGAGATAGACTCATGACATGCAAAGCGAGATATGTCAAGCCTTTATTTGTTATAATTGTGATGATTATGGCGTACAGCTGATGAGAACCCCAAATTAACAATTTCAACTTTGGGGTTTTCATCAGCTGTGCGCCATAATCATCACAATTACAGGTGAAACTCGAAAAATTAGAATATCATGGAAAAGTCCATTTATGTAAGCAATTGTTTTCATTAGCTACTGGAGTTTAATATATGAGATAGACTCATGACATTCAAAGCGAGATATGCTTGCTATAATTCCAATGATTTTGCCTATATTCATTGTATTCGAAGGATAATTATTTCATGTGTTTTTGTTCTTGTTTTTTTTAATTCTGCTGTGAATTTTAGCTTTTTTATGTACACCTCTTTCCCTTAGACCCTGCTGTCTCCTCAAGCACTTCTCTCTAGTTGGGATGTGTCTTTAAACTGTGACAATACATTTTGCTTGCCTGGAGGAGAGAGAGAGAGATGTGGGAATCTGCTGCTCTGCTCACTTCTGCCTCTTGCCCCACTCTCCACTGGCATGTGGCCCTCACATGATTGCCCAGGAGGGAATGTGGCCCCTGGGCTGAAGAGTTTGCCGCCCCCTGCTGCACAGAATTGCACTGCAATGGACTAAGGAGGTGGATACTGAGCATCACAGATTATTTTTTTAAAGGAAACCTCACCATCTACTCCAGCCTACTGAATTAATGTCACAGAACGATTTGCTTTGCTTTGCTTCCTTTTTATAAAAAGCATCATATTCCTTTTCTCACCACTTGATGTCAAAGCCAACGGAAGGGGCAATTTGCAAACTACAATTGACTGCAACAGTATTCTTGACCTCGAGACAAGATGCTTTCGGAGTAGGTTGCTATTGAAACCCTGCTACATTTTCCCGTATGGAGAGGAAGGCAATACAAACCAGTCATAGATGTTGGAGATGGGGAGACCAAACCTGACCCTCCGCTTACATGCCCACAAACAATTTATAGATGAATAAAAGGACTAGCCGTTTTTGCTCCTTCTCACTTAAGCATATGTTCACTCATAAATCTGTTCAATCCCATTTCCATATTACTGGTGGATTAAGCGTGTTCTCCTTCATGGAGAGCGCGTTTTGCGGTGGGGGCCAGCAAGTCAGCCCTCTGTTGCTGGGGGGGGGGATTGTATAGATGGCCACTGCTGTGATTGAGCTCTGGGTGTCATTGGGGAGATTTCTATGTTGCAATTGTTGATGGACAGCCCAGTGACTATATATTGCTTGGCTCGCAGCATGATATACCTCTTTGCTGCGTGCATCGGATCACCGGCCCTCCCTCCCTACGCATGACCTTGCTATGCTATGCCTGTCATGGGGTCATCTGCGTTGTAGCAGGGGCCTGGTAGGAATTTTTCCATTTGGCTGATTGGCTGGTGCCATCTGGTTTTCGCCTACTGCATAGCAATTAGTCACAACTTGTAAGGTTGGCGGTTAGGCATTGGTTATTAATTGGTTGGTGGAGGGGCAGGGTTGGCTGTGGCTGCCCCTCCTATGCTGTGAAGGGGCAGGTTGGCTGTGGTTGCCCCTTCAAGGCTGCTGCTGCGCGGGGAATTCCGTTAAAGGAATCCAGGGGCTCGCCATGCTTGTCCGTATCCCCCGGTTGGGGGCCAGGGCCCACGCAAGAGCCCCTGGGAGCATTAGGGGAGAACGGGCGCACACTCTCTCCCCAAAGTGTTTTCCCCTTTACTGACTTCCACAGGCGGGTGGATGTCATTTCTGTCCCCAGCGGGACAGATAGTCTGAACCAATGCCTAAGCAACCACTCACATATTTTGTATTTTAATAAAGTTGTGGCCAAAATTATGCCAAAAACCTTAAACTTAAATTTCTGTGTGAAGTGTGTTTCATTTGAGGGGTGGTTTCGGGACCTCAACACGCAAATATTATTCTTCTAAAGAGAGAGAGAGAGAGAGAGAGCGCAAAAAGTTGCATGACACATTTGCCAAATGTAATTTGTCTTAAAACACACATTTTAAAAATGCGCTTTTGACCTGAGAACTGCATTGGAACAACTGGGGCGGGCCAACACTGGTGGACTAGTTTGGGAGGTGTGGATGCGATCATTTTTAAATCAAAATTTGAAAGATCTTGTCCCTTAAGCATCCCTAATAAGGATGTTTATGTATTTATAAATGTAGTTATATACTTCCTTCCATAGGAAACAACTCCAAAGAGCCCAAGTCCCTTTGCACACACCACCAAAAATATTTGAGGGTGGCACCCCCCCCCAAAGTTAATGGGCATTGCCATTCAAATGATGTATGCCATTTGGTCGATTATCCATCCCCATCCCAATATTTTAATCAGGTTGAGACCCCTGGTTCCCTCTTATGATGGTGTACAGCAGGGCTTTTTTCCCAGCTGGAACTCACTGGAACTTGGTTCCGGCACCTCTCAGGTAGACACCATTGCCATTCTAAGACAACAAGGGAGGCTTTCATGGTGAGTTTCTTCTAGAAAAATAGCACTGTACAGTAAGGTTACCAGATATTTTTCAAGGAATCCGGGGACACTTTTCAACACCAATTGATTTTGTACGGGACTGATTTGTAAATCGGGGGACTGTCCCTGGGAAATGGGGACATCTGGTACCCCAGACTGTTAGATCCAGTCGCGGACAACTCTGGGGTTGTGGGCTTATCTCGCTCTATAGGCCAAGGGGACTGATTTGTAAATCCGGGGACTGTCCCTGGGAAACGGGGACATCTGGTAACCTTACTGTACAGCAACATTAAAAGATAAAGGTACCCCAGGCTGTTAGGTTCAGTCGCGGACAACTCTGGGGTGCGTGCTCATCTCGCGCTATATGCCGAGGGAGCTGGCATTTGTCAGCAGACAGCTTCCGGGTCATGTGGCCAGCATGACCAAGCCACTTCTGGCGAACCAGAGCAGCACACAGAAACGCCGTTTACCTTCCTGCCAGAGTGGTACCTATTTATCTACTTGCACTTTAATGTGCTTTCAAACTTCTAGGCTGGCAGTTGCTGGGACCGAACAACAGGAGCTCACCCCGTCACAGGTATTCGAACCGCTGGCTTTCCAATCGGCAAGCCCTGGGCTTAAAAGCAGTGCAGAGTGGGACTTCCGGCGGGGTCGCCATCACGGGCGGTCGCTGGGTTGCCTCGGCTGAGAGGCCACCCAGTCCAGCCCGGGGGTTGGAGCCCTGCCACCGCTACGCGGGGCTCCGGTGAGGCCGGGAAGAGCGTCCCGTGCCTCGGGCTCCCCGGCGGGCCCGCTAAGCTACGGGCCCTTCCCTCGTTCCCCCTGTAAAGGGGGAGTGGGGGTGAAGGGAATGCGGAGCTGGGCCATTAGGGGAAATGCCCCAACCGGGCGGAAAAGCGGCGAGAACTGGCCGTGGTGAGCGAGACGTTCTACCTGAGAGAGATGAAAGGAAAAGAAGCTGGAGGTCGTAAGTACTTAATTGGATTAACTGCTGAGTTTAAAGACTTAACGACTTAACGACCCTGGAGGCTTTAGATAAAGGCAGTCTGCCTGTCTCCCTTCGGAGCTGAGAAGAATAACAGATTGTGATGCTGTTGCTATTGGATGGATATATTGTTAAGACTTTTTGAGGAGTGAGACTTTATAGATCTCCCTTGGGGGAGGAAGAGGATGGAAAATATTCCTTTTGAAAGTTTTAGTCTTTGCGTCCCGGTTTCAGAGAAAATGGCCGCGAAAACTTTGAACCGAAGTGGAAAAGTACTGCTATATGATGAACAACACTGAAATAGAAACTGAAATTTGATACCTATGCCCATCCTCACCATGCTGGGCTTTGTTTTTGAAACTGTTTTGGACTCTGAACTAACTGATGAAGAAAGGATTATTATACTGAAACTGGAACTGATTAATCGGAAATTGAAGGTTTTGAGTGGGGATTTGAAGAAAAATCTATTTCCCACAGAGGAGACCTTCCAGATACTCGATACTATGGAAGAATGTCTGGGCAAAGAGCTGAAGGAGTTGTTTGAAAAATTGAGTGAGTTGGCACGGCGATCCCCGGAAAAAGGAGCGTTTCTCAGTGGTGGCAGCTCGAGAAAGGCTAGGAATGTTATATCCAGCCCCCGAGGTGTGAGCTCGGGAGCGATGGTCAAGAAACTAAGATATTTACAAATAGAAGAATGCAGCATTGAATGGGAGAAGCCGAGAGATGAACAGTGTATCCTGATGCTCGATGCAAGGATGGTTGGGGACGGTGTCTGGCTGGTCTGGTCCTGTGGACGTATAAGAAAAGAGGACAATCTGAGGAGCGGTTCCGGTGAAAGACGGAGAAGGACATTGGACAGAGGGGGGATAGGGTGAACTATATTAAGTATAAAATATAAATGCTTTGTTATGGTAATCTGAAATCGGAGGGTTAAGACAGTAAGCTTTATTTTAATTTTTAATAAGAAAAGGGATATTTTGAAATTTCTTGATATTAGCAGCAGTTTAAGGGAAGAAGAATAGTTTAGATTTAATATAAGAGTAATTTGTTAAGATCCAAAGAATTGTTATTAAGATTGTGGTTTAAGGTTCGAATTTTATTAAGTGAATAAAATTTTTAGAGAAAGGATGTTATTAAAGTTGAATATGGATATAAAACCGAAGGAGAGAGGGTGGGGGAAGTCAATTGTTAAGATTTGGAACTAGAAGATTTTCTTAAGTGAGTAAACAAGAAGAATTGTATTTGTGTTTGTATTTGATTTATATATGTGGGTGTGGGTGTGGGTTTATGTTTTGTTATGAAAATGCCAATAAATTCTTATTTAAAAAAAATAAAAAAAATAAAAGCAGTGCAGAGTGAACATTGAAATGACTTAAGGGATTTCTAAACAATTCCATAGGCCTGTCAGCTTACAAAAGTTTTTTAAGAGATACCTGGAAGGACTTCTGGTTGAGACTAGTCAGGCATTGGTAACACGAGGGGCAACTAACTAACAGTGCTCTTCTGGTTGATCTCAGTGATTGGAGGTTCCTAAGGTATCTGGGACCCAAGTTGTTCAGGATATATTCTCCATATGGTGTGACCACACTTGGAATACTGTGTACCGTTCTGGTTTCTTTGCCTTGAAAAGGGATACTGTAGAGCTGGAACAGGTTCAAAAAAAGAAGCCACCAAAATTATCAAGAGGATGGAGCAATCCCCCTATGAAGAAAGGTTACAACATTTGGGCCTTTTCAGTTTAGAGAAAAGGGAAGCGAGAGGAGACATGTTAGTGGTGTGTAAAATTTTGAATGGCATAGAAAAAAGAGGATAGAGACAATTTCCCCCTTCTCCTTCTCATAACACTTGGGGGACACCCAATGAAGCTGAATATTGGTTTGCACCAAGTGCTTGGAAGCATTTACAGATGCCCTCCAAGACATCTTGATTATAAAAGAGATTTGTTTTGCTTAAATGTTGGCCCTCTTGAAAGCTATACCATAGGGCAGGGGTCCCCAAACTAAGGCCTGGGGGCTGGATGTGGCCCAATCGCCTTCTAAATCCAGCCCGCGGACAGTCCGTGAATCAGCGTGTTTTTACATGAGTAGAATGTGTGCTTTTATTTAAAATGCATCTCTGGGTTATTTGTGGGGCATAGGAATTTGTTCATTTTTTTTCAAAATATAGTCCGGCCCCCACAAGGTCTGAGGGACAGTGGATCGGCCCCCGATGAAAAAATTTGCTGATCCCTGCCCTAGTGTCATTGGAATAAAAAGCGGAAATTGAACCCCTGAAAGTTGACCTACTTTAGAAGAGTCACTAAAGGGCAGAAACAATTCTGAAAGCCTTGGAGTAATGGTTATCTGCAGCTGAATCAAGTTTTGCATCTCTTCACAACCTTGGCTGAATAATTATTATGAATATTACTAATATTATTGACACTTGAGCTTAATATTTTTTACTCTTGGAAATATGTTGAATCACTGCAGGAGTTGTCTGGCTAAAAACAAAGAGATTCCCAGTGTCCCAAAGGTTGGAAATACAGACTTCTGAGGAAGGAGGAAGCTAGGCATCCTTTGGGAATTCTGTTCACGAAATGCTTTTTTTTTTTTGCACTTCATCCTTTTTAACTCTCAGGTTTTCTAAATGACTGAAATGCAAATTTTGTTATCAGTATTCTCTCCTACCCTTTTTAAATTTTATGTTGTAATGTATAGTCTTTCCACGGTTTTTATGGTGTGTGTTCTCGTTTTGTATTTTTCTGATTCGATATTTGGATGAGGGGCGGTATACAAATTTAATTATAGGAGGAGGAGGAGGAGGAGGAGGAGGAGGAGGAGGAGGAGGAGGAGGAGAAGAAGAAGAAGAAGAAGAAGAAGAAGAAGAAGAAGAAGAAGAAGAAGTCCTGCTATCTCCTGTCCTCCTTCGGCCTGCAAAATGACAGTCAGCAGCTGCTGCAGCCTTTTGGAAGTGGGCTGGGATGAGGCTCCTCTTCCTCCTTTCTCTTATGCCAGGCATATCCAACTCCCAAGAGTCTGTGATCTACTCCAAGTATAAAAAAAACTGTCACGGTCTGGGCTGGCAGCAAAGGACATCAGGACCAGAGTCAAGTTGGCAGGGAAGAGGGTCCGAGGAGCTGGGGTCCAAGGGGTGGGGAGCACGAGGTATAAGTCTCAGTCTGAGGGTCAAGGCACAAAGTCACAGTCCAAAAGGCGAGGTAGAAGAAGAAGAAGAAGAAGAGTTTGGATTTGATATCCCGCTTTTCACTACCCGAAGGAGTCTCAAAGCTCCTAACATTCTCCTTTCCCTTCCTCTGTGAGGTGAGTGGGGCTGAGAGACTTCAGAGAAGTGTGACCAGCCCAAGGTCACCCAGCAGCTGCATGTGGAGGAGCGGAGACACGAACCCGGTCCCCCAGATTACGAGTCGACCACTCTTAACCACTACACCACACTGGCTCATGGTCCAAGGGTCAAGGCACAAAGTCACCACCCAAGAGTCAAAGCACGAGGTCACAACCAACGAACAAGGAGGCACGCAGCGAGGCAGGGAATGCGTTGCTGTGGCAAAGAGCCGAGGGGAAAAGCTGGCCTTATATCCCCTGCCGGCTCTTGCCACCAGGTGCAGTGAGTTATCAAGCAGCCTCACCTGTGCAGCCATGCCCTGCCTCTCCAGAACAAGCTGGAAAGGCCCCAGCCCTGCAAAGCCCTGCTGGTCCCAGGGCCTGGCTCCGGCAAACACACCTGACAAAAACTGGCAGTGATCTACCCATTGTTATTGGAGGGAGGAAGAGCATGCGTGGGGTGGGCGGATTGCCCAGAGTTGTTGAGCTTTTTTGGGGGGGGGGAGGATTGCACAGAGGTTTTTTTAGCCTTTTTTAGCCCGTAACTTTTTGTACACGATAAGAATCCCGCAATCTACCAGGATCAGCTGGGGATTTACTGGTAGATCACGATCTACTGGTTGGACATCCCTGTCTTATGCTCATCGCCGTCTGGCTATGTGTTGCCAGGAGGAAGAGTGACTTCACACTTCCACTGTAAACTTGAGTTTACAGAGAAACTTGAGTTTCTACACACAAGACTCATTCACACTTCATCTTATACCATGTCTCTTCCACTTGCCCTGTGCTTTTGATAGGCTTTTCTTTTGCCCAGCCACTTACCCGGGGGGGGGGGACGGGGGACACCACTGTTTACCACTGAATCGGAACAAACGTCCATCCGCTGAAAACATGATTGACGTTTGTCACAATTCAGCAGATTTTCCTGGGGGAAGCAGCTGGGCAAAAGAAAAAAGCTCTTGGATCTGGACCTAGAAAACATGGGACAAGGGGAAATATGGACAAGCCCATAGACAGATAGACACACACACACACACACACACACACACAGTGGAAGGGAAGGACTTCTTTCTGTTCACTTCTGAGTCTCTCTGTGTTTTTTGTCCCAGAGTGGTTTTGTTTGTGTTGTGTTGTGTTGGTTTGGTTGTTGCCTACTTAGCTGTCTCTCACCTTTCCCTTGAGCTCTCCTGCAGCCAGACAAAAATTAGTCCCGTGCTTCTACACTGTGGCACAACATTCCCAGGGGGATCTAGAATGAAAGTGCTGAATGCTACTGTTTGCAAACCGATGGTGGGAAAATGTTACCAATGCTACTGGGAACATTCAGAGGTGGGAAACTGAGATGAGAGATGGAAGAAGGAAAAACAAGAAGAGAGAGAGGTAATGAAGATGAGGAAGAGACAGAAGCTGAGGTTAGGGAAATTTATCTATTTTTGGTTTCTCAGTTTTCCAAGCTTAAGTTCGGTTCTCCACATTTCCACACTAGCTGGCAAATCCCTGTTTAAAGCCCACATGAAAATTCACCGGAAAAAGCAGCAGGAGACTCCCTATTCCCCTCACACAGCTACAATTCCCACAGTTCCCTCTGGAGAAGGACTGAATCTACTCTGAGAACTATGGCTCTATGAGGGGAGCAGTGGTCTCCTAACAACTCTCACTAACTTTTACAATTACGAATGTTGTAACCCACCCTGGGACCTTAGGGGGAAGGGTGCATAGTAAAGTCAGTCAGTCAATCAATCAATCCATCCATCCATCCATCCATCCATCAATAAGTAAACAATGGGTGTCATTTTAACTCTGTACAATAGGCTACAGTCCATCCACACAAAGCCTGAGAGGTGAGCTCCCAGCTTCTGCCAACCTAGCAGTTTGAAAGCACACCAGTGCAAGTAGATAAATAGGTACTGCTGTGGCGGGAAGGTAAACGGTGTTTCTGTGCGCTCTGGTTTCCGTCACAGTGTCCCATTGCACCAGAAGTGGTTTAGTCCTGCTGGCCACATGACCTGGAAAGCTGTCTGTGGACAAATGCTGGCTCCCTCGGCCTGAAAACGAGATGAGCACCGCAACCCCATAGTCGCCTTTGACTGGACTTAACTGTCCAGGGGTCTTTTACCTTTTACCTGGTGAGGGTAAGAGCCCAGAAAAAGTTGGCAAGACTGGATAGAGATTGGATAGAAATGCTTGTGGGGGGCACACTCAGCCCCTGTCCTAGAATTTCAAGCACTGCCCCCCCTCAAAAAACCCCCCACCACATTTTGATTATCATAGCACATTTTGTGTTGGGTCCATTTTTGCCCAGAAACACTGCTCCAATGTGGGATTTTGTACTAAGACCAAATGAATAATTCCGCACCTTCTTCTTCACCAAGATATGGCTCAGCATTTCTGTGCCCCTCCCACCTCAAGATTCCTTAAAAAAAACCTAATTCTTCAACCCCCCCCCCCCCGCCACCCCCACCTCAAGATTAGCAGAGCATTTAGAACGACATAAATTTCTGAGCGCAAACTTCCCGTCAAAACCGTTTCTTGGTTTACAGGGCTCAGCCATCGCCCCGAACATCTCTTGACGTGATAAATCTGATCGTAATTTGCCACGTTATGTGAAGGAAGTGATAAATCAGCAGTGAATTTATTACGCCCAATCTAATAATAACCCAATAAATTATTCAAGCAAGAGTCGGTAAACATCCAGTCAGTGTTTTCAAAACTGCTCAATCATGAAGCTGGACAAATTGCTGCTGCTGTTAAGTTCGGAATACGCTATGAGGCTTCATTGCTGTTTAACTGATACCGCTAGGCCAGCAGGAAACTAAAACTTGGCGTAAGAATTTGCCATTTTTAAAAATCATGAGTATTAGCAACTTAAATTTTTAACAACAGGATTTTGAATTTTGATAATGCCTATCCCTTTTCTGGGTGGAGAATACAGAGGGGAACATAATAATAATAATAATAATAATAATAATAATAATAATAATAATAATAATAATAATAATAATAATAATAATAATAATAATATATTATTTATACCCTGCCCATCCGGCTGGGTTTCCCCAGCCACACTGGGCGGCTTCCAACAGAACATTAAAATGCAATAATCTATTAAACATTAAAAGCCTCCCTAAACAGGGCTGCCTTCAGATGTCTTCTAAAGGTCTGGTAGTTGTTGTTTTTCTTTGACATCTGGTAGGAGAGCGTTCCACAGGGCGGGTGCCAATACCGAGAAGGCCCTCTGCCTGGTTCCCTGTAACTTGGCTTCTCGTAGTGAGGGAACCGCCAGAAGGCCCTCGGCGTTGGACCTCAGTGTCCGGGCAGAATGATGGGGGTGGAGATGCTCCTTCAGGTATACTGGACCAAGGCCATTTAGGGCTTTAAAGGTCAGCACCAACACTTTGAATTGTGCTCGGAAATGTACTGAGAGCCAATGTAGATCTCTCAGGACCAGTGTTATGTGGTCTCGGCGGCCACTCCCAGTCACCAGTCTAGCTGCTGCATTCTGGATTTATCATTATCATAGAATCATAGACTTGTAGAGCTGGAAGGGACCTCAAGGGTCATATAGTCCAACCCACTGCAGTGCAGGAATCTTAACTAGACCATGCATGACAGACGGCCATCCAACCTCTGCTTAAAAACCTCCAAGGAAGGAAAGTCCACAACATCCTGGGAGAGACCATTCTACTGTCAAACAGCTCTTACTATCAGAAAGTTCTTCCTGATGTTTAATCAAAATCTCCTTTCTTGTAAATTGAAGCCATTAGTTCGAGTCCTACCCTCCAGAGCAGGACTCCATCTTTCATGTGACAGCCCTTGAGATATTTGAAGGTGGCTATCTCAGTCTCCTCTCATCCAGGCTAAACGTACTCAACTCTTTCAACCGTTCCTCATAAGTGTATGCAGAAGCTCGTCTACCGTCACAAAGGCAAAATTTACATTCATTGCTCCATTCACTTTTGCCTGTGGCCCTGCCCACCACTGGTATGTAGCCCCTGGAAAGTGGTCCAGAAAGGTATGCAAACTTTAGGCTGAAAATATAACCCTGCAAATTACAGGGCCACTGGTCTAGCTCAATATTGGTTACACTGCTCCATAGGGCATGGTTACCTGATTTTTTTCAATGAATCGGGGGACACTTTTATTTTATATATATATATATATATATATATATATATATATATATATATATATATTGAAGCTGAGTAACAATAGGGAATCAGTGGTGGGGATGGTGAGGCAAAAGACCCTGGGCCCAAGCACACATGCATATTTTATAAAGGTGCAAAGCCCTTCTTTCACACCCTGTGAAACATAAATGCACAGAGTTTTTAAAAAACTGGGCAATGGCCACCCACCCACAACTCCTGAGCCTCCCCCAATCAGTCAAAGCAAAGGGAAAAGGGGGCAGGAGATCTGTACCACCGGACGTCCCTGGTTCCTCTTTGGCAGTGGCGGCGGCACCGGCAATCAGCAGCCCAGAGCCAGCCTGGTAGTGCAGTTGGCTCTGGCTGGCTTCAGGAGCTGCTCGCGGCTGTGGCACCTGCCATTTTTCCTCACCGGAAGTCCCTGTCGCGGGCTCTTCGCCCTGTACAGCCCACCCCCGGACGTTTTACGGTCTATGAGTGCTGCACCAACGACAAACAGTCCCCAGCTGCAGCCCTTCAGACTACTAGCTGGATCCTGCTTACTTCATTCACCACAGACGAGGATATTGTGAACTAAAAAGATGTTTATTGCGTACAAAGCTTGTGGTTGCTGATAAATAAAAGGTTGTTCAATAAGCTTATAACAGTTGTCCTATACCGGCCTAATACCTCTAAATGTTACCGGCCTAATACCTCTAATAGTTAACTAAATATCAATAACAACGCGTTTCACAATCTCTTTATCCTCTCTGCTAAAATCCACCTAAGACTCTAAACTCCCAGCTCTATCTCTTGACTCACACTTCAACTCCAACTCTAAACTCCCCGCACTTAACTCTAACTCCTCCTGCCCATACTTCAACTGCCCTACTGTCCACTGGGAGGGGTGTTTTATACCCAGGCTAAGCCCGCCCCTAAGGGTTCTAACTGTCAGAAAAGTTAACCCCTACCTGGCCTTGGGCTAGTTCTCCACATACCTCCCTCCTTTTTAGGTTTGTATCAGAGGAGTTACTAGCCAAAGTATCCCTCTGATACAAACAACAGTTTAAAACATTACTATAAACATTACATTTATTAACTCTTACCTTTTCCCTAACTATGGCATAAACAGTTACATCTCCAGTAAAAGTACATATAGTTGTGAACATTATATACAATAGTTCATGCAGCATTAGGCCTTTATTGCAAGAAAAGTCGTAACTGTCCATTTTAACCTTTGTCTTTGGGTCTTCGTGATAAGGCGTCTGCGATGATGTTTAAGATCCTTTCACGCTCCTTATCGTCCTTAACCGTCGCAAGAAGTATCTTTCTCTGGGCACCAGTCTTTTCTCTGCCATACGTGATGGGATGTAAGCTGTCTTCCTCGGCCAGATGACACAGTCCCATTCCGATCCCTGCACTCGAGGCGTCTGTAACGATTGTGGATTCCAAGCTGGGTAGAGTCCTTGTTTCTCAGGGCCAAAAGCGCTCTTAGTTCAACCTCTCCCTCCTTCAGGATCTCTGTTAAATGTTTAAGCTCGCGGACTTGTACACACATCTCCAGGTCATCATAAGCTGCATATAAACTGGTTGTCTGGCTTTTAAATGCACTGGGAACTACTTCCAGAAGTTTGTGGATATCTTCTTTTTTAGTCAGCTTGCTGAAGCTTTCTAGACAAGCGTGATCACTTAACGAAAATAGGCTAAAACGCTTTGATTGCTTACTGCTCATAGCAATCTCCCTTGTTGTCAGTTCATCTTTGGTCTGTATTGATTTATCAGTTCCCACTTCGAGCAATTTTAAGACTACTTTTGTATGCCTTTGACGTGGTAGTCCTGTTAATGCTGTGTAACCACATTCATTTTGGACAGTTATTTGTGTTGCATGAGCAGCAGGGTACCCATCCTCCCACCACACAATCTCTAGTGTAGGAAACACTTTCACTTTCATAGAAAGTCGATGGGACCCCATGCCAGCTATAACTTCTAGCACGTCTTTCTTTCTATCTTTCCAACTGATGAATGGTTTATCATAAATTTGACTAGTTGTTCTAACTGATCTCACAGATAGGTCACTGGTCACATTGCAGGTAGACACTCCTTTACCAATATCACAGGCTTTTTCAATAACGTGACTACTGTAGTCTAGATTGGGTTCATGGTTTAGGGACTTGATTGGGTTTATCATATTCACATGCATGACCCGCCTCCCTTCACCATGCTGAATTATATTGTTTATATCATTCATTTTTGAAATGATCTTACAAGGACCTTCCCATGTCAGTTGTAACTTGTCACTGTTTACTGGTCTGATTAATAAAATATCTTGTCCATGTCCTTGTAATTGGCAAGTATGGCACGTTCGACAAAATAACTTTATTTGCTTGCCCATCCCAGGCCAAAAGAAATTTTGGGACACCCTTTGTTTGGTTCTGGTGATTCCCAAGTGACCTCCAAAGATACTGCCATGTGCATGTTGTATTATCTTGGTTCTAAATTCAGTAGGTACTATCAGTTGCCTGTGGATTTCATTACCCCCTCTATTAGGCTTTAAAAGAATCTCTCTGTATAGCAACCCATTGTTGACTATAAACCGCTCCGGGCTTTCAGGGGTTAATACTGTATTCAAGGCTGTGGCTTGAAAATATTTCTGTAAATCTGTATCTAGTTTCTGCTTGGCTGCAAAACTAGCTGCTTGACTATTTGTAACTGGCACTAAACTTGTATCTTGTGTCAGTTCAACAATTGTATCAGGCCTTTCCTCCTGAGGTAACTGTCGCAGTTTTTGTGCCCTAGTTATTACAAATGCACTCTGTACATGGTCAAGTAGATCCCACCCAATTAACATTGGAGCTGGGATTTCTGGTGAAACTGCTACTTGCCATTTTCCAGACCATTGTTTATATGTCAGATTAACTAATGCGACTGGCAAGATTTCTGGCTGTTTTGATATTCCTTTTAAACTGATTGTTTTGCCTGTAATAAAGTCTTCTGGCTTTAATAAATCAGGATGTACAATACTAATCTGAGACCCTGTGTCTTTTAAGCCTTTATATTGTTTACCATTCACCCAAATTTCTTCTCCTGTTTTGTGTAATAGCATGTCATCTTGTTGAATTATATAGCACCTCACAACTTGGGCCACTGGTAACTCATCAGCCTGTTCTCTAGACTGGGCCTCGGTTGCCGTGGCAACCATGTTGGCAGTTGGCTCTGTCTCCACAGTTTGGACACAATATGTCTGCTTCTGAGGGATAGTATTTGCACTCCTAGTTCTGAGTTCAGTTCTACAGTCCAATTGTCTATGGCCTTTTTTCCCACATTGCCAACAGATTAATTCTGGCCTTTTACCCTCACTATATTTATTTACTTTTCCCTCAGTCCCCCCCGTTGTCATAGGCGTGTTATGGGGAACATTTTCATTGGCGGGAAAAATTTTCTTGGCAGTTTCTGTGGTAAACTTTGTGGGCTGTTGCATTCTCTTAAACTTATTTGTTTCCCACTGTTTGTCCTTATATTTTGGGGCATCATAAGCGTGTTCTCGGATTTCATTTATTTCATCTGCCAAATTAGCAGCTTCCAGGATGGTTTTAGGGCGTCTTTCTTTAATTAAATACTTCAAATGACTATTAATCGTGTCATAAAATTGTTCTAATGCGATCACCTCTTTTATTTTTTTCACAGAATCGGCACCCTCCTGTTCTAGCCACTTGTTTAAATAATTTGTAGTTTTAGCTCCTAGTTGAGCAAATGTTTCCTCTCGCACTTTTTTATTGTTCTAAACTTTTGTCTCAGTTGTTCTGCCGTAATTCCGAATCTGACATAAACCAACCGTTTAAATGCTTCAAAATCTTTGGATTGATCAGATGGCATTTGAGAATAAATCTCTGTTAATGTTCCACTAATACGAGCTCTCAGTATTTGCATTTTCTCCTCATCTTTTACTTCAAAATCTTCGCAAGCCCTCTCAAAAGAAATGATAAACGCTTCAGGATCGTCTTTATCTCTGAAGTCAGGGAATCTTTTTAAATCCACCCTGCTAGGATTTTGTGTGGAACTATTGTTGTTGTTTCTATTTTCTACAGCTGATAATTCAAGTCTTTTCATTTCTAATAAATATTCTCTTTCCTCCCGTTCTCTTTCTCTCTCAATATTTAAGGTCATTTCTTTCTCTTTTAGTTTCATTTCTTTCTCTTTTAGTTCTCTCTCTATATCTAGCTTTGCTAGTTCGATTTTCAAATTAAATTCCTTCTCAAGTTTCCATTTTTCAAATTCCTCTGAGGCTTTAAAACTCGTCCCCTCAGCAGGATTTTTGTTAACTGTTTCAGTACTGGTTTCCTCAATCTGGGAAACCCCATTTTCTTCTTCAGAGCTTTCTACTTGTGAGTCCCTAAGAGCTGTTTTAGTCTTTCTAGGTGGCATTTTCTATTTATTTGGTGGTATTATTTCTGTACTTAAATCAAGGATGTTTCAGTTAAACTATTTCTTCAGGCTCAGTTTCCACAGTTTAGGTCCAAAGTCACGCCTAAAGTTACCTCAGTGCACTTTGTCCAGCGTACTTTTCCGACCTCTCACTATAAACCTTTCTGCCTGAAATAGTTTCAAACACAAAGTATCTTTGTAACTCTCTCACAATCTCACAGTCTTAGGCGCTATCACACCACACCCTAGGGCCAGGTAATTCCTCTCTGAATTCCCCTTCTCCCTTTCCAGGTGTATGCGATCCCCCTTCCTGACTAGATTGTAGAGTCTCACAGAAGTTTGCTTAAATCCTCTTTAAGCCTCACACTTCACACAATGCGTCACCCTTAAATCCTTCTTGTACCTTGGCACTTCTTGCCAACACTTTAGATTCTTTGATCTCAATGTGACCACCACTTTATGACAATCTTTCGTCCCGCCGCTGCCACCACTTTAATGTCGCGGGCTCTTCGCCCTGTACAGCCCACCCCCGGACGTTTTACGGTCTATGAGTGCTGCACCAACGACAAACAGTCCCCAGCTGCAGCCCTTCAGACTACTAGCTGGATCCTGCTTACTTCATTCACCACAGACGAGGATATTGTGAACTAAAAAGATGTTTATTGCGTACAAAGCTTGTGGTTGCTGATAAATAAAAGGTTGTTCAATAAGCTTATAACAGTTGTCCTATACCGGCCTAATACCTCTAAATGTTACCGGCCTAATACCTCTAATAGTTAACTAAATATCAATAACAACGCGTTTCACAATCTCTTTATCCTCTCTGCTAAAATCCACCTAAGACTCTAAACTCCCAGCTCTATCTCTTGACTCACACTTCAACTCCAACTCTAAACTCCCCGCACTTAACTCTAACTCCTCCTGCCCATACTTCAACTGCCCTACTGTCCACTGGGAGGGGTGTTTTATACCCAGGCTAAGCCCGCCCCTAAGGGTTCTAACTGTCAGAAAAGTTAACCCCTACCTGGCCTTGGGCTAGTTCTCCACAGTCCCCATATGATGTGTTGTGCACAAGACACTTTATATGGGGACTTCCTGAAGCCAGCCAGAGCCAACTGCATGTTAGGGCGCCAACAAGTTGGCGTGCTGTAGCGCAGCAGTCAGTCAGATAAGCCAAGGTCGAACAGTCCGGGTCAGAAGCCAGCCGAAGTCAGGAATCAGTATGGGGTCAGGAGAAGCCGAAGTCAGAACAGTCCAAGTCAGGAACCAGCCAAGTCAGTCAGGGAAAAGCCAGGAACCAGGAACAAACCAAGGGTCAGGAACAAGCCAGGAGTCAGGAACAAGCCGAGGACCAGGAACAAGCCAGGAGTCAGGAACAGAACGAGCAAGAGCAACCACGCACTCAGCATGTCAGTTGCAGGTGCTAGCGAAGGGAGGAGCTAGCCTTTGTTAAGTAGCTGGCCTGCAACCACGTCTCTTACGAGATGCAGCTGCCTCTAATTATTCCCTGCGTCTCTCAGCTCTACGCTCTACAGCTGAGAAGGGAGGAGGGGAAGGGCTGTTTCTCTCCTCACAAGGGCCTGATTCTGGCTCAACTTCCTCCTCCTCCTGTTCTGGCCTTTCCCCCTCTCCATCTGACTCTTCCTCTTCCGAGGAGTGCCGCCACCAGTCTTCTCCAGGTATGAACTCCTCCACTTCCCCAGGTTCTTCCGTGGGTGCAGCCTCACCAGGGGGGCTTGCCACCACTCCTCCTCATCTGGCTCAACCCTGACATTGCAGTACTAGGCTGGCTCTGGGCTGCTGAGGCTGCCGCTGCCACATTTCCTAGGGACAGATTTGCAAATCGGGGGACATTCCAGGGATGGAATTTGTCCGGGGACAGATTTGCAAGTTGGGGGACTGTCCCTGGGAACCAGGGACATCTGGTAACCCTACTGTAGGGTTCCCAACAGGGAGCATTCCCAGTTTTATCAGAAGAAGCCAGGGATTGAACCAGGGACCTTCTGCATGTGAAGCAGATCTTCTACCACTGAGCTATTGACCTTCCCCTCAAACAGAACCAGTCTCAGGGATGCTGTTTTCAGAGGCTGCTCTGTGAGCCACCTGCCTCACCCTTCAGTACAGAGCTTGCCATGTTTTCACCAAAGAAGGGTTGATACAAAGTAGGGAAGCTTTTTCCCCCCATGGCACTAGGCTTGCAGCTGCATTTGGTGCCAAGCAAAAGCATATCGTTGGCGGGAATACGGAGGCTCTGTATTCCACACCACAGCTTGACATTTGGAGTTGGCAGTAAGTTGGTAGGCCTCTGGGCAATTTGCAGTAGATCAGCAGGGTATCTGGCTCCGAACTATTTAACAATAGCAACAGCAAGACAACTTACCACCTAAGTTAGGTTGCTGAAATGAAGGAAAAGATAGCCGAGAGTGGACTTTTGTGTGAAGGGACTATGAGCTCAGTTCAGTTCTCCTGCTGAAAGGAAATTCCCAGGCCCAGAGGCACTTTGCTTTAACTGTACATCTTTTGCACCTGACTGGTTAGTAGATCTTGGAGTGCAGTGGTACCTCGGGTTACAGACGCTTCAGGTTACAGATGCTTCAGGTTACAGACTCCGCTAACCCAGAAATAGTACCTCGGGTTAAGAACTTTGCTTCAGGATGAGAACAGAAATTGTGCTCTGGTGGTACAGTGGCAGCAGGAGGCCCCGTTAGCTTAAGTGGCACCTCAGGTTAAGAACAGTTTCAGGTTAAGAATGGACCTCCAGAACGAATTAAGTTCTTAACCCGAGGTACCACGGTAGTAGTAAAACAACAACAACAACAGAGTATATCCTATAAGCTTGAAATCTGCCTTCCCCAACTCAGCAGACCATCGATGACTCTAGGCACCAACTCAGTGAAATCCCTGGGCCATATCCAACGTTTTCTGCCATCTAGCACAAAAGACCTTTCTCTAGTTGACGTCAGGTGCCCAACAAAGGATGCACAACAAAGGAATCCAATGCAACAGGTGTGCTGGTGGCCACTTGTTGTGAAACAGCTGGTTCTTGCTGTACAATCCATTGCACAATGATTTTTGGTAATGTACTGGTGTTTTCCCTTGTGAAATATTCTGACAGCGCATCAAGTATACCGCAGCATCGCTTTAGCTTAGTGCTAGATCGGCTACAATCCTGTATTTTCAGAGAGCCCTTGACCTGCCAGTTTTCATAACCATCTTGGGCCCAATCCTGTCACAACACACAAGCATCATCCCCGCTTATGCTACCTACCCTGTTTCTCCTAAAATAAGACATAGCCATAAAATAAGCCATATCAGGATTTCTATGCATTTGCGAAATATAAGCCGTTCCCCAAAAATAAGCCATACCCCAAAAATAAGCCATAGTGACGTGGTACCTCCTATTAAAACAGCCTGGAGAGGCGTGGCTATGCAGCTTACCGATGCAACACGGTTAAAATAAGACATCCCCTGAAAATAAGCCATACTGTGTTTTGTTGAGCGAAAAAAAATATAAGACGGTGTCTTATTTTAGGAGAAACACGGGTATTTTTTGAGACTGCATGGCATGATGCCATATATTGCCAGAATGATGTTGGGGCCAGTTTATTGTGTTGCTGAATGGAGCAGAAAGGTCTAATCTTGTAGCTTCATTCCTATCCACATCTCCAAGGTGAGAGCTACAACCAAATCCCCCTTTTATGTTGTGATTATCAGTGCCTCCATACTAGTTCTCAGGCAAATGCAATTAATTACATGCTGAGAGTGCATGTTTCATATCACAACACAGAATGCCATGCTGTCTTTTTAAAAAGAGCCTCTCATTGCGCTGTCTAGAGGGCTGTGTCCAACAGCCGAGGATCTGCAGAGCTCACAGGTGGAGCCACGAAGCAAGGAATGATGGCTTAGTTTAATCATTTCATTCCATTTATAATCCACTTCCTCCCAAGTCCTTGAAGAAAAAAAAGATATTAATCACAAAACCACAGAAGAAACAAAATAGAAAGTTCTTTCCAGTAGCACCTTAGAGACCAACTGAGTTTGTTCTTGGTATGAGCTCATACCAAGAACAAACTCAGTTGGTCTCTAAGGTGCTACTGGAAAGAATTTTCTATTTTGTTTCGACTATGGCAGACCAACACGGCTACCCACCTGTAACTAGAACCACAGAAGTGTAGAGTTAGAAGAGACCTCCAGGGTCATCCATTCCAACCCCTGCAATGCAGGAATCACAGCTAAGAGTCCCTGACAGATAGCCATTGAACCTCTGATTGAAAACTTTCAATGAAGGAGAGTCCTCCACCTTCTGAGGGAGTCTGTTTCACACTGGGTGAAGTGGCTGGTGAGAATGACAAAGTTCCCCCCACCCACCCAGATGCCTGCCCACTTTCTACCCCCTAGCTGTCCATGGAGGTGCAGGTCAGTTCTGCGTCCAGGGCAGCTGTCTACCAGCTCCATCTGGTATGCAGGCTGAGACCCTACCTGCCCGGAGACTGTCTCACCAGAGTGGTGGATGCTCTAGTTATTTGCCTCTCTGGTATAACAGGTTCCCTTCATCGCCCTGTCCTCTTCCTAAGTTTAATTGGAGGCGTCTCACACGCTTGCTTCCAAAATGTACAATTAGAATGTTTGTGGCTGTCATAAAACGAAATATAGCAGCAGGCTGTAAATCCCAAAGCATATGTTTCGAGTATCAGAGTGAGACTGAAAGGCCAGCTAACATCAAACATTTATTTTATCATGCATATGACTCTTCCCATCAATTTCCCGCAAAGTACTTTATTCTTGGTTTTTTCCCTGACCAAATGAAATTTGCCAAATCTTTTTTCCAATTTTTAAAGCATTTTTCCACACGCCAGTGGTGGGTGGGGCCAAAAGCAAGTGGGTGGAGCAAGAAATGCAAATTTTACCTTCGTAAAGTTCCTAGAAAGTGGCTGGGAAGGGAAGTTACTGCAGGGAGGGGTTTGAGGGCCAGAGAAGGAGGCTTCAAGGGCCACTGGCCCTGAGGTTCCCCGTGCTTGACCCAGAACATGAACCTGGATTCATCCAGGTCATAGCAGAAAGAGTTTCACAGGATTTTTTAAAAAAGAAATCTTGATTGCAACTACCGGTAAGTGACTGTCAGTAAGGAACCTAGTAGGAAGCAAGCTTAAACTCTCCTAAAGAGGAAGCAATTTTGCCCAGCCTGTTGTGCGCTCAAGGTTAATTGGCGGAAATCTTTAAGTCTCTGTGATAGGAGTATTGCTTCTCCGTAAATTCACCCACAACCCTTTGGCTGTTTAGTAGTTTTCAGGGGCAGCTGGAGAATGAAAAGATCTAAGGATGATGATGAGCAAAGGTGCTGTGAGAGGGGGGCCACAGCACCAAATCAGCTCTTACTAAAATACACGGGAAATTCAATAATGGGGATCTCTCCCGGGGCTTTGCCAATCCCATTTTCGGGGCCGTCGGCCCTACGGCGAAACCAATAGCTACTGATTGCCGGCTCTAAATAGAAAACTGCCACCTCCATTTTCCATCGAAGTCGGTGGCAGAATTCCATTTGCGAGGCGCGGAGGGTCACCCGGCTTTCACCCGGCGGACCACTTTGAAACACGGCCATCTATTTAATCAACACCACCTGTGTCGGCTGCATTTTCCCTGGGAAAATGGAACGGCTGGCGTTGCTGAGATGGGCTAAAAAGAGAGAGGGGGGGGGGAGGGAATGAAATCAAGCGGCCAGGAACTGTACCGCTAACCATTCCTGCAAGGGGGAAGGAACAGGCGGCTTTTGTAATCAACTGGCATGGCAGCTTCATTCATTCCTACATTAGTGCAGGGATCCATCGCAACAGGAGGTACCTGGCAGGGTATGGGCCAAACTGTGCTTGCGGGCAAATGCCAAATGGCCCAACGTGCTCCGACTCTCCTAGTAGCTGAAAAGAGCATGCCAGCCTCTGCCAGTCTCTCCCCCAGATGGATTCGAGAGGGGAAGGACGTCGCCAGGAATGCAGGAGCTGCCTCTGGCTCGGTGTCGGACTGATGGAAAGTTACTAAACCGGTTTCTCAGTTTTGCAAAAGAGCAAAGCACACAGCTCTGGGGTGTCATCCCTCTTGGCAAGGAGAATATTGTTCTGAAATTGCTCGATGGCCCGGGCAAAACGTACAGTTTTAGGGGCTTCACCTGCAGCACGTTTGAAGGGCCGCAAGTCAGTAGCAGAGCACCTGCTTTGCATGCAGAAGGCCACAGCTCCAATCCCTGGCACTTGCAGGTAGGGCAAGAAATGGGCCCTGATTGAAACCCTGGAGAACTTACGCATCAGCTCTCCAGATTTAAGGTGCTGCAGGGGGCTGCACAACTGTGATGCAGAAATTTGAGACCGCCAGGTCTGTCACTGCTGGAAGCGAATGTGATCCTAATGGGAAGACAAGATCATGAAAAGGTATCTTCTCCCCAGTGTGGTTGTTCAGAGGGTGTGCGAGAGATAAAAAGAGATGCACAAGAGGTGTGAAACAGGAAAGTGGAGCGAGAATTTGCTTTGGCATACAGATTTGCTCCTAGGAATCTCAGACTCCTAAGAGAATGTTCGTCATGACCAATAATTAGGGCTATGTGTGTTTGTGCACCAGAGCTCTGCAAGCTAAATGTTTTAATCTTAGAAAAGCAAGTTTCTTGACCTTGTGGCTTCGGATATTACTAATTGATTAATTATAAAATTGCAGAAAATTATAATTGCAGAAAGGGTAATTGGTGTTAGCTTGCCTTCAATAGAGACAATTTATGCTACCCGAGTTAGGAAGAGAGCAGAGAGAATTGTAGCAGATCCTTTACATCCCGGTCATCATCTGCTTGACTTACTTCCATCTGGACGTCGCTACAGGACTTCATATACAAAATCGGCCAGGCACAAGAATAGTTTTTTTCCCTTGTGCCATTAAATTGTTAAATTCGTAGTTGTATAGCTGAAGGGGAGGTAAATTATGGGTGGGGTTTCTTTGCTTCTTTGTATTGTGAGAGGAGCAGTGTCTGTATGTTTACATTGCAATGTAGCCGAAACAAATTCCAAGTATGTTGGAAAATGTACTTGGCCAATAATAAATTATTCCTATTCGTATTCCTAAAATGCTTTAAAGTATTTCAACAAAGCCCGCTGACATTTCAGAGTGGGGAGGTTCCTGAATGAGAATTCCAGTTTGGAGTCCTGCTATAGGTGGCTGCAACTCCCCAGGAGCCTCAGAACCGATTATACATGAAAAGAAAAAGAAAATACAGTAGAAATTGCCTTGTGATGGATCTGGGGAGCATCCTGACTTGCAAAGAGCTTCTGCTTGCAGCTGGGCAATTCATTTGTCTCCAGCCCAGAGAAAGAGCAGTGCCACCCAGTGGTGGCAGAGCATGCCACTTCCCTGGCCCACATTTTGCAAGGCAGCCACCCAGAGACGAAACCTTGAACCGTGTGCCTGTCCTCAGTTCGGCCTCTGATGCAGCACAAGTCTGAGCATCGGAGCTCGATTGTTTTTTATGATCAGAGATATCTCTTTCTCAGGAGCAAGTCGATTTGGACGTTGCTCCGTTTATTACACTTCCACACAGAAGCCGATATTGTTTCCCTTGCGGGCGAACACTAAAGGCCCTGAATTATTAAAAGCTGGCAGACAAAGAAGAGAGGAACCATTTTTAGCCCCCCCTCCCCCATCCGCTGGCTTTGCTGTCGCAACAGAATACATTTGATTGAATTTTCTCTGCCAGTCATCCAGTTATGGCTGCTTGCAGACAATCTCTATCTCTCTGCCGCCCCCCCAAATTAATTGTCCCAGGTTCAAATCTTACACCTGCCACAAACACACAAAGGCTTCAGTCATAATGCCTTCTTCCAGCCGTGGGACAGCTGAGAAGCACCACTCAGAACCATCCCCTCGGCTGTGACAGGCCAGCTCCATCAGGCCTCCTCTCCTCTCCTCCCTCCCTTCACCCGGGGGCAGCCATTCCTTCAGACTGCTTCAGTGCCCCAGATAGGAAGGGTCAGGGAAATATCGGGGCGGGATTGAAGCCAATTGAATCCAGACATCAATTGTCAGTCCAACACGATGTCTTGGTTTAAAGTGTTGCAACGCAGTGTGAGGGAGTGGCTTACACCAAATATTTCTTCTTCTTCTTTTGACAAAGTAATAATCATACATAAATTTGAATAAAAATGTGCACTCCACCATTGAGATCATCCCATTGTAACTATCCAACCTCCCAAAATTTCAACACCTCTTGTGATGGTTTGACCACTTTCCGGGGGAGAAGGGGACGACAGAGGATGAGATGGTTGGACAGTGTTCTAGAAGCTACTAACATGAGTTTGGCCAAACTGCGAGAGGCAGTGAAGGATAGGCGTGCCTGGCGTGCTCTGGTCCATGGGGTCACGAAGAGTCGGACACGACTGAACGACTGAACAACAACTATTTAATTTATTCATCCTTTTTTTAACCAAGATAACTCAAAACAAACAACCTACAAACACATACACTGAAAGGAGCATAAAAGTTATGGCGGGGGGAATAAAATAAAGCCCCAAAAAACAATTCTGTTCTTAAAAAGGCAAGATTAAAACATTCCACCCACTTGAAGCTGCAGATAATTAAGAGCCAAAGGCCTGGCGAGAAGGAAATGTTTTTGCCTGGCACCTAAAGCTATGTAATGATGGCGTCAGGCCGGTCTCCCTGGGGAGAGTACAGCACAAGGGAGAAGTCACAGCGGAAAGGGCCATTCTTGTGTTGCCACGCTCCGGACCTCCCAAGGAGGAGGCACACAAAGAAGTGCCTCAGGTGATGATTGCCAAGGTCTGGGTTGGTTCATATGGGAAGAGGTGGTCCTTGAGGTCCTGAGACATATAAGGTTTTAGAGGTCAAACTCAGCACTTTGAATTGGGCCCGGAAAGTAATTGGCAGCATCAGAGTTCAAGAGCATATCCAGAATCAGAGGTGTCTTGAACTTTTTGTAAGGTAAGATGATTCCTGGTGTAGGGAAATCGACTTAGGAGCAGTATGGAATATGAGGGACAAATGAGAAATTTGGGCTGCGATCAGAGAAAAGGACCTTTGCTGTAGGGGTGGGTGTATCAATTTCCTTTTCTCTCGGTTTCCAGTGTTAAGTTCAGTTCCCAACTTTTCCTCAAGACAAAATAAAAAATAAAAAAAAATTTCCAGTAGCACCTTAGAGACCAACTAAGTTTGTTCTTGGTATGAGCTTTTGTGTCCATGCACACTTCTTCAGATACACTGAAACAGAAGTCGCCAGACCCTTATATAAGTCGCCAGACCCTTATATATAGTGAGAGCGTGGGGAGGGGTATTACTCAGACGGGTGGTGGGAATGGGGGATCGGCTGATAGGTGTGGAAAACCTGTTGACATCTGTTAACGACTGCAATTGGTCTTACAGGAAAAAGCAAGGGGTGAGGTGGCTAAAGATAGCTTTGTCATGTATAATGAGATAAGAATCCAATGTCTTTGTTCAGACCAGGTCTCTCCATGGTTTTAAGTTTGGTAATGAGTTAATTCAGCAACTTCTCTTTCCAGTCTATTTCTGAAATTCCTTTGTAGTAAGACTGCTACTTTGAGATCTTGTACAGAATGTCCTGGGAGACTGAAGTGTTCTCCTACTGGTTTCTCTGACTTGTGATTACTGATATCAGATTTATGTCCATTTATCCTTTGGCGTAGGGTTTGGCCTGTTTGTCCAATATAGAGAGCTGAAGGGTACTGTTGGCATTTGATGGCATACACAGTGTTAGAAGATGAGCAATTAAATAGTGCTGAGATGGTATGTTTGATGTTGTTGGGGCCAGTAATGGTGTTGTCCAGGTGTATGTGGCAGCCAAGTTGGCATCTGGGTTTATTGCAGGCTCTGGTACCAGTGTCCATGTTAAGAGTTTCCTCAAGAGTTTAAGATTTTTTTCTTGTCTTTTTTAGTCCTTATGAAAACCCACCAGCATTTCTCCTAATATGCACATGTTCTCATGCCATTTTTTTCTAAGATATTTGCAAAGCAATATTCCTTAATATAATGCATTTCTGCATGTCCACACACAAACACACACACACTCACGCTTACTGGTATATACCTTTTAATGCACACCTTATCCTAACATATGCATTTTGTACACACATCTGCAAAATTGCGAGGAGTGCAGTTTTTGGAAGATGGCTGTGCTTCGGTTTGTGTATTGCTGTGAAAAGTGCAAATGAGGTAGGTTCACCTTTAAATGTGAACTGAATGAGATTCTTGCCCCACAGCCCCCCCCCCCATCCCTACACTTTGATTTTTGAGAGGGAGGCAACAAGAACCACTGCACATCATTTAAGGGTTCTCAGTCCTGGCATTCAATTGTGAGACCTGTCCAAAAATCAACAACGGCTTTCTAAGGATTTTGGACGTTTGCCTTTCACCGTCTCTTTTCTGGCTCGGCTGTGAGGGTTTTAAAACATCGTAGCTGCTTCGCAGTCAAAGGATATTTGTAGGTCTGATGTTGGGGGAAAGTATTGCCGAGTTCAATTAATTCCCCCATTGCAAGATTGGACTTCTTCAAGAAGAAAAGGCTACGGCACAATAGCCGTCAGAGTGTTTTTTAACAAAGGGAAGTCAATATCTCCCTTACAAAGGTGGCGATCACAACCTCCCCCCCCCCAAACACTCGACCTGTGTTTGAAGCATGACTTCCTCACCCTTCATCTTGATCTCAGCTCCTTTTTTCAACGACCGCATTTCAAGTGCTCAACATTTCAATGCACTTTATCCCCCGTTGGGGGGGGGGGGAAACACCGACTGGAAATTGATCTTCATTTACCACGCCTCGAAAGGAATAATTTATGAACCAGCTGAAAATTGCAAACGATTTTGTGTGTGTTTGTGTGTTACTGTTTTTCTTGGTGATAATTATTAAAGGGCCACTGTCCCTTTTCTACAAAACCCCCATCTTCTACATTTCCCTAGCTATGTTGGATCAATGCTTCCATTGGAGAGGCTCACTGTGAATGCAGCTTTTATGTCGTTTGTGACAACGATTTTATTTTATTTTTCTAAAGAAAAGAAAGAACAGGGCTTCAAGTGACAAGAATTATGTTGTTGGCAGCTGTGTGCTACACAAGGCAGCCCACTCAAATGGCAATCATGGGTTACACAAGACATTCCACTAAATCACTGGAGAGGGGCCATAGCTCGGCGACTGAGCATCTTCGAGCCACAAGTTCAACCCCTGGCATGTCCAGGTAGGACCTGAAGCGCTGGTGATGAGACTGAGCAAGATGGTCCAAATCAATACAAGGCAGTTTCCTAGGTTCCCAACAGGGGGGGATGGACCATTTTTTGGTCTGAAGGTTGCATTCCCTCCTAAGGAGCCTTCTAGGGCCTCAAGCCAATTGTCGGTGGGGCCAAAGACAAAAGTGGGTACGATCCGAAGCAAAGTGTGGTTCATCTTCCTTCAGCAAGGAGACACTCTACACCAGGGGTGGGCAACTCCTAAGAGACTGCGATAAACTCACAGAGTTAAAAACTGACAGTGATCTACCCTCTTTATTGGGGTTCGGGTGAAACTTGTAGAGTTTTTTCAGGGAGGAGGTAAAATGTTGAGCTTTTTTTAGGGGAGCCACAGTTGTTCAGCTTCTTTGGGGGGGGGGGAGCCGGTGATCTACCAGTGATCTACCGCATATGTCCAGTGATCTACCGGTAGATCACGATCTACCTGTTGGACACGCCTGCTCTACACTGTCACATTTTGTTGTTGACCCCACTAGCAACTAGTGACGCAGGAAAAGAACTGAATGAGTTCACATTTAAAGGTGAATTTGCACTTTGTGAAATGTTGCAAGAACCCAAAACAGAGTCATCCTTCAAAATTCGCATTGATCTGAATTGTTCAGTGCAATTCCCCAGTCAAGTAATGTGTACAAAAGTGCATTTACTAGAGTAAAATGCACATTAAAAATGCACATAGTGGTGAAAATAATATATAAAAATACATTCTATTGAGGGAAATTGCTCTGCAAAAATGTGTAAATTAGACAAAATTGCAGAGAAATCAACACTAAAACGCTGGTGAATTCTGATCAGGACTCTCTTTTTATGTATAACAACAACAACAACAACAACAACAACAACAACAACAACAACAACATGCAACCTGATATGGAAAAGTGGGGAACTGAACTTAAGATTGGAAAAAATGAGGAACTGAGAAAAACTCAAATTGACCGATTTACCGATCCCTAGTATAAACCACTGAGCCTAGGGCTTGCTGATCAGGTCGGCAGTTTGAATCCCCGCGATGGGGTGAACTCCCGTTGCTCAGTCCCTGCACCTGCCAACCTAGTAGTTCAAAAGCACGGCAAAGTGCAAGTAGATAAATAGGTACTGCTCTGGTGGGAAGGTAAACAGCGTTTTTGTGCGCTGCTCTGGTTTCACCAGAAGCGGCTTAGTCATGCTGGCCACATGACCCAGGGAAGCTGTCTGTGGACAAACGCCAGCTCCTTCAGCCAGTAAAGCGAGATGAGCTCCGCAACCCCAGAGTCGTTCGCGACTGGACCTAACTGCCAGGGGTCCCTTTACCTTTATTTGCAACTGACCAATTTCAAAAGCTGTGCATGAGGAACTAACTTTAGGGTTGTTTTTTTTTTTTTTAAGGGAAGTTGAAATCGTGGCAGCCGCAGTCCTGTAGAATGAAGTTCTCAAATATCCTTTTCTTTCTAAACAACCCAGAGCCTTCCAGCCTGCCAGTGCCTCCAGCGCTACTCACTTGATAAAGATGTATCTCGTGGCGATTGAGCTGAAGCAATTCCAACAGAGAAGGCAGTAACAAAGTGACATCTCTTCCCCTCCACCCCACAATTTATTCGGTTAGTGTCCATCACGCACACTGGCTCTCCGTAATCGGTTGTGACAGATGGGCAATGGCGAGAGCAGGGGAAAGCTTTTAAACCATATTGAGCACTTTCCTGGGAAAGACAAATAAGAGGCGGTAGGATCTGGCCTGCAAGTGTTTGAACAATGCATTCCACTTCCCGGGCTGCTGAAATATTTATTCAGGCCCAATTATCATGTGATATTAATATTTAAGTCAAGGGCAATTTGTTTTCATTACTGCTCCTTCTCAAAACATCTCCTCATTTCCATATATGCAGATACGCAGAAACGAACCAAAAGCAGCTTTAGGATCTTGGATTTTTGTGGTGCTTAGAATGTAAATACCACAAAACAAAAGTGTTAATAAGAGCATGCTGGATCAAGACAAAGGTCCAAAAGATATAATAGACGACAGTTCTAAACTATTAAAGAAGGCGTGTGCTATACTGTTAAGAATGGGAAACTAAGGATGAAGAAGTTAAACCAGTAATGACCAAATGGGCACAGGATTTAAGTCATAATATACAATTTGAAGATTGGATAAGGCTCTGGAAAGTGAATTAGAAATTTACGGATTGCATATTGTTGAAAGAGAATTGCATGAAAATGATGTATAGGTGGTACATTACACCAGTAAAATTGGCAAAAAGGTATAGAACAGAACAAAAGAATTGTTGGAGGTGCAAAGAAGGGGGAATTACCATATTTTTCGCTCCATAAGACACACTTTTTTCCTCCTAAAAAGTAAGGGGAAATATCTGTGCATCTTATGGAGTGAATGGTGGTCCCTGGAGCTGAATTGCCCAGGGGCCAAAAGCATATCGTGCTTTTTTTTTTTTTTTACAAAGAGAAAAGGGGGTGTTGAAAGGACCCCGCTCAGCAGCTGATCAGCAAGAGATCAGGAGAGAGAGAAGAGTCCCTGGCTCCCTTGTGGCTCCGCCCCCTTGCCCAGGCCTCCATTGTTGAATGTGCTGCAGAGGGCAGTTGTTTCTTTCCCCAGCGACATGTGACTGGCTGATTAGATTATCTGTCTGGAAACTGTTGAAACGGCTCCCTTTACTTAAAAAGCTGCAGAAATGTGAGTTGAACCCCATTAAAACGGGGCTTTTCCTCTTTGCTTTTCCCCCTTTGCAAAAAAAGCTGCACAAATCTGAGCTGATCCTCAAAAAACCAGGGCTTTTCCCTTTGCAAAAAGCTGCAAAACTTTGAGCTGATCCTAAAAAAACAAAAACCAGGGCTTTTAGAGGAGGAAAACCAGGAAAAAAAATTCTTGTTTCGTCCTCTAAAAACAAGGTGCGCCCTATTGTCTGGTGCGCCCTATGGAGCGAAAAATACGGTAATTTTATCATATGTGGTGGGATTGTAGGATTATTTTAAAAATTTGGGAAATGATATACAAAAAATGTTTAAAATAACATTTGTTTTAAAAAAAACCAGAAGCTTTTTTGTTAGGTATTTTAGGACAAGAGTTGTTGAAAGAAAAAAAGACATTATTCATGTATGCTTCAACAGCGGCAAGAATCTTAATAGCTCAAAATTGGAAGACCGGGGAAGTACCATCAAAAGCACAATGGCAAGAAAAGTTGATGAACTAAGCAGAGTTAGCCCAGTTAATGGACAAACTGCGTGAAAAGGACAATAGTGACTTTGAAAAAGAATGGGAACTCTTTACAATATATTTGCAGAAACAACAGAAAGAAACGGTCTCGCTGGCAGGATTTAAATAAACATTTACAACTTTATTTACAGAGAACAAGAAGTATTACAATGTGATAACATAATATTGGATATAAACAGCAGAATTTATCATTTGATGTAATAAACCAGAAATGGTAGTCGAGGGAAGTCAACAGGGAGGGGGGGAAATTGGAGAGTGTATGTTTAACAATGATATTGGATATTTGTTTTCGAGAACAGAAAATTAATAAAAAATATTTTTTTTAAAAAAAAAAAGACAAAGGCCCATCTGTTCCAGCATCCTGTTCTCACAGTGGCCGAGTGGAAGTCTCTTTTGAGAAGCCCACAAGCACAGTTGTTTCTCTCCCCCACCTGTGGTTCCTAGCCATGGGTATTCCCAGCCAGTCGCCTGACACTGGAGGGAGATGCATATCTCTCGGAATTTGCCTAATCCTCCTTTAAAACAATCCAAGTTAGTGGCTGTCACTACATAAAATAAAGCAATGAAAAATACCCGGACTACAGCAAGAAGGCAAGAGAAAGGGGGAAACAATCTGAAGGTACTTTACAAAGGAAGAACTTGCCACCTTTTTAAAGCTCCAACACATACAGTAAAACGTTGTTGTTGTTGTTGTTGTTGTTGTTGTTGTTGTTCAATTGTTCAGTCGTGTTCGACTCTTCGTGACCCCATGGACCAGAGCACGCCAGGCATGCCTATCCTTCACTGCCTCTCGCAGTTTGGCCAAACTCATGCCAGTTGCTTCGAGAACACTGTCCAACCATCTCATCCTCTGTCGTCCCCTTCTCCTTGTGCCCTCCATCTTTCCCAACATCAGGGGCTTTTCCAGGGAGTCTTCTCTTCTCATGAGGTGGCCAAAGTACTGGAGCCTCAACTTCAGGATCTGTCCTTGTAGTGAGCACTCATGGCTGATTTCCTTAAGAATGGATAGGTTTGATCTTCTTGCAGTCCATGGGACTCTCAAGAGTCTCCTCCAGCACCATAATTCAAAAGCATCAATTCTTTGGCGATCAGTCTTCTTTATGGTCCAGCTCTCACTTCCATACATCACTACTGGGAAAACCATAGCTTTAAATATACGGACCTTTGTCGGCAAGGTGATGTCTTTGCTTTTTAAGATGCTGTCTAGGTTTGTCATTGCTTTTCTCCCAAGAAGCAGGCGTCTTCTAATTTGGTGACTGCTGACACCATCTGCAGTGATCATGGAACCCAAGAAAGTGGAATCTCTCCCTGCCTCCATTTCTTCCCCTTCTATTTGCCAGGAGGTGATGGGACCAGTGGCCATGATCTTAGTTTTCTTGATGTGGAGCTTCAGACCATATTTTGCGCTCCATAATCCCTCACCATCAACCATGCTGGCTCAGACTGATGGGAGTTGTCTGATGGGAGCTGGAGTCCAACCACATCTGGAATCCACATCTGGAGTCCCACCAGTCTTAGCTACTATGGCCACTGGCCAGGGATGATGGGAGTTATAGTCCAACAGCATCAGGAGAGCCACATGTTCCTCATCCTTGAGCTAACGCATCCCCTCCTTTCTGTGGGAATCTTCAGGGGTGCAGGAGAGGACATTTTATTTTATTATATCCCATTCCAACTTGTGTTAACAAGTTTCACAACTTAGCAGAGTTACATTCCCCTTTTAAAGTCATACAGCAGATGCTTGCTCTGGTTCACTAAAACCTCTGTAATAATATTGTCCTGGTATTCCCCCCCCAAAAAAAAAGATAAGACACGACACAGTCTTCTATAAAAGTATAAAAAGTTTACTTACAGAATCTGTTCACAATTGGATCCCAGAAGGCAGACTTAGCTTAGTAAAAGTAATATACTTGGAGACTATTCCATAGGGAATAAGTTCCTTTGTCCTCTCTTGGCTGGAAGCCAAGAGGGCATCTCTGGCTAAGCAGATGTTGCTTGCTTGCAGAACGAGGTCCAAAGAGGAGAGAGATGGCGTCTGACCCTTTTGCTTTTGTTACCTGAACACAGGTGAGGCCACACCCACCTCCAGTCACATGTAGAGGAAGTCTGTCCCAGCCCAGGAGAAACAGGAAGTTCCGACTGGCCAGATCAGACACCCGCTTTCTATAACCACTCTAGGGATGTTGTACTTGACTGCTTTTGTGTTTCACATCCCGCACTTTCTTGGGTCCTCATTTCTGCTTCCACCAGCCAGCCTTTCAACCTCAGAAACAGTTAACCCTCAAGAGCAAAACAATAAAGGACATTCGGTGAAGCATAGTCTAAGCTTTCCCACTGCCAACACTTCAGAATAAAGCATCTTTCATTCCTCTCTATTCAGCTTTATTTGTCTCTTCCTGAGGACAGTGGGCAGGGATGATGGGGGGCATAGCCTGGAAGGAAGGCTGTCTGTACCTATGGTCTGTCCCCGGGATGGAATCTGTGGGACTCCCTTTTATATGGGTCGATAAGAGCTCAAAATACTGAGTCACCACTTCAGTTGGATTTTCCAGAGTGGTGGATTTTGCAATAAAAGCACAGAAAAAGAAACTTCTCCCCTCTGAGGACTTGTTCCTGCAGCCATTACTGTCAATTATACGCCCCACTGTGGAGTCTTCCTACATGCCAGCAATGCTGTTATTGTTCCTTTGATCCCCCGCCCCTCATTTCTTTTCTGTTAGTTATTGCAAAGATCAGATGGAATCAGGAAAGGAAACCTGGGTGCTGATTTCAGGTGCACTGTGACAATGAAATCAGCCACAACTGACTGATGAGTCACTGAAATTGATCATCATGGGGGGTTTTTTCCTTCGTAAATGTGTTCTGTATTTGTATTTCATAGACATACAGTGTAACACAATATAACCAGACAGCTAAATCTATATATATATAACTGTTCAAGCTGGGTGTTTGCTGGTGAAAGCCTTGCTCCGTAAATGCTTGACCGATTGCCTTCGAATTTGGACACAATGTTCCATGGCAATATGGGAGTGATCTGATGTACTTACATGGAAGAAAAACCACACCTATCAAACCTAAAAATGCGATTTTGTCCCCCCAAAAAACCATAGCGCCCTCCAGTGGACGTAAAACTCAGGTGGGGGAGTGGCCAGAACACGCTTCAACTGCTGCCGCAAAGACAACTCCTTGACTCAGGCTGCGCCATTTGAAATTATACAACAGTAAGCAACAGAGTTTCGGGGTGACCAGGGAGAGTGTGGGGGTGGCGAACAAATCACACCACAGGAGTTCAACAGGAGAAGCTGTGGTGAGGCAGGCGAAAGCGGGGGGGGGGGAGAGATGGAGAGGTGCCAGGTGAGAGTTCAACGGGAGAAGCTGTGGGGAGGAAGGTGAAAATGGGGAGAAAGAGAAACAGGAGGCAGGCAGGAGTTCAACAGGATAAGCTGTTGGGAGGAAGGCGAAAACGGGGGAAAGACAAACAGGAGGCAGGCGGAAGTTCAATGGGAGAAGCTGTGGGGAGGAAGGCGAAAACGGGGGAAAGATACAGGAGGCAGGCATGAGTTCAATGGGAGAAGCTGTGGGGAGGCAGGCAAAAATGGGGGCAAAGACGGAGAGGAGGCAGGTGGAAGTTCAACAGGAGAAGCTGAGGTGAGGCAGGCAAAAAGGGGGGAAATACGGAGAGGAGGCAGGCGGAAGTTCAACAGGAGAAGCTGAGGTGAGGCAGGCAAAAGCGGGGGGGGGGGAGAGACGGAGAGGTGCCAGGCAAGAGGTCAACGGGATAAGCTGTGGGGAGGAAGGCGAAAATGGGGGCAAAGATGGAGAGGAGGCAGGTGGAAGTTCAACAGGAGAAGCTGTGGTGAGGCAGGTGAAAACGGGGGCAATGACGGAGAGGAGGCAGGCAGAAGTTCATCAGGATAAGCTGTGGGAAACCAGGCGAAAACGGGAGAGAAAGACAGAGGAGGCAGGCTTAAGTTCATCGGGATAACATGTGGGAAACCAGGCGAAAAGGGGGGGGGAGACTGAAATGGGCCACACGGAGGTTTGTGGGGATAAGCTGTGGGAAATCAGGCAAGAACGGGGGGGGGGGGAGAGAGCCACAGCAAGGCATGGCCGGGCCAGCTAGTATAATCATGAAACGCCTCCCTACACATGCAACAAATCTTGCCAGGTACTGGGTAAATATTCATGTCTTTATAATAACCATTCCTCTAAAGTACAGTTAGCTTCCGCATCAAGTTGCATAACTCTCCCCCCCTTGAAGCGTCTGCACAAAAACTCATGCACATTCCCATCTGCGTATCTTTTTAACATTTTGCCTAATATATGTATTTTTAGCAAGACATTCCCCCTAGCATAACACATTTTTGGACATTATCTTCATTAACAGGTAGAACAACCTTTACCCCAGCATACACTGGATGTGTGGAATGGGAATTCCAAAATACACATTGGTTTGCATATTGGTTCAGGAAGACTGAATGAGGTCAGCTCACATTCAAATGCAAACCAAAAAAGCTTTTCTCCATCCCTACAGCCCATCGCTGGGTCAAGAGACAACAACCTTCTTAATATTACCGGTATTTTTATTAAAGATTTTCTTAGTTTATTTGCAGAGACAAGCTCTTGAATAACAGTACCTGCTCCTGAGGTTTGCCTGGAAGCTGAAACCAGTGTTGAACACATCAGTTCAATTGCTCACAGGAACAGACTTATTGCCACAATCCTGAAGATTCCATCTCACAAGGAGGTCCGTTGTACGTGTGGTTAGAAAGCCCCTTCCGCCCTTAGAAAGGAGGGGGGGTTGCAGTTAGCACGAGCCCTCCACATGCACAGGGGATGCTTGCATCCCCTGGCGCTATTGGGTGTGCTCTGGGTGCGGTGCCCAGCTGGCTGACCAACCGGTGCAGCCGGCTAGGCCGTGCCCACTGCACTTAAGTGGGCTCGCAGCCAGAGCTCGCCCTCTTTTCCTGGGCTCCCGTTCTTGGCGGTTAGGCATTGGATAAGGTCAGGAAGGTTAGGAGGTGGGGGGGGGAGGACGGGCCAACACCTCCCCCCAAGTGCTGAAGGGTACTTCGTAAAGGAGTCCGGGGGGCGTGTCCGTGTCCGGAGCCGTGGGTGGTCAGGGCCTAAGGCACGCCCCAGATCGGTGATCACAGGGTGAGTCCTTAGCTGATGTGCAGCAGCAAGGGCTCACCCAACAGTGGTTATCCCTTCCTGGACTGCCAGCACGTCGTACTGGAGTCGGATATAGTCTAGTTAGATCCAATGCCTAAAGCCAATACCGCTCAACATCCGGAACCAATAAAGTTGTGGCCTTTTATTCTCCATTTAACCTTATATACAGTGTCTTGTGTCTTATTTATTCACGGGAGGGGTCGGGATATCGACATGCAATCTGCCTTTTAGCATGCTGCAGTGTGCACTTCTTGAAGTCTCTCCAAGAATACATCAGATGGGCACTATCTCTATTTACCTGAGTCTAATGTGCCATACATTGAATTATGGTGCTGGAGGAGACTCTTGAGAGTCCCATGGACTGCAAGAAGATCAAACCTATCCATTCTTAAGGAAATCAGCCCTGAGTGCTCACTGGAAGGACAGATCCTGAAGCTGAGGCTCCAAGACTTTGGCCACCTCATGAGAAGAGAAGACTCCCTGGAAAAGACCCTGATGTTGGGAAAGATGGAGGGCACAAGGAGAAGGGGGCGACAGAGGACGAGATGGTTGGATAGTGTTCTCAAACCAACATGAGTCTGACCAAACTGTGGGAGGCAGTGGAAGACAGGAGTGCCTGGTCCATGGTGTCACGAAGAGTCGGACACAACTAAACAACAACAATGTGCCATACAGGTAGAATCTAATACGCACCTCAATTTTCAGTAGCTTGAAAGCAAAAAAAAGTATTTGCTGGCAAATGTAAATGTGCCATCGAATCTAAGGCACACCTTAATTTTCGCAGCGTTATTTGGCAAATAAAGGTAAGCATAAGATTCAAATAAATAGGGTATCCTTTCAGTGTGTCTTGGAGAACTTCCTCGTTAACAAGCCTCTTATGGGAAGGGGCATAGCTCAGTGGTAGAGATCTGTTTTGCATTCAGAAGGTTCCAAGTTCAACCCCCTGGTATCTCCAGGTTACGGTTGGGAAAGGCTCCTACCTGGAAACCTGAAAGTTCCTGCCAGTCAGTGTAGACAATACTGAGCTAGATGGACTAATGGTCTGAATCAGGGCATGGAAGCTGCTATGTTCCTAAGTGAATATCCTTATCCCATTTTGTATCTGTTTTAGGTTTGGAATTGTTTTTACGAATTAAAGCCTTTTACATTTTTTAGAATTGCTATAATTATTTTTTTTTAATAGGTGAACCTGTGCAATTGTTGTGTGTTTTTTTCTGGTTTTTTTCCCCCTGGAGTAGCTTCTGAGCTATTTTACTAGAAGCAATCCACAGGAGGATTCTAAATAATAAATAATATTCCAAATAAGCGTATCCATGTTTTGTCCACTCCAAATGAAGCACGAAGTATTTTCTGTGTCTTCTCAGTTCACCTTATTTTGTTTCATTTTCTAAACAGCCTGGTCAGCAACCTTCAAGGAATGAGAGAGATCTGCTGAGGGTGCATCAATCCTGAGTGAATTAAATGACTATTTACAGAGAAAAGGAGAGCGAATCTTCCGCGGTGCACACAGGACAGGCATCCGAGGAGGTCAATTTCCTTTCCACGCTGTTTAAGCTTTCAAGAGCTGTGCCCGGGACTTGCCTTGAGTTACAGTGCACAGCATTAAAAAGACATTGAGAATAAACGGACAGGAAAACCTTTTTGCGACTTGAGTAATTGTCTTCCATTAGCTTCCCCTGAGAACAGCATGGATGCCACAGACTTACAGGGAAAACAATATGCTCTACAGTTAAAAAAAAAAAAGCTCATAAAATGCATTATAGATAAATTTATTTAAAAGATGCACAATTTTAAACAACTCTGCCTCTGCTCAAGACAGTGGAACAGGGGTCTCTCTGCAGCCAAAGCTCAGCATTTCTGGATGAAGAAGAAGAAGAAGAAGAGTTTGGATTTGATATCCCGCTTTTCACTACCCGAAGGAGTCTCAAAGCGGCTAACATTCTCCTTTCCCTTCCTCCCCCACAACAAACACTCTGTGAGGTGAGTGGGGCTGAGAGACTTCAGAGAAGTGTGACTAGCCCAAGGTCACCCAGCAGCTGCATGTGGAGGAGTGGAGACGCGAACCCGGTTCCCCAGATAACGAGTCTACCGCTCTTAACCACTACACCACACTGGCTCTCCAATGTGATGCAACGGTTTTCCTGGGGGTTCTACAAAAGCCTGATCTAAGGCCCATTAACCAAGGATATGAAAAAAGATTAAGGAATGAAGGTCAGCACAGTACTCTCTGTGAACTTTCCACTGGATTCAATTCCTAGACGGGTGGAGAGAATAATTGCAAAATTAAGTCCAAAATGAATGGACTTGCCGACCACCCATCATTTTTAGTGACGCTGGGGAAAAAAATCTGTGCTGGAAATATGAATCCTTGTTGCTGTAATAAGCATGTTCCATCTTGATTCAGCTACAGAACCTTTTTAACTAGAACAGATATCTGTAGCACTTGCCCCCTGCCTCTGTCCTGTCAGTCGGCATGGGGCAGAAATTAGATTCCGTTTGCCTTTAAATGTGAACATACCTCATTTTCACTTTCCGCAGCAATCTGTGAACTGAAACATCGCCTTCCTTTTAAATTTTCACAACTCTGAATTTTACAATCTAGTTCTCCAACCAACCTATGTTTGAACAATTCCATTTTTTAGCGGAAAGCCTTCATAAAAATGAGCATATTCATGAAAACCACATCCAATATGCACGACATGGCTGGCAAAAAGGCATAATAATAATAATAATAATAATAATAATAATTAATAATAATAATAATTTATACCCTGCCCTTCCCGCCAAAGCGGCTCAAGGCGGCTAACACCATTAAAATCACAACAAAAACATAAAACAATTCAATTAAATACAGATTAAAATACAATTTAAAATTTAATTTAGACTGCAGCCTCATTTTTAAGTAGCCCACCAATCACACCAAAAGAATGAAACATCAGGGTTAAACTGAAACCAACCCAAAGGCCAGGTGGAACAGCTCCGTCTTGCAGGCCCTGCGGAAAGATGCCAAATCCTGCAGGGCCCTGTTCTCTTGTGATAGACTGTTCCACCAAGTTGGGGCCAGTACTGAGAAGGCCCTGGTCCTAGTTGAAGCCAACCTAGCATCATTGTGGCTCGGGACCTCCAAAAAGTTATTATTTGAGGACGTTAAGGTCCTACCCGGGACATACCAGGAGAGGCGGTCCCTTAGGTACGAGGGTCCTAAGCCGCATAGGGCTTTAAAGGTCAAAACCAGCACCTTAAACCTGACCCTGTACTCCACCGGGAGCCAGTGCAGATGGTAGAGCACTGGATGAATGTGGTCCTGCGGCAAAGATCCCGTGAGGAGCCTCACCACGGCATTCTGAGTCAGAACTGCATTAAAAATGTGTTTATTAGAATAAAATGGGAATAAAATGCTTGTGAATTTTCACGAAGATTTTTTTAAAATAATAATAATATTACAAATTTCTGCAGAAATGTAGAGAACTGGATTTAGGTTTGGGAAAACGGAGAAACAGAGAACTGAAAATGAGAATGTCCATTTCTTCCTTTCGGTAGGTCCATCCATCTCAAGTGGAGTTGGCACTGGGGTTTCCCCATTTACCACCCTCGTAATACAGCCACAAATTATTCTCCCCGCTCCCCGTCAGATCAATTTCAAGGAGAAAGAATTGGGCTGGGTGCATCAGTCAGTTTCCTCTGTGACACTTTTGCACACGCTGGCCAAGAAATCTGATCCACTCAATTTCTGCCTAAATCCGTGATTTTTCTTTATACGAAAATTTGCTTTAAAACATGTGTTTAAAATATGCATTTTTTAAAAATCACGGATTATTTAATGAATACAGACTTCACACACACTCTACAAACTCCAAATGATAATGCACATATTAGTAAGAATATCATATAAAGCAGTGCATCATGTTACTTGAGCCTTCCAGTATTCCCACAGGATCTTAAAGTCTAAACCTTTGACATCACATTTCATAATACCTTGAAAAAATGTATGTTATGAATCAATCTACTTTTCTTAAAGAAACACACAAATCAAAGTGCTGTCTTGCAATTATTAATTAGACATAACTGCCGGGATGGTGAGTGTCTTGTTTATTGTTTGCTTATGTTATTCACTTTTCAAAGTACAGTGGTACACCGCTAGACGAATGCTTCGCTAGACGAAAACTCGCTAGACGAAAGCATTCGTCTAGCGGGAGGCTGCCCCGCTAGACGAAAAGTCTATGGGGCTGCCTCGCAAGACGAAAAAATTTCGTCTTTTTTTTTTCCGTTTTGCGGAGCGCGGCTCCCATTGCCGCTCCGCAAGACGAACACCCCGCTAGACGAAATTTTCGCGGGACGAATTATTTTCGTCTAGCGGGGCACCCACTGTATATGCAAATGAATCCTTGGATTTTCTAAATGCATTTCCAGTTGTATTCTCGGGTTGCAAACTTCCTTGAGTGCAACAATGTAAAAAGGTGGCACACATTTTTAAAAATATGTAATATAGCAAAGTTGAACATCTCAATTTAGGGGCAGTATATCTCAGACTTCCAGAAACCAAGGACCAACAATTGGAGAGTGCTATTGCCAAGATTTTACTTTCTTGATATCCATGATCACTGCAGATGGTGACAGCTTTCACGAAATTAAAAGACGCCTGCTTCTTGGAAGAAAAGCAATGACAAACCTAGACAGCATCTTAAAAAGCAGAGACAACACCTTGCTGACAAAGGTCCGTATAGTTAAAGCTATGGTTTTCCCAGTAGTTATGTATGGAAGTGAGAGCTGGACCATAAAGAAGACTGATGGCCAAAGAATTGATGCTTTTGAATTATGGTGCTGGAGGAGACTCTTGAGAGTCCCATGGACAGCAAGAAGACCAAACCTATCCATTCTGAAGGAAATCAGCCCTGAGTGCTCACTGGAAGGACAGATCCTGAAGCTGAGGCTCCAAGACTTTGGCCACCTCATGAGAAGAGAAGACTCCCTGGAAAGACCTGATGTTGGGAAAGATGGAGGGCACAAGGAGAAGGGGCCGACAGAGGACGAGGTGGTTGGACAGTGTTCTTGAAGCTACCAACATGAATCTGACCAAACTGAGGGAAGCAATGGAAGACAGGCGTGCCTGGCGTGCTTTGGTCCACGGCATCACGAAGAGTCGGACACGACTAAACGACTAAACAACAGCATTGCCAACTCGCTCCGCTGTTGAGCTTCCATGTGACAAGCATTTTGCTGGTCCCTGGCAGAGACATGCTGCTAGGTGAGACATTTGGACCCCAAAGTGGCTTCCATTAATGGAAGGTTTCCACTGATGCTGCATCCAAGGGATCTCAAAAATAGTTTAGAAACAAGCAAGTGAAATTGTTAAACATGCACTGGGGGGAACTGAGACAGCTCCATCTTTATCAGTGCCTGTGTTGCACACATGTGTCGGAATTTAAGATCAAATGCCAACTTTCAGAGACTCGGGGTGTGTTTTTTAACACCTTCTAAGGAACAGTTTAAAGAAACATATCTAGCAGAGTGGGAGACACAAGGAGTGTTAGCTGAGTGTCTTGCTGGCGGCAACTCGCTGGATAACAAATATTCTTGGGGGATATAAAGGAAAAGGCAGCCTGTGTGTGATATCAGCCACTCTAAGCCTCTGGGCATCAGCAAACACACAAAACGTAACCGGCTGTGCATTCACACAAACAATGCTCTTCTGCATTTTTCACAATATCAAATATTTCTCTTGTACATGATCAACACATACAGTTCAATAAAGTAGACAGAAGTCCCAATAGAGCAGTTCATTCATAAAGTCTATATAACCTTATATTGCAACAGTTGTTGTTTACTGCAGCAACCACTAAGTCATAAGATCCATAAACTTGATATACTACATTCGGTATGTACACCTATGGTACAATTGTTTATATTATTCTTATTTGTCAAAATATGTTGAAATACGACATTGTATTCATTTATACTATTTAGAACATGTACAACTGATGAAGCCCAGAAGGGTGAAACAAGGCATTATTCTGGAAATCCTTGTCAAAATTCTGTGGAACTGTAGCAAGCTCCCATTTGGATTTTATGAATATACAAAGACATATGGGAACAGAAACTAGCAAATATTGGACTTTATGAATGAACTGATCTATTGGGACTTCTGTTTATTTTGTTGAACTTTATGTGTTGATCATGTACAAGAGAAATATTTGATGATGTGAAAAATACAGAAGAGCATTTTTTAATGTGAATAATGCACAGCCGGTTACGTTTTGTGTGTTTGTTGAATGTATTTCACGTAATGCCAGGTTTGATGTTGTCTGGGCATCAGCAGTCAGTTCTGTCTGTGGAAGGCAGCTAGACTGTTAACTGCTCTCCCCATGCCCCATCTGCATCCTGCTCTCCCTTTCTGACTGGCTCATGGAATAGCAGTCCTGTGCCACTGAACACTGGCTTCAGAAGAACCACAGTGGGAGAGGGTGATTGCCTTTGCACCTGCTTGTGGGCTTCCTGGGAATAGGAATGATAGGAATAGGAATAGTTTTATTGGCCAAGTACCAACATACTTGGAATTTTGCTTCGGCTACATTGCAATAGAAACGTACCTTATACAACACTATTCCACTCACAATACAATAACACAGCAAAGGAACCCCACCCATAACTGGCCTCCCCTTCCGCTACATAACTACGTATTTAACAATTTAATGGCGCAAGGGAAGAAACAGTTCCTGTGCCTAGCCGTTTTTGTATATAAAGCCCTGTAGTGACATGCAGATGGAAGTAAATCAAACAGATGATGACCGGGATGCAAAGGATCTGCGACAATTCCCTCTGCTCTCTTCCTAACTCGGGTAGCATAAAGTGTCTCTATTGAAGGCAAGCTGTCACCAATTACCCTTTCTGCAATTCTTAGTGCTTGTTGGAGCATTTTCTTGTCCATCTTGGAGGCTGTGCTGTACCAAGCAGTAATAGATCAGATGGAGGCATCCGATTGGCAGCTATGGGGGAACAAACGTGGGTGGGAAGGTACCTGGCTTGGGGAAGGAAGGGTTCTGGCAGGGCCCTAGAGCCTCCCACCTCCTTCCAAAGGTGGAAAAGTGCTAACTAGGCTTTGGGAAGGAGTTGGTTGGGGGGGAGACTCTAGGAGCCTGTCAGAGCCTCATGCCTCCTTCCCAAAGCCCAGTGCCTTGCTTACCTGCCCCCTTGGCTCAGTGGGAAAACCTATTGAAATAAACTCAGCGTAGAGCCATCAGTTTTCTTGGGTTTATTTCAACTCATAGTAAATACAGTCAGTCATCCAAAACAGTGGGCTGAAAATGCCCCAACAAGTTAGAACCAAACCAGGCGCTCACCAGAATCTGGTGCTCTGGGTGGCTCTTCCAGTATGGCATGCTAGGGAAGCACACAGCCATCCTGATGCCAACATGGCCAAGGATTTGGTGAACATTTGAATGGGGCAGCGGTTCCAAATGTTAGCTCCCTGCCTCTCAACCAGGCCCAGCCTCAGCTAAAGTCATGTACGGCTGGTTTGTATTCCAACCTGAGAAATTCTGAATTTTAGTAACATCACTAGTCTGGACACACAATGCAAACACCACAGCCTTAGCCTGGGGTTGGGGAATCATTTGCACCCAAGGGCCAAATTCCTTTCTGGGAAACCTTCCAGGGGCCATATGCTAGCATTGGTTGGGGCCAGAGGCAAAAGCAGGAGGCACAGGACATGCAGATTCTATTTCTGTACAGGAGGCTCGTTTCTACACACATGGACACACAGACAGACAGACACACACACACACACAAAAGATGTCTTTAGTGTTCAAGAGCACTTTCCAGCCAAGCAAAAGCACTCGAGGCTGAAAAGTAGGGCCAATAGATGGTGTGGCTGGGAGAGTTCTGGGGGCCTGCAGAGAAGCCTGAGGATCATATTTGGCCCCTGGCCTGACGTTCTCCACCCCTGTGGCTGTTGTTAATCTTCTCCCCCAGAGGAGAATGTCAGAGTAATTCTTGTGGGTGTTTTTTTGTTTTTTTTTTTTTTTTTTAAAGATGTTTCCCTTTAAGGCACAGATGCCCAGGAAATGCAAGGTCCCCCTTTGTGTTTTCGCTAAAGAAAAGGATAAATTATATATCAAATGGCATGTCATAGTTCTCCGGTCTACGAGGAGTTGAGACGAATTAAACAATCTTGCTTTGTAAAGGACCCCAGGCTAGATTCCGGCAGAAATTCCACAGGGGGGGGAGTACTTCATCTGGCAAGTCTCTTACATCCATCCTCAAAGCGATTTTCAGATTTTCAGCCCTTGCTGGGCTGTGCATCAAGGATTCCCTGTCTGAGGCTACTGAGTAGGATACCGTTCACTGCACATTGTTTCAACACATGCATGGCAAACATATGCCCATGTTGTCTGTACACCAGCTGGCCCATATATCTTCAGAAAAAAGACAGCTTGTGTATATGTTAAAGATGAGAGTGATCACCATCTGGTGGGTACAAGAAAATACGTTACTACAGTAGGAATCCTTATCCCATGTGTAGGCACCTTTCTCAGCCTGAGGGCCACATTCCATTCTAAACAACTTTCTGGGGGCCAAATGCCAGCCAGGAAGGGGGGCAGGAAGGAAAAGTACGGTGGTGAAACGGGTGTGAATTTTTCCCTTTGTACAGCAGGCTGGCTTACATAAACACACACAAATACACAGCTTTCTACTCTCCTGCATCCATACAAGCAAGAGGCATTATCAGAGTTCAATGACAGCCTCTGTGAGTGTCGTAGAAACCAGCCTATTGTACAATGGCAAAACACACACACACACACACACACACACACACAAACATTTTCTGAATTTTGTAGGATACCATTGTATTTCAAGCTGCAAATTGTTTTCGGAAAGTGCAGATTGGTTAGGCTCACCTTTCCATGCAAACTGAATCAAATTTATACATGGAAGTCCCCCGGCCATATGTTTTATACCAAGAGGTGTAGGTGTGTGTGTGTGTGTGTGTGAGAGAGAGAGAGAGAGAGAGAGAGAGAGAGAGAGAGAAGCTATCAGTGCTGTCAAGTATCCCGTTTTCCCCGGATTCTCCCTTATTTTAAGCAGTTCCTGCTGCTCTCCCTTATTTTTTATTTCCCTTAAATTTCCCGTTTTAATGGAAGCAGCTCCTCCCCTGCTGGCCAGGGACTGGGTGGGAAGACCTCGCCTACTTGGAGAGAAAAGCCTCAGCCCTCAAGCAAGTGGGAGCCATTTCCCGTGCTTACAGGGGGGTGTATTCCTCCCCCTGCATCAGCCCCCTATCTGTTGCCGCTGAGCCCCTCAGCCGGCCAATAGGGTTAGCTGGCGGGCGGAGCCTGGCTGCCTTTGAGCAGCTGCTGCTTCCTGTCCTGTTTTGATGGGATCAGACAAGACGACGATGGGGCTCCATTGCGCGGAGCACATGGCTGCCCTCCTCTTTGCTGGCTGCCCTCCTCTATGCTCCCACTCCAGCCCGAGCCTGCTTGGAGTTACATTGCTGCTCTGCTCACTTTTGCTTCTGGCTCCGCCCACCACTGACATGTGACTGTCCCCGGGATAGGTGAGACTGCTGATCCCTTATTTTCAAATCCGAAACTTGACAGCTATGGAAGCTATCCAGACCGATTTTCTGTGCCAAGCATGGAGTTCATATAGCAAAACCACCTTCCTCCTTGCTGGTAGGATTGGTGGAGATTTGGATACCCTGGCAGTTCTGCCACTTCATGAAATCCTTCTGTTGCCCAGCTGGAGCTAAAACTGGGCCCTGAGTTGTTTGCTTTCTTCTTGTTGCTGGCCTGTTCCCTCATGTTTGACTTGCTCACAGACCTTGCCATGCAAATCCCAGGAGTCATCTTCCACTCTCTCCTGCCCCCCCCCCTCCATCTCCTGTTTAAGTATGCTGTCTGGTTTCCAATCTTCTTTTGGATTAAATAAGATAGACTCTTGAGCTTCTTATCTTTGATAGGAATGATGTTTATAAGAACAAAAAAGAGGGGGGGAATACAGTGTGTGGAGTGGACTTAAAAAAGAAACAGCAAAGTAATTTTTTGGGGGGGAGGAGAAGAGGGGCAGGAAAGATGGACGATGTAACCTGTTTCAATTTGTGTTTGGAATGTTTGGAGTTGACATTCGTTCAGAGCTGACATGATTACAAATTTCAAGTTTTAATCATTCTTGGCTAAGAGCCAGGCTGGGAGTGGAAAGTTCGTCTGAGGAGCCACACTTGGAACAAAAAGAAAACTTGGGAAGAGCATCCCAATTAAGACAAAAGGCACTAATTGAATAATTGGCGCCATTAATTTATTAACTCCCGATTAACAATGTAGATCAGACTTTTAATTGGAGCCACCCCATGTAAAAGGATCTTTGGGTGTGCGTGCTGGTGGTGTTAATTTATAACAATCTGCCCAACCCAGAGCCTCATGGGTGCTCCATTGCAAAGGATAGACTTCCTCTCTTAAAATGCATAGGAGAAACATAGGAATTTGCCTTGTAGCGAGTCATATTATTAGTGCATCTCGCTCAACAGTGTCAAAATTGACCAGGATAAGCTCTCCAGACTTTCAGACATGAGTCTTTCCTAGCCCTATGTGGAGAAACCAGGATATGAACCTGGGACCCTTTGCATGCAAAACACATGCTCTCCCACTGAGCTACGATCCTTCCTGGGTGTAATGTGTGCGCATGCCTGAGCTCCCAACCTTGTGTTAAAAAACAAAACAGGGGAAGGGCATAGTACAGTTTAAAGTAGGGGCAAGGAATCTGTGGCACTCCAGATGTTTTTGGACAACCCCTCCCATAATCCCTGTCCATTGGCTGTGCTGGATGGGGGCAATGGGAGAGTCAGAGTCCAAAAAAATAGAGCAGTGGTGGCCAAACTTGGCCCTCCAGCTGTTTTTGGACTACAACCCCCATCATCCCTAGTTAACAGGACCAGTGGTCAGGGATGGTGGGAATTGTAGTCCCAAAACAGCTGGAGGGCCAAGTTTGGCCACCACTGATCTAGAGGGTCACAGGTTCCTCATCCCTAAAAAAAAAAAAGAACACATAAAATTTGGTCTTCCTTTACCTACTTCTGTGATGCTACACCAGACAAGCTAGTTCTGGATCCTGGAAGAATCTTGGAGATACCATGGATGGAACCTGGAATCTTCTGCATCCAAGACAAATGTTTTACCACTGAGCTACAGCCTTTCCCCAAAAAGAATTAAATCAATCCAAACAAGTAAGTCAAAACAATCATGCAGGAATTACATTGCTCCGGCGGGAAGGTAAACGGCGTTTCCGTGCACTGCTTGGTTCGCCAGAAAGCAGCTTTGTCATGCTGGCCACATGACCCGGAAGCTGTCTGAGGACAAACGCCGGCTCCCTTGGCCTATAGAGCGAGATGAGCGCTGCAACCCCAGAGTCGGACACGACTGGACCTAATGGTCAGGGGTCCCTTTACCTTTACCTTTAACAAACAAACAACAAAAGCCAACACCATAAAACAAAGTTTTAGACTCTCCAACCTCTGTGAAAATCATGACTGGAAGAAGACAAAGAGAACAGAGGTACTTTCCTTAGGCAAAATCCTAACTCCAAACAGCACTCAGAATAAAAGGCGGCAGCATCCGGAAGTCAGAAGCAAACTGGGAGATGGAGTTGAAAATGATGCCGCCGCCATGGGCCTCCTGTGTTGTGCCTGTTTTTTCACATGAAGTGACAGCTCAAGTGTGAAAGACTCCAGCATGCTTCAAAGGCCGCAGTTGCAACTTGCAGTTCTCACCTGCCACCACCTCAAACACAATCCCTTCTAATGAAACCGGGCCAAGCAGCTGTGACCCATCCCAGTTGTGTATCACAGTTCTTGTCGCTGCTGCAAAATCCAGCTCGCCTCTTCTGCTCAAAGAACACCCGGAGCAGCATGTGGCCAGCCTCGCAAAGCAACCCGCAAAGGTGACTAGTCTGTAAGCATCTTTTCCGGCCTGCTAAGAGGGTAGAAGGCTCTGTTTCCATGCTAGAGGAGGGAAAACTCCCTCTTCTTTGTCCACTGTGGAAATGAAGGATGAAGGAGGAATGAGTTTAGTACAATGGTACCTCGGGTTAAGAATTTAATTCATTCTGGAGGTCCGTTCTTAACCTGAGGTGCCACTTTAGCTAACGGGGCCTCCCGCTGCCGCCATGCTGCTGCCGCACGATTTCTGTTCTCGTCCTGAAGCAAAGTTCTAACCCGAGGTACTATTTCTGGGTTAGCGGAGTCTGTAACCTGAAGTGTCTGTAACCTGAAGCATCTGTAACCCGAGGTACCACTGTATTTGCTTTTTGCAGCTGATGACCCCCATCTCACATGCCCAAACTTGCCCGCATACAGGAGCGCAACTGCCAGGCAGTGTCACACACTTCTCTGGATTTTTTGATACACTTTCAGGGCATATAAAATGCACTCAAAATGCATGTTTTATGGAAGAATGTGCTGAAAAGTACATGTTTTACACAAAAATGCACGTTTACTTATAAAAAGTGCATATAAAAAATGAACAGTGCAAATGTTGGCATTTTGTACAATCTTTCACAAAATGGGATGGAAAGGACCAGTGACTGAGCCCCAGTGAGACTTGAAACAGGATGGAATTAGGCTGCTCAGTTCATGTCTTAGGGCAGGGATGGGAAATCCATTATCCAGATGTCGATGGATTCCATTTCTTCTCCACCCAGCATGGCTAATAAGAGATTATGGGAGTTGTGGTCCAATAACATCCTGAGGATAACACGCTGGGAACGGCTGAGCTAGAAAGTTCAAGGTTAGTTGGACAGGGGCGTTAATTTCCCCATTCCACATCTGAAGCTCAAAAAATATTCTCATCTGGTTGTTGTTGTTTTTAATCCTGGACTTCAAAAAGTTATTTCAAGGCAGCCCAGCTGACTCACCCTTCAAGGTGCTCTGTCCCCTAGAAGCACACATCTATCCTGGTAGGCATGGCCACATTTCAATTCATGCTCGATGTCTCACAGACTCCAATGAGAGTTATTGGCATCAGCTGAGTGACTGGCACTTCCGACCCCAAAGTCAAGTAGAATTGAAAACATATTGACCTTTACCGCTGGCCCAGTGCCTCATTACAGAACATACACATTGCATTACATTAACGAGCTTTTTGAGCAAACGCCATTGCTTGTGGTCCTCAGCCCACAAGAGCACAGTGGTTTGAAGAACAAAGAACTTGGCCATTAAGGAAGACTAGAATGGCATCTGGGCTGTACCAAGTCAGTGACTGAATGGCAACTAGCCTAAGCCGTGCCCCCTGAACACAGTAATTATTTTAAATGCACATTTTGCTGAATTGTGCAATGCAGTTCTCCAACACACACACACACACACACACACACACCCCACACCATGTGCACACAAATGCTGGTGGGGGAAAAACACACATAAGGGGAAAGAGCATACAATAATGTATATATTACTGAAAATAATGAAAAGAAATGCAATGGCTATTAGTCCATGTTGCTGTAGTTACCTCCAGGATCAGAGCCACCATGACTCTGAAAATCAGATGCTCTTGTATTCATGTCCCATTGGTAGGATATCTGGTTGGACATGGTGAGTACACAATGCTGGACTGATCCAGCAGGACTCTTAAGTTCCCGAGAATATGTGGAGCTAGAAATCCTACCCTGTGTACTGCTTGCTCAATTGCAGTTGCTTCCAGACCTTTGCTGAAGCAACTTCCTAATCTGCTGCATTTTGGTACCAATATCCAGTGTGAATTTCCCCAGCTTGGAGCTGTCCATGGTCCTATCTCCTTCCTGGTTCCTCCTGCAGACAAGCAACATGGACATACATAGACACATACCAGGGCAAAGTGTCCATCAAGTGCCCATCAAAATTCATATATTAGTGAAAATAACACAAAAATGCATCATATTAGAGGAAATAACTTTGCAAAAAATGCAAACAAACGAAAATGCTAATGAATTTTCAGGAGGGGGTTTTAAATATAGATCCAGTTACAGGTAGGTAGCCGTGTTGGTCTGCCATAGTAAAAAAAAATAAAAATTAAAAATTAAAAAATCCTTCCAGTAGCACCTTAGAGACCAACTAAGTTTGTTCTTGGTATGAGCTTTCGTGTGCATGCACACTATCTGAAGAAGTGTGCATGCACATGAAAGCTTATACCAAGAACAAACTTAGTTGGTCTCTAAGGTGCTACTGGAAGGATCTTTTATTTTTTATTTTGTTTTAAATATAGATGATAGATTAGATAGATAGATAGAGATGATGATAGATGATAGATAGATAGATAGATAGATAGATAGATAGATAGATAGAGATGATGATAGATGATAGATAGATAGATAGATAGATAGATAGATCTCAAATGGATGTGGAGAACTGAACTTAAAGAATGGGAAATAAGAAACTAGGAGACATTGAACTTGACAAGTTTCCCCATCCCTACATTTCACCAACACTGTGATTGCTTCACAAGCCCCCCGGCATTATCAACATCATCATTAGTAATTGGGACTGTAAGCTACAATCAGTTTAATTAGTAGACTTTTTTTTCTTTTAAAAAAATCTTTCCATCAGCTAATTGCTGGGGTCAATTTAATTGTTGAAGGCTAATTTTAATTGACAAGGCCTCCACTTCATGGAGCTCACCTGCTTGTCTCAGTTCTGATGTGTCACTTTAGGAACACAGGAAGCTGCCTGAGACTACAGCAGTCTGTTTCTCCCAGAAACACCATCTAGTTTTTCCCATCTAGTGCAGTGATGGAGAAAGCTGTGGCCCTCCAAATGTTGCTGACAATTGGCCATACTGGCTGGGGCACATCTGGAGGGCCACAGCTTCCCCATCCCTGATCAAGTGACTCTGCTCTAGGGCAGAGCTTTCCAGACCGTGTGTCGTGACCCATTAGTGTGTCAGCCACAGGCTATCACTTGCTGGTCGCCTGCTACATGATCCTTTTAATTAAGAGTAGAAAAGAAGAGCCCTGCTGGCTCTGTCCAATGGCCCATCCAACATTCTGTTTTCAAAGATGCTTAGAGGAAGCCCACAAGCTTTCCCTCTGCTATTCTAGGCAACTGGTATTCAGGGAGCATCCTGCTGCCAACAGTGGCAGGAAATGCCAGGAAATGAATATGGCACATCCTGCACAGAAACCACTGAACTACAGTCCCCTTCTTGCATAGTTTAACAGGTCCATCGCTGAGGTCCTTCTGGCAGTTCCCTCGCTGTGAGAAGCCAAGTTACAGAGAACAAGGCAGAGGGCCTTCTCGGTAGTGGCACCCGCCCTATGGAACGCCCTCCCACCAGATGTCAAAGAGAAAAACAACTACCAGACTTTTAAAGAGGGGCTATGGGTCTGCTTTTAAGAAGTGTGCATGCACACGAAAGCTCATACCAAGAACAAACTTAGTTGGTCTCTAAGGTGCTACTGGAAAGAATTTTTTATTTTTATTTTGTTTTGACTATGGCAGACCAACACGGCTACCCACCTGTAACCAGACTTTTAAAAGACATCTGAAGGCGGCCCTGTTTAGGGAAGCTTTTAACGTTTGATGGACTATTGTATTTTAATATTCTGTTGGAAGGCGCCCAACAGAAACCTAGCCAGATGGGCGGGGTATAAATTATTATTATTATTATTTACTGAATTAAAAGGTAAGTGATTCATTTCTTTATCTACCATAGGGATGGACAACCAAATGGCCCTCCAGATGTTGGGCCCCAGCTCTAGCAAACATAGGTGGTGTTCAGGGATGAGGGGAATTCTACTCTGTCAACGTCCGAAAGGCCACAGGTTCCTGATCCCCAAAGATACACTCCTAACCTCAATGGCTCCCCAGACCATTTGCCAATCAGCTGACTACTCTGCCAATAATTACTTGTTACTATTCACCCATTGCCAATTCATTGTAAAAGCTCCTGTGCAACCTTCCAATTAATCCCCCCCTGGTCTCATTAATCTTGCCATTTCACAGAAGGGGAACTGAAGCTAAGATGAAGTCGTGTGATCACAGACTCATATCACAAACCCACTGGCCCTAGACTAACACACTATCCTCTGAAATATCCTGGTTTACAGAGTCTTCCAGCTTTTGAACAGTATTTAGGAGGACTTCTCCACCAGAGATCTGGTCAGACCCAGGCATCATATCCTTTGAGCTAACATGGCAGCTTCCTGGAACAGGGGCTATGGGTCTGCTGCTCTGCAGTGCCACCAATGCAGATGGCCAGGGAATGGTATTGCATTGATCAGACAATAAGCAAGGCCAATAATGGCCAGTCTTGTCCCAGAGAGCTTGTGATATCTTTATACCGAACAACTCATTGTGGATCGAATAACTTTTAGGTTGTCCATCCCTCCACAACCACCAACCTCAACAAGTCTACTGCAATGTAAATTAGTGATCAAATAAATCTGACGCCCCCCCCTTTTTTTTGGAAGTCTAGCCAGTTCTTTAACCTTTACTGAATGTTGAGGAGAGCCAAACTATATTGATTTTAATAGCATGGCTTGCAAGACTGTTTCTCAACTCTGACTGCCTCTCGCTCTTTCAGGGTTTATAAATCTCTTTGCACAGCCCGGCAAAAGCATTAGGGTAGTTCAGCTCTGATTATGAACTTACCTAGAAATTGCTAAAGTACCCTGGGAACATAAATATGGGAGGAGAGAACAGAAGCCGGGCCAAGCTGGTAACGAGTGTAAAAAAGAAAAGAAAAGAAAGGATTTTGAACGCTGAGTTCTTTCAATGCCACATCAACATCAGGGTGGCATCTATCAACTGGTGTTCTTTTGAGACAGGAATGGGGAAGCTGTGGTTCTCCAGATGTTGTGGGATTCCAATTCTCATCAGTGCTTAAGGCACAACATCCTGGGAATCACAGGAAATGCAATTTTCCCAAGGGCTAGTGGCCCTCCAATTTTTTTTAAAATAAAACTTTATTTATTATTTACTTCAAAATTACAAAAAGTTACTGTATTAATGAAATACACAGCACAAATAATAACAAACATAAATTTAAAATCCCTCAAATGAAATTAATACGCAATAATCTCTTCATATTCTAAATCAAAATTTAAAATTTGACTTCAAATTGCTTGTACAACGGTTCTCTTAACATAAAACTCATTACTTTGCTCTATCTTTTATTTTAATTCTCTCATTCTTTAAAGAACAAAATTGTATCTCTTACATTGACATATAATTTAAGTATCCCTCCAAAAATTGTTAGATTCCAACTCCCATAAGCCCCAACCAGCATGACCAGGGACTCAGAAATTATACACACCACTCTAATTCCATCCTCCCTAGCTAGGCTCTCACTCTGGATCTCGTATGTTCTTTCCAGCCCTATTTCTCACATTGGGTAAAATTCTTCACCCCAGTCTCTCACCCTAACACTATTAATTTTCAAAAACAGAGAAGTTTGCCCTTGATGCTCCCATAGGAGTACACCCAAAGGGATGGCTTCTCTTTGGTATCTCCCAAGTCTGCTCTCTAAAGAGCCTTTCACCACAAGCCTTTCGCCCACAAGCTGTTTCTCCAAAATGCATAGTTAAAAAGAGGGCTACCAGAGGAACTTTTAAGCACATAGATGCAGAGCTGCAAACTCAACCCCCCTTGCAATATGATACGGTGAGGGACAATCCAGATGCTGTAACTACAAATTATTGGCTGAGCTATCAGAAGTTAGATCCAAATGAAATAGGTAGCCCTCTCCCGAGAATCAAAAAGGATACTAACACCATTGAATGGGTTCCCACTGATAAGAGGAATGGAAGCGGGTTGTTTTTTTTTTTAATAGACAAAAATGGGTACCTGGACAAAGTGGAAATGACAAGCACAGAGCCTTAAAGGAATTGGGGCTAAAACTGATGTCATGGAACATAGCAGGTTGGCATTCAAAGCTGAATAATAAAAAGCTGCTGAACTATTTCGAGCAATTTGATATTAATCTGCTACAAGAAACATGGCAAAATGACTCTATAATGTCCCTCATTGGCAGCCACTCCCTCAATGAAAGGTGGTAGGGCCAGTGGGGGCCTAGCATGTTTCATTTCCACAAAGTTGAATGCAACTACAACAGCCATGATTCTATGTAACTCGTTTGCAACTGCTGTCTTGGCTTTAGTTTTGAAAGTATGTTTAATGCTGATTAGCATCTCTATACCACCTTGTCAAAAAAGACATCTACTGTACATACTATCTGGACAGAACTAGAGAATTATACAGAATCCCTGGAATCCCTATATCCTAATGCAGTGTTTATCATTGCAGGGGATTTTAACGCACGTGTGGGATTCAACGATGTAAATTTGTACACTCATTACAATCAGATTCTGGAACCAGATATTTACTTAGCTGGAGGTACCTTCCATTTGTCTAAAGATCATAGATGCAATTATTCAGGGCTTTGTTTAGCCCAAGTTGTAAGGCGGAGGGACTTGTTAATATTAAAAGGGGGATCAGCCTGCAGAATATACCCACTTTACAAAGCATGGAGGCAGTGTGATAGATTATATTGTGATCTCACCATTTGCATATAAGTTTATCATGGAGTTTGAAGTGGGCCATAATACTGAAAGTGATCATTTACCTCAAACAATGGTACGAGTAGGCCCAATATTTAACAATTCTTCCCCCAAAACTCAATTTATCTCTAGCACCAACTTAGGTGCGACTGCAGGCAACAGAATTAAATGGACACCAGTACTCAATCTAGCGCCGACTCATGTTCTTCATACAGATGACTTAAGGGCGATTCACACGGCTATCATCTCAGCTATGTCTGCTGCTGAGGCTATGGATTTATTTAAGATCTTGACTGACAGGTTGCAAGACAACTTGAGAACTGAGATCAAGAACAGTGGCTCAAGTAGATCAATGGGATCCTCCAGGTGGTTCGACCAAGAGTGAAAGCAGGCTAAAAGCCAGCTGAATTGAGTTTACCATAAATATAGGAACACTAATTTACCCCTCTTGATTAATGAATATGATTCCCTCAGACGGAAGTATAAACTTCTGCTAAGGTGGAAAAAAACAGAAAGCAGAAAAACATGCTTGGCATATCTTAATAAAGGCCTCTCATGATAAGGACACCGGCCTCTTCTGGCATACAATATCAGGTCTGCTGGAGAATGCTTGTAATGTTCCAGTGTGTACTCTTGGACCCAATGAATGGTTGCAGTATTATCATTCACTCTAACATGGGTAGTATGATGAGGTCAACCAAATAACAGAATATTTGGAAAACTTACCAGATTGGCCTCCAGGATCTATAACTGAGGCTAATAACCTTATTTCACAGTTAAAGAATAATAAAGCACCAGGCATAGACTATTTGCCCCCAGAACTGTTGAAATCTAACATTGATTGGTGGGCTTCCCTGCTGGTGCCAATATTCTCATTTATTGATTCATTCAGGTAATTTCCTGAGGTTTGGGCCACAACAGTAGTCATTCTTTTGTTCAAAAAGGGCCTTACATCTGATCCGGCTAGTTATAGACCAATTACTTTGCTACCTGTAACTAGCAAATTATATGCAAAGCATCTTTACAATGAGCTAGTTGATTGGATAACTGATGAAGCTATTCTTGCTGGAGAGCAAGCAGGTTTTAGACAAGGCAGATCCACTATAGACCATTGCTTTGTACTAGCCCATTTTATAGATAAGTATGTTAAGAAACCAGGTGGTGTGCTGTATGTAGCTTTCATTGACCTGAAAGTTGCATTCGATTCAATCTCTTGAGTAAGACTGTGGGGTAAGTTGAACTCTTCAAGTATAGCTAAAAGATTATTTTTCTTGATTAAACGTCTATATAAAAACCCTGTGCTGAAAGTGCGTTGCTCTACAAATGGGCAGCTCACAGGATCCGTACCAGTCACAAAGGGAGTTAAGCAGGGTTGTATCCTAGCTCCCGCACTGCTTAAGTTATATATAAATGATATTGTCCAGAGTTTAACATCCCCAGAGTATCATGTCCCTAAATTGGCCCCGAAAGCCATCTCTATATTATTATATACAGATGATGCGGTACTTCTATCACAAACAAAAGTGGGCCTTAAAAGATTGATGAGGACGTGCTCAGGATACTGCCAAAGAAAACTGCTGGCTGTGAATTACAATAAAACTGAAGCCATGGTGTTTTCAAGAAACTATAGGGCCCATAGATGGTATATGGATAATCAGTTGATTGAACAAGTTGAAAGTCTTTAAATACCTTGGCCTTATTTTTTCAGTCAACAGGGTCGTGGGGAGCACATCAGAAATGCGCAAAGGAAAAGGCGTCTCAAAGCCCCGCTTTTTCCTTACAAAAGGTAGCAATCACATACCAACAGCACTCAAAGTGTTAAAAGCTAAACCCCAAGCACAGTTTATGGGGCTCACATTTGGACAGGCGCTCACCTTGGAACTACAGAAGCTGTTCAATCTAAGTTCCTATGGCAATTTTTTTCTGCTCCATCCTGTGTTCCAAATGCTTCATTGCGCTTCGAGGCCAATCTCCCCTCTGTTGAATTACGGACTTGGTGTAGGACATTTAATTATTGGCTTCGGCTAAATTTAAACCCCACCGGTCTACTACCCTTAGTATGGCAAGGTTGTCATGGGAGCACTTGGACTAAAATTGTCAACCAAAAGCTTTACTTTTTTGGTTTATCACCACAACCGTTATTAGCACTGGGCTATAGTAAAGCAAATAATTTAATTAGACAGTGCCTGTATGATATCGAGCGACAGAATACCGGTAATTTGGCCATGATAAGGAAATTTTGTCCATGGTATGATTATTTCCCACCTAGTCATTTTGACACAATGGCACCCCATTTCCTAATTTAACAATTCCAGAATATAGACGTGCTTTCACTTACACAAGATTAAATATACTGCCTTCAGCTGCACTTGAGGGTCGATTTCAAAAAATTCCACTGGAAAAACAGTTCTGTCCCTGTGGAGACGGCAATATTGAACCAGTTGTTCATGTGCTTCTCACTTGCACTCTTTATAAAGATCTGAAGAGTGAGGTTCTTACCCTTCTTCTAATATGCATACCAGGTCACTCAACCATTGCTACTGTGTCCTTTCTTCCAGCAGATCAAGATAATCAGGTGACAGCAAAAACTGCAAAAATGTTTAGCAGGGGAAATTAGAATAAGTTTTTACCTCTATCGTCAGTACATTTTATTTTATTGCTATGGCTGGGGGCTGATGAAAATAAAGATTCTTCTGATTCTGAGCCTCACCAGTGGGTCTGTAGCCAGGGGCCATTTCACATACTCTACATTTGACTGCTGAACTCACCCCAGTACTGATCTCTGTGGGGCTGTGTCCCTTCTTGCAGGAGCACTTGCAATCAGTCTGCTGCTCCCCCATCTCCTGTTGGAGTAACCGGCTCCAACAGCTCATGAAGGTCGTGAGGATTTTGAGGAATTGCAGAAGGTTCAGGGCTGAAGAAGCGATAGGCAGCTAGAGGAGCAAAGGCGGCCGAAGCAGCAGAAGATGGCCGAAAATAAATGAGACTGCAGTCTAAGCTTGTAGTGCACTCACTGGTAGCGAGCGAGCTCTCCGTCACCTCAAACAGAGGCAGGGGCTATTTATTAGCTATTCGTACAACGCCATCAGTATAACATTAACCAATAACAACTCAGCATAACAAGCCCTTCCGAGCGGGAAACAGCCTCAAGAACTGTTAACCTAGAGAAGAAGAAGAAGAAGAGTTTGGATTTGATATCCCGCTTTTTACTACCCGAAGGAGTCTCAAAGCGGCTAACATTCTCCTTTCCCTTCCTCCCCCACAACAAACACTCTGTGAGGTGAGTGGGGCTGAGAGACTTCAGAGAAGTGTGACTAGCCCAAGGTCACCCAGCAGCTGCATGTGGAGGAGCGGAGACGCGAACCCGGTTCCCCAGATAACGAGTCTGCCGCTCCTAACCACTACACCACACTGGCTTCCTGGCGCGCTTTTGCTGGAGCGGAGGGATCCCGACTACAGCTCTGTGATCCTGGCCGGATCGTCTTTTCTCTTCTTTTTCTCCTCCTGCGCGCGGCAGCACGGAAGGATCAGCACGGCAGCTGCGTGCGCGGAAGGCGCCAAAGCGTATTCCCACAACCTCCAAGTAGCGAAGGTCTAGGACCTGGTTTTCTGTCCACCTCTCCCCAGTCCCAGAAGTCCTGGCATGCATTCAATCAACAGTGACATCAAGTACAGGGGGAGTGGGGCAGAGATGGCTGGAATCATGCATCCTCTCTACAGGCTCCTGGTGTCCTAGTTGTCAGCTCCACCTCCCACCAAATGCTTGCTCTTGGCTGAGAGCCACAGAACGAGACCCTTGTGCCCTCTGTCTCAAGCAAGCCGCAAGGCTTAAACAGTGAGCACACGGAGGAGGGGGAAACAGCAGTTGCACTCTGAGGCTGAACTGGTCTAGGCAGAATGGCTCTCTCCAATCCACCCCCGCCCCAAGTGTACAGCATATGGGGTGAATGTCAAACCGACACCTCTAGGAGGGAGCGCCCAGCACTCAAATGCTTCAGAAGGCTGCACAGAACAGGCCTTATAGAATGGCTGCAGCTCCAGCCAAAAACATCAGCTGACCTCTTCCGGCCGGTTTTCACACTGTCAGCTGATTCTGTCAGCCAGTCAGCACACACTGGGTCTTTAAGCCCCTTCAGTGCCAGGCTGCATCATTAATCTGGGCAACTGGTTACTAGGAATGGTCTTCGCTTCCCTTGCCAAGCCTTCTGACCATGCCTTTCACCTTTGGCCGATTGTGACCAAACCACACTCCCCCAGTGTTATGTACTGAGTTGAATAGGATCCAAAATGCACCAGTCTGATTGGTCCTAGAACAATAGGATTGAGATTGCAGCAGTCTGACTGGTCCCAGAACAATAGGATTGAGATTGCAGCAGTCTGATTGGTCCCAGAACAATAGGATTGAGATTGCAGCAGTCTGATTGGTCCGCAGGAGCCACCCAATCCAGCTCCAGGTGGAAGTGAATCCACATTCCGATTGGCATACAGGAGTATCCCGGAATTAGCCAATCATGTGTTGCCCATTGTGTAAATAGTGTACATAAAGCAAACGTTTTGGGGGAACTGCATTTTCCTCACTACTATGAGCTGAATAAAGAGCATGAAAGTCACACTGGACTCTGAGTATATTTCACCCAGCCAGCCAGCTTGTGTAAACTCCCCAAAGGGCAGAGGGAGCCAAATGTCCGCTCAAACTAACTCCTGTTTTCCCCAACTTTATTTGGCATTTATTTCATGTTTCCCCCCACCCCCCACCCCTTACCTCCTACTTCTGCTCTTTTGCCAATAACACTTCGCAGATCATGAACATCATCTGCATTGCTAATTTCTAAGCAAATAAACGACAAACGGCTCAGAGATTCCTGGAATTATTGTTCTGATGTGATGCAGTGGTGGGAAAAACAGCAACGACTTGGTCACTAAGCACTCAGGGTTTTTTTTTTATTATTTTAGGAAAGAATGCCTTCAAAAATCTCCACCCACACCTCCAATTCTCTCTCTCTCTCTCTCTCTCTCTCTCTCTCTCTCTCTCTCTCTCTCTTTGCTTCATTCCTCCCCAGTCTCTCCCTCCTGTTGCTTTAAGCCATGGAGAAAAGTGCTGTGGTTGTGTTTCCTTTATAAGAAGCGTCAATAGAGCCCTGCCAAGCTTTAATCAACTCGCCTGGGCTGTTAGGCCAAACTGGCATAAACTTTCTTTATGAAACGAATGCCAGTTATTGAGCTTACTATTAAAAATCCAGCAAACACCCCCAGCGTCTTGAATGCAAGCATTATTTAACTATCAGTCTGGATCTAAAATATGCTAATCCACAGCGATGGAAATCCACAGCTGTCAGATCTTTCAGGCTGCAGTGATGACCTTCACAAAACGCGAGCAGGTCTGCTGTTGCTGCTGCTTAACAGAAATCTTGGAGGAATGCGGAGGGCCGGCTTTTAATTGGCAATCCCAGAGCTTCCATGTAGACAAGCCGAAACCTGCTGTGGATTGCGGGGCTACAGCTTCATACAAGGGACATAAGCGGCGTTTTTACTGAGTCAGACCAGTGGTCCATCCAGCTCAGCAGGGGCGGAGCGAGCCAACCTGCCGCCCGGGGCGGCAAACATCAAGGCACCCCTCCCCGCGCGCTTGTCGTGACATCACGACACGTGCGCAGCCTCCTGGGTGGACTGCACATGTGTGGACATGCGCAGCCCACCCAAGATGGTGGGCGCGATTGGCCGGCGCCCCTTCCGACTGGCACCGGGCCACGCCGCGCCGTGTTTTAAGGCTGCAGCGGGCGAACAGCAGCGCTGCTGTTTGCCCGCTGCAGCCATAAAACGCAGTGCGGTGCGGCGCCGGTCGGAAGGGGTGCCAGCCGATCGCGCCCGCCATCTTGGGTGGACATGAGCAGTCCGAAGAATTGATGCATTGGCATTAGGCAGGAACCTTTCAATTGTCCTCTTTTTGGTGCTTGCTGAAAACAATGACAAACCTAGACAGCATCTTAAAAAGCAGAGACATCACCTTGCCAACAAAGGTCCGTATAGTTAAAGCTATGGTTTTCCCAGTAGTGATGTGTGGAAGTGAGATCTGGACCATAAAGAAGGCTGATCACCGAAGAATTGATGCTTTTGAATTATGGTGCTGGAGGAGACTCTTGAGAGTCCCATGGACTGCCAAAAGATCAAACTTATCCATCCTTAAAGAAATCAGCCCTGAGTGCTCACTGGAAGGACAGATCCTGAAGTTGAGGCTCCAGTAATTTGGCCACCTCATGAGAAGAGAAGACTCCGTGGAAAAGACCCTGATGCTGGGAAAGATGGAGGGCACAAGGAGAAGGGGACGACAGAGGACGAGATGGTTGGACAGTGTTCTCAAAGCGACTAACATGAGTTTGGCCAAACTGCAGGAGGCAGTGAAAGATAGGACACGACTGAACAACAACAAAATAACATATACATAATAGTTCAACAAGGCAAGGTCACAAAACATGAACCCTATTATTAATAATTGCAATAATGTCAATAGGAAACTGATGTCAAAATGCGGAGTACTCAACTGGAAAAAAAGAGAAACTGAGAGAAGCTAAAATTCACCCACACCCTAGGTTGCTGCTTTGCTGAGAAATAGAGAGAGATAAAGTTTGACCATCCTTTTGCAGGGGCAAAATTCTCTCTCTGCAAATAAGAGAAACAGCAGAGACTTAATTCAGGAGCCTTGCAAACCTTTGATAAACTGTCAGAATTCTCTGACTTCTCTATTTATTTTAGAAGGAGTTGGGGGGGGGAGAGAATGCCGGGTGTCTCTTCTTGTGCCAAGTTGCTGCCTTCTGAAGCTCACTGGACGTCTCCCTTCTTTCCATCCAATTGCACCTTTGTCTGCTGCCTACAAAATGAGTATTAGTTGCAATCGGCTGCTCCTCTCCTCACTGCAGGTTTCAGTGAGAATAATAGCGAGATGCAAATACATTCAGTGGAAGATTTTGGCATTAAGCTAAGAGACGAGGTGGCTTTCTTCTTCAAAATTCCCCATAACAACATAAAGGCTGGTGATTTAGCTTTCTTGGGCTGTGGAAACTGTAGGACCCCCCCCCAAAAAAGTGCATTTTAAAGAATATAATTAATTGCTGGTTTTAGTTGCTGCAGCAAAGAAGCAGAGGACGTAAAATTTTTCAGTCGAATGCACACAAAACTCAGACTCGTGCATTCCAGAACTTACAAAATGCATTTATTTAGGAAGCTTTTACCTAAAATGTATTCCTTGCTCTGCTTGCAATTCACACTCTTTAATCAAAGCCTTACGTTCCTCTAAAGTTTCTCAAGTAGATTGATTGTTCTTTAAATCGCATGAATCAATTTGAATGGGACTCCTGCCCCCCCATCTATGGCTTCACACCAAAGAACAGAAATATAACAGGTTTTAAAGGCCCACATCTATTTTAACTTCCAGTGAAAGAGCACTGTAAAGCTGCTGCTGTAGAAGTGTAAAGGTGAGGAACCTTAGGTCTAGGAGCCAAATACAGCTTTCTAAGCCTCTTTATCTGGCCTGTGGGATACTGTCCGGACCATGTTGGAACTGCAGCAGCCAAGATCAACTCACAGGATCATAGAATTTTAGAGTTCAAGGGACCCAACGTGTCATCTAGTCCAAACTCCTGCATCACAGCTAAAGAACCCCTGACAGATGGCCACCCAACCTCTCTTTAAAACCCCCCAATGAAGGTGAGTCTACGACCTTCAGAGGTAGTCCATCCCTTTGATAACTCAAAGGTTAATTCTCTAGTAGTTCATAAGTCAGCTAACCAGGGAATAGTGGAGAAGGTGTTGCTTAGCAACCAAGCAGAGTGTCATGACATTTCCTGATGTAGCATGTGCCCTGATTGGCTGCACAAGTCTGAGGGAGTTTCTCCTCTGTATGTTTGCTCAAATGCCCTCCTGCTATGTATAAGGACTGAAGTAGGAAAGTCAAAACCTCTCTCTTCCTGTCTCCTGAAATTATTCACTGTTTTGTTCAGTTTTCTCAGTACAGTGTTATCAGGACTATGTGGGGCTACCTCGGAGGGTGAACTCAGGCCCATGCAGCAGGGAGAAGGGAATCTTAGGAAACCTTGCTGCGTGAACATAGTGTGTGGCTGCTAACTTGCCCAGGTGATATGGGGTAGAAATCACCCTCATCTATTAACGAACACCTGCCCACACTTAATTTGATTTGGTTGCACCTGACTAGTTAGTTTGTTTCGCAGATACTCAAATTGTTATATTTAATAAATATAACCTATTTATCCACAGTTGCTTGTCTTGACTCTTTTTCCTGGTGATTGGCCCTGATGGCTGGGACTGATGGGAGTTAAGAGTCCAAAAACTGAACTGTGTTCTGAACTGTGCCTGGATCTGTGGACATTTGGAAAAAGAAGGCAACTGGAAGTTTGGTTCTGGCGTCACTAGGAGAAGGATAATGGATAGAGGGGGAGTGGGGTGAAGTATTAAGTAAAATCTAAAACGGTCTGTTATGGCATTCTGAAATCGGAGGGTGAAGACTGTTAGCTGTATGTAGTTTTTCTTAATAAGAAAGGAGATATTTGAAGTTTTTATGTTATTAGCAGCAGATTAAAGAACAGAGGAGATAGTGTAGATTTGATAAGAACGATTTGTGAAGATTTATGATGATGTATTGCTAGTAAATCTAGTATAAGATGATTAAGTTTATAGACTAAGACGATTAAGATGATTGTCTAATTCTATATATATAATTGTGTTTAATTTTTAGAAGAAGAGGTTAAAAAGCAGATTAGGGGTATAAAACCGAAGGTGAAAAGGTAGGGGAAGTCAACCGTCAAGATTCAGAAATAGAAATTTTTTTTACGAGATGCTTAAATAAGAAGAAGAATCCTGGCAATGTTTGTATTTGGTTTATAATTGTATTTGTTTTGTATGTGTATAAATGTAGGTGTGGATATGGGTGTATGTTGTTATAAGGAAAAAATGCCAATAAATTCTTATTAAAAAAAAAAAAGAGTCCAAAAACATTTGGAGGGCCCCAAACCCTTGCACTAAACTATGGTCAGGGCTATGTCTGAACCAGCCCATTGTGCATTGTTGTTTTGTCATAAGTTAATAGCAACCAGACAAAAGCAGGATGTTTTTCCTGCCTGAACAAATCCTGAACTAACTTCCTAATTCTAGGAACTGCAGGAGTTTTAAAATTATTATTATTTAAAAGATCTTTGGAAAGGCAAGGGGCTGGGACCATGGTGGTCTCCGAAATGGCAATAAGCAGAACCAAATAACCCTGCTCAAGCGGGGTTTTCTGAGGTCACCTTAAAGAGGATGAAATTCTATCTCCCTCTCCTTGTGCCTTAGCTGGCTGGCTCTTCTCAGCCACTCATTTCCTGCAGGACACAAAGGCAGAAATCATGATAAATGAGTCCCTCGCACCATCCGTTTGGCCCAGTTTTACCGTGGCAGCTGAGAAAATTTATTAGAGCGCGGTTGAAAAGGAGACAGCATGTAATAACCCTTGCCTGGGAAGGATAAATAACCCGGGGGGGGGGGAGGAAAAAGCATCTACCTGCTAACTGGGAGGAAAGGTGTAAAGCTGACATGGGAGTGACAGATTGGCAACAAAGCGCTTTAGACCTGCTTGCCTCAAGTGATCAATGAATTCACCCTGTTGCCCGTTTCCAAGAGGGAGACGTAGCTGTCACTCTGCCGGGGTGCCCTTTTGGCCGGAGGAAAACTGGCCGCCTTACCTTTACCTTTGCACTTGGTGACATAAAAGCTGTATCTTGGGGAACTCTCTAGTGCAGGGGTTCTCAGGCAGTGGCCAACGAGTATATCAAAAAGGCAGGGCATCAAATGTTCTTTCCATTGGGACGATTTTGACCAGCCTCCCCTACAGAACTCCCCATGGCTGCTTTTAGGGCAGTGGTTCCAAAACTTCCCATTCTTATGGGCAGGTTGATTTAATTTAGGATTGATAAGCAAACATTGCTTGCATCATTACATCAGACCACATGGAGAAGGAGCTGGTAGTCTAACCTCTAGAAAATCACCATTGCTGTTGGACTACAACTCGTATCATCCCGGGCCATTGGCAAAGCTGGCTGAGGATGATGGGAGTTTATGTTCAACAGCATCTGGGGGGCCAGAGGATTTCGTTTCCTTTCCTCGGAGTGATTGGATAATGTGCATATGCAGAAGTGTAGTGATCTGGTTTGGTGGGGGGTGGGGGTGGCGGAGGTGTCATTATCATAGAATCATAGAATCCTAGAGTTGGAAGAGACCACAAGGGCCATCCAGTCCAACCCCCTGCCAAGCAGGAAACACCATAAAAGCATTCCTGACAGATGGCCGTCAAGCCTCCGCTTAAAGACCTCCAAAGAAGGAGACTCCACCACACTCCTTGGCAGCAAATTCCACTGTCAAACAGCTCTCATTGTCAGGAAGTTCTTCCTAATGTTTAAGTGGAATCTTCTTTCTTGTAGTTTGAATCCATTGCCCTGTGTGCGCTTCTCTGGAGCAGCAGAAAACAACCTTTCTCCCTCCTCTATATGACATCCTTTGATATATTTGAACATGGCTATCATATCACCCCTTAACCTTCTCTTCTCCAGGCTAAACATACCCAGCTCCCTAAGCCGTTCCTCATAAGGCATCGTTTCCAGGCCTTTGACCATTTTGGTTGCCCTCCTCTGGACACCTTCCAGCTTGTCAGTATCCTTCTTGAACTGTGGTGCCCAGAACTGGACACAGTATTCCAGGTGAATACTTATTTCAGCAGCAGGGTCCTTATCTCCAGCTTCCTATAGTCACCAAATCAGCACGGATGGGGAGATTTTTAGCCATGGAGAAGCCTTTTCACTCTTTGTGCTGATTGGAGCCATTCACAGTGACAGGAGGTGACTCAGTCACTGAGGATTAGCTCCTAGGCTCACTCTGGAGAAAGCATGTGGGCACAGCACAGAGGAGCCATTGTTTTGTATGCTTCAAAGCAAAGCATGTAAGAATGCTGAAAACACAAGGTGCTTCAGTTTCAAGAGAACGGAATGCCAGTTTTGTTATGTGTAATGGAACTTCAAGGAAAACATGACTTAAAGGTAAAGGTAAAGGGACCCCTGACCGTTAGGTCCAGTCATGTCCGACTCTGGGGTCATGTGGCCAGCATGACAAAGCCACTTCTGGTGAACCAGAAACACCGTTTACCTTCCCGCCGGAGTGGTACCTATTTATCTACTTGCACTTTTACATGCTTTTGAACTGCTAGGTGGGCAGGAGCTAGGACTGAGCAACGGGAGCTCATCCCGTCGCGGTGATTCGAACCGCCAACCTCCTGATCAGCAAGCCCTAGGCTCTGTGGTTTAACCCACAGCGCCACCCGCATCACCCCAAAAGAAGATAGTGGAGCACTCCTAGGAATTTTCCCATGTACATGCATAGGAAATAGCAGGTGCAGCTGAAAAGCAACACATGGAGATCTGCGTTGATACTTGCAACACATCCCACATATTGTTTATTTGCAAGATTATTGTATACTCTTAGAAGGTTGTATAATCTTAGAAGGGGGCATGGTTGTGAGGAGCCATGGCTATAACTGGACCCTGCACTACTGTGCATGAGAGGCAGAGGGCTCTGTTCACCCTTGAGAGGCTGGAGCTGAAGACCCTCATCCCATGCCTCATTTGCAAGAGGAAAAGGAACAGAAGTATTAAGGCACATGCATCTTTTCTCTTTGGAGGTATCCCATGGGCCAAATGAGAATATTTTGGAGGCCAGATGGAGCCCTTGGGCTGCTAGTTGCCTTTCTCTGCTTTAATAAAATGATTCCAAATTAAGACTGCATCATAGCAGCCACGACTGCTGCAGTCTGCTGGATCTACAGGAGGCCCTGGGAGTCTTTACCAGGAGGCACACTGCAGAGACTATCCCTTATTCTGTCATGTCAGAGTGCATTAAACTCTCTAATGCATTTTGTCGGGTGAATTTCCCATGCTCCTCTTCTTGCTGCCTTTCTATCTTAAAAAGCCCTTTAAAAAATAATAATAAATAGAGGTCACAGCAAAAGGAAACTAATAAAATGTCAGGTTTGTAATGTCATTTTTGGCAGGACAAGTTGATGTATAGTGATGTACCAATCACTTATGGTATGAGAAGTTCACCTTTGAGTCTCTTCCTCTCTCAGGGATGGAGGTGGGGGTATTATTCTTTATGGCAGGGAACACAGCCTCTCCAGATGTTGTTGGACTCCCAGCTCCCATCAACCCCTGCCACTATGGCCAATGGCTGGTGATTATGAGAGGTTGTAGTCCAAGAACATTGGAAGGACCACAAGTACATATATGGAACTCGCAGAACTGACCGCAAAACTCCGAGACCAGAGGGAAGAAACGGTGAAGGAGGATTGGAAGAAATTTAAAGACTACTTGAAATCGGGTTCTACCCTGAGTAAGAGCACGTGTTGCGGTCGGGGCCTGGCAAGACACTAAATTGACCTGTAGGGAGTGGCTGGACGCTGGCCTTAGTCAGGATTGGTCAGGCAGAGTTACTGGGCAAAGTGAGATGTAGCAATTTGTGATGGACAGGTCAGCGTCCTTTATAATCCTCTGCACGCAGGGTGATCCCTCTCTTGGCTTCGAGCTTCGGATCAGATCACCAGGCTGTGAACACGGTTGTATTAACCTTATTTATCCCTTATTTATCCCTTGAACCTTTGGCCTTGTACCTTTTGTTCTTAATTTACCTTGGTTAACTTTAAGACCCACCACCCTCGTTTTAAGAATTCCCTTGTGATAATGCCCCATTTTTGCAGGCCCATGCTGCTTCCTCACGAGGAGGCCCCCTGATTGCTTTTCCACGCACACATCTCCCGCCATTTGGGTGGCCTGTTGGGGTCCTTTTGTACAGTAGTTGGATAAATTACATTTATTTCTGGCATAGGGCATCTTTATTGCCTGCTATTCTGTGTCCACGCAGCCTAAGAGGGTGGCAAATCACTCTGTAGCCCCAGGGCTTTGGTGTGTATTTCTCAAATATTTGATAATAATAATAACAGATACCAGTAATAATAATAACAGCAGGTGGTTGCTTTTTCCTGTTTGATTTCCCACCCCACCCCTGGCGGGGGCTTTGCCACACCAGAGGCCTGTTTGGGCTCTTCCCTCTGCTCCTTGGGAAGATTCTCCCTGTGCCCATGAGCTCTGCCCATGCATAATCCTCCTGGCTTGCCTTTCCCAATAGTGAGAGCCCCCATTAGGGGCTTTCCTCACACAAAAGGTTTCCCCCCATTTCTCCCGTTTTATAATAGTGGGGTTAGTCAGGGCCGTTCCTAGATTGAGGAATCACGTTCATTAGTATTCCTGCAGGCTGCCTTTAATTTGGGGGTGTGCAGCACTGTTGGCCGTTTTTTAATCTAGCCATGGGCAGGAGCACTATTGTGAGGTTCTTTTAATTCTGCAGCTGTTGCTATTGTGAGCGTGCTTTCCTAGCTGTTGATGTGAGCACTGTTTTGGGCTGCTTCTTTTTTCATTTTGTGTGGGCCTCATCATGACAAAGATCCCTAAGAGCAGAATCATTGAGGCCTATACGGCCTGCTCAAACCATTGAAGCCTAAGCCTCCTACTGTTAACAGGAAATGGCTGAGTCTGTGACATGTGACTCTTTCTCCCTATACAATTGTATCAGTCTCCTTGCAGGCTTAGCAGCTCTGTGTGGGTGTGACTGCCTGAATGTCTGTACTGTTATTGCTGATGCATCTCTGAGGCAGACAGGGTGGAGCCGGTTGCTCCCGGGGTCTCTAATACTGGGGCACTCTGTGTATGCTCTTTAGCTTTGCTGTTTCCTGAACAAGCCTATTTTTCTTCAAGTATATTCTGCCCTGTTAGGTTAGTCACCATTTTAGATGTCTATCTTTTAGGATTCTTTTTGGGGATTACTCTATTGCTGGGCAGGTAGAATAAAAAATGGAAATAACTTATTGTCACTATATCACATGTTTACAGTGTGATTGAATGAGCCCCGCTCCCCCCAATTTCACAGTACTTGTCACATGTCGAGTTGCCGTATTACCACCAACCTCTAACATCAGCTGTGATGTTGCTGTATTTCATTCAGCAGCCGCACGGCCCATGGGTAATAAACTCTTCCTTAACCTGTTGTTGGAATGGTTCCAAAGTAGGCTTCTATGCAGCTTGCTCCCTATCCCAGCAAAGGGGGCTATTAAGGGGCCGTCCCAGTCACATGTTCACCCAATCTTAGTTGTGCTATGGGCCATATTAAATCCCTCATAGCCTGCTTAGCCGGTGATCCAGAAGCGTCGGGCCCGCTTCGCACCCGGAGTGGATAGTCTTCTTCCATGCTCCACCTGTCAATTCAGTGCTCAAGCAGGGCCATTGCCCCTGATGGGGTTTCGTCTCCTGCCACCTCGGCATCCAGCGAGGAGGGAGAGGAGCTCCCGGCATCAGGGTTTTTAATTTCTGATTCCCAATTTCACAGAGTCCGGTTCCTTCCTCTCCGCAGGCCCCGGTGCGGGTGGTGGGAGCATCAGCTCGGTGGGCAGCTAGGAGGAGGGGGCTGCTAATGGCCCCCTCCCGGGCTGGGAGGTCTTCCCAGTCCTTACCTGGGCCTTCTTCCGGGGTTGGTATCTCACCCGTTTCCTTTCCTCAGTCTCTCCCAGGTACCTTGCTGCAGGATCCTGCGCCTGAGTCCTCTGCTGAGGTCAGCCTGCCAGTGCCATTACAAGTATCTTCGGGCGGATGTGCCGCCACAAAGACATTCCAGAAAGCCGGCAATATAGGAGACGGGGAGTCCCTCCTTTTGTCAACGGCCTCTTCCAGGTACCTCGGCCCAAGGGGCGATTCGCCATGATGGAAGCACCTCTTGGCGGGGCAGCAACATAGGTGCTGGCATGCTTGCAATGCTAAGCAGGCCCTTACGCGGTTTAAATTGGTTGGGATTCACCTGTTGCGATCCATGGAAGTTGGCCAATATGACCCTTAGGGCCACACTCACTTTGTCAGTTACTTGATTCCGCGACACCTCTCGCTATTGGGTGCACAACTTTTCGCTACTTGCTGCCAGACAGTCGCACCCCCCTGTTGGGGGGGAAGGGGCTCAGCAGCAGCTCATCAGGTCCACTGCCAAGTGGGAATGGGTTCGACAAGCAATAAAACCTTAACATTTGCACTTACTCCTGTAAGTTTATCTCTATCAAAATCTGGCAAGAAGTTTTTATGGTTTAATTTGCTGCTTCGTACTTGTGGGAAGGGTCTCCCCACTATTTCTAGGATTCCTAGGGCTTTCAGCCTTGGGTCAGTAACACAGCAATTTAAATTTGGTAGCGAGCTACCTGCAGTAGCCTGGGGGAGGGGCGAGCTAGGACACTGCACTGAGTTGCACGGCGGGTCCCATTCCGATTCTCCTTGTGTACCTGACTTGCATTCACCCACATTGGGGTTTCGTCCTTAAGCAAGTCTCATGTGATTTCTGTCTGATCCATATCCTGGCATCTACATGCCCCCAGTGAACGACGCTATCCCGTCGGTACCTTATTCCAGTGTTTTTCAACCTTTTTTGGGCAAAGGCACACTTGTTTCATGAAAAAAAATGAAAAAAAAAAATCACGCGGCACACCACCATTAGAAAATGTTTAAAAAAAAAAAAAACAACAACAACAAAAAACAAAAAACAAAACTCTGTGCCTATATTGACTATAATATAAAGTAATTCTCTTGAATAGGAATCAAATAAACAATTTTTCCCACGGCACACTAGGCAACATCTCGCGGCACACTAGTGTGCCGCGGAACAGTGGTTGAAAAACACTGCCTTATTCCATATAATACGTGTCTTGGATCAGGCAGTTAAATTTATCAAAGCTTACCAACAACCAATTAAGCAAACGGGCAAAATGGCCCTTGTGGTCAAAATCCGCCTTGAGGTTATTGCCAGTTCGCCCGCAACTTTTAAGGAATATTAATGTTGTTAATTAATAATAATAATCATTATTGTTTATACTCTGCCCATCTGGCTGAGTCTCCCGGCCATTGTGGGCGCTTCCGTCAGCACTTTAAGATCCAATAACCCTTTCATCACAGAAGTAGTTGGGCTCTCTTGCGGAAGGAGCCTATCTTATTGATAAGGAGTCGCCTTGGGCCGCAAATAGCCTGTGCAGCATTCGAGACCTTTAGTACCTTCTTTGATTGGTCTTGGAGAGTGAGTCTGGTTAACCTTGTGCACCCGGGTAACCTGTTAATATGATTATTATTCTCGCGGGATCATGGGACAACACGGCTTAGTTATTGGGCACCTTTATTCCTTCATTGAGGAGCCGTGTGTCCTGTTGACAGGTCATCTAATTACTTTTGCAGGCAAAGCAGTTGCATAGGTGTTTCCCCGTCTCGCTTCCAAGTAAGCCGAAGACGGAGCTTAGTCGGAGGTTACAACCTCCAGGCGACTGCATGAGTGTTCAACATGGCAGGATTCATGAACCTGCACATTGTCTCAGGCGCATTCTGACGCTACCGGAATTGCTTAGGGTTTTAATTCAGGGGCGGTAGCTGTTCAACGCCATGGCCCCGAGTCCAGTAGCTAGGCTTGGTATGGCGACCAGGCAGTGGGGACCCTTGGCAAATGGCCCTCACATTCCAGTAGAGTTTTGCCCACCTTTTTACACATTGTCAGCTGCACTGCTTAAGGTTTAAATGGTGTTTGCTGTTCATGTTCTCACGGGTTCATCTGAGGTGTTGATGTTGCCCTCTCCCATATTTCAGATGGGGACCTTCAGGTCCCGGGCTCTGGTTGCCTAGTTGGAGCCAGAATTTTCTGGAACTCTTGAGGGAATTTAGCGGCAATTATTTATTATGAGAAGTAGCTCCCATTCCCTCTGCCACTTTGGGCTTTGAGCAGGTCCAGAGTGACTTCTTAACCTTTTGCTGGCAGTTTTGCCTAGTTGGAGGGACTTGCACCTATCCTCCAAGCGGGTGTTGCAGTCCTTGGATCGCCTGCTCCGGTTCGGACAGGCCCTAATATCATCCAGACTCAGTCCACTGCAATTCCCATTATAGTTCCAGGCCCTATCGTCTGGTGCGTTGAGGGTAGGTGAAGTTGTCTCGGAAGCCACACCAGCTGGTCATAGGGGTTTGGCACTGCTTGTCGTATCTCTTTCGCCAACCGAGGTAGTCATTTCCATCAGATATTCTATGACTGACCAGCTGCATAGGGGGGACCCTCGTTCGCTTGCCTGCAATGGGGGCACCCAGGCCCCTGCCCAGTCTGTGATACGTGTAAGTACCTGGCGTTTCGGCCGTTGGGGGATGGCCCATTCTTGGTGCATGCCAATTCCCTTCCTCTCACCAGACATCAGTTCGCTGGGGTCATGCGCAAGGCCGTTGCTGCCTGCGGCGTCCCGGCCAACAATTACACCCCTCATTCGTTTCGAATTGGTGCAATGACCACGGCAGCTCCTTGGGGTTTGTCGGCAGACAGAATTAAAGAAATCGGAAGGTGGAGGTCCGCAGCCTTTAAGGGGTATGCGAGACCTCGGCCCTGATGTTGAATTGATACTGCTTGTATTCTGTTTCCAGGTCCCGTTCCCATCCGTGTCTGGATTGTTGGATGCAGCATCGTGCACTGGGCCAGCACCAGGGCATGGGAGTCGGGGCTTTTTCATCATCTTGGACTCTTTCCCCAGGTCCGGGTAACTTGGTTGGGCAAGCGGGGTATGCTATGGAATGAGCTCATTCCCCTGGTTGAGAATAGGGCGTTTTGGTTGGGTCCCCCCAATGTTCTGCTCTTGCAATTGGGAGGGAATGATTTGCCCAGGATGGATTGCCGCACCTTGCGCTGGCTCATCCACAACAATTTGTGGACCCTGGGGGCTTGCCTGCCCGACACTATTTTGGTGTGGTCGCACCTTTTGCAACGTTTTTCCTGGTGGGGAGCTCGATCCCCGGCAGCGGTTGAGAGGGCACGCAAGCGGGTCAATGGTTTAGCGGTCCAAATGGTCCGTGCCCTGGGAAGTTGGGACATTCTGCACCCTGGTATCACCATTCAGTCTGCCTCCCTGTTTCGGAGGGATGGCGTCCACCTTTCCCCTGAGGGGAACGATTTGTGGTTGGCGGCAATAGTTGAGGGCCTTAAGGTTGGGCTTGGTTTGTGAGTGGTTTTGGCGGGAGCCGGTGGCTCTGTGGCGGTTAGGCATTGGTTATGTTTTGGATTGCTCGGATGGTGAGGCCCCACCTCCACAATCATGTTTATGTTGGTACAGGGAATTCCGTTAAAGGAATCCGGCGGCTCTTTTGCTTTGTCCGAACCCCAGGTCTGGGGCTAGGGCCATAGGCAGAGCCCCCGGGACCGCTGGTGAGGGGGAGGTTTCGTCCCCAGCCTCCTTAACTCTCCCCAGCTGCATTCTCCCGACGCTGACTGAAGTCAGCAGCTGTCCCGTTTGGACAGATAGTCTGAACCAATGCCTACGCAACCACTCACCAAATTTGTATTTTAATAAAGTTGTGGCCCTAAATTATTTGCCAAAAACCCAAACAAAAATTATGTCTCTGTGTTTAATTCTTGGGGGGTGGCTTGAGGACCTCGACGCGCAAACGACATGAAAAGATAGACATTTGAAATTGGAATCAGTGGATATATAAGGCTACAGTAATGCCAGAAGTTAGGTTAAGATAGGATATAAGAAGTAGTTAGAAATATGAATTGTTTGTTTTTATCAGGATGAAGTTTAATGTTAAATGATGATTATTGTTTATAAGGATTAAGATTGGAGGAGAAAGAAGATTTTACAATGTTATAAAGTTACTAAAGAAGATTAGAAATGAACGCAGAGGAGAGGATGTGAGGAGGTCCCTAAACAATGTTAGCAATAAGATAAGGATAGTTAAATAAGTGTTTATTTTTGTTTTTGTGTTTTTTGCAGTTTTGTAGTTTTTTGTAGTTGTGTTTTCTATTTTATGTGTGTTTTATTGTCAAAATTAAATAAATTCATTAAAAAAAGGAAGGACCACAAGTACTCCACCCCGGTTTACAACAGTGGCCTTAGATTTCAGCCATTTACTATTCATAGCAGGGGTGAGGAACCGGGAGCTCTGCAAATGCCATCGAAAAGACTCCAACTCCCAGCAGCCCCAGCCACTATGACCAATGTTCAGGGGTGGAGGGAACTGGAGCCCAACTGCATCTCTACAGCCACAGGTTCCCTATCCCTTCTTTACTGTATTGGCTCCACACCTTCATACAGTTGTCACTCTGCTGTAGAAACACTGGCTATCTTCTTACACTCCACTAGCAGCCATCCCCAATGGCTGCTAGCCACAAGGACTGTATTTTGCTATCACTGCTGGAGGCAGTATGCAGCGGAGCACCAGTTTCTGGGAACTGCAAGTGGTGAGGTTGCATTGGCACAGGTCTTGCTTTCCGACTCACCATAGGCACCTGGCTGCTCACTGTAAGGATGGGATGCAGGACTAGAAGGGCATTTGGCCTGAGCCAGCAGGGCTGCACTTCTTATGTTCCATGACTGCTGGGATGTCATGTGTCAGGGACTGAGCTGAACAGGAAGGATGGGAACGGTCCCCTTTGTCTCCTCGGCTCCTCTTGGAAGAGGAGGGGGAGTGGGAAGATTTGCCCTCCTTTTCCCCAGCAGTTTTGAGGGAGAAGGCGACAGGGTTGAATTACAGATGCCAAGTTATGAGATAGTGGAGGAAGAGGGGAGAGTGAGACAGCAGCCAGCAGAGACCTCCTTGGAGAGTCTGGAAGAACCTCCTTCTCCAAGGGCTTGTCAATCACTTCGCATTCAAGAACGGAGAATGCAGAGGCGTGTGGCTCCTGGGACTTCCCATAGGGACTCAGGATGTTGTTGGGGACAGAAGAGGAGGGACTCAGAGTAGGCAATGTCTCCCTTGCGTGGAGACGTGGATTCTTTTGTTTTGCACCCAGATGACTGAATAAAACCCATAAATACAAACTTGCTTGTTTTTCTTGCCTTTGATGCCACCGAGGGAGGAGAGGATTCTTCACGCGTGACATCATGAGATGCCCAAGGTCCATCCAAGATCCACTGAGGCTCCTCCCCAAACCAGGGTTGGCCCTCTCAAGCACCGATAATCAAATAGAAAGGTTGCAAGGACTCAGGCCAGGATGAAAATAAACAATGGTTTCCTCTATTTTTGTTGTTTAAAGTATGAAACAAATTCCAGTTGCAATGATTTTTAACTTTAAACAACAAAAATAGAGGAAATCATTGTTTATTTTCATCCTGGCCTGAGTCCTTGCAACCTTTCTATTTGATTGCCTGTATTCCCAAAGGACTTCCAATTTTTTCATCCTCTCAAGCACCGAAGCAAGGCTGATGTGGGGAAGGGCCACAGGAAGGAGACATACCAGCATTGTCCTATAAGAAGTGATCCAATCTTGTTTCACATTGGGTTGAATACAGACAACCATATATCATGGTGAGGGTGGAGAGGGACATGACAACCTCCAGCCCCGGAGCCAAATGTGGTCCTTCGAGTCTCTCTATATGGCCTTCAGGACAATTCCCAACCCTCTCCATGCCACACATCTTCCTCAAATGCTTTTCTCTGACTGGAATGCGTCCTTGAACTCTGACAATGCTTCTTGCTTGTCTAGATGGAGACGGAGACATGTCTCTCTGTGTGTGTGCATGCGCATATGCACATGTGTGTAGAAACATCTGTCTTTTCCAAGACTGGAGTTCATCCTACCATACAAATGAATGCAGACCCATTTTTCCTTGCCCTTGACCTACCAATTGGTAGCTTATGACAGCAGGTGACCATTTGGCAAGCCAACCAGCAACCAGCCAACCAACCAACCAACCAACCAACCAGAAAGTCTCCTGGGAGTGTCTCTGCATCACTGCAAGGACCACTAAACAAGAAATGGCAGCAGAGAATAAAGTTAGCCAGGGGATAGTTTTGAACAATTTTTCAGTCCCCCTGGATCTCCTCCCCATATCTTCAAACACAATTCCTAAAAGAAAGTTTGGCTTAGATTTTAATGCATTTGGGCGAATGGGGATGGCGGAGAAATGCGATTCAGTTGGCATTTAAAGGCAAACATATCTACTTTACACTTTCTGAAACTGTATGAGAACCAAAGTACAGTCATCCTGCAAAATTAACACTTCTATGAATTTTGCAGTGCAGTTCTCCAGCTGAGTAACATGTACATAAATGCATAAAGGGAAAGGGAAAGGGACCCCTGACCGTTAAGTCCAGTCGCGGACGACTCTGGGGTTGTGGCGCTCATCTAGCTTTACTGGCCTAGGGAGCCGGCGTTTGTCCACAGACAGCTTCCGGGTCATGTGGCCAGCATGACTAAGCCGCTTCTGGCGAACCAGAGCAGCGCACGGAAACACCGTTTACCTTCCCGCTGGAGTGGTACCTATTTATCTACTTGCACTTTGATGTGCTGTAGAACTGCTAAATTGGCAGGAGCTGGGACTGAGCAACGGGAGCTCACCCTGCCCACCCCGATTTGAACTGCCGGCCTTCTGATCAGGAAGCCCTAGGCTCAGTGGTTTAGACCACAGCGCCATCCACATACACTAGAGTAAAGTGCCCATAAAAATGCACGTATTTGTGAAAATAACATTAGAATGCATTATACTAGGGGGAAATATCTTTGCAAAGAAGTGTATAGTAGGCAAAATTGCATAAAAACATAAAACTATTACGAGAAATTCTCAGATTAATTGACTTGAGAGCTTTGTGTATATTATTTATGGTGGGCGTCAGCACCACTGCCGGGAATCAAGAGCAGGAAGAATTGCCCTCACTCTGATTTGACTTCATGATAGTGCCTCTTCATGTGGTGTTGCCATGAAGCCCAGTCAGAGTGAGGGCGATGGTAACCTGCCCTTACTCTGGAACTTTGCGGGTTTTTAAAAAATGGTTGCCATCAGCAAGTGGGAGTGCAAAAGATGTTTCATTTAAGATTGGGAAAACAAAAAAATGGGCAGAATCTGAAATTGACATGTTGGTTATCCTTAGCAGTGAGACTTCCCCCCTTCTGTGTGGAATGTTCTGAAATTCTTCTCAGTCCTTGAGAGTATAAATCAGATGTCCAGCTTAATGAGCAGTTATATCTACACCTTGGTGAGTTGGTATTTTATGAATATTTAAGGTTTTCCACTATCCTTATAAAGCAACATGGCAATGAAGCTCATAAAAGCTATCAGGGCATCATCAATCAATGAAGCAGCTGCAGCTAGAGACAAACGTTAAATTCGCTGCTCCCCTGAAACAAAAGGAAGAATAGCAGCTGAAGAAGACCAAGAGACAATTTTCTCCAGGAGCAGCAGAGGGCAAGCAGGTTCCTGCGTGGCATCCAAATCAGGGACAAGGAACCTGCAGACCTCCAGATATTGCTGAGCCAATGTGGTGTAGTGGTGAGAGCAGCTTAGAGCAGCTGTGCGGAACCTTTTCAGCCTGAGGGCCACATTCCCTTGAAAGCAATCTTTTTAGGGCCACATGCCTGCGTTGGGCAATACCAGAGGCAAAAGTGCAATAGATGTGAGGCTGGACACAACCAATCTGTTCCACTAGTGGAAGCCAGTGCAAGGATCCCTCCTTCTGCAGAAGGACTCTCCTTGCTCTCATCCCCCAAATAGTAATTGCCATTACTATTAATACATTTATATCCCACTTTTGAGGCTCCAATACTTTGGCCACCTCATGAGAAGAGAAGACTCACTGGAAAAGACCCTGATGTTGGGAAAGATGGAGGGCAGAAGGAGAAGGGGACGACAGAGGACGAGATGGTTGGACAGTCTTCTCAAAGCAACTAGCATGAGTTTGGCCAAACTGCGGGAGGCTGTGAAGGATAGGCATGCCTGGCGTGCTCTGGTCCATGGGGACACGACTGAACGACTGAACAACAACAACAACATCCCACTTTTTGTTTAAGGTGCTGTATATCGTTTCTACCTCTCTATTTTATCCTCACAACAACAACAACAACAACCATGTGAGGTAGGTCAGACTGAGAGTGAGCGACCGGCCCAAGGTCACCCAGTGAACATCATGGCTGAGCGGGGATTTGAACCCAGGTCTCCCAGGTCCTACTCCTGCACTCTAACCACTAGACCACGCTGACTCAGTGTTGAACTACAACTCCCATGAGCTATGACCATCAGCCTTGCTAGCTTAGGCCACCATAGTCCAGCACCTGAGCTTGCTGTACCTGCTGCTTTTAAAAAAAGAAACCCACAGAGAAGGTTGAGAGAATCACTCTCCCACGTCTGCCCTCCTATCCGAGAGGAACATCACCGTTTCTTTATATGCTTGCTCTGCACATTAAGTTATCTCTTTGCCGCCCATAAGAATGGAGTCTATTTATTTTAACCATGTTTACAGTGACACTGCTATAAAAAGGAAGTGGTTGCTGCACACGGATGCTCATAAAGTAACTCGGTTCTATATTTCACTGAAGGCACCGCTAGATGCATAGCAATGGCTACAGGGCATTGTAGAGGGCAGGGGGGTAATTAGGGACATAAGAAGCAGCCTTTTCCCAAATTGCATGAAGGATCCGTTTAGCTCAGTGTTTTCTGCAATGACTGGCAGATCGGGTTCTACCTTGAGTAAGAGCACGCGTTGCGGTGGGGCCTGAAGAGCCACCTCCCTGGTCGGTTGGGCGGGGCTGCTAGCTGGCCATAGCTTCAATAGGGCAATAGGGCCATGTTGCTGGGGAAAGATAAATGTTGCAATTTGTGATGGACAGCCCAGCGTCCTTTATATTGCTCTGCATGCAGGGAGATCCTCCTCTTGGCTGCGTGCTTCGGATCACCCACCCTCCCTCCCTTCCTTTATTCAGGCCTCTGCATTTGTCCTTGCAACTGCCTGTCATGGGGTCGTCTGCTTTTGGGGCAGGGGCCCAGTAGGAATTTTGTCCATTTGGCTGATTGGCTGTTGCCATTTGGTTTTCGCCTACTGCAGTAGCAACTAGTCACAACTTGTAAGGTTGGCGGTTAGGCATTGGTTATTGTGTGGATTACTGGAAGGGTGGTACCCACCTCCAGAATGATGATGATAATGGTGTGCAGGGAATTCCATTAAAGGAACCCAGGGGCTCAACATGCTTTTGTCCGAACCCCCGGTAGGGGGACAGGGCCACGCAAGAGCCCCTGGGACCTCTGGGGAGAGGGAGGCTTTGCCCCCAGCCTCCTTAACTCTCCCCAGATGGCATTCTCCCGACGCTGACCCAAAGTCAGCTCTGTCCCGGCGGACAGCTACTCTGAACCAATGCCTACGCAACCACTCACAGAATTGTAATTGAATAACATTATGGCCTAAATTATTGCCAAAAACCCAAACAAAAATTACATCTGAAGTGTGAATTTTTGGGGGGTGGCTTGGGGACCTCGACACACAACAGCTCGGCAGAGTTTCAGGCAGACTCAAACCCTTTACCAGTCCCTAATTTGACCCTCAAACCCCCAATTCTCACTCGGCAGCTGCCTACAACCCAGCCGTTACAATATCCTCTGCCCCACCCCCCGCTGCACATCCACCCGGGGGTTGGACTAGATGACCCTTGGAGTCCCTCCCAACTCTACAATTCTATGATTCTAACTTGAACTTTCTGAAACAAGACATGAGCTGAAACATAGTCATCCTTTGGAACTCACACTTCACAATCCAGCCAAGTAAACGTGTGCAAAAATGCTTATACTGGCTTTTGTGTGCTTCAAAATGCACACGTTAGTGAAAACAACATGAAAATGACACACAAAAATGAGTGACATTTGTGGGAAATGCTTTACAAAAATGTGTACCGGTATATTAAGCAAAATTGCAAATTTGTTGGGTAATCGCTTTCCCTGCACCAACTCTTTTAAAGCAGCACATGCTTGATTTGTGAGGAGATGGGTGTGATCCAGGGCATTTTTCTTCCAGCTGGCACCCTCTGGAACTCAGTTCTGGCACCTCTCAGGTGGGTGCCATTGCCATTCTAAGAGAACAAGTGAGGTGTTCATGCTGAGTTCCAGCACCTCTTTTTCCTAGAAAAATAGCATTGCTGTGATCTGCTGCAAAAGGTGTAGGGAACCTGTGGCCCTCCAGATGCTACTCCAGTTCCCATCATCCCCATTTGGGATGGCCAGTGGTTATAGATGGCAGAAGTTGCATTCCAACAGCATCTGGAGGGCCAAAGGTTCCCCATGGCCTGTGACAACTTTGGAACGTTTGCAGAGGAGGGTGACCAAGGTGATGAAGGATCTGGAAAGTTTGAAGAAGTCAATTATGTTTAGTCTAGAGAAGGAAGGTGATACAATATCCATCTTCAAATACCTGGAGGGCTGTCACATGGAAGATGGAGCGAGCTTGTTTTCTGCTGCCCCAGAGGGCAAGGCCCAAACTAGTGGATTCAAATTACTAGAAAGGAGATTCCGACTAAACATTTTTTTTGGGGGGGGGGGAAGGGAATTGGATGGTAAGAGCTGTTCAACAACAGATGGACTCACTCAGAATATAGTGGACTCTCCTTCATTGGAAGTTTTTGAACAGAGGTCCGATGGCCATCTGTCAGGAATTATTTAGCTGTGATTCCTGCATTATTGGACTAGGTGACTTTGAGTTCCCTTGAACCTTACAATTCTATGATTCTCTGGACTTCTCAGGTATGTGGGAATCCCATTAAGATCCAAGAGAGCCAGTGTGGGAAAGCCAGTGTGGTGTAGTGGTTACGAGTGGTAGACTCGTAATCTGGGGAACCGGGTTCGTGTCTCCACTCCTCCACATGCAGCTGCTGGGTGACCTTGGGCTAGTCCCACTTCTTTGAAGTCTCTCAACCCCACTCACCTCACCAGTGCTGTCAAGTATCCCGTTTCCCCCGGGATTCTCCCTTATTTTAAGCAGTTTCCCGCTGCTCTCCCTTATTTTTTATTTCCCTTAAATTTCCCGTTTTTAATGGAAGCAGCTCCTCCCCTGCCAGCCAGGGACTGGGTGGGAAGACCTCGCCTACTTGGAGAGAAAAGCCTCAGCCCTCAAAGCATGTGGGAGCCGTTTCCCGTGCTTACAGGGGGGTGTATTCCTCCCCCTGCATCAGCCCCTATCTGTTGCCGCTGAGCCCCTCAGCCGGCCAATAGGGTTAGCTGGCGGGCGGAGCCTGGCTGCCTTTGAGCAGCTGCTGCTTCCTGTCCTGTTTTGATGGGATCAGACAAGAAGACGGTGGGGCTCCATTGTGCGTAGCACATGGCTGCCCTCCTCTTTGCTGGCTGCCCTCCTCTTTGCTCCGCTCCGAGCCCGAACCCGCTTGGAGTTTACATTGCTGCTCCGCCCACCACTGACATGTGACTGTCCCCGGGATAGGTGAGACTGCTGATCCCTTATTTTCAAATTCAAAACTTGACAACTATGCACCTCACAGAGTGTTTGTTGTGGGGGGAGGAAGGGAAAGGAGAATGCTAGCCGCTTTGAGACTCCTTCGGGTAGTGAAAAGCGGGATATCAAATCCAATCCAAAAATCTTCATGCAGAAATTTGTCCTGGCTCAACATTTATACTCTAACTCTTGGTGCTCTCAGCCTTTTGAAAGCAGACAGTTCAACCCCCACAGCCGCCCCCCCACTTCATTTGAAAAAGAAAAAAGAGGAAATAAGCCTGACAAAAGATGCATCCAATTAATCCAAGGCTAATGCCGATGATTCTTCATTGTGAAACCCGAAGTGCCCTGGCTAACACTACAGGCTGAAGCCAGCAAAACATGATGTCTTAATTCCCACTCAGTACAAATGAAATAACAATCCCTTTTGGCCTTCAGTTGCTGCAGTTTCTGTTAAATTAATTACAAGAGGACGGCTAAACTCGGCGCGGAGACACGCCGCTAAATTGTAAGGATGCACCCGAAGACGGAGAGGGCAAACTCAAGCCGTTCGAAACAGCCCTGGAGAAAGGAAGGGTCAGAGATTTGACTCTGAGTGTCAAAAGAGGGAGGGAAGCTGTGCTGAAGCATTGCAAAGGCCCTGGATCTTCAGGCGGCCTTTGAATTATTCCCAGAGACCAGGGGCAACCTTCTACCTTTGCTATTCCATGCAAAAAAAAGGGGATGGGAATCACTAAGTGAGATAGTCCATTAGTGAGCCGCCCTCACAGAACAAGATACAACTCAGTTACAGGTAGGTAGCCGTGTTGGTCTGCCATAGTCAAAACAAAACAAAAAATAAAAAACCCTTCCAGTAGCACCTTAGAGACCAACTAAGTTTGTTCTTGGTATGAGCTTTTGTGTGCATGCACACTTCTTCAGATACACATACAACTCAGTTTGCTTTTCCGAACCGTCCAGCTAGTTGGGGAAGGTATGGATTCCTTCCCCACCCCAAGAGGTGCCCAATGACATCTTTCTGCATCAACACTTGTTTTAAAGCAGGGCTGGAGGAGTTTTTATTCTGAAGGCCTCGTTCGCTTGCGAGGAACCTTCTGGCAGCCCCTTGCTAGCAGAGGACAGGGCCATAGGAGAAGTGGACTAAGCAATGGATGGGACTCCCACCTTCGTACAGCAGGCTGAATTTCAGCTGCACATAAATCAGTGGTTTCTGAAGACACATCCCTCTCCGTCTTCCATCCAGGCAAGGAAGAGGCATTAACCAAGTTCAAGGGCAGACACCAATCAGGCAGTAGTACTCAATGAGGGTGTGGAAGAGGGCTGCTGAGAGATGTGGCCTGAGAAGGGGACATGGCTTCGGAAGAGTCCCAAGTAGAGAGGTCTTGAGGACCACACGCTGTTAAGAAAGTCACTTAAATAATGCAGATGGAGTCCACTTTACTGAGGAAACTGAACAAAAACAGTGTATAGTTTGAGGAGAAATAAATAGAGAGACTTTATCTTTCTTATTATCGACCTTGTACAAAGCGGGGAGATGTTCCATCAAACACACAGAGGCGGAACTCCCTCAGAATCACACAGCCAATGAGGGCACCTGCTATCTCAACAAAATCATGCCACTCTGCCTAGTTGCTAAGCCATCGCATGGCTTTCCATACCTTAAAACAGGGGTGGGGAAGTGATAGCTCTCCAGATCTAATGGACTCCAACTCCCATCAACCCTGACCTTTGGTCATGTTGGCTAGGGATGATGGGAGATGGAACCTAATGATATCCAGAAAGCCACGACTTCTCTACCCACGGAGCCTGTGGGCTGAGTAACTTTCACAACCTTAAACAGCAGCCAGAAAAGGCAACAGCTTCTGCTGTCACCCTCGTCTTCCATCAACCTGCTCCCCCCCCCTTCAAGAATGAAAATGTCGCTGTGCTTCTGACCTCAGGCCCTAGAAAGCTGAGACTGCGTGGGGTGAGATGCTCTCCGACAGACAACTCACATTAGCGATTTCCTATCCCAAGACCCCTATTAGCATGTGTTATTGCTAATAACGCGCAAAAGATGCTGATATGTGCGCCACTGATGTATCACTCTTGCAGCCTTCGGGGAGCAATTAGATTCAAAGAGCCCTGCCTCCTTCCACGGGAGATGACATTTCCCCACTAAAACTTGAGCCAGTCATTAGGCAAACAGGCAAATGCTGCAGCTTGTTCCACTGATGCCAGAGCAATCTTTGGGAACTCTTGTCAGAACCTGAAACCAGGAACCCACAGAGCTGTGTGTGGTTGTCCCATGTGGTGGTCACTGGGGCCACAGTTTGGGCAGTCCTCTGGGCAATGAAGAGTCCCTACGCCCCACCCACCCAGGCTACCTGCTTAACCAGTGTGGTGTAGTGGTTAAAAACGGTAGACTGGTGAACCGGGTTCGCGTCTCCACTCCTCCACGTGCAGCTGCTGGGTGACCTTGGGCTAGTCACACTTCTCTGAAGTCTCTCAGCCCCACTCACCTCACAGAGTGTTTGTTGTGGGGGAGGAAGGGAAAGGAGAATGTTAGCCGCTTTGAGACTCCTTCGGGTAGTGAAAAGCGGGATATCAAATCCAAACTCTTCTTCTTCTAACCTACTGTGGGTACCTTCAACCTTCTCAGACCCAGGATCCACTTTTAACCCAAACATCCGTTTATGGACCCATTTCTTAATCTGTTACCATATATTTGCAAGGTGGTAGTGCTCCTGTTGTGACCCACCTTGGATCTGGCCACGACCCATAGTGTGTCCTGACCCACCAGCTGAAGACCAGCTCTACTTGACTTGGGCTACAGAAGCTTCCAGGTGAGGGTGACATTTTGCCACAGGAGTATGTGCTATAGATAGCTCAGGCTACCCCCATGAGGTGTTCTGCAGATGTTTAGAATCAGAGCACCCATCATCCCTGGCCATTGGCCATGCTGGCTGGCTATCATCGGAGTTGGGAATCCAAATCATTTGGAGGACATCAGATGAGAGATGGCTGGGTTAGCTCCTTGGTATCTTACTGATGATTCCTGGCAACTCCTGGCTCTCCCTCCAAATGCCTGGCACAAAACTTCCAAAAGGAAGGATGGGGAAGAGTAATGGCTGATTCTATGAGCAATATGGATGAAGCACACCAGAGCTCTGATGTGTTCCTGAGTCATGCTTCGCTCCTGACTTCTGGCCTGCTCCTCTGTCTCAGGAGTGTTACACCTAACATTCAAGGAGTGTACTATCGGTGCACACAAATAGTTGGGTTGCGGTCCATAATGTTTGTTGTTGTTCAGTCGTTTAGTCGTGCCCGACTCCTCGTGACCCCATGGACCAGAGCACGTCAGGCACGCCTATCCTTCACTGCCTCCCGCAGTTTGGCCAAATGTCAGGGCGACAACAAGTTGGTGTGCTGCAGCGCAGCAGTCAGGACGAGATAAGCCAAGGTCAACAGTCCAGGTCGGAAGCCAGCCGAAGTCAGGTAACAGTATTGGGGTCAAGAGAAGCCGAAGTCAGAAACAGTCCAAGTCAGAACAAGCCAAGTCAGTCAGATACGAACCAGGAACACAGGAACAAGACGAGTACAGCAACCACGCGCCCAACACAATTGTTGCAGACGCAATGGAGTAGGGGAGTAGCTTTCTTAAGTAGTCGGCTCACTCCCACGCTTCCTATGAGCTACAGCTGTCTCTAATTGCTGCCTTCGCTTCTCAGCTCGGCGTTCTACAGCTGAGAAGGGAGGAGGAGAGGGGATCGGCTGATTCTGCTCTGGACTGGGACCTGCTCCTGCCCCCACTTCTTCCTCTAGCTCTGGTCTTTCCTCCTCCTCCCTATCAGATTCCTCCTCTTCTGAGGAATGCCGCCACCAGTCTTCCCCAGGTACGAATTCCTCAGATTCCTCTGTGGGTGCTGCCTTGTCAGGGGGGGCTTGCCACCACTCCTCCTCATCTGACTCGACCCTGACATCACCCCCCTCTCCAGAGCAGCTCTCCTCCTCCCAATCTGGTGGTCTAGGCCGAGTTGGGTGCTGCGCGTGGAAGGTTTTCTGTAGTGCTGGGGCATGGACAAGCTCTGCATCTTCCCAGGAGTTTGCCTCCGGCCCATACCCCTTCCAGGCAATGAGATATTGCAGCTTCCGCCGTCGCCACCGGGAGTCCAGGATCTGTTCCACTTCATACTCCACTTCCCCATCCACCGTGACGGGCGGTGGTATCTCTTTGACAGGTTGATAGCGGTGTGCTGGTATCGCTGGCGATAACAGTGAACGGTGGAACACCGGGTGAATCCGCATTGTAGCCGGTAGGCGGAGCCGGAAGGCCACAGGGTTGATCTGCTGTACTACCTCGAATGGCCCCACTCTCTGTGGAGCTAACTTCTTGCAGCGACCTTTCTGCGGCAGGTCTCGTGTAGACAGCCATACCTTGTCCCCCACCTTGATATCTGCGCCAGGTTGGCGGTGAGCATCCGTCGTTCTCTTATAGTTCTCCTTGGCCCGTTCTAGCTGATCTCGTAGAAGCCCTTGTATAGCTGATAATTCTTCTACGAATTCATCAGCGGCTGGTAGCGGCAGTAATGATTCCGGAGACGGGAAGGCACGCGGGTGGAACCCATAGTTGGCAAAGAATGGGGACTGTTGTGAGGAGGCATGCAAGGCATTGTTATATGCAAATTCCGCCAAGGGAAGTAGACTCACCCAGTCGTCCTGCCGATAGTTAACATAGCAGCGCAGGTATTGTTGTAGTGTGGCATTGGTCCTTTCCGCCTCGCCATTGCTCTCAGGGTGCCGCGCGGAGGTCAAGCATACCTCCACCTTTAGCAATTGCATGACTTTCCTCCAGAACTGGGAAGTGAACTGGGCCCCTCTATCTGACACAATTTGACGGGGTAGCCCGTGCAGTCGGAAAATGTGATCAATGAACAACCGGGCTGTTTCTTGGGCGGTCGGCAGCGCCTTACAGGGTATGAAGTGGGCCATTTTGGTGAAAAGGTCTACAACCACCCAGATTACTGTCTGTTGTTGTGAGGCCGGGAGGTCAGTAATGAAATCCATAGCTATCGTCTCCCACGGCCCCTCTGGAGTAGGTAGTGGTTGTAGCAGCCCCGCCGGCACTTCTCGGGGTCGCTTGGCGCGCTGGCAAACATCACAGGCTCTGACGTACTCCCAGACATCCTTCCGCACTTGCGGCCACCAAAACTGACGCGTCACATGGTACAGTGTCTTGTACCTCCCAAAGTGACCAGCTGTCGGACAGTCATGACACTGGCGTAGCACCCTGGCTCGCAGTTCTCCGTCTGGCACATACAGAGCGTCTCTGTGATAGAGTAGACCATTTTCCTCCGAAAACAGTTCCATCCCGGGATTGCCTTCCCTTAGTGCTGCTAGTTTGTCCCTGGCGAACGGGTCTGCTGCTGTGTGGCATTGGAATTCAGAGATGGCCACGGCTGATCCCGTGGCTAACTGCAACTGGTGGGGTTGCAGAATGTGCCTCAATACCTGGTCTTGACTGGCATCCCCGTATTCTGGCTTCCGGGACAATGCGTCAGCTCCTTTATTCTGTTCGCTTGGCACATATACTACCCTAAAATGGAACCTGGAAAAGAACTGAGACCACCGGATCTGTCTCTGATTGAGGTGGCGGGCTGTCTGCCAGTATTCTAGGTTACGGTGGTCGGTACGGACCTCTATCAGGTGCTGGGCGCCCTCCAGGAAGTGCCTCCAGGCTGCGAAGGCATCTTTGATGGCTAATAGTTCTTTATCCCAGATTGTATAGTTCTTTTCTGAATCGTTCAACTTCCGGGAATGGAAGGCGCAAGGCCGCAAGAACCCTTCTTTGTCAGCTTGCAGCAACACTGCTCCAATGGCTCTATCAGAGGCATCGGTCTCTACTATGAAAGGCCGTCGGGGATCTGCATGGGCCAGGTACGCCTCGGCTGAGAACAAGGCCTTGAGGCGTACAAAGGCTTGTTGCGCCTCTTCAGTCCACTGAAACGGTTTCTTACCCCTCAAGCAATCAGTGAGGGGTGCCGTGAGCCAGGAGTACTTGGGCAGGAACTTCCTATAATAATTCGCAAACCCCAAGAACCGTTGAAGGTCCTTCTTTGTCCGCGGGGCCTGCCAAGAACGCACACTTTGTACCTTGGCAGGGTCCATTTTTATGCCCTCTGGGGTCAGACGATAACCCAAGAAGTCTACCGAGGAGACGTGAAATTGACACTTTTCTAACTTCGCATACAAGCGATGTTCCCTCAGCCTTTGCAGCACAGTCCGTACATGTTGCACATGCTGTGTCAGATTTTCTGAATAGATCAGAATGTCATCCAGATAAACCACCACAAACCGGTCTACCAGGTCTGCCAACACGTGGTTTATGAAGGCCTGGAACGTCGCAGTTCCTGATTGTATTCCGAAGGGCATCACCAAGTGCTCGAAGCTACCGTACCGAGTATTGAAAGTGGTTTTCCATTCATCCCCTTCTCGTATACGGATTAAATTGTAGGCACCTCGTAAGTCCAACTTTGTATAAAATTGTGCATCACGCAACCTCTCTAACAACTCACCAATGAGCGGCAAGGGGTAACGGACTGGAACAATGATGCGGTTCAACTTCCTGTAGTCCATGCAAGGCCTCAACTCAGAGGAGCCTTTTTTCTTCACAAATAGGACAGGCGCACCGCCTGGTGCCTTTGAGGGCCTGATGAACCCTCTGGCCAGATTTTTGTCCAAGAATTCCCGCAATGCCACCAGTTCTGTTTCGGACATTGGATAAAGCCGACTCGTGGGCAGTTGTGAGCCTGGAAGGAGGTCAATTTTGCAGTCGTACGGCCGATGGGGTGGTAACTGGTCCGCCTCCTTTTTGCAAAACACGTCTTGGAAGGCGTGGTACTCCACTGGTAGCTGACTCTCCATTCCTGTGAGAGTTCCCTCTTGTGCCCCCTGTGCTGCTGTTTCCCTTGCGACATTCCGCTTTCCCAGGCAATGATGCCGACAATACGCTGAAGCAAACACAAGGGAGCGCTGCCCCCACGCAATGGACGGGTCATGTTGCGTCAGCCATGGCATTCCCAGCACCAGCGGAGCCGCAGACATCTTGGCTAGATATAGGACTATTTGTTCTCGGTGTCCCGGTAACTCCAGCATCAAGGGTGCGGTGGCATGGGTAACAGCACCGGAGAGCAGGGGACGGCCGTCGATGGTGTGCACAGTCAATGGTACCTCCAACTTTCGAGTCTCCAGCCCTAGCTGCTGGGCTACGCCCTCATCTAGAAAGTTGTTTGAGGCACCTGAGTCGACCAAGCCCAACACTCGCACCTGGTGCCCATCTGGAAATCGTAGCAGTGCATTCAAAACCAGGCTTGGAATAGTTAACGGAGGAGGCGAAGGGGTAGGCCATTGTGGTTCAGAGATCCAAGCCCTTCCCAGCCCTGTGGCCTCTACCAGAGCTGGGAGTTGGTGTTTCCCTGTGGCTGGGGATTAGTACCAGACCCTTCCCCCACACCGGCTACAGGGCGAGAGCTGGCAACGCTCTTTGCTGGACAGTTGCGAACAAAATGACCCCCCTTGCCACAGTACAAGCAAAGTCACTCTCTGCGTCGCCGCTCCTTCTCAGCCCCTGTCAACGGTCCCCGCACTGCCCCAAGCTGCATGGGTTCTTCAGCTGGCGGGTCAGAAGGACTTGCTCTCACCGGGCGGGGAGGTGCGAAGGGAAGAGGTTCCCCCTTCCCTGGTGGCCTGTGCGCCATCCTTCTTTCTCTCCTTCTCCCCTGCAGGCGTTCATCGATTTGGGCACTGAGTTGAATGGCGGCATCCAGGGAACTAGGGGGCCCGACCCTGGCCATCTCATCCAGTATGTCATCCTGGAGCCCCGCCTTGAAGTGCGCTAACAGGGCCTCTTCATTCCACCCCAGTTCCTGAGAGAGGAGGCAAAACTCCGTAACATAGTCCATTAAAGGCCCATCACCCTGCTGGAGCTGCAAGAGCTTCCGGGTGTTGGCTGCTTTCCTCTGTCTGTCCTCAAACATATTCGTCATGTCCTCCAGGAAACGGTCATAGTCCCTCAAGTGAGGGTGATTGCCCACCAGCATAGGTGTCACCCAACGCCTGGCAGTTCCTTCCAACAAACTGATCAAGAACGCCACTTTGGCCTCAGGAGAACCAAACTCTGCTTCCCTTACTCGAATGTACAGCATGGCCTGTGCCTTAAAAGCTGGAAACTCTTGCCTGTCCCCCTTGAATTTTGCAGGTGGTAACACAGGGGGAGGCCGAGGAGGTAGAACTCCTGCTGAGCCATGCTGTGCTTGCTGGGTGTTCACAGCAATAGTCAACTGTTCCACATGTCCTTGAAGCACCAGATTAGCTCGTAACAATTGCTGTATAGTCTCCTGCAGCTGGTCTATCTGTGCTTGTGGAGAAGGAGGAGGGGTTGTGGGAGACCCCCCAGCAGCCCCCTGTTCTGTCATACTCACAGAGCAAGAGGGTTTGTAGGCGTCTGCAATCTGTCAGGGCGACAACAAGTTGGTGTGCTGCAGCGCAGCAGTCAGGACGAGATAAGCCAAGGTCAACAGTCCAGGTCGGAAGCCAGCCGAAGTCAGGTAACAGTATTGGGGTCAAGAGAAGCCGAAGTCAGAAACAGTCCAAGTCAGAACAAGCCAAGTCAGTCAGATACGAACCAGGAACACAGGAACAAGACGAGTACAGCAACCACGCGCCCAACACAATTGTTGCAGACGCAATGGAGTAGGGGAGTAGCTTTCTTAAGTAGTCGGCTCACTCCCACGCTTCCTATGAGCTACAGCTGTCTCTAATTGCTGCCTTCGCTTCTCAGCTCGGCGTTCTACAGCTGAGAAGGGAGGAGGAGAGGGGATCGGCTGATTCTGCTCTGGACTGGGACCTGCTCCTGCCCCCACTTCTTCCTCTAGCTCTGGTCTTTCCTCCTCCTCCCTATCAGATTCCTCCTCTTCTGAGGAATGCCGCCACCAGTCTTCCCCAGGTACGAATTCCTCAGATTCCTCTGTGGGTGCTGCCTTGTCAGGGGGGGCTTGCCACCACTCCTCCTCATCTGACTCGACCCTGACACCAAACTCATGTTAGTAGCTTCGAGAATACTGTCCAACCATCTCATCCTTTGTCGTCCCCTTCTCCTTGTGCCCTCCATCTTTCCCAACATCAGGGTCTTTTCCAGGGAGTCTTCTCTTCTCATGAGGTGGCCAAAGTACTGGAGCCTCAACTTCAGGATCTGCCCTTCTAGTGAGCACTCAGGGCCGATTTCCTTGAGAATGGATAGGTTTGATCTTCTTGCAGTCCATGGGACTCTCAAGAGTCTCCTCCAGCACCATAATTCAAAAGCATCAATTCTTCGGCGATCAGCCTTCTTGATGGTCCAGCTCTCACTTCCGTACATTACTACTGGGAAAACCATAGCTTTAACTATACGGACCTTTGTTGGCAAGGTGATGTCTTTGCTTTTTAAGATGCTGTCTAGGTTTGTCATTGCTTTTCTCCCAAGAAGCAGGCGTCTTCTAATTTCGTGACTGCTGTTAATCACATGTAACCTTCACATGTAACCTTTCGTGACTGCTGTTAATCACATGTAACCTTCAGTGACTCCACAGCCTGTTTCCCTGTGTATGCAGTAGCTGAGCTGTGAACAATTGACAAGTGTATTTCACACAAGCACCTGTACATGTGCAGAGACTGTGTGTACCTGTATTGAGAGTAATGTGTGTACAAGCCTCCTTCCTCATCCTCAGGGTTGGGGAACCTGTGGCCCTCCAGAAGTTCTTCAGCTCCAGGGCCCATCAGTCCCACCTGGCATGGCCAATGGTCAGGGATGATGGGAGCAGGAGCAGAACAACATCTGGAGGGCTGCAGATTCTGCAGCCCCGCTCTTGTTCTTTGGTCCTATTGGTTGGTCTGTTCCAAGGCTTCTGCTTACTGTGCAATTCCTGGCTTACCCCAGACTTAGCAGGCTGCCTTATAATAAGTCAGGCCAATGGTCCATCTAGCTCATTAGTGTCTACACTAACAGGAAGTGGCTCTCCAGGGTTTCAGAAAAAGGCCCCCTGCCATCCCTACATGGAGATGCTGGGGATTGAATCTGGGACCTTCTGCATGCAAAGCAAACGCTTCACCCCCCGAGTTACCCTGATTTCTGCTCAATGCTAACCCACCCCTCCCTACAATTCTTTGCTGTTATTTCACCTAAGATGAAGCCACCACAAAAAGGAAATCCAATGCGGGAAATTCCTCCCCAATCTGAGAAAAGTCACTGAAGAAAACATCATGGTTTATTTATGATTCCTTCTGTGTACATTAAGTTACTTTTCGCTGCCCCCAAGAAGAGTCTATTTATTTTTTTACCGTGTTTACACAGGCAGTGCCGTAAACCAGAGGTGGAAATGCACAGATGCTCGTAAAATAACTCACTTCCTCCACGGCAATAACTTCAGGGACACGTAAAAGGGCATGGCATTTATTGCAGAGTTGCCACCAACATTTGACTAAAAGCTAAATGCCAGGAAACCCAGGGAAGCCAAATCAAGTCTGATTACTCATTACATTTCTCAGGAAAGCTCTGCGTATCTCTAGGTTTCGGTATTCAGACCTGCCCAGAATTGAGGTGGAAGGTCTCCTTGGAGGAGAGAGAGCAGGAATCACTCCCACCCCCACAGCAGATTTGTTTTATTATTATTTTATTGCAATTCTACCCCACTTTTCCTCTGGTATATCCAGGGTGAAATACATGGCTCTCCATAGGGATGCTGGCAAAGAAAACTGAAAAGGAAATTGAAATTGCTGCAATTTGGGCATTTGTCTGTGGTCAGGAATGGAAATCAGCCAAGAAAATAAGATCGGCATCCCTTCACATCATTTTTGGTTAGGTTTTTTTTTTTGAAGCCCGTGGAAAAGAAGTAATCAGTTACTTTTTATTTTGCATTGTTTTGATGTTTCCTTGACAATGAAATGAATGTAAGTTAGCCAAGTTACGCAAATAGTTATGTAACGTATCTTAGAGAGCAGGCAGAAAGTTGAGTGTTGTAGCGTTTGGAGGAAGCAGAACTGTAATGGAAAGGAAACAGCACTGCTTGTGATGAATACAGATTGGAACAGAAACTTCACAACTCTGAGAGGAAGGTGAGTCTGAAAGTTGGTGACTGGCCCAAAACCACCCAGTAACCTTCATGGCTTAGTGCTGAGTTGAACCCTGGTTTCTAGGGTCCTCATCCTGACCCTGTAACCATTACACAACATGGCTAGTGGCCCTGTTCCATCTGGACATCCCTGCCTCAGGACTGGAGGTACACACACCAGATGCCTGGCTCCCTGGTGGGCTCTCAGATATGTACAGATATTCCTCATCTCCCTTCAAGGCCACAGGAGGAGAAGTAAGGCAGCCAAGAGCTCCAGGGCCACCATTTGAGTACATCACTAGTTGTGCATGAGGTTCTGTATGGACTCAGGACTAAGTTTCTAGTCCTTAACATGATAGGCTTACATGTGCATGGACAATGTTTCGTGAAATCTATAATAAAGCCAGACAGGGTCAGGACTTCAGTATAGTCCATAATTCTCAGAAGCTAAATAAAAGATAATGCCAAAGTAAATAAATATATGCCAGCTTAATTGGCATCATGTATCCATGTTGTAGAACAATACAACACAAAACAATACAACTTGTTTTGTTGTTCAGCAACCGCGGGGGGGGGGGGAACGGCAAAGTTTAAAGACCACATTTCCTCCACACACACACATCCACTCACTGAAATCAGAGTTCCACCACCCTCACTTCCCTGTCACTCAAGTTGGCTTCTCGACACTGAGATATCACATTGCACCAGAACAACGACAGGGTGGCTCAGTCTGCGTTTCAGCAACAGCACTTAAGATCAAAGGGGATTTAACTTGTGCCATTCCTCGAAACATCGCTGTCACCATGGAGACCAAAGGACCGTTACTTTTTCATCCTTAATTAACACCACAGCTGCACACCACTTCAGATGGAAGGACTGCAAAGTCTTTGCGATCCCAGTCTTGTGTTTGTTTTAAAACAAGTTCCTCAAGAGTCCCCTGGGGCAGAGGACATAAAGGAGCAGTGAGTTTTAAAACAGTGAGTTGAAAACAGTAGGAGAGAGGAGAGAGGGAGGGAGGGAGGGAGGGAGAGAGAGAGAGAGAGAGAGAGAGAGAGAGAGAGAGAGAGAGAAAGAGAGACTGGAACTAGCCACCAGAGCAGACAATTATCTCCCCCCCCCCTTCCTACTGAGCCAAGTTTGATAGGGAGCAGAGCTGCCTCCCTGTCAATTATTTGACAGCACTATGAGATCAGGTGACTTCCCCCCTCACAGGTGTCTTGTAGGGCATGTTGCAAAGTGGCATCGCTAAGCACCTTTCAAAGTGCTGTGCTAGGCAGAGCTTTGAAAGGGGCTTCTGAAGACCTGACAACCAGCTAGTTGTCGGGGTTTCGGAAGCCCCATTCATGGTGCTCTGCAAGGTTTCCAAAGTTCCTCCCCTTTAAAGCACTGCTGTCATGACTCCTGTGTCCAGCAGTGATCTGGGCATGGAATCAGTGGAACAGGAGCACCAGATGGGGAGCCAGGTCTGGGTCAGGGCTGACTGTGGAAGATAGGGAGACCAGTGCACCAGAGGCTGTTGGACAGGAACTCCCAGGAGAACCCCCCCCCCCAAAATGACCAGGGCCTGTTGGGTCCGAACCTGGGCTATCATACAACCTTCCCTTGGAGAACCAAGTGCCTCCCAACACGTCACTAGTCTAGGAAGGCCTGGAGCACACCATAAGGGAGGCTATGAAATGAAGGACTGTGCATCTTCAGGCCAGAAGGTTGGCTCTGAAATTCTCTCATGGGGCTGGCACCTGGAGAAGGCAGTCTGGAGGCGTAAAAGGCCTCAGCCTGCTCTCAACCTTTCTCCAAACAAGTTGCTCGTTCTGAGCTGTCCATGGTCCATGAGCCTTCAATATACCTTCCTTCCTCTTTCACCTTGCTGCTGTCCCCATGGGTTCCTGAACTGGACCAAAAGATGGCAGCTGTCTCCATTAGGCTCAGCCAGATTTCTGTAGAGCAGGTGGGCCTGACTTTGCCAAAATCGCCCAGAGAGCCCAAGGGGGAAGCCTGCTGGGCCTAATTAGGACTGCAGGCTGGAGACTCCCCATCCTTGGGTTAGAAGCACAGCAAGGCCAGACCATTGTAACAGGCCTGGGCCTACTTGGTGTGTGTGTGTGTCCCTCATGCTGAGCTCAGCCAAATTTGCAAAAGGACAAAGGTTTGTCCTAAATGTCAAGGTGAGGGAGAGATTTTGTGATGAAAGAGGGGGGTGAAACTGATTTCTCTATTTTGTATTTTCAGCAGTTGGGTGTTTTTTCTTTGGGGCAAGGGGAGACAATAGGGTTCCCATTTTGTGGCAACCACCATTATTCACCTAAAATCTCTCAGAACAGAGCACTCTGGGAAAAACAACAAACTTCGAAATGGCTGTCCCCCCAATGGTGTTTTGAAGAGCTCCTGGCTCTTTCACTCTGAAAATTGTCCCCCTTACCAAAATCCTGCTAATGCCCACCCATTTTGTGGTGAGTGTGATGTAGAAGGGTGATATTTTGCTCACCCCTTGGTCCAGGAACCTTGGACATTTTTGCACAGCTGACACGTGTTGTGGCAACGGCCCATTAGCTTAAGACAGGTTCATTAATGCTCATTCACAGTTTCATGCTCATTCATGTTCATTTATGAATGTACACTCCTGCTCTTTCCATTGGCTGGGCATTTGTCTCCTCCTTGCAAGCCACAAAGCCTGCAGTTCACCATCCCATCTGCCGAACGCAGCCATATACAGGTAATCACCAACATGCACTGCACCAGGTGAGTGGGGTCTGCGCCAACCAGTGCTGCCCATGATGATATCCACTCTTCCAAACCTTGCCCATGAAACCAACTCCTATAGCACACATGTATTCAGAGGGTGAACCACCCAACATATAAATCCAACATGTAAAAGACTCCCTCTTTACTGATGTATCCTAACAGGGACAAACCAATTGCCTATAGAAAAGCCACAAGAAGAAGAGGTCAAGAGCTCACTCCCACTGTTGCCCTCTGTCCAAGGGACCCGGGTGGCGCTGTGGGTTAAACCACAGGGCCTAGGGCTTGCCGATCAGAAGGTTGGTGGTTCGAATCCCTGCGATGGGGTGAGCTCCCATTGCTCAGTCCCAGCTCCTGCCCACCTAGCAGTTCGAAAGCACGTCAAAGTGCAAGTAAATAAATAGGTACCACTCTGGTGGGAAGGTAAATGGCGTTTCCGTGCGCTGCTCTGGTTCGCCAGAAGCGGCTTTGTCATGCTGGCCACATGACCCGGAAGCTGTACACCGGCTCCCTTGGCCAATAAAGCGAGATGAGCGCTGCAGCCCCAGAGTCGGACACGACTGGACCTAATGGTCAGGGGTCCCTTTACCTTTACCTTTACCAAGGCCCTTTTAAATCCTTGCCCATTAATGTGCCTGATCCCCATCCATGTTGGTGCTCTTCACCACATCCTTGTGGCAGTGAATTCCATAACTATGCACACTGGGAAGAAGCCCTGTCTCTTATCTGTCCTGCATCTTCTACCACTCGGTGCCACTGGATGAACCTCATGGGGTTCTGTTATTCTCCTGTGTTACATTGGCCACGGAAAGCTGCCTGGAGATGGACAAATGAGACCCAGAATCATTTGGGAACCAAGAATTTGCAAGGCGTGGGAACTATCACAACATTCTCTGCTTCTGCTCAAAAAAAGGGGGTGCGTGTGGGGAACTGAAGGCAAGCGCAATAATTTTGATTTCATGCCTATAGTGGAGTAGCATTGGAAAAGAAGACTTCAAAGGATTTCCTTACCTGCCTGCTCATCCTCTTTAACATATTAATTGGGGTTGCACATGGGAGGGGGGAGTCTTAACAGGAATGCAGAGGAAAAGGGTATTATTGACTGCATGATTTGGAAAAGAGATGGGGGTGGGCAGGGGCCGAGGCACGATGTGTTAGCCAATGTGCATCAACTGGGAATCCATTGTGAAGAAGCTGTGGGGACCAATTGATCTTTATTCCTTGACAATCAAAGCAATGCTACATCTTCTAGTCTCTTTATAGACAGCTCATAAAATGGCCATATTGATTACGAGGCCCAAATTTGTAGTTCTGACAATAAAAGCAATTTGCTATGGGCTGGTAACAGCTACAGAAGATGAATGCATTTTGGTTATTAACTTTTGAAAGCAAATTATTCTCAGGGAAGATGAGAAAGGAAAGATAAAACTTCAGTCCTCTTGAAGATTCAAGTGCCCCTCTCCTCGATGTTTGTTTTTGAACAATCTGATTAGGCATGCATATGTAAGACTTGCTGAGAGACTTCCATTTTTGATACCCACAGAATACTGCAGAATATATATATATTTGGCCATTTTGTCATTCAGCTAGTTTGGTTTTACACAGCTATTCAAACATTGTTGGCAGCTGATTGTTTCACTGAAGGTCCCCAAAGGCTTTCAGTGCACGACACATTTGTTTTTTCTCATGGTAGCACTGCATCAAGGGTTTTGTAGTCATAGGATTCCATGAAATGATTAGAACTCATCAACTATGAGCATTTTAGGCTGCAAGCTGTAGTTGTTATTTGCTTCTCCCTCCAAAAAAAGAAAAAGAAGAAATCAAAGTAACTCACAATGGTTGTTCTTAACAATGAGGAGGTGAAGAAGTGTAAGAGACATTATAGGCCAGCTTTATTCAACCTTGGGTCCCCAGATATTGTTGGAGTACAAGTTCCATCATTCCTAGCTAGGGATGATGGGAATTGCACTCCAACAATATCTGGGGACCCAAGGTTGAGAAAGGCTGGTCTAGACATTGCAAGTTACACATTATACACACCATGAGGATCAGCAGCTCTGCAGTAACTACATTAATGCAGTTTAAATCAGGTAAGTTATCTGGTTAAATCGACAATGATAGATTGGGCGAAAGATGTGGGCCATAATATTATGTTGGATGATTGGGAGAGATTGTGGAAAGAAGGTATCAAATTTACGGCTTGTAATAGTTTAAGAGAAAACATTATGAAAATGATCTATAGATGGTATCTGACACCAGTTAAGATAGCTAAAATGAATCCTACAATGACTAATGTGTGTTGGAAATGTAAATCTGCGGAAGGTACCTTTTATCATATGTGGTGGTCATGTCCAGGGGTAAATGCTTTCTGGGACAAGATTTATAATGAATTTAAGAAGGTAATGAAAATTACCTTTAGTAAGAAACCAGAGGCATTTCTCCTGAGCATGACCAACGAAGATATACCCAATCAGGATAGAGTGTTTTTTATGTATGCCACAACAGCTGCTAGAATTCTACTTGCAAGAAACTGGAAAGGCGAAGAGATCCCGTCATTCTAAGAGTGGCAGATGAAGCTAATGGACTATATGGAACTCGCCGAGCTGACCGCGAGAATCCGAGACCAGAGGGAGGAGAAGGTGTCACAGGATTGGAAGAAATTTAAGGATTACCTAGTAAATAGTGTAAAATTGAATATTTGAGCAGAATTAGTTAGTAGAATTGGCTTTAGCTTGTTAATGTTAGATAAAATTGTTCAGAAGAAGCTTTGTTGCGAATGATTTAATTGTTTAAGAGCATCTTAAGATATTGAGTTTAAGTGATGATTTATATTTGATTAATCAAATCTAAAGATTATTAAGAGATTTGGTAAATGTTGATGGAAAAAGATATAAAGTTACCCAAAATATATATGGATTTTGAATGCAGTGGAGGGAACGGGGGAAGTCCCCATGTAGAGAAGATAGAAACAAGAAAGGTATAAAGATAAGTGTATGTCTAGGTATGTATATGTTTTTCTTATGTTCATTGTTATTGTTGTTGAATTTGTTTATTGTTCATTGTTTATTGTGTTCTTTATTGTGTATATGCAGTGTTTTTCTTTGTTTTATTGGAAAATAATAAAAACTTAAAATAAATAAATAAATCAGGTAAGTTATCAGACAATGGATAACTGTGGCCCTGTGGTTCAGGGTGGTGGTGGTCACAACTGGCACATTGGCCTTAGCTAGCAAAAGGCATTCTGTGTACAGAAGTCACGGGACCCCCAGTAACAAATCTATGAGTACCACAAAACTGCAAACACAATCATCTAGGGCAGGGCTGGGGGATATGTGACTCTCCAGATGTTGTTAGAGGGCTCCCAGCTCCCATCAACCCCAGAGAGCATGACCAGTGGCCATAGGGGATGACTGGTCTCTAATAAACTTCTGGAGGGCCTCAGTTTCCCCATCCCTGGTTTGCAGAAAGTGGGCTGGATGCATCTAGGACACCACCACATTGGCAGACACCCACCCATTTCATTTGTTCACAAGACCAACTTCCGAAAAGCTTTTGGTTCTGCTAGGGCAGGGGTCAGCAAACTTTTTCAGCCATGGGCCAGTGCACTGTCCCTCAGACCTTGTGTGGGGGGGGCTGACTATATTTAATATATATATATATATGAACGAATTCCTATGCCCCACAAATAACCCAGAGATGCATTTTAAATAAAAGCACACATTCTACTCATGTAAAAACACGCTGATTCCCGGAGCATCCGCGGGCCGCATTTAGAAGGCGATTGGGCCGCATACGGCCCCTGGGCCTTAGTTTGGGGACCCCTGTGCTAGGGGATCCATACAGAACATTGCTGGAAAATCTGCCCAAAATCCCCTGCACACACACACACTTCTGCAAATGCTGTTTTGGCTCTAATTATAATTGTGCAGGAACAGACACTTCAGTTTGCTTCCCCCTCCCCCCCGCAAAGCCCAGCTAAGTCCCTGTGAAAAGAAAACATATTTCACAGCCCAGATTAGTGCTGTGTCTATCGTTACAGTGAAAGCTCAAAGTGAGCTGTAGATTTTAAAGCCCTCTTTATTTCCATAGTAGAGAAATTTAGCACATCAGCATTACCGCAACCCAATGTCTATTTTTATAAAATAAATATTTGTTACCACGGCAGCATTTACTGACAATCACTCCCCCCCCCCCCAACTCGAAGACTGCTGACTGAATGCACTGCTTGGAGAAACGCTTAGAACAGATCTCATGTCTACACTGAAAATTTTATTTCACAGGGTGGGAACCTGTGGTCCCTGTTAGGATGTCCTACACATGAATGGGACCCTGGCAGAGACACATGCCCTACTGGCATGTTCTCTCCCTCCTGGTCGATCCTTCGGGAGCTTCAAAAGCTTTCTTCAGCCCGAACATCACAGTGACTGATGCCAAGAAACATCAGCACACTTAGGGATCCGCGGAGTTTGCGCAATTGCGTAACAGACCTCAGCAAATCAGCATTTTGGGTGATCTACTTTATTTACATATAAACACACATGGAGCACTTCAACATGGCTCCCTCTCTCTCTCTCTAGCATCAGACAGCAAAGAGAAAGAACAAATGACAATAGTCCCACTTCATAGAACACAGTAACACAAACATCCTGTCTCCGTCACTTCCCATTCTGTGGAATGCAAACATCGTCGTGTGATAGGCAATAATCCCATGATTGCAGACACGGGGAATGAATCTCCAACTTCCATAATCACTGGCCATTGGCCATGGTGGCTGAGGCAGATGGGAGTTGGAGTGCAGCAACATCTGGAGGGACACAGGTTCCCCGTTCCCTGCTCTATTGCAACCAACAAACTTGTAGCAGTATTTTTAGAGATGGTGAGGGGCATTGGGGAAATTGCATTTCCTATGGCCCCTAGGACTTTGTGCTGCTATTAACCAGCAGGTCAGGACAGTGAGGAAGGAAAGGGGAGCACAAATAACAGCATTATTCTAAAGCATTTGTGTGTGTGTGTGTGTCTTAAAAAGGACTGCCACAAACAGGTTTCAGAGGCACTCTTTTGTGTTGCTCTGCAGTCCTAAAATTCATCCCTCTACCCTGGAAAAATAGGAAGGCAGACAGGTGAGAGGTAACTGTGGGCAGACTGGACTTGGTGGGGTAGTGTCCCATTCATGCTAATGGACCAGCCTGCACAGCTTATTTCACAGATTCATTGGCCAGCATCTCTAGGTAAAGTTAAAGGGACTCCTGACCGTTAGGTCCAGTCGCGGACGACTCTGGGGTTGTGGTGCTCATCTCGCTTTACTGGCTGAGGGAGCAGGCGTACAGCTTCCGGGTCATGTGGCCAGCATGACTAAGCCGCTCCTGGCGAACCAGAGCAGCCCATGGAAACGCCATTTACCTTCCTGCCGGAGCAGTACCTATTTATCTACTTGCACTTTGATGTGCTTTTGAACTGCTAGGTTGGCAGGAGCAGGGGCCGAGCAACGGGAGCTCACTCTGTCGCGGGGATTCAAACTGCTGACCTTCTGATCGGCAAGCCCTAGGCTCTGTGGTTTAGACCACAGTGGATAAGGCTAATTTCAGGATTGCCCCCAGCCTCCTTCCTTCTGAGTTTTAAAGGGCAGCGGTGAGTCTAAGGAGGAGGAGGAGGTTGACAGGCAATGTCACCCCATGGACTGGTTAAAAGTAAGAAGATGAGGACCACCCCATTGAAGGCAGACAGAACTTGGTGGAGCAGGGCCTTTTTCACCATAATGGACCAGCCTCTGTTGGAGAAGGGGTTGGGAATCTGTGGCACTTCCAGTGTTGTTGGGATTCCACTTCACATCAGCCATCCTGGCCAATGGTCAGGGGTGATGATGATGATGATGATGATGATGATGATCTGGAGGTCTGCACATTCCCCAATCCCTGCCTTTAAGTCTGCCACATTTCTGGCTACAGAATTATCTCAAAGGATGCTCTCTTTCTGTTGCTTAAATGGCCATTCTTGAATCTTTCCATCATTTTAAAAATTGCATCAAGTTCTTTCCATCGAAAATCTTTTCCCGTTCATCCTGCCTAGCCCCACATCCATCCCCCTCCCTCAATCTTCTGAGACAGCTGTGCCAGACGAGAGAAATATTGTCTATCTCAGTCCTATTCACTGCCCCCAAGGTGTAGAGTAGCAGATGAGTTCAACATAGCTTGTTTTGCTTCTAATTTCCAAGGGCATGTAGTGCCTCTCATTCCCCAGGCTTTACAGACAAATTGGCTTTCTAATTTTAGATGGGATTTATTCTCTCTCTCTCTCTCTCACACACACACACACACACACACAGAGAGAGAGAAACCTCTTCCTCTTGTTTTCAAATTCCGTTACTCCCTGCTCCCTTAGGAATCCCTTCTTCAAAGACCAATTTCCCAGTCTGAAAAGGGGAAAAACTACAGAATTATTATTTTTTAACTGTGTTAATGATAATGAAGCATTCTATATATATGTCTATTCCTGTGGAGAGCTCGGCTCACTTGACACTGGTTAACCTTTCCTGAATAGGCTGTAGCTGGTAAAAGTTGATGTTTCAGTCAGCAGCTTGTGTACACTGTTTCTAACAGCTGGTTTGTTTTTATTGTGGAATTTGCTCATCTTATTCTTTTTCTGGTTGCCAAGCAAACCTTAAGGATTCTGAGACTTGAACCCAGTGTCCTGTAGCTCAGCCGACTGAAAACACTCCCAGAAATAAGAACATATGGAAAACCTACTGCGTCAGGCCAAATGTCCATTTGGTCCAGCATCCCATTGTCGCAGTTGCCATGGATAGCTTGCAAGGAGGACCTGATCACAATAGCACCTGCCCACTTGTGATACTCAGGAACTGGTATTCTGAGGCATACTGCATATGACAGCGGAGGGAGAACATTGCCATCATGACTACTAGCCACCCTGACAACCTCAACCATTAATTTAACCAATCTCCTTTTAGTTCAAATCGGTGGCCATCCCAGCATCCTAGAGCATAGAACACTATGGAAGATGTACGGTAGTTCTCTCAAGGGCTTCTAGAATCCAGACTTGTGGTGCAAACTTCTCCTTGACTAATAAAGCAAAATGTTGATGTGACACCAGCCACTTGGGTCAGAATTTCCGCTTTACACATGAATACCTATTTGTATTTTTCCCCCTTGTGTGGAGTAAGTAGGCCCAGGCACCAATAGAGCCCAGAACCACAGGTGGCCTCTGGAGTCTACTGCCACGAAATCCATCCCTGAATACTTGCATTGGTGCCTGTGTGTTTCTGTGTGTCTCATAGCAGGTGCAGCAATGTGTGTTTGTGCAATCAAGAAAATACAGGGGAGGGGTAGCTAAATATCTCTTGCCCCAGCACCATTGCTCCAGTTATATTTGGAGACACACACAACCTTCACAGTGAGGTTTTCTTAAAACACACACACACACACACACACACACACACACACACACAAACACGTCATCTGTTTGGGCTCTGATTTACCTGAGCCTTGATATACAAGCAAAATACTCCAAAGAGTAACTATTATCCCTGACCAGTATCGTCAGGTCATTGGTACTGCCTATGCCAGCAGTGAGGGCCCCTCTGGCCTGCGGACCTAATTTGCCCCACTAGCCTTCGCAGTTTGGCCAGTGAGGCCATTTTGGTTAAGCCATGTTCACCTGTCCCAGCTTATGTATCTCAGCTGTGGGCCAAAGACAGGTTTCCAAAGCCCTGGGCAAAGCCCCAGACAGTGCGCTTTGCAAGCCCTGGCAATCATCTGATTGTTGGGTTGTGTGGGGAGAAAGAGAGAGAGAGAGAGAGAGAGAGAGAGAGAGAGAGAGAGAGAGAGAGAAAGGAAGGAAGGAAGGAAGGAAGGAAGGAAGGAAGGAAGGAAGGAAGGGGTGTCATTTTGATGTTAGGTGATTGACAGGTGGTCGGCCTGATCAAGTTCCCCACCTACACTGACTGACAGCAGCTCTTCGAGTTTTTCAGACGGGGGTCTTTCCTCGTACTGTCTGAAGTTGCTGCTAGCCCTGTGGCGGCGTTCAGAGAAGCAAACACATCTTGAGTTTGTGAGCTTATAATCTAAAAGCGAAGGTCTCCCTCATAGCTCATTAGACCTCATTTCAGCTCAGCTATAGATTCTCCTGCAGCTGCTGAGTCAGGATTCCCCCCCCCCTTCCCCTTTGTGAAATAATGTTAGGAGCTGAAAAACTACTCATTTTTATAAAGGAGGTTAATCCTTTAAAACATTTAGCACAGGGGCTATTTTTGGGTCTGCACACTTATGTAATCACAACGAAGGAGCAGAAAACTAACTTCAAAGAATGAACACTGACAGCAACTATTGCCAAGAGCAGCAATTTCAAGGGGCTTGTACTCCAGGTTGCCCCCCTCCCCTTACTTAAAAAGTGTGTTAGTTTATTTTTGCACATCTGAGATATTTCAAACTCAGATCCCTTTCTTCATCTGGAAACCAGCTTAAAAAAATGGGGGTTGGGGTGGGCAATTATTATAATCAATGATGGGAAAAATAAAAAGTTGCTTCTGAATAAATGCTTAAGCCAAGAAAGAACTTAACATATGAAGTGTAAGTATTGATTCCTGTATTCATTTATCTTTTCAGTAATGATATAGAAATTTTTGATTATTCATATAATGAATGTGTAAATATTAACTAGGTTTGGTGTAAAGTGAAAGTGTGCAAATGTACCAAATCTTTGAGAAAGAATATTTTGAAGAAGAAGACTAGATGTTCTAGTTTAGATGAGATGTAACATGTAAATTGTAAGTATGGATTTTTGTGTTTGTCTGTTCAGACACTATTTACAAACTTTGATACCCTTTGCATTGTATGTTTTAATACTAATAAGGTTTGACTTATCCCACCAGTGTATGTATGAATATACAGTAAATCCTGGGAAAGAATTTACTGAAGAAGCCCAAAATTGTCCATGGGCGAAACAGGGGACAAACGCCGGCACCCTGTCTAATTTTTGTGCATCACATCTTCAATATTCCATCTGATTGGGCTTGCTTTCATCTATTAACATCTGTGCGTATCATCTGACTGGACCTATCTTCATCAATATCTACAGGAGCCTGGCTAAAGACATTTAAAGACTGAAATTGTCCTGTTGTACTAACTTGAATGAGTTTTCTGTTTGTAGCTTCTTTGTTTGACTCCTTGTATTGCTCACTTTTTGATTGGACTACCAATATAGAATTCAATACGTGGAGTGGTTTGGTAGATTTGTGTGCGCCGTTTTTGTGCTGCTTATTGTATACTGATTTACCTCTGAATAAGCACAAGCATGTTAACATTTTAATCATTAGCATTATTCTTATTATGGTTGTAACCAACTAAGGCCACATTCACACTATGCATCTAAAGCAATATGACTCTACTTCAAACAGCCATGGCTTCCGTCCAATATTTCTGGCAAGTGTAGCTTGTTTATTATTATTATTGTTGTTGTTGTTATTATTATTATTATTATTATTATTATTATTATTATTATTCCCCAGCCACTCTGGGTGGCTTTCAGCAAAATGTGAAAACATAATAAAAAGTAAAACATTAAAAACTTCCCAATATAGGGCTGCCTTCAGATGCTAAGGGTGCTGAGATTTGTTAGGAGACCCCTTCTACCCTCACAGAGCTCATGTTCTCAGAGTTCCCCGTGAGAGTTCCCTGTCTGGACCACGAGAATTGTAGGTCTGAGAGGGGAACAGGGGCCTCAGTTCATAGGAAGCAGCCTTATATCAAGTCAGGGCAACAGTACAATATGGGTCCATATGTGCTGGAGGAGACTCTTGAGAGTCCCATGGACTGCAAGAAGATCAAACCTATCCATTCTCAAAGAAATCAGCCCTGAGTGCTCACTAGAAGGACAGATCCTGAAGTTGAGGCTCCAGTACTTTGGCCACCTCATGAGAAGAGAAGACTCCCTGGAAAAGACCCTGATGTTGGGAAAGATGGAGGGCACAAGGAGAAGGGGACGACAGAGGATGAGATGGTTGGACAGTGTTCTCGAAGCGACTGGCATGAGTGTGGCCAAACTGCGGGAGGCAGTGAAGGATAGGCGTGCCAGGCATGCTCTGGTCCATGGGGTCACCAAGAGTCGAACACGACTGAACGACTGAACAACAACAACAACATGTAATAAACACAACCAGCAAAAAGACCCACAAATATGTAAATATACTTGCAGTGTGCTTCACTTGGGGAGAAAAATGGAGGAGTAAGGGGAAAGAAGGGGCTTCTCCAAGCCTAATGATACTTCCCTATTTGTCATGCCTAGCTCCGACAGGCAGAGGGTCACAGTATACCACACATGGAGTCCTCTAAGAGCAAATCAGACACATCACAGGTCAAAGAAGCAGGCAGAATCCCATGAAACCAGTGCTGATGGGCTCTCCAGGTTTGGGGCCTGCTAAAGAACCCCCATGAGGGATGCGGGTGGCGCTGTGGGTTAAACCACAGAGCCTAGGACTTGCTGATCAGAAGGTCGGCAGTTCGAATCCCTGCGATGGGGTGAGCTCCCGTTGCTCGGTCCCTGCTCCTGCCCACCTAGCAGTTCGAAAGCACGTCAAAGTGCAAGTAGATAAATAGGTACTGCTCCGGCGGGAAGGTAAACGGCGTTTCCGTGCACTGCTCTGGTTCGCCAGAAGCGGCTTAGTCATGCTGGCCACATGACCCGGAAGCTGTATGCCGGCTCCCTCGGCCAGTAAAGCTAGATGAGCACCGCAACCCCAGAGTCGTCCGCAACTGGGCCTAATGGTCAGGGGTCCCTTTACCTTTAAAGAACCCCCCATGGGTCGTCTAGCCCAATCCCCTGCAATGCTAAGTAATAATGAAGGAGAGTCCTTCTCGCTGGAACAGCAGAAAGTCAGCTTGCTCTCTCTTCCATGTAAGAGCCCTTCAAATATTTGAAGATGGCTACCATATCACTTGTGCTACACTAGAAACATGCACATGTTGGTGAGTGTTTTGGTGGGAGGTTTAGAGCTCTTGGGACGGGGACCTGAGGACACCCACTGGAGCATGGCATTCTTGGTCTAGATCCTCAGCCTCAGATTCCATAAGCTCCAATCTATCGGCCTTGGACTCTGTGAGCTCTGAAGCACTAGCATCAGGGATATGGTCCATTTCCTTAGCGGGTGTTACAACAGTTATGGCTCTGGCTGGCCTTAAGAAAAGCTGTGCTGGATCAGGCCATGGGTCCATGTGGTTCAGCACCTTTGTCTCACAATGGCCAACCAGCTGCCTCCAACAGTAGCAGTGGACACAAGCCAGCGCGAGTCATTCTCTCACTTGAAGCTCAAAGCTGGGGTCACAATTGTTATACCTGTAGGGGCCAGCCTGGAATAGGAGATGGAGGTACTCTCCATTTGAGAAGTAACTTGCATGTTCCAAGTCACTGGCATTGAAGTAAGATTGCGCTAGTGCTTGCAACATTCTGAGATGATATATAAATAAATTTAGTTTATTGACTTAAAATCCATTCTCTTTGCTCAAATTTTCTACATCAAACTTGCTTGATTTCTTAGCTTCAGCCCCACCCCTCAAAAACCGATCCAGTCATTCTGTGTCTTCACGTGAAACCTAATTGCCTTCAGCAATTAACAAGAAATTGAATCTCAGAGGAGCCATTTTGCAATTAGTCAGTTTCCAGGTACAATATTTGCTACCTCAACAATGCCTAATTGGAATGAAAATTACACACAAAGAAATTTTGTTTTGTTTCCGTGCTTCCCCGTTTTCAAAAAAAAAGAAAATGGAGAAGAGAAGAAAACACATTGCCTCTGATAACATAAAAGTGATGACACTTCTACATGCAACACAAATAAAGATTTTGCTTTGTAGGGGAGAAATGAATCGTGCTGGAGCTTCTTGGTGCAATGTAAACTAATCCCCATCTTTGCAAGCTGTTTTTGAAAGCAGTGATCTCTTCACATGAACCTTGGGAACCACCACCAGTGCAGTGGCAGAGTGTGCAATCTGCCTGCAGAAAGTCACAGCTTCTTCCAGACCAGTTGGGTAATGTGGCTGTTGCTATTTTCCTTACACTTGTACTCCCTCTGGCTCATAGTGATATACATTGTCCCTATTCCCATTTGATCTTCCCAACACCCTCAAAAGTGAGTGACTCCCACAGTGAGCAAAGATAGCCCAGAATGAGGACCCAAGTCTTCTTGCTCATTCATTCATTATTTGATGCATAACCTGCAGGGCCGGATTTAGGTTTGATGAGGCCCTAAGCTACTGAAAGTAATAGGGCCCTTTATATGTCCAGCTGTCCTTTGTCAACAACAAATTGTCGCTGTTTTTTTGGGTTGAATATATGCTATATGGTAATTTATGGACCTAATAGGTATCTAAAGCCATCTGCACATGTTGTCATGCAACCAGTCCATGTAGAATGTAGGCCCCCTATATATAGAAATGAGTAAACCAGTGATATTTTAGGGAGCAGGCTAGCAGGAGGGGCCCATTACTTACATCATAGGAGCCTACACAACACAAAACACTGTTGCTGCATGTGAGTTTTATTTTATTTGTTTTTTTATCTTATATTTTGGAAATGTAGATCCAGTGTCTTTTCCTTTAATTTTTTGGGGCCCCCCCAAGAGAGTGGGGCCCTAAACTATAGCTTATTTAGCTTATACAGTCATACCTTATGTTGCATTAGGTTCATGTTGCGTCTCTTCAGATTGCGAATGCGTCAAACCCGGAAGTGTATACTTCCGGGTTTTGCTGTGCGCACACATGCAGAAGCATTCTGTGCACTTCGAGCATGCGCAGAAGCACTCTATCACGCTTCACGCTTGCACAGAAGCGCCGCTCTAGTTGCGGACTTTTCAGGGCACAAACGGCACACCGGAACGTATTGTGTCCACAAATAGAGGTACCACTGTATGTAAATCCGGCACTGATTAACCTTTGAGATAGACTTTCCCCATACAGGCTTACTTGGCCACTTTGATCTGTGAAACTGATTCAGGTTCCACATAACACCCATTCCCCATTTTTTAAAAGTTGACCTTTTGGGTGCTGCAGCACCCACACATTGGACCTCTCTGCCTATTGGCATTAGGCAGGAACCTTTCAATTGTCCTCTTTTTGGTGCTTGTTGAAAACAATGACAAACCTAGACAGCATCTTAAAAAGCAGAGACATCACCTTGCCAACAAATGTCCGTATAGTTAAAGCTATGGTTTTCCCAGTAGTAATGTACAGAAGTGAGAGCTGGACCATAAAGAAGGCTGATGGCCAAAGAATTGATGCTTTTGAATTATGGTGCCGGAGGAGACTCTTGAGAGTCCCATGGACTGCAAGAAGATCGAACCTATCCATTCTGAAGGAAATCAGCCCTGAGTGCTCACTGGAAGGACAGATCCTGAAGCTGAGGCTCCAATACTTTGGCCACCTCAAGAAGAGAAGACTCCCTGGAAAAGACCCTGATGTTGGGAAAGATGGAGGGCACAAGGAGAAGGGGACGACAGAGGATGAGATGGTTGGACAGTGTTCTCGAAGCAAGTAGCATGAGTCTGACCAAACTGCGGGAGGCAGTGGAAGACAGCAGTGTCTGGCGTGCTCTGGTCCATGGGGTCACGAAGAGTCGGATACGACTAAATGACTAAACAAAAACCCAGATATTTAGAATGTTTGCCATGCCAGCTGAAACAGATGGGAGCCTGAGTCCAACCGCACCTGGAGGGCACCAGTTTCCTCATCCCTGCTTTAGAGAAACAAATTCGCCCTCCCGAAAAATCAACAGAGAACAGCATCTCACTGGTTTCTGCAATTCATGTTGTAGCACCCCCAGATTTGTCCTGTTTTCTCTTCCTTCAGAAAAATGTAATTGTGCCTACCTATATTGTCGTGTAGCCCTAACCACCTTCTCCCACTCTCTCTTTTTTATGCATGCAGGCATACAATCAGACATAAAAAGAAAACATTCATAAACTGTGTGGAGTAGATGAAATTCAAATAGGAGAATCTCAGACCTTTGGAAATAGGGGGGGGGATAAAGGTGAAAATTGAAGCGAGAGGCACGGCAGGCAGGAAAACTCATATCCAAAATTACACCTTAAAGCTGGAACACATTCTCAGGAGTCAGAATTGAGGAGCACATAAGAAATATTTGTTAGAAGAGCTGGGGAGGGAGGGGTGGGGATCTGAAACTGAGAATATGTTATAACTGAAATGAGCCGGAGGCTGCCGGGCAAGGGGGGAGGGGGGGCAGTTCTCAAGCAAATGTTCCTAGCTTGCATTTGGTTGAACAAATTCTGATTCATGTCCCTTTCAATTATTGTGGGTGATTTCTGGCTGTAAGGCAGGGATAGGGAAGCTGCAGCCCTTTCAGTGTTGTCAAACATACAACTCCTGCATTCCTGCCCATTGACCATGCTGTCTGGGGCTGATGGGAGTTGGATTCTGAGAGCATCTCAAGGACCCCATCTTCACCACCCCTGATCTTTATTTCCTGGTTTTCAACCACTGTAACCCAGGCTGCACCCTGGCATTTGAAAGCGTTTTGTCAAAGGTTACACCCACACCATGCAATTAAAGGATCCTTATACCACTTTAATAGCCATGGCTTCCCCCACGGAATCCTGGGGACTATAGTTTGTCTAGGGTGCTGAGAGTTGCTAAGAGACCCTTAAGAAACTACAGTTCCCAGGCTTCTTCAGAGGAAGACTTTGTTGTCCAAGTGGTAATAAAAGTGTTTCTAAATGTATGGCACAGAGACCTTTTGTAGACCTGTGTTAAGAAAGGCCAAAGTCATTTTGATCCATACTTTTCTTTCATCTGCATTAGGAGACACGTGGACACAATGACTGGTGGAACCCCTTCTTGAGGCTCCAAAGCTCAGAGGCAGATCACATATTTACATCAAGTACGGGAAACCTGTGGCCCTCCAGATGTTGCAGAACTCTCAGCATTTCTGACTGCTGACCTTGTTGACAGGAGTTGATTAGAATTGGAGCCTAACAACATCAGGAGGGCCATAAGTTCCGTAGCCCTGTTTTACATACAGAGGTTCCCAGGTTCAATCCTCAGCATCTTCAGGTAGGTCCGGGAAAGACCCCTGACAATGCTTAGCTGGATGGGTCAATGCTCTGAGTTGGTATAGCTCCCTGTGTTCCTAAGCTAAAATACTGCCTTCCTTCTCAATCCTCCTCCTCCTCCTCCTCCTCCTCCTCATCATCATCATCATCATTATCCTCAAGTAGCAATTATTAAAGGGTGTATTTGTTAGTGTCCACTGTGGTGTAGTGGTTAAGTGGTGGACTCATAATCTGGTGAACTGGGTTCACTTCCCCGCTAGTCCACATGCAGCTGCTGGGTGACCTTGGGCTAGTCACACTTCTCTGAAGTCTCTCAGCCTCACTCACCTCACAGAGTGTTTGTTGTGGGGGAGGAAGGGAAATGAGAATGTTAGCTGCTTTGAGACGACTTAAGGGGAGTGAAAGGCAGGATATCAAGTCCAAACTCCTTCTTCTAAGCTGGAAGTGGACACAGCTAACCAAATACTTTTCCAAACACTTTAAGAAATGGCTCTGTGGCATCACCAATAATACAAATATTGCACTTTCTGTGCTAGAGTTTTCTTTGAGATACAAGGACATTGGTGCCCAGTTGAGCTGTGTTTGGCCACAAAAAGGGAGAGAATATGCGTATGACAAAACAGACACACACACACACACACAGAGAGAGAGAGAGAGAGAGAGAGAGAGAGAGAGGGAGGGAGGGAGGGAGAGACTTGAAATAATGTCTCCCCCCTCAGCACTCTGCATGATGTTTATTAAACTGGATAACTACCCAGGTAAAAATAAAAATGCTGGTATTAAATATTCATGTGCATCCAGGCCTCTTTGAAATGTCCTTTCTTTACCTGATCACACTCTAAGTGTGCACTTTGTTTACTAGAAGATGAGAGAAAAACTTCAGCATCTGGGAGAGTATTAGTACACATACACACTGTTTGTGGGCTTCCCAGAGGCATCTGGTTCACAGGTGATGGATTGGGGCTCTTGAAAAAACTAGATATGGGTGAGAAATCAGATTTGGTTCACATTTGAAGGGAAATTTACCTAATCAACACTTCCTGGAGGAAATCCCCTCAAGAACCAAAACAGAGGCATTCTCCAAGTTTTGCAGCGCAACTCTCAAACCACGCAATGTGCACAGAAAATACGATAGGTAGCATGTGTCTATGCATACCATATAAATGCCTGTATTACTGAAAACAACACAAGGAAAAATAATTAAATTAGGGGAAATTGTTTGAAAAAATGCTTGCATATTCAAAAATGCATATATACAAAATTGCTGATGGATTTTCAAGAAGGTTGTTTGTTTGGTAAGAAAAGGGGGGGGGGGGTAAATTTGCAAACTGATGTGGAAATGTGGAGAACCAAACTTAAGGATGGAGAAATGAGAAACTGAGATTTCTTACTATTATTATTCATAGTCCAGGTTTCTGCCTTCACTACAAATTTATTTATATCTCACCTTTCCTCCTGGCAGCTCAAAGCGCTGTACGTGGTTTTGCTCCTCGGTTTTAAACTGTTTTCAATTTTATGTTTTCATGTAACCCACCCTGGGACCTTAGGGTGAAGGGTGTGAAAATAATAATAATTTTGTCCCCACAAAAACCCTGCATTTACCTTCCCGCTGGAGCGGTACCTATTTATCTACTTGGCACTTTGTGCTTTCGAACTGTTAGGTTAGCAGGAGCAGGGACCGAGCAACGGGAGCTCATCCCATTGCGGGGATTCAAACCACTGACCTTCTGATCAGCAAGCCCTAGGCTCTGACTCCTCATGGCTGACCAGGGATCTGAATCCTGCTCACCCAACTCTTAGCCCAGCACTCTAACCACTACTTTGCAAAGGCTGAAGTCCTCCCATCTTCCAACCGCTTAGGGTTTAATTTTAACAAGCAAATACTGCACATCTTAGACCATGCAACCCCCTTCTCTATAGCTCTTTGTTGAAGGCATCTCTGCGATATTGCCTTGGTTTCCTCCCTTGATGGGGTTACTTTCGCATTACAACAAAAAATCAATAAAATGTAATCCAAAAACCTAGAGCAAAAGATTATTTTGCCAGGGTCTCTCTCTTTCTCTCTCTCTCAAAAATCTCATTTGCCATGAGTCATCCTTTTTTATTATTATTTTTAAGATGAAACATGGGATGTGGAATATAAACAAGGAGGGGATGAAATTGACTGTTCTTGATAAGCACAGCTTGCAGCCCCAATTGGTACTGTTAAAATTCCATACCTCAAATTCAGTCTCAAAATTATATACTGCCTATTATTTATTATTGTTGTTGTTATGATGATTAAGTCGCCTCTGCCCAAAGGCACCCGCAGCCTTTAACACACTAATAGTAAACTTACTCCAGCCATATGAGTGAAGTGCAGCAGTAGTTGAAACTCCCCAGGGCCCAAATGAAAATCAACAAACTGATTTATGTTCCCTATTATGGCTTCTCGCTGTTGTTCTCTGAGCACATTTCCCAAATCCTGACTCCATCATGTCCCCAGTGGCATCAACCAAGGTGCTGTGCATTCCAGCTGCCTCCACCTGGCCTAAATATGAGCTCCTGCCTTCCTCAAGAGCCTCTCAAGCCTGTCCTGCCTGTTGGAGATTCATTCCCCGTGTCTGCAGCCATGGGATTGTTATCTATCACATGACGGTGTATGTTTCCATTCCACAGAGTGGGAAGTGACTGAGACAGGGTGTTTGTGTTACTGTGTTCCGTGAAGTGGGACTATTGTCCTTTGTTCTCTCTCTTTGCTGTCTGATGCTAGAGAGAGAGAGAGGGAGCCATGTTGCAGTGCTCTGTGTGTGTTTATATGTAAATAAAGTAGATTAGGCACAATGCTGAGTTGCTGAGGTCTGTTACGCATGCTGTGAAGACTCTGTGGATCCCTGAGTGTGCTGAAGAAGAAGAAGAAGAAGAAGAAGAAGAAGAAGAAGAAGAAGAAGAAGAAGAAGAGGAGGAGTTTGGATTTGATATCCCGCTTTATCACTACCCAAAGGAGTCTCAAAGCGGCTAACATTCTCCTTTCCCTTCCTCCCCCACAACAAACACTCTGTGAGGTGAGTGGGGCTGAGAGACTTCAGAGAAGCATGACTAGCCCAAGGTCACCCAGCAGCTGCATGTGGAGGAGCGGAGACACGAACCCGGTTCACCAGATTACGAGTCTACCACTCTTAACCACTATACCACACTGGCTCCCAAACAACTGACCAGGAGAGAAAGAACATGCCAGTCGGGCATGTGTCTCTGCCAGGGTCCTACATGAGTGTAGGACACTCCTGCTTGAACTACCTAGTTATGTCGTGAAAGTAGCAAACTTGGGCTGTATCTGGAGGCCTCTCTGTGACGGGACTATTCCCCCATCCCTAGTGCCTTAAGTGCTGTATACAAGGTGTACAAGGTGTCAGGGACCCTGGGGAAAATAGTTCTCCATATAGATTGTCAGGCTCCCTTGAAACTTAGGGAAAGACTGTAACTCGGTGGCAAAGCAAATCCTTCTCATGTAGGAGGTCTTAGATCCAACCCCTAGCCTCTCCTGAAAGGGCTGATAAACACTCCTGTCTCAAACTCTGGAAAGCCACTTACAGTGTAGACCATTCTGAGCTGGGTGTCCTATCAGCTTGACCTGGGTACCGGCAACCCACCCTACTTACCAAATGCCAGTTGATCTGTAGATATTCTTGTGGCTATTGATGGTGAAGCTGCCATTATCTAATAGTCTATTGTCCTCACTCCTTAAATGGCTTTCACTTACTGCAGACTGTCCTCACACTCTTCAATCAAAATATTAGAGTCGCACATTTGGGGCATTTGGGCTAGGCATTTTTTGAAATGGAAAGAAATGGAGGGCAGTGAGAAAGAGAGAGGGAGAGGGAGAGGGAGAGGTCTAATTTTTTTAAAAAAAATCCAGGGTAAAATTGGATAGAATTTGCAAGCAAAGTCGCCCATGCTGAGAGCATGGATCATTTCAAATTCCAGAAGGACACTTACAGTGCCTTCTCCCATAACTGCAGCCTTTATTGTTCTGGGATGGGCAAAACGTAATCCTCTGGTGTTTTGTGGGCAATTAATCTGAAAATCACAAATGTATTTTCCCCCATCCCAAGAAACGTTATTTGCAGATGAATAAGTCCAAGGGCTTTTGTGCAAGGCACCTTAAAAAAAGTTTATATTTGTGGGCTATAAAGGGGGTTTGCTTATTTGCTTGACCTGCCAGTCACAACAGAGCTCTCTCTCTCTCTCCCCCACCCCAGCCCCACAACTCTGGTGCTTGATTCCCCCTTCTCAGCAGACACTTGCGAGCCACATTTAAAAACAAGCAAGCAAGCTAGCAAGCAAGCAAATGTCTGGTTCGGTGAGGCACCACAAAGCACTTCAGGGGTCAACGTTTCATCTTGTGTCACCTTGCAAGCCCTAAATCCCTCTGAAGCACCAGAATTTTGCTCAGGGTTCATCCAAACCCAATGTACATCCTTAATCAATTCACCTTATTATTCACTAGCACCTTTGCTAGTGGAAAGCTCTTCTGGTTTCCTTTTTATTTATTTATTTATTTTTGAGAGAGAGAATGGATGCAAAAGCTATTTAGGAATCACTGATCTAAGGCTAGTCGAAAGAGTGCCTGGAGCGGCTTCCAAGCTGACATTTCATTCGGGCCCAAGATGTCATTTTCCGTAGCGCTGCACAAACAAGAGCGCTGGCAGGGGTGGCCACGGAGCGATGCAGGTTCATTCCCACTGCTAAGACGGTACAGCTGGGAATCGGCAAAGTGTAACCTGTCAAACAAAGCACTCAGGGTTTCGTCGGACCCAGTCAATATTTCAAATCCTTTTTTAAAAAAAAATGCTCGTCTCGGGCGCTCATTGCTCGTGACAAGGCCTTTCGGTGTGACACGTTGTCAGAGGCAACTGCAAATGCAACACTTTAAGCGGTGGAGGGGGCAATCAGCCTAACCTAAGGTCTAGCTTACACTTTAAGCTACTTCCTGAAGTGTCTCTTATGATGGGGGAAAAGGGGAAACAGCTTAGGCCCAGCAGTTCATCACGAAGATTCAGTCATTTTCACTTTGCCAGCTCTCACAGACAGCGGGACAATTGCAGAATGTCAGGTCTTCACGAATGATCTTAGCTCTCCCCACTCCGCAATGGTAACACCGATATATGTGATTTCCCTTACTCCAGAGGCTGTTCCATTAGGGCAAATGGGACATTGCTCCACCAAGCTCCTCCTGCCTGCCTTCGGACTTACAACCAGCCCAGAGTTGGGCATGGTGACGCGTCAGTTTCCTCCTCCTTAGTATCAGCACTGCTCTTGTAGAACTCAGCAGGGAAGAGGAGGCTAGGACAAAACTGGAATCAGCTGGCTCTGCCTCCACCTACTGTTGGGGACCCCTGACTTCTGCCCTACCACAGCAATGGGCACCAGTCACCACTGTCCACAATGCAACAAGCCAGCCTTGTATTTGAAGACCCTTCTCTCATTCTGCTGAGTAGAGACCTGGACTTCTGCCTCTGTCTTGTTATATTTCTCTCCACCCCCCCCCCTGCCCCAATATATATTTAACCCTGTCCTGCAAAGCTACTCCTGGATTTGAAACCAGTGAAAAGCAAGCTGTTGCAGGGCATGCAAAGATGACCTGAGCAAAGTCTTCCATGCTGCACAATAGCGGTTGACAACGAAAACAGCAACAAGCATGTTATATAGCACTTTCAACTTTTCAAAATAGGGATGTTGGAGAGTTCCAACAAAAGCAGGAGCAGAAATTGCCAGTACGCACTTATTTGTCTCATATCTGTGGTGGGAATCAACCCAATGTATACAACTGGTACTGGCAGTTATTGATATGTAATCAATTACTTCCCCGTGGTCACTATTTGCATTGAATTCCCTTTGCACTGAAGTAGCCAGGGTGGAATAATGTGATGACAATGTAATTTACATGTTACATAATTGATTGTTGTTGTTGTTCAGTCTTTCAGTTGTGTCCGACTCTTCATGACCCCATGGACCAGAGCACGCCAGGCACGCCTATCCTTCACTGCCTCCCGCAGTTTGGCCAAACTCATGTTACCTAATTAATTAATTACCTAATTAATTACATAATTACATATTTAATTACACACGTTACATAAGCAATTACATGAGTTACATAATTTCACTGCACTGTGCAGCAAGATAAGAAATGTGATTTGGGGGCAGAAGAGGAATTGCAGCGGAACAGAAGCGGGGCTGGATGTGATGAATACAGGGCAGAATGCCAAACAATGCTTTCTTGCATCCCTATGGAGTACTTTCCATATACCATTACGAAAACCATGTAATACAGGGATGGGGAACCTGTGGCTCTCCAGGTGCTGCTGGACATCAGCCTTGACCATTGGCCATACTGGGTGCAGAGCTGTTCATGCCCAGTAGTTCATCATACAAATTATGTACAGCTTAACACTGCCTTGCAGTAGCTACTCATGGTATCTCAGGTGAGTTCGATGCATATCTACTATCTAAAGTCCGCTCCCAAAGAAATGCATTTTCTTTTCTTTTCTTTTCTTTTCTTTTCTTTTCTTTTCTTATTTGCAGAGCATACAAAAAAAAATCCAGCTGAAACAACTTTCATCTTTATAATGACAACTGAAGAGCCCGGTAGGGCCTTCTTCATCTAAATGTCATGTTCACAGCTACTGAGTCTACCTTTTATTGACTCTCGGGCCCTTAAGGATCTTCAAACAAACTGCTGTGGAGGACAGGCATAAGGGGTCAGCGAACAGGTCTGACATGGCTCAGATTATCATTATGAAGCCGTGAACATGAGGATCAAGGATGACAGAGGAATCAAATAAGAAAAAGATCAAGGGCAAAGGTGAACCAAACCAGAAGGTCCTCACTCTTAAGATGAACTAGGATTGTGGTTCAGCAGTAGAGCAGACACTTCAAAAGCAGAGAACTCATAACCCATTTACTCTCAGCAGCCAGAAACATCATAACCAGACACTGGAAAGACCTGACAGGAGCAAACATGGACCAATGGTACCAAGTAGTATGGGAAACAGCCCTACTAGAAAAACTAACCAGTAACCTGAAACTGACACGGGGACAAACAGAAGAAGACACCTTCACTCCGGTATGGTTCCCCTTCATCACACACACAGCCCAACAAGACAATGACAAAAATCTACCGACAGCATACAAATCAATATGGCTAACCTGATCCAAAACACCCACCAACCCCACTCACACAGGAAACCAAAGATCACCACAGCCAACCACAAATGAACAATCACACCCTACGCCAATCCCAACCTCTTTCACCACCAAAGGAGCACCACCAAAGGAGCACAACAACAGAGAACCTACACAAACAACGCTAACACCAAACCCTACTCATATTAAGTAAAATAAAAACATCGTCACCCCACCCCACCTATCTCCCCATCCCACCCACCTCTCTCCCCACCTTCTTCCTAATGTCTCAGCAACAAAAACTGATAGAGAGCCACTTGCATATTTTGTGCAGATATCAGTTTATTTCCTGCAATCTGGAAAAGGCGGATTGTCCTGACCAGAAGCACAGCAAATGATTCAGCCTTTGTGGTGCAAAAAGGAGCTCTGATTCCCACCCACCCACCCCACTAGCTAGGAGCAACTCAAATGCAGTGTTCCACAATGGGACTTTCAATATGCTTAATTACAACCGCATGCAGAGAACAGAACCTTGTTGACAGCTTCATGTTTGTCTCAGTCACAATCATCAGCGCCCTGATTCATGCAGGTGAGTACGGGGATAGAACAATCAAATCATCACTCTCTTTATTTACCTGTATTCAAAAAGAAAATTTTGCCAAAATATATCAAACCAAACCAAATAAAGAACCATGGCCATAAAATTACTAGTAACTGTATCGCATTATAGAACACCAGGCGCAGAAAGCAAAATTATAAATTTGCTAAAATTAGGCCCAGGTGATTTTTACATGCAGCAGCAGAATATTTAGGCACCTTGGAAGAGGTGGATGTGTTCTGATCCGAAGGAAGCTAGATAAAATTTGCATTATATAAGAACATGAGTTATTGATTCTACCTCTTCAGGGGTTTTTACATTGACAATGTACATCTTTTCCTTTGTGTAACAATTTTCCAGGCAGAGGGCCTTCTCGGTAGTGGCACCCGCCCTGTGGAACGTCCTCCCATCAGATGTCAAGGAAATAAACAACTATCTGACTTTTAGAAGACATCTGAAGTTTAGGGAAGTTTTTAACATTTGATGTTTTATCGTGTTTTTAATATTCTGTTGGGGGCCACCCAAAGTGGCTGGGGAAGCCCAGCCAGATGGGTGGGGTATAAATAAATTTTTTATTATTATTATTATTATTATTATTAGTTGTTGTTGTTGTTGTTGTTGTTGTTGTTGTTGTTCAGTCGTGTCTGACTCTTCATGACCCCATGGACCAGAGCACACCAGGCACGCCTATCTTTCACTGCCTCCCGCAGTTTGGCCAAACTCATGACAGTCGCTTCGAGAACGCTATCCAACCATCTCATCCTCTGTCGTCCCCTTCTCCTTGTGCCCTCCATCTTTCCCAACATCAGGGTCTTTTCCAGGGAGTCTTCTCTTCTCATGAGGTGGCCAAAGTACTGGAGCCTCAACTTCAGTATCTGTCTTTCCAGGGAGCACTCAGGGCTGATTTCTTTAAGGATGGATAAGTTTGATCTTTTTGCAGTCCATGGGACTCTCAAGAGTCTCCTCCAGCACCATAATTCAAAATCATCAATTCTTCGGCGATCAGTCTTCTTTATGGTCCAGCTCTCACTTCCATACATCATTATTATTATTATTATTATTATTATTATTATTATTATTATTATTATTTCCACCAAGGCAATACTGCTGCATGACTTAATACTACACTGGGTACCACCCTCTGAATAATTGAAGCTGCTTAGGGTAGGTGGGTCATACATGCAGCCTTTGGAGCCACCTAGAGATGCCCTCCCAGATGAAATCTGTAGATCACAATGGAACTTGAGAGACTTGGGACCAGGGATGCCAACTTCTCAAAAAGATTGCAGGGGTCCGATGTGACATCCTGACATCACACACGTGACATTGTGAAGAGCCAGGGGGCGGAGCTGAATGCAGTGGCAGCACAGCCCCAGCAGCTGGCTGCCCCCATCCTCTCCCTCCCCCTGCCGTGCAATGGAAAGATGGGGGAGGCTGCCCTCAGTCAGTGGCGGCGGCAGCAGCAAGAAGAGAAGGAGAAGTGGTCGGCTACTGAAGCCATACCACGCTTGGCTCCGCATTTGCCCTCTGAAAAATGGGGGGCCGTCCCCTCAAAAACAACACTGAGGACCCCAAAGTGCCTCAGTCCCTAAGAATCAGTGCATATGCTTGGGACCCCTTCTGATGTCTTCTTTCATGTACTTTCATGATGATTTCTGCATTCGTGATAATGGTATAAACAGCCTCGGCTGAGTATACCTGAAGGATCATCTCCAGCCCCATCGTTCTGCCCGGATACTGAGGTCCAGCACCGAGGGCCTTCTGGTGGTTCCCTCACTGCGAGAAGTGAGGCTACAGGGAACCAGGCAGAGGGCCTTCTCGGTAGTGGCGCCTGCCTTGTGAAACACCCTCCCACCAGGTGTCAAGGAAATAAACAACTCTCCGACTTTTAGAAGACATCTGAAGGCAGCCCTGTTTAGGGAAGTTTTTTATGTTTGAAGTTTTATTCTGTTTTTAATGTTTTGTTGAAAGCCGCCCAGAGTGGCTGGGGAAACCCAGCCAGATGGGTGGGGTAGAAATAATAAATTATTATGATCAGGGCTGTGTTATACATAGTCCCGCTTCCTACACCTGCAAAGATTAGGGGGCGGACATACCGTTTCATTTTTAATCAGCGCCTGTCTCGTAACATCCTGCTGTAATCTTGTAGCCTTTCATATAGCAAATATTCTGGTTTATTACTTTTAATCTTACTTTTGTTGACATATAGCACAAAAGTGCCCCGCCAGATGGCAAAAATATCTTGACACTGGAGAAGCACCATAGAGCAACTAGGAAAGCAGAGTGAGATTTGGATGGTCCAGTATCAATCTACCGCTAATTTGTATCAATAGCATGTTGCAGAATAAACCCACAAAGAACTAAAAGATTTTAACAAGGGAAAGATAGAGTACTTTATTCATTTTTTTCTTCTACTGCCCACTATATGTCTCAGCAAGACCCAGACTTTTCCTTTTAATCCCGCCGATCATCGCCTGGGATGATGACTGCATGAAATACTTACTGGCGGATGCGACGAACCTCCACTTCACACTCCCCCCCTTGTTACTAAGTGAATTTCTAATCAGGTGTTCTGGGTCAAATTTCAATCCACCCCACCTGTCCCTCTGAGGTCCGTCTGTGATGTCAATCCCCTTTTATTTATAATCTGGGGATCTCTTAGCAACGGGAGTTTTCCTGTCCGGCCGGTTACATCCTCCGCTTTGGGCTTCAGGGGTTAAACTCTTTTTTGCCTACAGTTCGGGGTCTCTCTTTCATTAGATCTCTCACTATATCAGTTAGCTAAGCCCTCTTAGCAACTCTGTGCCAATACCAGGGTTTCTGCCCGTTAGCCCCTCCTGAGGGAACTCCAGGACACAAACTATCACCCTGCAGGTCAGTTTTGTCCTTTCCCTGAGTTCACCTCCTCATGAGCATACATAACTCGCTGGACCAAATGAACAACGATATTTCCTTAGCTCAACAATAAGAAGTCTTTATTTCTTTCAGAACATAACGGTTTCAGTAATGCAATCTTTTATAAGCTTAGTTTCATAACAGTGTAAACTCTTTCTTTCAGCATCATATACACATCTTCAACCTATCCTAACCTACCCACCACTATCCTGGCCCCACGCCCTCCTTCTTCCAGTCACCACTCTCCACTTCACTAACGGCTGCTCCCTCCTTTTAAAGAGCGGAATGTCCCGCCTCCCATGGGATATCTGCCACTCAAACTGGGGTGCCCATTAACTCATAAAACACCGTGGGTTTCTGAAAATCCCTTAACTTAGGTCCGATTCGTTACACCAACCCACTGATTTCACGTGGAGTGGCCATCTACATATTACAGGCCCTGAAACTCAGGGCCACCTTTTTGGCTAACTTGCCTCAGCCCTAGTCCTATGTAACTTCCTGACATAGACACAGTCGACATGCCCTGTTATTGGTCTTAATTTTATCTGTATTACTCAGCATGATTTTACACTTAATGTTTTAACTGTATCTGTAGTATTCCCTGTATAATCGTGACAGGTCACTGCCTGGTCTCTCACTATGTGCTATGGCCATATGGCTAATGCAATAAATAAATAAATTGATTGATTGATTTTAAAAAAGGTACATCTGGGCATTATTGGAAATTAAAAACTAAGAACGGCTTTGCAGACCCAGCCAATGCTATCAGAGAAGATCACAGCTGGAAGAAATGGCTGGCTGAGCAGCCAAAGAAGCATCAGTGCCCAGCCAGAAACTGCCCAAGAGTGCCAGGTGCTGATGCCATCATTCCTGCAGCAGTGGCATTCCTTACCCAGAGTTTCTACGTGACAGCCATATTCAAACCCAAAGGCGGACTGATCTGAGTTTTTAAAATGACCTCCCAGAAGTAAGGACACAAGACAAGCTTCCTCCATCAGCTTAGTTGGCCAACTAGCCTATCATCCTGTCTTCACAGTGGCCAACCAAGTGTTGGTGCTTCTCGGTGGGAGACGGCCCTCTCCCGGCACCGGTCCAGAGCACATAGCACAGCATTCAACCCTTCGGACATCCAAGCACAACATGCATCCGAAAATGCATGCACATAGTAAACAGCAGAGTCCTAGCAGAAGCTGAGACTTCAGACGTGTGGCATCTGAGTTTAGTTCTTTATTTACAGGATGCAAATAAAGAACAGAGCAATCATGGCGTGTCTCTCTTCTCCACCGAGAGAGAAATGAGAGTCAGAACAAAGAACAAAGAGAGAGGAAGTGGTACACAGTGTCTTCCGTTCTCAAGCTTCCAAAGCATGGAATGTAAACACACAGAGCATGTGATCTATGTTAGAGATTTCAAAGTGCCTACGTGCAGAAAGTCAGCTATCTATCTTTAGGCAATTAACTGTTGGCTGAAAGCCAAGATCTGCTCTCTCTCCAGACCCTTAGCAACAACTTGTGATTGGTTAAGGAGTTCCTAAAGAATGAGCTCTGTGTGAGAGCTGTGGTGTGGTGTTTGTAGTTTGGTTAATGAAGGTTGAGAGAGAGAGAGAGACAGAGAGGAGAGGTTTTACTTTTGTTTCTTTTATTTCCAAAGTCTGTACATAGTAACTTATGGATACCAGTTGCTTCAATAAATACTGTATATAGTTATCCAAGTGAGTTGCTGAGTTCCTGCGTTGTGCTGTCCAGTCAATGCTCTACAGCCAGAAGCTTCCAGAAAACCTGCGTTCACTCTGTTGTGTCCAGGACTACGTTATTTCCTGACACTAAATCTTAAGAATCTAATAGTCACACACTCAGCAACGGGAGAGAATTAAAATACTGACACCAGGTGCCTATGGGAAGCCTGCCATGAAAGCACTCTGCCCTCCTGCAGTTTCCAGCAACTGGTATTCCAAAGCATGGTTGCCTCCAATGGTGGAGGCAGATATCAGCCATCATGGCTAGAAGCCACTGGTTGCCTTGTCCTCTGTGGATGTGTCTCATCTTCTTTAGAAGCCATCCCAAGTGGTGGCCTCTTGATGAGGCCCTAAGCTACTGAAGGTAATGGGGCCCTTTATATGTCCAGCTGTCCTTTGTCAACAACAAATTGTCACTGCTTTTTGGGTTGAATATATGCTATATGGTAATTTATGGACCTAATAGGTATCTAAAGCCATTTGCACATAACAAAATATGTATTTTATCAAAGTAATTGTTGAACTGAAACACAATTTACCTTCCTGCCAGAGCGGTACTTGTTTATCTACTTGCACTTTGACATGCTTTTGAACTGCTAGGTTGGCAGGAGCTGGGACTGAACAACAGGAGCTCACCCCGTCATGGGGATTCATGAACCACCGACCTTCTGATCGGCAAGCCCTAGTCTCTGTGGTTTAGACCACAGCGCCACCCGCATCCCAGTATATTAATAGTGAAATACAGTTGAGAAGAAGTATATTAATAGTGAAATAATTATTAAGCTTGAGAACCAAGGTACCAATGTATAGAGAAATGAGCAAACCAGTGATATTTTAGGGAGCAGGCTAGCAGGTGGGGCCCATTACTTACATCATAGGAGCCTACACAACACAAACCACTGTTGCTGTATGTAGGTTTTATTTGTTTGTTATCTTATATTTTGGAAATGTACATCCAGGGTTTTTTTTTCCTTTTTGGGCCCCCCCAAGAGAGTGGGACCCTAAGCTACAGCTTGCTTAGCTTATACATAAAGCTGGCAGTGCCTCTTGAGAGTGAATTTTACATTTTCACCAAGTGTTGTCCTATCTGCTTTGAATCTTCCAGCATTCAACTCTGTCGAATCTCTCCGTGTTGTTTACACGGCTTGAGGCATCCAGGTGACTTGAGAAATCGAAGGCTGGAAGAATCCTTTTCTTGTAATGCCATCTCTCAATACACCAGGTTACATTAAGAGCTATCCAAAACAAGGGTTTTCTCCAATGAAGGATTGCCAAAATGTCACCTTTGGTTTACTGCAGGGGGAGAAAGGAGATCCTATCCATTACACTGAGGTATTAAGTGCTAGTTTTGACAAATAGACTTAGGAGGTTAAGCATCCCTGTGAATGAAGCCTTTCAATCGGGAAACAAAAGGCATTGTTTTGTAGAAGAACCATTGAAGTGAACATGAACAGCGCTACCAATGTTGTAGCAGCTGCAATAATGACAGCAAAACTTGGACTCTATAAGTGGAACCCGAAATAAAATGTTTCCATATCAATCACTTCTCTTCAGGTTTTCAGCCAGTCAGCTATGTCATCTCCCAGGATACTCCATTCCATTCCCCCCCCCACACCCAGTTTTCCATTATCAGTCACTTAGTCACTGATCCATGGACTGGTTTTTTTTGGGGGGGGGTAGTTTTGAAGGGGGGATTCTTTTATTGAGGTGGATGTGCTTTAAATGTAAGGAGTGGATGTGACCTTTTAAAAATATCTCGCAACATTTAAGAACACCTACTGTAAGAGCAGGGACGTGGGTGGCACTGTGGTCTAAACCACTGAGCCTAGGGCTTGCTGATCAGAAGGTCAGCAGTTCGAATCCCCGCGAGGGGTGAGCTCCCGTTGCTCGGTCCCTGCTCCTGCCAACCTAGCAGTTCGAAAGCACATCAAAGTGCAAGTAGATATATAGGTACCACTCCAGCGGGAAGGTAAACAGCGTTTTCTGTTAGGATATTGGTACAGACCGAGCTGCAAAAGCAGCAGCGAGGCTGGTATGACTTGTGTTTTTCCCATGAGAAAGACAGCTGTTTTGTCTTTCTCTCAACCATGTGATGTTACTGTATATCTTTACTTTCACTTTCGCTTCTGGCTCTAGAGAGATGCTAGATGCGTTATGCACAGCTCTGACTTACTGAGCTGGCAAGCAGAGACATACTCTGCATCTTATCTACAATAAAATAGTTTAGCCTTGATGGCTTGTGTGTGTTGTTCTTCACGCTGGGGAACAATCGCATATCAATGTGCCACTGGACTCGAGTAGCCAGGAGTGCACCCAGGCTTCGTCCCTACCTGGGGGGGTCAGTCTCACAACTTGCCCCAGCGGGACGTTTGGTTCGCCAGAAGCGGCTTAGTCATGCTGGCCACATGACACGGAAGCTGTCTGCGGACAAACGCCAGCTCCCTTGGCCTATAGAGCGAGATGAGCGCCGCAACCCCAGAGTTGTCCGCGACTGGACCTAATGGTCAGGGGTACCTTTACCTTTACTGTAAGAGCATCTAAAAAGAATCACATACCTTCGCAGGTAAAAAGTTAAGAATTTCCAGGAACTATATATTTCAGCCATCAAATTTGTGGGTAAACAAGAATGTTGTAAAGTTCTTCCTAAACATTAACAATGAGAGAGGGAGAAAACATCGAGCCAGGAGATACCATAAATTCAACCTCATTGGGACATATTATGTGGGCTTCACTAGCAATACGTTCTTTTTGGTCTGAATTTGTTATCCTCCTAAATTTTGCATTGGTGAAATCCTTGCTATTTGCTCTTTAAATGACTTTTTTCTGACATGTGGGGATTAATAGCAGGAAACCAAAAGTGGATTTGCAAGCCCCTGTGGATGCCAAGAGACTTGTACTGAGAGCCTGGAAGGATAAATGCCAACCGTCTATTATGCAATAGTCTGAAGACCTTAATGCCCTGGTTACCTTTGAACATATTTCATATAGACATCAAATTTGTGCAGTTACCTATTTGGACATCTGGATGGCTCTTATTAACTCATGCTCTGGTGGTTATTATATTTGTAATGTGAACTGATGGTGGTTTTCTGTTACTATATACGTATCATTTCTTCTTTTTCTTCTTTCATATGTATATATATTTGTTATGTTACATTAGCACAATATTGCAAACAAACGAATAACAACAGCAGCAACAACCTGAGACCTTGTGCATGCAAGACAGATGCTCTACCTGGCAAGTATTAACCGCTCTCAATCTTAACCTGATAACTGGCATTTGTCCAGATTTTAATTTGTCTGAATTAATTTTAAGATGTATTTTAATTAATTGATGCCTGTTTTTATGTATACCGTGTTATTTATATGATGTTAGCTGCTCTCAGCCCGGCTCCAGCCGAGGAAGGCGGGCTACCAGTTTATTATTATTATTATTATTATTATTATTATTATTAGGTAAAGGTAAAGGGACCCCTGACCATTAGGTCCAGTCATGTCCGACTCTGGGGTTGCAGCACTCATCTCGCGTTAATGGCCGAGGGAGCTGGCGTACAGCTTCCGGGTCATGTGGCCAGCATGACAAAACTGCTTCTGGCGAACCAGAGCAGCGCATGGAAACGCTGTTTACCTTCTTGCTGGAGCGGTCCCTATTTATCTACTTGCACTTTGACGTGCTTTTGAACTGCTAGGTGGGCAGGAGCTGGGACCGAACAATGGGAGCACACCCCATTGTGGGGATTCGAAATGTCAACCTTCTGATCAGCAAGCCCTATTATTACCACTGAGCTAAAACACCTTCTGAGCATATAATGCCACTTTTTGCTGAGCCACTGGTCCATCAAGCACAGCATTATCTACCCTGATGAGAAACGATGGCTCTGCGGGACCCAGGTTCTAATCTCCTGCTTGCTGACACCTCTTTAACAGCAGATTCCACAAATTGGAGCTAGGACTTTCTGCATGCAGAGCGCATCTCTTCCACTGAGCTTAAACCCCACATTGGTTCCTGCTCCCTTGTGCAAGAGAATTATCAATGTCTCTGGTGGATTTTGCATCCCAAATTGACGCACAAAAACTGGCCCAATTTCTGTAACCGGCATTCATTTGTGTCAGCTTCAGCACAGAAGAAAAGGAAATGCACCCTTTTTTTGCTTCTGCTAATGTGCTTGGCAATGCGAAGGGAAATCTGCCTGACTTTCCAAAGGCCACCCCCCAACATGCACCAAACAGCCGCTAATCGATATGTCCTTAACTCTTCAAACAAGGTTTGAACAAGAAACCAGAGAGGAGTAACTGCTGCTGCTAATCGTGCTTGTAATGAGAGAGGCTCAGAGGAGAGTCCCGTGGTAGCGCCTTGCAGGCATCGCGGCAAATAATTGAATCCATGGAAGATGCCGCCAGACAGAAGCGAAAGACAAACCAGGCAGAAAATGCTCACATATTATTAATTACATTTGTACCCTCTTCTTCCTCCCAAAGGAGTCCAGGGTGGCAAACACACAAGCAAAAGAACGCAACGGTTGTTTGTATCCGGCAGTCTTGGAGGAGGAACGCGCCTTTGGGGTGAAGTCAAACGGTTGGAGAGAGACAGCACCTGCTGTGGCTGTAGAGACTGATAGAGCTGGAGCAGATGAAGGCGTATGATTGTGTTATTTGTGGGGCCTGCCTGGTGTTTTTACAAGAGTAGAATGTGTGCTTTTATTTAAAATGCATCCCTGGGTTATTTGTGGGGCATAGGAATTTGTTCATATTTTTTCCCCCAAAATATAGTCTGGCCCCCCACAAGGTCTGAGGGACAGTGGACCGGCCCCCTGCTGAAAGAGTTTGCTGACCCTTGGTCCAGGGATCCCCATATGGTAGGGCTGATGTTGCCACCAGCCTTCATTGTAACACAGAATTGGTCTGCCAAGAGGCCTGGTGTTTGAATGCAGCTCTCCACAGAGCACGCCCTTCTTTCTTTTTCTTTTTGCATATAATTTTTATCAAGTTTTCTCTTTTACAATTTAAGATACTCATTTTACACCCTTAAGATATCAGTGACTTCCCTTCTCCTCTTTCTGTGGTTCATTTTACATATCATAAATCTCTGCATATTTTACAAAAACTATACCATTCGGTATTCCATTCTTGCATCCATCAAAACTTATTTACACTGTTGAATTTATCTCAATGCTGCCAGTGTTTTCAGCTGTACACAATTATTTCCCATATATTCAATAAACGTTTTCCAATCTTCTTTAAACGTGTGTTCTTCAGTGGCGGAGCTTCATTCTCCGGCACCGGGGGCGGGGAGCAAACGGGGCAGGGCATGTTAGCCAAAGGGGCAGGGCACTCATACTGGGAGCAGGGTGCAACGTCCGCAGGGGCATGGCGCGCATCCTGTGGGGGTGGGGTGCCCAGCGCGGGCGGGGGGGCAGCCATGATGGAACCCAACTGGGATCGCGCCAATGGGGGCCGTGCTCTCATATCACCCCCCCCTTCCTCTGCCCCTGATGTTCTCCTTGTTCTCTTATTCTCTATGTTAAGTCTCTGTGTTGTGCATATTCTGCCAATTTAAGAAGCCACTCTTCTTTAGCTGGGACCTTGCTCGTTTTCCATTTTGAGGGTAACAAAACACGAGCCGCGGTAGTAGCATACAGAAATAACCTTTTTTTGACATCTGGGGATTTCAGTCTGAAGAAGAGTTTGGATTTGGATTTGATATCCCGCTTTATCACTACCCGAAGGAGTCTCAAGGCGGCTCACAATCTCCTTTCCCTTCCTCCCCCACAACAAACACTCTGTGAGGTGAGTGGGGCTGAGAGACTTCAGAGAAGTGTGACTAGCCCAAGGTCACCCAGCAGCTGCATGTGGAGCAGCGGAGACGTGAACCCGGTTCACCAGATTACAAGTCTATCGCTCTTAACCACTACACCACACTGGCTCTGAGTTATCCCCAACAGAAAGGACTCGGGGGGGTTGGGGGGAGTACTTTTAAGCATTTTTCTTTTCCAATTCGTTATGGATCATTTCCCAATGCTCTTTTACCCTTTCCACAGAACATGGCCTTGGACATTCTGCCATCTCTGTTCTGTGGACATGGCCATGTCAGCTTAGACATCACTGAGACACAGGCTCACCAGCTTACCCTTGCAAATGAGAGTGCGCATGCCACAGGAAGAAACAAGCGAAAATATATATTCATTATTTTGAAGCACCTTTCAGAAACAAATCAAACTTTGGCCTTTTCCTGCTGAAAGTAACAAGCAAAATGAGAACGGGCCTTTTCAGTGGTGGCTCCCCGCTTGTAGAATGCTCTCCCCCTGGGAGTTCACCCGGTAACATTGTTACATATTTTCAGGTGTCAGGCAAAAACTTTCCTTTTTAATCAAGCCTTAGGCTTTTAACAATCTACGGCCTTTTTGCATGGGTTGGATATTTTAATGTAGGTTTGTTTCTGTTTTTTAATATATATATAGAGAGAGAGAGAGGAAGAGTGTGTGTGTGTGTGTGTGTGAGAGAGAGAGAGAGAGAGTGAGAGAGAGAGAGAGAGAGAGAAGTATCATATATATAATGTATATGTATATATAGTTTTAAGGTATGTGTTGTTTGCTTAAAATATTGTGAGTTGCTTTGAGTTGCAATGGCAAAATATTGACTAATAAGTTTAAGTAATAATAAGAACTGGGGCAGCTCACTCGGTATAGTGTGAGACTCTTAATTTCAGGATTGTGGGTTCGAGTCCCACCTTGGGCGAAAGATTCCTGCATTGCAGGGAGTTGGACCAGATGACCCATGTAGTCCCTCCCAACTCTACAACTCTATGATTCTCTGAATAATAAGTCTAGACTTGAAGCTCACAACTGTAACATTCCAATACTTTGAAGTGTTTGCTTTGCAAAGAGGATCGGGCACATTTAAGTGGATAAAAAAGGGGGACGGGCATTGCCAACATCTTACACATTTCCTCTGAATGGAGAATTCCTCTCTCCTCTGGCTGCAATCTCCCTTGGACAAAACTACAAGGACATAAAAACCACAGGAAAAAAGACAACCCAGCGACATTAACTATGATGTACGATACAGGCCAGTGTTTATGAAACATTTTAATGAACACCAGGAAGCCACATAATATGATTATTGGTGCCATTAGGCTTTTATTTATGCCGAACGAATTGTTGAGCCAAGGAACCGGCACTCGGTTTGGGGATTACGGCACTCCGGAGATCCCTGCTGGGACACAGCCGCAGTTGCAACAGGTTAGCGAACGAGACTGTAAGTCATAGAGCTCCTTCCACTCAATGCTGGACGTTAAATAATTTAAAGGCAAGTTTCGGAACCGAGAAATACACGCTGCTAACCGCACAAGCGATAAAAATAAATGATAGCGAGGGTAAATCAAGGCCACGTCAAGCCGTCGCATTTCCCTTTGGCCCAGCTTCCCCACTGCCATTTAAATCCTGTTTCTCAAAGATTTGCAGGGCAAGCTTCTCTAAGGCCCCGTCTGTAAGATATACTTTGGCTTCCTCCAAATCCTGGGAGCTGCGGTTTGCTAAGGTTGCTGAAAGCAGAACCTCTATTTCCCTTCCATGATTTTCAGAGTGGTCTAAAAACCATTCCCTCTCCCTAGGAAACTCTGGGAATTTGAGCTCTGAGAGCAGAAAATGAGTCTCCTAAAAACACTCAGCACCCTTAGCAAAACTACAGCTCCCAAAATTATTTAGGGAAAGGTATGGCTGTTTCAACGTATGATCATAGAATCATAGAATCATAGAGTTGGAAGAGACCACAAGGACCATCCAGTCCAACCCCCTGCCAAGCAGGAAACACCATCAAAGCATTCCTGACAGATGGCTGTCAAGCCTCCGCTTAAAGACCTCCAACGAAGGAGACTCCACCACACTCCTTGGTAGCAAATTCCACTGCCGAACAGCTCTCACTGTCAGGAATGTTTAGGTGGAATCTTCTTGATGTGGTCCAAGTAAGATTTGCCTCAAGTTGCAATGCAGCGTTCTGCAAAGTGACACTTGCAGGTGATGGTGATTCTTCCAGTACACAAAAAAAAACAACTCAATATATATGTCCCATCGGATATGGTCAATGCACAATAGAGTGTTTGCTCTTTCTGCTCAGTTCCTGTTTGTGCTGGCCCACCCTTTAGAGACACCCAGATTTCATCAGATGCCAGATTTGGATGCCCATCCTCTCATCTGTTTTCAGCAGCCCAAAGAGCTTCTAACTGAGACTGGCTCATGTAGGTGCCTTTTATCCCACTGGCTGGGGGTGCACCGCATGGGAGACTTTGCTGCACCATTTTGTGGCCCTGTCTCTTTTGGATGTTTTTTGTGCTATCCCATGTCCCGCAACAGCCATTTGTTCTTTTTCTCTTTTTTTGCCAAATCATTTTTATTAGAGTTTCCAATACAACAAAATCACATTGAAACATTCCAAATTATTTATCCAATTATCAATAAAAAAAGAAAAGTTCCAAATCTACCGAATTATTATTTAAATTTATTTGGAGGTTTCCCATGCTTCAAACTCCGGAGGTATCTAATCAACTATTGTCCACTGTTTCCCACCCTTCCAATATTTTCACAGCCTCTGATGTATTCCACCAAGCAAGATAAATCAAAGCAAACTATGTCTCTGTGTGGATTTAAGTCCATATTTCATCACCATAGGATCGCCTTGCCCCTTCACTCTCTTGATTCCTAAAGCCTAATCACAGACAGTCGCCATCTTCGTTCTAACCCGATAACATCCTAACATCTTTTCCCACAGCTGTTATTCACCCGTCCGCTTTCCACTTGTACCTTTTTAGGAGAGTTTGCCAATTATATTGGAAGTTCGTTTATTGTAGGGTTTTTTTTTGTTTGTTTGTTTTTTTGCTTTCCTCTCCTTCAACAGCCATTGGTTCTTATGCCACATCCAGCCACTTTGGGACTGGCACACACAGCGCTTTCTCAAACTTCCCAAACGCACCGGGTGCGAACTGTGGTTATATGGCGCCCTGTGCGTATCAGGAGGTAATGCCTGAATTGTTGTTGTTCAGTCGTTCAGTCGTGCTAGACGTGAACTTAAAAGAGTTTGTCTAGTCCAGCATCCCTGCTTAAAATACCTCTGGCAAAGGAGAGACCACCACTTTCCGAAGCAGATTGTTCCACTGTCAAACAGCTGGTCCCTTTTGGACCAAAATCTGCTTCCCTGCTATTGTTACTTCTTGGTTCTCATCCTGTCTTTCAGGGCAACAAATCTGCTCTAGCTTCTGCATGGCAGCCCTTTGACTATTTAAAGACAGCTAGCATGTTGTTGTTCAGTCGTTCAGTCGTGTCCGACTCTTCATGACCCCACAGACGAGAGCACGCCAGGCACGCCTATCCTTCACTGCCTCCCGCAGTTTGGCCAAACTCATGTTAGTAGCTTCGAGAACACTGTCCAACCATCTCATCCTCTGTCGTCCCCTTCTCCTTGTGCCCTCCATCTTTCTCAACATCAGGGTTAGCTAGCATGCCTCCCCTTAATTCTCTCTTCTCCAGGCTAAACACGAACGAGGGCTGGGCACCAGATTCACCTGAAGCCCAAAGCAAACCAGCCAGCTCAAAGGGATCTGGTGCTGCCATGGAGCAGAGGATCCAGTGTTAACTTGAGGCAGCCAGCCTCAGTGTGCTCCCCTCAGAGAGCACACTGAGGAAACAGAACCCAGCAGGATTGAATCCCCCACTCAACAACCAGTGAGTGGATCCAGTTCTGCTGGCTGCAGGATGCTCCTTCACCCCTGTGTGGTGCAAAGCAGCCCCCAGCACTGTTGAACCTCCTGCTCTTCTTCCCCCAGCCACTCCTGCCCTGAATTGAGATGGGGTCGGATCTGGGGCCGGTGGTCCCAAGCAGGGCCGGATTTAGGTTTGATGAGGCCCTAAGCTACTGAAGGTAATGGGGCCCTTTATATGTCCAGCTGTCCTTTGTCAACAACAAATTGTCGCTGTTTTTTGTGTTGAATGTATGCTATATGGTAATTTATGACCTAAAGCCATTTGCACATGTTACCACACAACCAGTCCAAGCAGACTGTAGGCACCCTATATATAGAAATGAGCAAACCAGCGATATTTTAGGGAGCAGGCTAGCAGGCAGAGCCCATTTTTACATCATAGGAGCCTACACAACACAAAACACTGTTGCTGTATGTAAGTTTTGTTTTATTTGTTTTTTATCTTATATTTTGGAAATGTACATCCAGTGGTTTTTTCCTTAATTTTTTTGGAGGGTCCCCAAAAGAATGGGGCCGTAAGCTATAGCTTGTTTAGCTTATATGTAAATCCGGCAGTGGTCCCGAGGTTGGCCTGGACTAGGTCAGTGGAGAAGGGCGATGTACAACCGTATTCAGCATTCACGCATCTCTTTGAGAGCCAGTGTGGTGTAGTGGTTAAGAGCGGCAGACTCATAATCTGGTGAACCGGGTTCGCGTCTCCGCTCCTCCACATGCAGCTGCTGGGTGACCTTGGGCTAGTCACACTTCTCTGAAGTCCCTCAGCCCCACTCACCTCACAGAGTGTTTGTTGTGGGGGAGGAAGGGAAAGGAGAATGTTAGCCGCTTTGAGACTCCTTAAAGGGAGTGAAAGGCGGGATATCAAATCCAAACTCTTCTTCTTCTTCTTTCATAAGACTCGGTTTCATTATCTTGGTCACCTATCTCTGAATATGTTCCAGATGGTCAACGCCCTTCTAAAAATGTGGCTCCCAGAACTGAACAGCAGTTCCATGAACAGTGAACAGGCATAGCAAAAATTAATAGGAAAGCAACATGTAAATAATTTAGTCTATTAGATGAATGTCTTTTAAAATTAGCAATGAGGGGACTCCTCTGAGTCCAGTTCACTGCTGGTCCATTAAGAATGGATTAATTAAGAAGATACTTTCCAGGCTAATAAAATGATACAGCTTTGCTTTTCACTGATCCGATCAAGCCTTAGACCCCAGCAGGTTCACATTGATGCAAATCAGGCAACTCAAGCTCCTAACCACGATCGCTATGTTCTGCCTGCATTGCCAGAAGCAGCATGCCCCTGGATACTAGTCACAGTCGAGCAATGTTGCGCTCAGATCCTGCTTTTGGGCTTCTCTTTTTTTTTGTAAATTATTTTTTATTTGCATATTTTAAAGTTTCCACATACAAAGTTCCAGCATCTCCGATACAACAAGCAACAATCGTGGACAAAGAAAAAGAAGAAAAGAAAAGAAAAAGCAACGAAATAAATGGAATATTCATTAAAAGTTTAAATGGAACCTGCTTTTGGGCTTCTCACGGGTGTCTGGTTGGTCACTGTGGCAACAGGAAGCTGGACAATAGGAGCCCTGCCTGGTTCTTCCGTTGTGTTCTTATTTCAACTTAAACAGCTGCAATTATTTTTAAAATACGCATCCGAGCTGTTCAATTAGCACATGAGATGTGTGCCACCTTTCGCCCTATTTATCTTCAGTGCACTTCCTCTTTAAGAAGGATGTTACATGGGAAAAATACGAGGGAGACATTGCACACACTTTTGAAAATCAAGAAAATCTTTGATAAAAATATATATATCAAAATAAACTGATTGGGGCATAAAAAAAGAAGAAGGGTGTGTTTGATGGTCACCCCTGTGCTGAGTCTCCCATCCCCCCAAGGGGCAAGGCTAGCCCAGAAGAGAAGCCCCCCACTTTGGGCTTGCGGGACTTTTCCCAGTAGCATCTCCTCATCCAGTCAGGCATCCCACACATCAAGAAAGCACCACTGCTCTAGATTCACAATTGAGGTCCACACAACTGCCTTAGAGTGTTGCTGAGTGATATTGACAAAGTGCCAAAGCTATCCTGGGGGGATGCAAGTGAGAGAAACAAGTTGAAATGGACTTTTATGAGTGTGTTTATTTGAGTGGTTAAATAAAATATTGACTGTAGCCATTTTATTTAAACTGGCATAGTGCAGAAGAATGCATAAAGCTCAACAATTGAACTATTTTGTGATGCTTTGGAAGAACACATTCCAAGACCATATCCACAATATTCAGCCTCTCTTTCTTTTCTTTTCTTTCTCGTTCTTTTTCTTTCTTTCTTTTTTTTTGGTAATTCATGGACTTTTACAACTTCTGCTCTGCATCTTTGTTGTTTATTCTTCCTTTTCTTTTTTCGTTTTTAAAAGAATGGCAGAGAGGAAATCATTACAAATCAGTACGTTTGGCATGCGCAACTGTGCGACCTGAATGACTAATGAAGCCCAGGCACCTGCCGTGCCTGGTGGGTCAACCAGAAGCTTGATAGAGCTTCTAGTTTTGCAGACTGTCTGTGATTAAAACTGCAAGGTATCAAGTATCTTGAAAGCTACAATTAGGGATGGAAGAATGTTTTAGTTTGGGGTCTTTCAGTTCCTCATTTTTCAAGCAATAAATGTAGTTTGCAACAATATATATATATATATATATATATATATATATATATATATATATATATATATTATTCATTTTTATAAATTTTAACAACAAATTAAACATCTTCACATTCCATAATTAAAAATACATTGTTGTGTAGACTTCCTCGGTTCCCCCTCATTGAGTCCATTTTAATACTTTTGTAGCAATTTTCATATTATATCTTATATCATATCCCTAAATTCTTATTTTCTTCCACATTTATCATTTTTAAACCCCTTAGCCTAAAATTAATTTCCAAAGACATACCTTTATCAATACATTACATTTTTTAACCAAAATGTCCTCCTATTCTACCCAACTTTCCCTGGACCTGGGTTGCCCCAGATGATACAGCAAGTTCCATAGGACATTCCAATTTCAATTCCTGTTGCACAATCCTAAAATAATGTCTCTTATAGCTTCTCACCCCACTCCCACTCTCTCCTCTCTTAACAGCCTCACTTCCCTCTTCCCACCCCGCTGTTCCCCCCCATTCTCTTATTCCTGGCCACTGCTTGACCCCTAAATTATCTTTTCCCCAACATTTAACAATCCTATTTCCCCTTGGATTTGCCTCCCAATAAACATCATGCACTCCCTCTCTCACTGGGAGAGCAAATTTCCCCCTTGATTCTTCTTTAAAGTTCTTTTGTCCTGAACATGTCTTGTTCCCCCCCCCCTCTCACGGAGGGAACAGTCCACATTTCTTAAAATTCCTTTGCTTTATCCAGGACAAATGGCTGTAGTTTGCAACATTTCTGCAGCAATCTGCATTTAAAAAATAAAAAATCCTCACGAAAAATCTGAAATGGCATTTTAGTGTGAATTTCTCCCGATAAACACACTTTTGTATGCAGTTTTGACTAATGTTCAAATTTTTGCAAGCAATTTCTTCTACTGTAATGCATTTTTGTATGTTGTCTTCAAAAATATGTGCAATTGTCAGGTGTGAGCATGGACCAATGGTACCAAATAGTATGGGAAACAGCCCTACTAGAAAAATTAACCAGCAACCTAAAACTAGCACGGGGACAAACAGAAGAAGACACCTTCACCCCTGTATGGTCCCCCTTCATCACACACACAGCTCAACAAGATAATGACAAAAACCTACCGACAGCATACAAATCAATATGGCTAACCTGATCCAAAACACCCACCCACCCCACTCACACAGGAAACCAAAGATCACCACAGCCAACCACAAATGAACAATCACACCCTACGCCAATCCCAACCTCTCACCGCCAAAGAAACACAAGCAAACAACAGAGAACCAACACAAACGACACTGACACCAAATCCCACATATATTAAGGAAAATAGAAACATCTAAATTTTTGGTTAAATAACCTAGTCTTATACATGGAAAAATACGGGATATCTTTGCTCGTTGGTAGTCCCAACCAAGTCACATTCTCTTCGCATAATCTACCTCACTTACGCAGACACCGAAATGATGTTATTTCCAATACTGGAAATTTAGGGCACATTGCTGATAATAACATTGCATATTATTCCATGACTAGAGAGACGCATGTGTAAAAACTAGCCTACTGTACAAATATGACATTTGTGGATCTTCCCAGATTCCCTTCTGGCCCTGCCCACCACCAATATGTGGCCCTCAGAAGTTTGCATGGAATGGAATGTGGCCCTTGGGCAGGGGAAAAAAAGAAAACCATGCCAGCTCTGACGTATAAGAATGGCCCCTAGCTGTGAGTAAAACCGGAACAAAAGTGATTATTTTCATAAACGAGGAACCGAAACAGTAGCCAGCTTCTTAAATGCTGATTGTTTTAAGGGTCACTGTCCTACATTAGCAATTACACTGTAGGAATTAAAAAAAAAAATCAAGCTCTAAGTCTCTGAATGTGGATTAAAAATTCACTCACAAGAACGGGAGAATGAAGCGTGCCGAGCCCCCCCCCTTTTTTTAATTCCCCCTGGAAAGTTCAGGATACAAACCAAGGGTAGTAATTAGCAAGACGCTCATCTTTAAAGCTCTCCAGTAATTTGAAGAGACTCAACAAGAGGGTTGGGCAAAATTCAAAGCTCCTTTTTTAAAAAACAACAACAACACACACAGCCTTCTGCCTTTTCCTATTTCTTTTAGGCGATTGAGATGGCATTAAAAAAACAAAACACTCCTCTTTGATTTATAGCATATACAGCACAATAAGCAAAATAATAATATTGTAAACCAACTCAAAATGGTAGCATCCTTAGGTCATAGCCCACTAACTTCAACTGAGAGTAGGGCCACTGAACTTAATGAGCAGAACTTAGTGATGGATCTACTCTGAGTAGGACTAGCATTGCATGCAACCCAAAATCTACCCCTCCCTCTCCACCCCCAAAGATGCATTTGCTGCATATATTTGATGAGCATGGTGTAGAACTTCATGAGGAAGGAAGGAAGGAAGGAAGGAAGGAAGGAAGGAAGGAAGGAAGATCTGCTACGAATAAAAAGGATCCAAAGGTGTGAAAACAAATCTGACCTTTGACAAACAAAGTTTAAAGTGGTGGCTTCCCCCAAGCAACTTTCTAAATGGCCAAGGGACCAATTTTCACGTGAACTTGACCTCTGGCAAAGCCTTACACATTGCAGAGGATTCTGAGGCACATTCAACAGCAGATGCTCAGCTCACATGCTTCACTGTAAGCCCACACAAAATGTCAACATGCCCCAGAAGAACCTTCCCCACCCCAACGGAGCGTCCTAAAGAATGCCACAAAGTCTTCAAAATTTTCTACTAGCCTGCTGGAGGCTGGGAGAGCAGTGATGGATAGTCCCGATGCAGTAGAGCAGGCATGTCCAACAGGTAGATTGCGATCTACCGGTAGATCACTGGACGTCTGTGACAGATCACTGGTAGATCATTGGCTCCCCCCAAAGAAGCCGAACAACTGTTGCTCCCCTAAAAAAAAGCTCAACATTTTACCTCCACCCTGAAAAAATTCAACAACTTTGACCCAAACCCCCTAAAAATGGGCCTTCCTCCTTCCCAAAAAAAGGTAGTTCAACAACTTTGACCTGAACCCCAAAAAAGGGGGTAGATCACTGCCAGTTTTTAACTCTGTGAATAGATCGCAGTCTCTTGGGAGTTGGCCACCCCTGCAGTAGAGGCTAGTCTGTTACGGGGAATGGGGCACTGCCCCCACCACACTCAGCCAATTCCCACATGCTTGCCTTCTTATTTAACAAGAACCACAGCAGGTAGCCCTGTCTGCCAGCTTCCTCCTGCTCCTTAGTGTCAGTTTTGCTCTTGCAGAACTCAGGAGGAGGAGGGGGACAGCAGTAGAATTGGTTGGTTCCTCCTGTGATTGGCTCTGGCTCCACGTACTGTTGGTCTCCCTATCTTCTGCCCTTCCAGTCCCAGTGGGCACTGTGTCCCCCCCCCCCAGTAACCTGCTGCATTACTGTGCTGGGCGTGCAAGGGGGATGTTTCTCTCCGCTGATCCATCACTTGGTTTCTGTGCTAGGTTTGGAAGAGGGCCAGAATGCCCCATCACATGACTCCACCGCGCTGGGTTTATTCATAAGCTAAGGGAACTGCGGTTTAGGGGCTCAGATTATGTGGGGCCCTTTAAACACGAATACTATTGCTAAATTTAAAGTTCTGAGTAATTGGTTAAAAAATAAATAAAGGAACCGGGAGTAACAGACGCTAATGGAGACATTATCGTTCGGCTATGATAAAAGTACACTTAATAGCCACACAATTACTTGTCACATTGTGCTTATGAATCTGCAGAAATAACGGCATCAAAATATCATTAGCTGATCTTGGTTGCTGTACATTCAAAGTGTTCATGCAGGCTAAGTAAGAAATCATAAGGCATCTTCATTTAAAGCAAATAAGCTTATTGCAAGATTTATGCTTTAGGTAGGTTGTGGGTTTTTAGTTCCATCCTAGCCTTGCTACTGATATATACGCAGATATAAAACATTATTATTTCTATTTCCATTGCGTTACAATAAAACATTATTCTGCTAATGCTATGCAGCCTCTTAAACCTGATGTCCATATGTCGCGATCCAGCTCTGCTCTTTTACCAGCTCATTCACTTACCTGCCCGCCCTTTCTTGTCACCTACGACTACCAGGTAGGTGCTTAAATCAGGGAAGAGGAACTCGCAGCCCTCCAGTTGCTGTTGAACTCCGACTCCCATCAGCCCAAGCCAGTGGTCAGGGGTGATGGGAGTTTTAGTTCAGTAACATCAGGAGAACCAAATCTTCCCCACCCTGGTTTCCATAACACTCCTGTGACTGTGTATCATAGGGAAAGATCTATAGTGGTCAGCAAATGCTTTTTCAGGAAAGTTTATCTGTTGCATGCTTTACGAGGCTCCCCCGATAAGCTTCTGAGCCACACTGCTGATTCAATACAAGTCAGGTAATTGGGTCCAGACTTCAGAGATGGAGACTGGGGATAACATTTTCAGACTGAAGGTGTTCCGTTTCCCAGTTCACAATTCACAAATGTCCCTGAGGTTAGAAATGGTGCAGACTAGATCTCTTACACTTTGCCATGTCCCGCAGGACCTGAATGGACACTCCGGAATACAGCAAACACCCCTACAGATCTTGGCAACGGCAAGGGAAAATCAACAATGATGTCCACATTTATTTTTAGGGAAGCTGGTCACTCTAACTCACCTTCCCAGGAGGTACTCAGAAGTACCCTGAGAAAGAACTTGAATGGTATGGTAATGATCTACATACCTCTTTCCCAAGGGGGTAGATTTCCTTCGACAAAATATAACAGCCGGTGCATATTTCCCAATATAATCCACACTCTTCTGGACGTCCCATGTGTATGGATTGCTGGCTCTTATGCTGAAAACATTCACGCCTTTCTTCACCTTTGCCCTGGGAGAAACAAGAAGCTATGTTAACAAGCAGACGGGCTGTCAGGTCTAGCTTCTCTCACCAGTCTTCATTGTATCACCACTCACTACTGGTCCTTCAAAGAGGCGGTGATTTAAGAAAGCTATCCTTCGGCATTCAGACAGGTAGAGTTTATTTTGCTGTGAGGTGTATGCGCACACAGCACTAAAAATGGCATCAAACTCTCATGCCAAGGTAATATAACATGTTTGCTGCACCACTTAGTTTAATGACCCCAGACTCCAGTTGTGACCAAGATACTGAGGCCCCATCTGTGCTATTCATTTAAAGCAGTATCATACCACTTTAAACTGCTAAGGCTCCCGCCCCCCGCCCCACTCAAAATTCTGGGAAGTGTAGCTTGTTAAGAGTGCATAGAGGTGTCGGCCTCACAGAACTACACTTCCCAGAATTCTCAGCAAAGGATCAATTGTTAAACTGCTCTGAGAACTGTAGCTCTGTAAAGGAAATAGGGGTCTTCTTACACTTCTCAGTACCCTTAAACTACACTCCCCATGATTCTTTGGGGAAAACATCAACTGCTTTGAAGTGGCATGAAGACGCTTTTAATGCAGGTGGGGCCTGAGTCAGAGGCTTCAGAGTCCCCAGTTAAGATGCTAGAACAGGTTCATGACTTATGCTGGGGATCAGGGACAAGTGAACCTGAGGCTCTTAGGAGCCCCCAAAACCATATCCAAGCCTGTGCACTTTTGGTGTCAATAAATGCTCTACAGGAACAAAGAACTGGTTGGAAATCAGGATCCCAGAGAGATGAAGCAAGAAGCTGGGAATCAGGATCCCAGGATCCTATTCTGCTGGATGTCTCTCAGTGTTGATGCAAGTTCCTTATGTACTCCAAAGGTGATGTTTGGGCTTCAACATGGAACACAGGAATATGGTTCCAATGTGACTTATCAATGACAAGCCAGCTGGTCCATAGGAAGCTGTCTTCCACTGAGTCAGTCCATCTAGTGCAATACTGTCTACACTGATTAGCAGTGACTCTCCAGGGTTTCAGCTGTACCTGGAGGTGCTGGAGCTTCTGCATGCAAAGTAGGTGCTTAGCCAATGAGCTCCATCCCTTCCCAGCAACTGGGAAGGGCAGGGGGTTCTACCGTGTTTCTCCTAAAATAAGACACCGTCTTATATTTTTTTTTGCTCAACAAAACACAGTATGGCTTATTTTCAGGGGATGTCTTATTTTAACCGTGTCGCATCGGTACGCTGCATAGCCACGCCTCTCCAGGCTGTTTTAATGGGAGGTACCACGTCACTATGGCTTATTTTCGGGGTATGGCTTATTTTCGGGGAACGGCTTATATTTCGCAAATGCATAGAAATCCTGCTATGGCTTATTTTATGGCTATGTCTTATTTTAGGAGAAACAGGGTAGTTTTTAGATCAGGTGTCAGGAACATGAAGCCTCCAAAATGTAGGTGAACTCCAACTTCCACCAGCCCCAGCCAGTGCCACAATCTCCCCAAGCTTGGCTTAGATCCTCACCCTGTGACTACCGTGTTTCTCCTAAAATAAGACACCGTCTTATATTTTTTTTTGCTCAAAAAAAACACAGTATGGCTTATTTTCAGGGGATGTCTTATTTTAACCGTGTCGCATCGGTACGCTGCATAGCCACGCCTCCCCAGGCTGTTTTAATGGGAGGTACCACGTCACTATGGCTTATTTTCAGGGTATGGCTTATTTTTGGGGAACGGCTTATATTTCGCAAATGCATAGAAATCCTGCTATGGCTTATTTTATGGCTATGTCTTATTTTAGGAGAAACAGGGTAGCAGCATCAGAATAAATTGCACAAAGTGGCACAAATGAGAGGATAACGTATGCAAAGCAAGAGAAGTCATGTGCATTTGCCCAATTTGTGCAGGTTGCAGAATCCAAATTTCCTTGATTTTAGAATCTGGATTGCTGTGACATGTGATTCTGATATTTTCTTTGAAAAGCAGGGTACACACAGCCTTGAATATGCATGAGGGGCTTTGCAAGTGTCAAATGAAGAAGAGATGTCATTATTACAAGGGAAGGCACATTTGGCAGCCTCTCCCGAGACGGCTTCTGACTTAAACAGTGGGAAGAGTGCCAAGGCAGTGTAACAAACAACACGGGATTCCTTTCCCAATCCATTTGGATTACAAGACTGGCATATATTGGGTTCATCTGCCTAGCTGGCTTTCGGATTCTACCCTTTGGCTGTTTTCACAATTTGTCTTGAACAATTATTATATGTAGAAGGGCAGACATTTTGCCACTGGATCTCTTGGAGTTTGTGAAGCAGCTCCATTGTTTTTTCGACACAATTATCCTATCATAGAATAGTAGAGTTGGAAGGGACCCAAGGGCCATCTAGTCCAACCCCCTACAATGCAGGAATCTCAGCTAAGGCATCCATGACAGGTGGCAATCCAACCTCTGCTTAAGAACCTCCAAGGAAGGAGAGTCCACGACTTCCCAAAGGAGGCTGTTCCTCTATATATATATATATATATATATATATATATATATATATATATATATATTCCAGCTTTCCTAAACCTCAAAGCAAACTTTAATACCAGATTAGAAGCCAGATCTCTAAATAAGCCCATCTCTAAATACACCTGACGTCTGAAGGCAGACCGAATAAAGGTCCATCCATAACATTCAAAACAATTCACACCATTGCCCCAGGGCCAGTAGCAAAGGATCAAATCATAGTCGTTGAGGAAGGTCATTCTGAAGTCTTGGGGCCAACCCTGAACAGGTCCAGGATCCTTGCTTCATAAGACTTCTCCATCCAAACTGTGGAACTACAGAGCAAGACCCTAGATGGTGATCTCATCAAGCAGGAAGATTACATATTGACATTCCGATTTTGTCCTGTTCTTATCCCTGTCTTTCCTTATTGTGAACTGCTCTGGGAACCAATTGTTTGAAGGATGAGTATACAAATACATGAAATATGGGGGGGGGTGCTCTCTCCCCAGAGATGCCTGCCTGGCACCAACTCTTGTCATCATTTTGATTCCCGCCCCTCTGGGCACTTGGGCACCACTAACAATTTGTGTCTCACTTCTTCCGATGTTCTGGAAAGTGCAAATTAATCAAGTGCGGCTTTGCAGGCGAACTGAATCATATCCATCCCCCATCCCTACCTAGACAGAACGATCTTAATCTTGCATGTGCCTTTGAACTGCAGATCAGCAAAGGATCAGGCTACATCTAGTGGAGCTACATCTCATGGCAACTCAAAAAAGGGGGGGCCTTCCCAGAGTGGCCCCCACATTGCGGAACGACTTCCCTTTAGAGATACAATGGGCTTCTATGGGGCAGGCCTTCTGCCAGATGTTAAAAGCCATTTCCACTTATCCTTAGTACCCCTTTCACTGAACTGGTTGACATGTTATTGCTACTTGAGCGTTCTGGTTTTATTTTGCACACCACCTTGCCATTTCCCTCCCCACAATGAAAAGCAACCTATAAATAATTTTAAATAAATAAAATAAGCACGGTAGGCTGCGTGTTGTGGGGTGATCGGAAGTATCCCAAGAGTCTGCAGCAAGAGATTCCTGTCAGGTACAGATTTTCAGGTCTACCTAGTTTACATTTTCCCTAGAGCTTTTCTGCACAATCTCACAAGTCTCTCTGTAAACTAGCGATTGGAGGAATTTGCTATGGGTGTTCAGGGCAAACCAGATAACCTTGCACATATGTCCGGAAGAGAAGCACCTGCATGCTCCAGCAGTAAATCAGACTTGCAAATGCTTAAATAAAAGGAGCAGGCTAGTCTTGTGCTCTGCTGGGAAAGGCAGAGAGGATGAAGGGCTATGAGACAAGGATTACCCCCAATGTCCATTTCTACTTCTGGTTAGTAACCCCTAATTCTATGCCTATTTCCCTGGGGCTCACTCATCATAGACCCATGACAAGAAACCTGTGGTCCTCTACTAACAAGCTGCAACGTGTGCAGAGGCCGGCAATGACAGGGGCATAGCAAGGGGGGCGGGCCGCCCTGGGTTCCATAATGGAGGGGGTGACAAATCATCAAGGAACTTTTTTGGGGGGGGGGGAATGGAAAAAAAATTTTTTTTTTTAAATGCCTGCTCCGAAGGTTTTATCTTACTATACTAGGGATTATATAGCTATATATGAAATTTCATGCATATCAGTTAATATCTTGACCCTCCTCCACCAAAATAGCTGTTTACTTGGCTGTTTTCCTATGCCATGAAGGCTGAAATTTCAGTTCATAGAACACTTACTGTTCCCAACCCTAACCCTGTGGAAAGCTATCTAATTAGACTTTAATTTGATTTTGAGATGTTTTTAGGACGCAATTTAATTATTGTTTGATTTTATACCAATGTTATGTATCTGATGTTAGCCACCCTGAGCCCAACTTCGGCTGGGGAGGGTGGGATATAAATATAATATAAATAATATATTATTATTACTTGTTATTATTCCTTTGTAAGAAAATATGAAATAACGTAAAACCATTTTTGCGGGGGGGGGGATCAATGGGGGGGTTGACAAGAAATTTTCCGCACCGGGTACCACCTGACCTTCTCATGCCTGGGGGGGGGGTGACAATTATTTTTTTGTCCCCGGGTACCAATTTACCTTGCTACGCCCCTGGGCGATGATAGTCTTGAAATGAAGCTTTCTTCGCTATCTTATTTATTTCATAAAAATTGTACACCGCTTGATTTAAAAACAACAACAACAACCCTCAAAGCAGTTAACAACAACAACAACACATAAAACATTTGCGGGAGTTGCGTATGTTGAGCCTGGAGAAGAGAAGATTGAGAGATGATAGCCCTCTTCGGTTATCTGAAGGACTGTCACATGGCAGATGGAGCAAGCTTGCTGCTGCTGCTCCAGAAGATAGGACTGATTGTTAAAACACTTTGGGAATTGTAGCCCTGAGGGTGGGGCAGGGATTGGGGTCTCCTAAAAACTCTCCGCATCCTTAACAAACCACAGCCCTCAGAAGCTTTTGGAGGAAGCCATGACTGTTTAAAGTGGTATAATATGTGGTGGACGTGCCCAAAGGTAAAGGACTTCTGGGAGAAGATTTATAATGAGCTTAAAAAGGTGTTGAAAAACACATTTACTAAGAAACCAGAGGCCTTTCTGCTGGGCATGACCAACTATGAAATCCCAAACAAAGACAGAATATTTTTATGTATGCCACAAAAGCAGCTAGGATTTTAATAGCTAAAAACTGGAAAACTGAAGAATTACCAACAGTGGAAGATTGGTAAATGAAGTTGATTGAATACATGGAACTCGCAGAACTGACCGCGAAACTCCGAGACCAGAGGGAAGAAACGGTGCAAGAGGATTGGAAGAAATTCAAAGACTATTTGAAACGACGTGAAAAGATAGATATTTGACATTGAAATCAGCGGACATTTAAGGCTACAGTAATGCCAGAAGTTAGATTAAGATAGGATATAAGAATTAGTTGGAAATATGATATGCATGTTTTTATTAGGATTAAGATTAAAGTTAAATGATGATTATTGTTTATTAAGATTAAGATTTGATGAGAAAGAAGATTTTTACAATGTTATAAAGTTACTATAGAAGATTAGAAATGAACGCAGAAGAGAGGACGTGAGGAGGTCCCCAAACAATGTTAGGAATAAGATAAGGACAGTTAAATAAGTGTTTTTTGTAGTTTTGTAGTTTTTGTTGTATTTTGTATTTTGTGTGTGTTTTATTGTTAAAACTTAATAAATTCTCTTTAAAAAAAATATAAAGTGGTATCATAGCACTTTAAACTAATGGTGTGAATACCACTGGCTCTCATTGCCACTGGCTCTTGTCTGTTCTGCACTGTGCTCATTTTTACAACAATGGTTCCCAAAACCAGGCTATGTTAATAGATTGATCATAATCATTCCTTTAAAAAAAAAAACATTTTAAAAAAATCACTGAAGCCTATTTAATAAACTACAATTGCAGCCTGTTCATTTTGCATCCTTCCTCAGAATGAAAGCATTCATAGCTCTGCAGCCTTTGGTATGTCAGGAGGTCCTGTCTCCCCCACTTCCTTTCATCCTAGTTTCAGAGAGGGCAGTCTTGCACACTCTTACTTGGGAGTAAGCCACAGTGAGCTAGCCGCTCCTCTAATGGAGGGAAAGAAAAAAACCATGGGCAGCGTTATCAGGGGCGGAGGAAGACACTTCGCCACCCGGGGCGGCAAACCCGGGGGCGGAGTCACTCCGTAGCGTGCATGCACAATGTCGCTACGTTCGACGCATGAGTAGCGATGCTGTGCATGCGCACTACCAAGCAGAGGCGAGCCAGGGAGGGGCGTCAGCAGCCCAAGAGAAGCCCGCCCCTCCCCTCCGCCCGCAGCCCGAGCGGGAAGGAACAAAGCAAAGCGCCGAGCGGCGCCCGCTCGGCGCTTTGCTTCGTTCCTTCCCACTCGGGCTGCGGGTGGAGGGGAGGGGTGGGCTTCTCTTGGGCTGCTGATGCCCCTCCCTGGCTCATCTCCACCCACAGCCCAAGCAGCAAAGCACGCGCCAATGGCTAACCTGCTCGCCGTCCGCCCCTCACCTTTGCCCGAGCTGGAAATAGCAAAGTGTACACTGAGCAGGTTTGCAAGCCCCACCGCCGAGTGTGGCCTTTTCCTGGCATCCGTGGGGCTCGGCTTGGGTGTCGTGCTGGGGGGCACCCAGAGTGTCACCCCCTCCAGCCTGGAACCTGGGGTGCCCCGCCCCCTTCGGCCCCCCCTTCCTACGCCACTGAGCGTTATATTACAGACTTGTACCAGAAAATAAGCACTATCCCTGGTGAATAGAGACAGTTGGAGCAGATGGAGTGAGCCAATGATGGGAGCCGGCAGGAATCAATACCTTTGCATTTCCCAAAGACAGTAATTTCCCAACATACTCTTCTTGACCCTCTAAACACCATGTTTACTCAGGTGATAAGGAGAGGCTTCAAATCATGCAATTAAAATGCAGGTGCCGTTCCGTTTTCATTTACTTGTGCGTGCCTCTTTTAACATCCCCCAGCCTTGTTTCTTCTTCCTCTTCACTTCTTTGTAGTTTACAACCAGTTAGCACTTTAGCTCCCAGCCCCTGTCATTACTGCAGGCTGGTAACGGCCGTGAAATTGTTACTTAAGTGTTGTATAAAGTGGAACAGCTGGCTGGCAAAGACATAACTGTGTTGCAATGCCGCACAGTGCCAAGGGCCACAGTGCAATGTCAACGGAGCCGTCGTGTCTGGTTCTAACCACCGAAGAGATGGATTTTGGTGTTTTTATAAAAGCTCCATGGGAGGCACAGGAAGAAGATCAAAGCAGAGTTTGAACAGAAATTTGATAAGTTTTTTTTCCCCTCCTTTGGGAACATATAATTGCATTTGTTTGTCCCATTCCACTCCTCTCTCTGCAGGCAAACAGCCTGGCTTGGCATCAGCATACTGCTGGTGGGCTGATGCTGGAATTGTGGCTGTCTGATGTTGGAGAAAGGATACTGGGCCAGTTGGAGCTTGCTGTGATCCTGCAAGGCAATGCTGATGCCATAATATGCACCAGGAGGCATACAACGGCCAGAGACCACTCACCGCCTTCACCCCCTCCCCAAATTCGAGTTACTATCAAAAGCACATAAGGAATTTGGCAAACATCTGTAAAATTGATTCCAGTTTTCTATTCCTGAAGCTTTCCAAGCAGTGGCATAGGGGCAGCTGCTGGTATCCAGGGTGGGGCAAGTGTGGCACCCCCCCCCCCCGCCGGTGGACTGTGCAGCCTGGTGGTGCTGGACCACTGGAGACCAGCAGAAGAGAGGTGCTCAGATGCTGCTGCAACCTCTCCTCCTCTACCACCCCCAGGTCAGGCCTGGCCAGGGAATGGAGCTCAGGTAGTGGGGTGCTGGGCCATCACGTGCTGGAGCCCAGCGGAGCAGAGGCACAACAGGGTGGCGGTGGCCCTGGGGTGTACCTTCACCAGCCATGAGGAGAAGGAGGTGGTGGAGCCTGGCCTGGGCACAGCTTCCTTCCCTTCAGCTATGGCCTACAGGAGGGTGTCTGTCGTGGGGGCACAACAAGGTGTTCCCGCTCCCACCCCACCCCACCCCACCCCAAGCCCGGAGAAGAGAAGACTGAGAGGTGATAAAAAAGGTAAAGGTAAAGGGCCCCCTGACCATCAGGTCCAGTCGTGTCCAACTCTGGGGTTGCTGTGCTCATCTCCCTCTATAGGCCGAGGGAGCCAGTGTTTGTCCGCAGACAGCTTCTGGGTCATGTGGCCAGCATGACAAAGCTGCTTCTGGCGAACCAGAGCAGCGCACGGAAACGCCGTTTACCTTCCCGCTGGAGCAGTCCCTATTTATCTACTTGCACTTTGACGTGCTTTCGAACTGCTAGGTGGGCAGGAGCTGGGACCGAGCAGCGGGAGCTCACCCCGTGGTAGGGATTCGAACTGCCGACCTCCTGATCAGCAAGCCCTAGACCCTGTGGTTTAACCCACAGCGCCACCTGTCTTCAAATATCTGAGGGGCTGAGACATGGAAGATAAGTTTGTTCTCTGCTGCTCTGGAGGATAGGTCCTGAATCAATGGATTCAGATTACAATAAAGGAGATTCCAACTAAACATTAGGAATAACGTTCTGATGGGAAGAGCTGTTCAACAGTGGAATGGCCTGATGGACTCTCCTCTGTAATTCCTGCATGGCATGGGGTTGAACATGATGACTCTTGGGGTCCATAACAACCCTACATTTCTATGATTCTATGAAATAGTCTAACATCGTATAAGACAGCTTCCAATGTCTGCCCCCCTGGAGATCAGAAGACCTTCTGCAATGGACTCAGCTACAGTGTAGAAGGATGCCACCATGGGAGCTGGGGGCAAAAATGCTTTCCTTGTGTGCATGGGCATTTCATATGGACATTAGATGACTTTGGATACTCTAAACAAAATAAAAAAATCCTTCCAGCAGCACCTTAGAGACCAACTAAGTTTGTTCTTTGTATAAGCTTTCGTGTGCATGCACACTTCAGAAATGTGCATGCACACGAAAGCTCATACCAAGAACAAACTTAGTTGGTCTCTAAGGTGCTACTGGAAGGATTTTTTTATTTTGTTTTGACTATGGCAGACCAACACGGCTACCTCCCTGTAACTGCAACTTTGGATACTCTGACACTCCAGGTTTTTCTGGGTTACACTTTTTTGATGGAAAAGCGTAAATAGAAAAAAACAGTTTAAAGTCTCCAAGTTCCTTGTGGACTTGGCATAATTTACGGGGAGCGATCTAGCAAAACGCAAGTCATTTAAAGCTGAATAATATACCCACAAATTCTTATTAAGGTCTGCGCTTTCTCCAGCCCTGCGAGACAGAAACCAGTTATCATTATGCATCACCATGAAAGCAGATTAAAATTAAATCAATCTGTTTATCTATGGGTTTGCAAGACAGCTTTCACTCCCCAAACCTAACATGTTCTCCTTCTAATTAACATTTCGGGAGGAAATGAGGAATGCTCACACACATACATACACAATCACCCAGACAGTGAAGCATCCTCACTCAGAGATGGATTTTTAAAAGAAGAAGAAGAAAGGAAGAAGTCCCATAAGGCTTTCTAATTAAATTTAATTAGTAAAAGGGCACAAGCCCAATGCAAACTTCAGAAGATGAACTTCGCACGCCTGAGTTAAACAAAGCAGATTTCTTGGAGATGTTTGGTCTGTGAGCTGGGTAGACGTTATTGTGCGTGTTTCTGCAGCAGGGCATCAGGGGCTCAGACAAGGAGCCTCGTGCCCCCATAAGGTTACCAAACTTTCACTTGGAGAGTCGGGATTTGGGGTTCATTTGTTCTCCGAGCCCTGGAGCAGTGAGTCAAATCACAAGGCCATTACCCGGCTGGCAGCTTCTGGTGTGCTAGACTAGCTGACGCATGGCTGTCTGTGACAACTATTTCATTTGCAATAACAACAGCTATATAAAGAAGCGACACTCAGAGAAGCAGGGAGAGCACTCGCCATCCTGTTGCTGTTTTGCTGGATGGAGAAAAACATAGAAGTAAGGAAAGAGCTTTAATGCTGACATACACACTGAGGTTTTCGCTGTCCACCGCAGTCATAGAACCAGAGAATTGTAGAGTTAGAAGGGACAACAAGCGTCATCTGGTCCAACCCCCCCTGCAATGCAGGAATCTTTTGCCCAACATGAGTCTTGAACCCATGACCCTGAGATTAAGAGTCACATGCTCTTGCAACAAAATAGAAAATTCTTTCCAGTAGCACCTTAGAGACCAACGGAGTTTGTTCTTGGTATGAGCTTTCGTGTGCATGCACACGAAAGCTCATACCAAGAACAAACTCAGTTGGTCTCTAAGGTGCTACTGGAAAGAATTTTCTATTTTGTTTCGACTATGGCAGACCAACACGGCTACGCACCTGTAACATGCTCTTGCAACTGAGCTATTGTTTCTTTAGAAAGTATCTTACTCATCTACTGGGTATTTTGGAATGCTATTTGTTTGGGCACCTCTTAAGATATCGGAACCAAATTTTGCATGGCAGCTCCTTCGAGATAAACGGGCAGCTTTTCACCTATGTTTGATTACAGTTGGGTGCTACTTTGAATCTCGATGGCAGCCTGCACCTTTCAAAACTGCACTAACTTTGACCATTGATTTCAAAGCTATACTGTACAGTGGTACCTTGGTTTACAAACTTAATCCATTCTGGAAGTCCATTCTTAAACCCAAGCATTCTTAAACCAAGGCATGCTTTCCCATAGCAACGGGGGACTCAGTTTACAAATGGAACACACTCAACATGTTCTGCTTCCAAAGCCAAGTTCATAAACCAAAACACCTACTTCCGGGTTTGCAGAGTTCTTGGTCCAAGTCGTTCATAAACAAAGCTGTTCTTAAACCAAGGTACCACTGTACATTGTTGGTGTATTAGAATTCCTGAGCAGCACTGGGCATGAGGCTGCTAGTTATTCCTATAAGAGGTCCTCACTTTTCTTAACATCAACAAAAGAGGAGGATGGCCATTGGTGTTCCTTCCAACTCTACAATTATTTGATTCTATGTGTACTGGGCCCAGAAAATTTGTTTGACAGCTCAAAGCTCAGGGTAAGTCCTTACAACAAGAGTCCAGTTTTGGTTCTCCCTCCAAATAATAATAATAATTATTAAAATGTTGGCCTGAATTTGCATAAAATAAATAAATAAATTACCATATGCAAAGTTATCCAAGCTTTGTCACGAACCTGCACCCCAAACCTTCCATGTAACATCCCTGAGTTGCAAGCCTGATTGATTAATTGATTTTAAATACTTTGACATTAATTCCCGGGGAGAGGCATAGTAGATAATTTATTTCTATATTGTAACAGGATCATCGATGCTTGGTCAGTGTGTGTGTGTGTGTGTGTGTGTGTGTGTGTGTGTGTGTGTATGTGTGTATGTTTATAAAGCCTATATTGTTCCGAAACTCTGTTTGCTCTAGTTCTGCTAGCAAATGATTTCCAATGAGGATTTATCTCCTCTTCCAAATCACCCTACATGTGTAGATAGCATGAAATGCTCAGTGTGCTCGGCTTCCCAACCATGCTGCCTTTCAGCAAATAAACATCCCCTCAGTCACCGTAGGAAGCAGTTCCACCTCCAGGCATTCCCCAATCACTCAATCTAATCACTGAGGCAGAAGGGAGCACAATTAATATAATAACGAGTGAGGCTAAAATTATTCTCTGTCCAGCTCCCTCTCTCCCCTCTGCCCCTCTTAAATCTAGGATGGGAGGGGGGGAGGGAATACATTGGTGCACACACACAAAACACACACTCCCAAATGTCCCCATTTATCAGAGGCACTCTCTGCTTTCCAATACCTCCTGTCCTGGGAGAACATTGTGATTTGCTAGACATCTTATTCCAGGTTCCTATGCAATATTTTTCTTTACAGCATTGGACTTTCCTTTCGCTTCCAGGCATATCCACAACTGAGCGGCCTTTCGGCTTTGGCTCAGCCGCTTCATCAGCTCTGAATCTACTTGTACTTGTCCTCCGCTCTTCCCCAGTAGCATGTTGGACGCCTTCTGACCTGAGGGGCTCATCTTCCAGCGTCATAACTTTTATATGCCTGTTGTCTTTGTCCATGGAGTTTTCTTGGCAGGAATACTGGAGTGGCTTGCCAGTTCCTTATGGTGCTGGAGGAGACTCTTGAGAGTCCCATGGACTGCAAAAAGATCAAACATATCCATCCTTAAAGAAATCAGCCCTGAGTGCTCACTGGAAGGGCAGATCCTGAAGTTGAGGCTCCAATACTTTGGCCACCTCATGAGAAGAGAAGACTCCCTGGAAAAGACCCTGATGTTGGGAAGGATGGAGGGCACAAGGAGAAGGGGACGACAGAGGATGAGATGGTTGGACAGTGTTCTCGAAGCGACTGGCATGAGTTTGGCCAAACTGCGGGAGGCAGTGAAGGATAGGCGTGCCTGGCGTGCTCTGGTCCATGGGGTCACGAAGAGTCGGACACGACTGAACGACTGAACAACAACAACAAGACATCTTATTCTTCAAGGTTCAACTTGCTCTCCAGGATCCCTGGAAGTAAAACCTCAGAGTGAATGCCTGGCTGTCCCTCAGGCACATGCAGGGCCAACCCAGTCAAAAATTAATGTCGCTGTCAGTTTCTGTTCCCAATCAGTTTCTCTGTGGGGGGGGGGGGAGGTTGTCCCATGAGCACATGGAGAAAGAGCAAGAAACGAGGCTTTCAAGGGTTACTGTGCTCTGCTTCCACTGTGGGAGGGACTATGCTTCTGAATACCAGGAGAGTGCTGTGCACTCAGGTCCTGCTTGTTAGCTTCCCATATGCATCTGGTTGGCTACTATGAGAACAGGAAGCTGGACTAGATGGGCCAGTGGCCTGATCCAGTGGGCTCTTTTTGTATTCTTATGTTAAGAGGAGAATGGGAAAGTGGGGCTGGGGTAGATAGGCTGTGGATAAAGATTAATCTATCTCTCTCCCCCCCCCCCCATATTAGCCGTATTGCCTAGCTATAACAGAGAGTGCAGGAGGCTGTTTTGGCCAAGAGAGAAGTTAGGGAGTGCTGATCTTGCATATGGTGGGTGTCAGGAACTCCTGGGATCTGCCTCTTGTGGTGAGCTGCAGAACTATAGGAATTGGCTTCTCAGTGAAGTACCTTCAGCCCCTTGACTGACTGCCCACTCAGAATGGTCACTGAATGGTCCTGGACAGGAAGGTTTCCTATTTCAGTTGAGCCTTGCTTGGGCATCTAAGTCTTCCTGAGCTTGGGAGTGTCCCTACATTCTTGGTAGTCCTTTGGTCCTGGATTTCTGGCTTGCCCCTGTCTCGTGGTTCCTCATAGAATCATAAAGTTGGAAGAGACCACAAGGGCCATCCAGTCCAACCCCCTGCCAAGCAGGAAACACCATCAAAGCATTCCTGACAGATGGCTGTCAAGCCTCTGCTTAAAGACCTCCAAAGAAGGAGACTCCACCACACTCCTTGGCAGCACATTCCACTGTCGAACAGCTCTCACTGTCAGGAAGTTCTTCCTAATGTTTAGGTGGAATCTTCTTTCTTGTAGTTTGAATCCATTGCCCCGTGTCTGCTTCTCTGGAGCAGCAGAAAACAACCTTTCTCCCTCCTCTACATGACATCCTTTTTTATATTTGAACGTGGCTATCATATCACCCCTTAACCTTCTCTTCTCCAGGCTAAACATACCCAGCTCCCTAAGCCGTTCCTCATAAGGCATCGTTTCCAGGCCTTTGACCATTTTGGTTGCCCTCCTCTGGACACGTTCCAGCTTGTCAGTATCCTTCTTGAACTGTGGTGCCCAGAACTGGACACAGTATTCCAAGTGAGGTCTGACCAGAGCAGAATACAGTGGTACTATTACTTCCCTTGATCTAGATGCTATACTCCTATTGATGCAGCCCAGAATTGCATTGGCTTCTTTAGCCGCTGCATCACACTGTTGACTCATGTCAAGTTTATCGTCTAGCAAGACTCCTAGATCCTTTTCACATGTACTGCTCTCAAACCAGGTGTCACCCACCCTGTATTTGTGCCTTTCATTTTTTTCCTCCTTTGGTTCTGATTTGCCCTTCAGTCCTGGCTACTAGCTTGCCCCAGGAAGTTCAGTTTCCAGCTTCTAGATCACCTTAGCCTACAGCTCCTGGTCCATCCCCAAACAGCAATGAGGACTAATGCAAACTCTGCCCAATTTGGCATATCCCAACACTCCAGTGATTTGCACTCCTTAGCATGGTTGGTCAGTTCTACATATACACAACACTAAACCCACAATCCTATACATACTTGAGGGAGCATTCCTTTACGCACTCATCAGGACAGTTAACATGCACCAGACCAGGTGGCCAGAGAAAAGAGGTTTCATATCAAAGACGCTAGTGGAGACTGCTCTAGTGCACTCCTCTCCAAGGGGAGCCAGCAATTTCTAAATTACACAAAATCTTTGTGGTTGAGCCATCCTGAGTTAAAGCCATTTTGCGAGCATGGATGTAGGTCAGCAGGTAATTCTCTCCTGATAGAGCTTCCCACAGCACAGTTGATTTAACAGCAGCAGCATCTCTCTGCACCTCATCTTCTCAAAATTCCAAGGAGCATGCCTCAGTCTGCTTGCGCATCGGAGTCATTGAAAGGGAAATTGCCCTGGATGTTGTATGGCTCTCATCCCAGCAGGCGATAGTCAAATACAAGCAACGGCACAGCCAGAACCTGCTAGCAAGCAAAGCGCAGAGCGTTGTCTAAGCCAGGGCTCAGACCCAAAATCTATGCCTGCTTTTCAATGCCATGCTAATTAAGGATATTCCTGGGAATTCACACGCAGAGAAACACACACCATTCCAGTTGTAGGCATGGCAGGAAGCCTTATCAACTCCCAAAACTCACAGGCTCATTTGATGAGGTCTTACCTGATTTTGGATTTGGGTGCTGGAAGGTCCTGACAGAGGGCCCCCAAAACCTTGGAGATAGGACTGGGAAATATGTTTTATCTGGGGGGCGGGAGAGGAATTAGTTTGGTCCATTTTTCACAGCAGGACAACCCGATCACTTCTGAACTTGCTTGCAGATCAGAAAATAAGAGTGTCGAGTCAAACTGTGCACAATTCTGCAATGCAGTTTCAGTGTGCAAAAAGATTGCACCAAAAGATATATTTTGCATGAAGGCTGCATACAAAGCACATAGAATCTTAGAATCATATAACTGTAGAGTTGTAAGGGATTCCAAGAGTCATCTGGTCCATCTCTTCCAATGTAGGAAACTCAACTAAAGCATCTATGACAGATGGCCATCCAACCTCTGCTTAAAAACCTCCAGTGAAGGAGAGTCTACAACCTTCTTAGGCAGTCCGTTCCACTGTCGAAAAAGCTGTGAGAACGTTTTTCCTGGTGTTTAGTCAGAATCTCTTGGAACTTGAAGCCATTGGCTAAGTCTCCTTAGCAAGAGAAAACAAGCTTGTTCCATCTTCCATGTGACAGCCTTTTAGATATCATATCTTGTCTCAGTCTCCTCTTTTTGAGGGTAAACATCAACCGTTCCTCATAAGGCTTGGTTTCCGGACCCTTTATTTTATCTGTTCTGAACCTTCCAACTTTCAGCTTCACTGGATGTCCCTGAGTTCTAGTGTTATGAGAGGAGGAAAAAAAATTCTATCCACTTTCTCTATGCCATGCATAATTTTTAAAACTTCTGTCATGTGACCTCTTACTCAACTTTTTCTCTAAACTGAAAAGCCCCAAACACTGCAGCCTTTCAACATAGGGGATTTGCTCCACCCCCTTGATCATTTCGGCTACCCTTTACTGAGCCTTTTCCAAATCTACAATATTCTTTTTCAGGTGAGGTGACCAGAACTGTACACAGTACTCCAAATGCAATCTATATTATACAAATACAGTCGTACCTTGGAAGTCGAATGGAATCAGTTTTGGAAGTCCATTCAACTTCCAAAATGTTTAGAAACAAAAGGGGGGGTTATGATTGGCTGCAGGAAGCTCCTGCAGCCAATCAGAAGCTGCGGAAGCCCCATTGGACGTTCAGTTTCCAAAAGAACATTTGAAAACCGGAACAGTCACTTCCGGGTTTCAATCGTTCGGGAGCCAAAACGTTCGAGAACTGGGCTGTTCAACTTCCAAGGTATGGCTGTACAGACTTGTATAGTGGCATTGTGGTGTCAGCATTCCAGCCAGCCAAAAGCATTCAAGGGGGATGCAAAGTAGGTTCAGTAGTGCTGTGTGTCTGGAACGGGGTTGTGGTCTGGAAGGAATCCAGAGGGCGAGGGGTTTCCCATCCCTGCAATAGTTGCTGGAAAGGCCTTGAAAGTCCAAATTGGAGATGCGAAGTCAGAAACCAAAACTGGTAAAGGAGAAGGGAAGTCCCGTCTGGGTAAACAGAGACAAAACCACCGGGATGTTTTGCACTGCAGCCTAACCAGGAGCCAGCATCGGACTCTTCTTTCTTAGCTTAGAAAATATATATATATGTGAGCCTCACTTCCAGGATTCCCCAAGCTCCTATTAGATGGTAAGGATTTTTACAGTGCAGCGTAACTCCATGGCTTGACATGGGAAATCCATATGTTTGTAGTAGAGAGGAAATTAATAGCTCACCTAGGGATTAAACAATTGCTGAGGTGCGATAGATACTGAGCTCCGGCTCTATGGGCACAGTTTGCAGTATATCTACTCATCAATCAATTAACCCTGAGCGACTGATGAAAGAAGGAGGGTGAGCAGAGGCGAAGAGGACTGGAGACGGGGCCCCTTTTAGTTCCTAATTAGAACAGCTTCACAGCCTGATAGGCTCCCCAATGGTCCCCTCTACACTCCATAGCGCATAAACCCAAAGTTAGAATAGGGTAACTGACTATCAGACTTGTTTTCTACACACACACACACACACACACACACAGAGAGAGAGAGAGAGAGAGAGAGAGAGAGAGAGAGAGAGATGGGGTAAAAAATACCACAATTGTCTTGCTCACAGGCCTCGTGTGTGGGCTGGGATCAGAGCCGTCCTTCCCACTGGACTTAGTGGCATGTTGCACCAGGGCGCCGGCCTCTCAGGGGTGCCCCAGCAAGTGGGGGAGCTGTGCGGCTTTGCCGGCGACCTCCCCTTTCCCTGCACGCCCGCTAGCTGCGCCCCACCAACTATATGGCTGGCGGGCACACAGTGGGAGAAGAGCGATCCCCGCAGAGGCTTGGGAAAAGGTCGACAACTCTGGGAAGCGGGGGGGGGGGGGGTGCCGGAGGGATCTTTGCATCATGGCTCCAGATATGCTTAAGAGGGCCCTGGCTGGAATCGTGCACAGGCATACAGAGAGGACCAGCCACTTTTCCTCACTGACTCATAGCAGACTGGACATGAGGTTCAGAAGGCAAGGGGCTGTGTTGAGATCAGAGATGGGGAGTCTGTGACCCTCCAGGTGTTGGACTGGGACTCCCACTCCCACCGGTCACACTGGTTGGGATAGATGGGAGTGGGAGACTGGGACCCTCTGAAGCAGGGGTCAGCAAACTTTTTTAGGAGGGGGCCCCTCAGACCTTGTGGCGGGCCAGGCTGCGCATGTGCATGCAGCGGAGGGGGGCTTCTCTCTCTCTCCCTCTGTCCTCCAGCTCCTCCCCTCCCCCTGCTTTCCTACCTCCTCTGCTCTTCTGCCTGCGGTTGGGAGCCAGCGGCAGTGGTGGCTCCTCTCCTTTCCGGGCCAGCTTACCCGGGCGCCAGGCATGGGGCCAGCAGGCACGCCAAACTCCAGCCGGAGCCCCGCAATGCACCCGTCACGATGCCCACATCGCGGCCATGGATGGAGAGGTCAGCAGGTGGGTGGTGAGTGTGGGCCACACCTCAGTGTGCAGGCGGCAAGGCTTCAGATTGGCTGGCACCCATCAAAGCCCAGCTCCCTTCCTCCGCAGGGCAGGGAGAAGCCAGGAGGAGGGAGGGAGGAGGGAGGAGGCGCCGCTGTGGTGTGTGTGTGTGGGGAATGGCACCCCCCAAATTGCAAAATAAATAAATAAATGACGCAGCCCGAACTATCATGCCAATCCAAGCGGGCCGGATCCAGGGGGCAATTGGGCCTGATCCAGCCCACGGGCCTTAGTTTGCCGACCCATGCTCTGAAGGGCCACAGGTTCCCAATCACCGTCTGAAGATGTTGCTGCGAGGCACTGAGCTGCTCTCAACACTGACGACGCAGTAGAGGCAACACTGGCCCAGATGTGCCCCCAGATGTTGTTGAACTCCAATTCCCATCAGCTTCAGTCGGCATGGAATGTGCTCATAGATGATGGGAGTTAAGAGCCCACCAATATCCGGAGGGCACCACTTTCGCTACCCCTAGTTTTGCAGATACTGCTGACTTTGGGAGTCCACCTGTGCTGGACTATAGAAGGGCACCAACCTGTTGCCACGCTCATCTCTCTTTTCCCAGCCACCCCTTGTTATGGCTTCCATTTCCATTTCCCTCTCTCTCCACTGGTGATACCTGGTATTCAGAGGTAACATTCTTCTGACAGTGGAGGTAGAGCATGGCCATTGTGCCAAATAGCCACTGACAGCCTTAACCCACGTGAATCTCTTTTAATTCCACCCAAGTTAGCGGTCATCAGTATATTATTATTATTATTATTATTATTATTAACTATAGCCAAATATAAATTTACAGCCATGTATAGCTCATTCATTTCACAACTAGACTACAGGTGAAACTCGAAAAATTAGAAAATCGTGGAAAGGTTCATTTCTTTCAGTAATTCAACTTAAAAGGTGAAATTAATATATGAGATAGACTCATGTCATGCAAAGCGAGATATGTCAAGCCTTTGTTTGTTATAATTGTGATGATTATGGCGTACAGCTGATGAGAACCCCAAATTAACAATTTCAACTTTGGGGTTTTCACCAGCTGTGTGCCATAATCATCACAATTATAACAAGCAAAGGCTTGACATATCTCGCTTTGCATGTCATGAGTCTATCTCATATATTAAACTCCAGTAGTTAATGAAAACAATTGCTTACATAAATGGACTTTTCCACAATATTCTAATTTTTCGAGTTTCACCTGTATTTAATTTGTTGTGGGCACAAAACATCAACCTTTTTGGGCAGCTAATCTATCACTAGGGACTCAGGTGGCGCTGTGGTCTAAACCACTGAGCCTAGGGCTTGCCGATCGGAAGGTCGGCGGTTCAAATCCCCGCAACGGGGTGAGCTCCCATTGCTCTGTCCCAGCTCCTGCCAACCTGGCAGTTTGAAAGCACATTAAAGTGCAAGTAGATAAATAGGTACCGCTCCGGCGGGAAGGTAAATGGTGTTTCCGTGCACTGCTCTGGTTTCGCCAGAAGCGGCTTAGTCATGCTGGCCACATGACTAGGAAAAACTGTCTGCGGAAGCAGACAATTGCCAGCTCCCTCGGCCTGTAAAGCGAGATGAGCGCCGCAACCCCAGAGTTGTCTGCGACTGGACTTAACTGTCAGGGGTCCTTTACCTTTACCTTTTAATCTATCACTTTGCTTCAGCACAGCAGTTCCCTGGCTCCCTTAATGTGTGCACTGCATTCCAAACGTATTTCTATTTAAAAGCTAATCAGAGCACTACTACAACTGCAAGTGATGTCTGTATTATCAAGAAGGAAACAGGTTTTTATTCTTTTCTCAGCTTTTATTGGGGATTAACCACCTTGGAAACAGATTTTTATTTTTTATTCAAGCTGACTTGAACATGTCCAGAACATGAGTTGCTGATAAGAGAGTTTGATGGACCAGGGCGTCAGTGGCAGGGGGTGGGGGAATCATGATGTTTTGGACACATCAATTTCCCTTTTTCTCCTCAAACAAAGCAACCTTCTAAAAAATATAGATGCCAGGAGGTAAATATCATAGAAGTCACTGGTGAGTGATCACTCAGAGTTTTAGGATTCTCCAATTTGCCTAAAAGAAGTTTCTTAAGTGCATGGTTAGAAAAGTATACTTCAGCGCTGTGGACTTAGGGGGTGCTGTGGTCTAAACCACTGAGCCTCTTGGGCTTGCTGATCAGAAGGTTGGCGGTTCAAATCCCCGAGACAGGGTGATCTCCCGTTGCTCTGTCCCAGCTCCTGCCAACCTAGCAGTTCAAAAGCACGCCAAAAAGTGCAAGTAGATAAATAGGTACCACTGTGGCAGGAAGGTAAACAGCATTTCCATGCGCTCTGGTTTCCGCCACGGTGTTCCGTTGCACCAGAAGCAGTTTAGTCATGCTGGCCTCATGGCCCGGAAAGCTGTCTGCGGACAAACGCTGGCTCCCTCAGCCTGAAAAGCGAGGTGAGCGCCGCAACCCCATAGTCGCCTTTGACTGGATTTAACTGTCCAGGGGTCCGTTGTTGTTGTTTAGTCGTTTCGTTGTATCCGAATCTTCGTGACCCCATGGACCAGAGCACACCAGGCACTCCTGTCTTCCACTGCCTCCCATAGTTTGGTCAGACTCATGTTGGTAGCTTCAAGAACACTGTCCAACCATCTCGTCCTCTGTCGTCCCCTTTTCCTTCTGCCCTCTATCTTTTCCAACATCAGGGTCTTTTCCAGGGAGTCTTCTCTTCTCATGAGGTGGCCAAAGTCTTGGAGCCTCAGCTTCAGGATCTGTCCTTCCAGTGAACACTCAGTGCTGATTTCCTTCAGAATGGATAGGTTTGATCTTCTTGCAGTCCCCGGGACTCTCAAGAGTCTCCTCCAGCACCATAATTCAAAAGCATCAATTACATCCAGGAGGCTCACAGACAACTTTCCAATGCTACCTTTTACATAAAATTGGACTGAGACCCCACACAAGAATACAAAAAAGAACTGAACAAGATTGTTAAGGAGCTACCCCCACACATCCAAGAACAGATCCTCACAAACACACCAGCGGAACCTCAACCAGGAGCTTTCTATCTTCTACCTAAAATACAAAAATCAGGAAATCCAGGACACCCCATCATCTCAGGTATTGGCACTATTACAGTGGGTGTTTCTGGTTATATGGACTCTGTTCTGAAACCATATGCCATCAGTGCTCCTAGCTACGTACGTGACACCACAGATTTTCTGAGGAAAATACAATCTTTGAATAATCTTCCGAACTATTCTAGTCACTATGGATGTGGAATCTCTGTATACCAACATCCCACACAACGATGGTTTACAAGCTATTAGGAACACCATTTCAGATAAAACCACAGCGGACTTTGCTACCAAACTCTGTCATTTTGTCTTTACCCACAACAACTTCAAATTTGGTGATGATCTGTTCCTCCAGATCAGCAGCACAGCAATGGGCACCCACATGGCCCCACAGTATGCCAGCATCTTCATGGCAGATTTAGAACGTTTCCTAAACTCCTACCCACTCAAACCTCTCTTGTACCTGCAGTACATTGATGATATTTTTATTATCTAGACACATGGTCAACAGACCCTGGACACCTTCCACCAGACATTCAATGACTTTCACCCCACCATCAACCTAACAATGAACCAATCTATGCAAGAAATACATTTTTTGGACACTACTATAAAAATACAGGATGGACACATAGACACCACCTTATACCGCAAACCAACTGACCGACAAACTTATCTACATGCTTCTAGCTACCATCCCAAACATACCAAACAATCCATTGTATATAGCCAGGCCCTACGTTACAGCCGCATCTGTTCCAACTCTACAGACAGAGACTGTCACCTAAGAGATCTACAGCAAACCCCTTTAGAATTAAAATATCCGCCTGATGAAGTTAAACAACAGATCAACAGAGCCAGACTGATACCCAGAGAGTACTTGCTGCAAGACAGACCCCCCAAAAGAAAATAACAGAACACCACTAGCAATCACATACAGCTCACAAGTTAAAACAGTACGACACATCATCAGAGATCTACAACCTCTCCTAGACAATGACAGTTCTATTTCTCAAGCTCTGGGAGGAAGAACTTTCATCACCCACAGACAGCCACCCAATCTTAAACAACTCCTCACCCACAATAATACAACAACAGGACTTAACATGGACACTGGTACCAGAGCCTGCAATAAACCCAGATGCCAACTTTGCTGCCACATACACCCGGACAACACCATTACTGGCCCCAACAAACATACCATCTCAGGACTATTTAATTGCTAATCTTCTAACATTATGCAATCAAATGTGCTCTCTATATTGGACAAACAGGCCAAACCCTACGCCAAAGGATAAATGGACATAAATCTGATATCAGGAATCACAAGACAGAGAAACCAGTAGGAGAACACTTCAGTCTCCCAGGACATTCTATACAAGATCTCAAAGTAGCTGTCTTACAACAAAGGAGTTTCAAAATAGACTGGAAAGAGAAGTTGCTCAATTGCTGAATTGCAACTAATAACCAAACTTAAAACCATGGAGAGACCTGGTCTGAACAAAGACATTGGATTCTTATCGCATTATACATGACAAAGCTATCTTTAGCCATCTCACCCCTTGCTTTTTTCCTGTAAGACCAATTGCAGTCGTTAACAGTCGTCAACAGGTTTTCCACACCTATCAGCCAAACACCCATTCCCACCACCCTTCTGAGTAATACCCCTCCTCACTCTCTCACTATATATAAGGGTCTGGTGACTTCTGTTTCAGTGTATCTGAAGAAGTGTGCATACACACGAAAGCTCATACCAAGAACAAACTTAGTTGGTCTCTAAGGTGCTACTGGAAGGAATTTGTTTGTTTGTTTGTTTGTTTTGACTATGGCAGACCAACAAATTCAGGGAAAGCCAGGGTACAGCAAGTCTTTACAAGATTTCTGAAATTGCACATATCATATACAATCAACAGGGTAGTGAAAACTTTTTTTCAGGTTGAAGGCCATAATCCCTTTCAGGAGCAGGTGTGATCTCTCCATCCTCCATCCTGGCAAGGAAGAGAGATTATCACAGGTCAAAGACACATTCCATACAGGTAATATCTCTAGATGGAGGTGCAAAGCAAAGCCAATGAGGGGTGTGGCTTGGAGTGAATCCTGAGGGCTTGATAGGAATATTTCAAGGGCCACATTCCCCCCCCCCCGGCCTGATATTCCCCACCTCTGAAATACAATTTCATCCTGCTATTCAAATCTAAACTCTGTTGGAGACCTTCTGGAATCCAGAATGGTGAGATATATGCATGGCTATATGCGCATGTGCACGTACACACACATACACACACACAGAGAGAGTAGCATTTTCTCCCCCAGGCCACTGTGAAGGTTAATTTGAATAACCTTTCCTTGAGGAGGCTCACTCTTTCTGACAGGCCAAGGCATATACATATTCATGCATCCTCAGAAAAGCCAAGGAGCTTGTTAAGACTTCTGCCTGCACCTGGCTCCAAAGAAGTAAAAGCTGGAGGCAAGAATGTTCCGGAAATGGCCATATCAGGGAATGCCAAGTTCAAAGACAACTCTCGGAGCACTGTAGCAGGTGTGGGATAACTTGGGTTATGTAAAGGAGAAGAAGTTTTACAATGAATTATCTAGCGTCAAATGCTTGTCAAGCCCGTCCTTGAAGATTTGCTGAGCAGAGTACTTATGTCCATTTGCTTCTGTCCAAAGGTGGGGAAATACTTTGAGAAGAGAGGAAGAAGGAGTGTGCTATAGCTGGGGGCAAGGTCAAGCTGGTTTCAGGCAGGCTAGAAAGGAATGCCAAAGGTCAATGTGATCCGGGATCCTTTAATCAGAATGGCCAATCAGATGCTTCCAAGAACCCAGGCGGAGGGCATAAAGGCAATAGCCCAGGTGTGGGGAACTGACTGCAGCTGGCTGGCCAGATCTTGATCCACTGGCAGAGGAAGCGGTGTATGGTGGGGTGCGGTGGGGTCGATCCGCCCCGGGTGTCATCCCTGATGGGGGTGACATCGCCCCTGCTCCCCTGGGATGCTTGCTGGGGGCTCCACCCCCTGGGACGCTTGCCCTGCCCCCACGGATGGCTAGCCCCGCCCCCAGGTGTACAGCATATGTACAGCTAGCTCTGTCTCTGTCTTGATCTCCCACACCCACTGTGTGGGGGTGGGGGTGGAGTAAGAGGTGGGAGGGGCCTCTGACCTGCCAATCACATAACATCAAAACGATGCAGTGCTGTGCAGAGAAGCCCCCATAGTCAGCTGATCATTGGTGACGTCAACAACGCTATGCAAGGGAAGCGAATTTCCTGATTGGCAGTCCCTGCACACACCCCTCCCCAGCCCAATTGTGTCTTTACCTGCCCCACATTTGGTAGGTCAAATGAGGAGGCCTGTGTGACGAGCCCTTTCAGTGTCCCACCAAGAGCCCTCACAACTGTAAAACGTTTCCCCTGACTGTGTCTCTCCCTAGGGTTCACCGACGACTAAAATGAAATCCCCACAATGAAAGTTATGAGAGAAGTCCTCGGGGTACCTCAGTTCTCCACGTTCTTAAAGTGAAACTCCTGCCACCTTGGGATTCTCCCACCCTGGGTTCCCAAACTGCTGCAGCTTGCCCTTTCCTTCTGGCAACTGTGTGGCACCTTTGGCTTCCCTGCCCAGTCCTCTGTGTGTTAGGGAAATAAGCCACCCGTCCCCTCTCCTCAAGGAAACCTCTACGTGCTTTTCCCCTCAACCACACCTCTAGAGGTACTGACGCACTGCCAGAGTCCACTAACGTTTGAACAAACAAAATATGTTTATTGAGGTAACATTTAAATCAAGGATGTTAAGGTAGAATGCGGTTACAATGTTCTTCAATTAGGTACATAAGCTTGGATACAACTTTAAACAGGAATAAACGTTTTCCTTTCCTAACCTAAGCCTAACCTCCAACCCGCTCTCCCTCTCACCCTCACTCCCTGACCCACAACCCAGAACCAACCGCCCCAACTGCCATTCTCCCCTTTTAAAAGGTGGAAAAGACCCGCCTCTGCGATTGTGCTGCCAGTCATCTAGAGTGGGTGTTAACTCTTCGAGTGCTGGGCACCTGCCCACACCCAGGCACAGGGTTGGTCCGTTACATTTCTCCCCACCTCTGAGAATTTGCATAGGCATTCACTACCTAAAGGATAGTAATGCCGGTGCAAATAGTCACAATCATAGGGTTACTTTAAAAACACAATAAACTTTCACCCTTAGGCTTTTGCCATCTTTATACCAGCAAAGGATCAAAATACTTGTTTTATAACTGAAATATACACAAACAAATAACTTTCTTCTTTAAAAGAAACGAGATAATGCATCAGCAATTATATTACTTATTTAAACATCTCTGTTAAATGCATTAAATAAGCATACTATTAATAAACAATTTATTAATGCACCAACAGTCTTCTTCCTCTGGTCTCCTGGACAAAGTAACAGCCACGATGTTCAAGGTCCCTTTTACTATCTTTAACCGCCACAAGAAGTGTCTTTCTCTGGGCACCAGTCTTTTCTCTGCCACACGTGATGGGACGTAGGTTGTCTTCCTCGGCCGGATGACACAGTCCCACACCGGTCCTTGCAGTCGATGCGTCTGTAACGATTGTAGATTCCTAGCTGTGTAGGGTCTTGGTTTCTCAGGATCAAAAGCTCTCTTGGATCCACCTCTCCCTCTTTCAGGATCTCTGTTACGTGTTCAAGCTCGATGCCTTGCACAAACATCTCCATGTCATCAAAAGCTGCATAAGAACTGGTTGTCTGGCTTTTGAATTCATTGGGAACTGCTTTCAGAAGTTTGTGGATAGCTGCTTTTTTAGTCAGCTTGCTGAAGCTTTTTAGACAACCGGGTTTACTTAATGAAAGTAGACTAAAAAGCTTTGATTGCCTAATGCTGTTAGCAATTTCCCTTGCTGTCAGTCCATATTTGGTCTGTATTGAATTATCAGTTCCCACTTCAAACAATTTGAAGACGACTTTTTTATGTCTTTGATGTGGTGGCCACATTAATGCTGTGCAACCACGTTCATCTTGGGCATTTATTTGTGTTGCATGAGCAGCAGGGTACCCATCTTCCCACCACACAAACTCTAGTGTAGGAAACTCTTTCACTTTTTTAGAAAGTTGACGGGACACCAAGGCAACTATAACTATCAGTATGTTTTTCTTTCTATATTTCCAACTGATAAATGGTTTATCATAACTTTGAATAGTTGTTCTAACTGATCTCACAGATAGTTCACTTTTTAAAACAACTCTGACTCCTTTTGAATGGGTGTAACCCATAAGCTCTGGGTCATATTTTCCAAAAATCGCCACTGTGGGGATATGTGACCAGTCATAAACTATCCAGGCCTGCCCCTCAATGTCAAATATAAAAACCTCGTATTCCAAACATGGGGCTTCCCGTTCCTCATCCCACAGGATCCCGGAATTAAAACTGCTTACTAAATCCACATACTCCCCAGTTATTCGATAGGGGTTTATTATTATTGGCTTGGCCTCTCCAGTGTCTATACAACGCCCCACTCCCATGGCTTTTCCTGGGGGGTTACTGAAAGATCTGGCATATTCTTGCAGGATTGTAAATGCCTCTTCCTGCTGCTGTTGACAGTTCAAACATGACCTGCAATATTCCTTGATGTTCTTTCCCATCCGAGGCCAATAAAATCTTGCCTGGATTCGATCTCGGGTCTTGTTTATGCCCAAATGAGCCGCGGTAGGGGCATCATGCGCCATCTGAAGTACCTGCATCCTGTACTTCATGGGCAATACTAATTGTTTTTGCTCCTCCCACCTAGCAGCTGATTTCCTTCGTTTGGCTACCCTATAAAGCTTGTCCTCAATAATTTTAAAAACACAGGGGTTTTCAATGGATACTTCTGTGTCTGAGGTTTGGGCTTTCTCCCATAATTCTTTAAGGGTAACATCCCCTTTCTGCTCCTCTAAGAACTGGGCACTGTGTTCTTGAGCAATGGGTATCTCAAATAGCATGTCACTCTCCTCAGCATTCAGAGGTGTCTCAGAACAGGCAGGTGTTTGATTAGCCATTTCCTGAGCTTGTGCTCTGGTAATGACCTTAACTTGTGGTGTGGGGTTTGCCAGATCGTTCCCAATCAAAACTGGATTTTCCAAACGATCCCATACACCCACTTTCCACTTGCCCTGATAATTCTTGTACTGAACTAAAACCTCTGCTGTGGGGACTTCGAACTCAGGACCCCATATTCCTCTCAGACTGAAATTTTGTCCTGGTAAGTACTGATGAGGTTCAACAAATTGGGATTTGACAAGAGAAACCTGCGCGCCAGTGTCTCTCAACCCAAACATATCTTTGCCATTTAATCGTATAGGCTCCAAATAATCTGGAGTCGTATTTGGTTCAGCACTCCAGACCTGCATGACTCTGGAGGCGGACTCGGACAAGTTATTTGCCTCCTCTGAAACGGACTGAGGGCCATTTCCAGGCTCTGCCTGCATTAACAATTTTACTGGCTTTGCTGTAGATGGTGTACTTTGCGCTTTGGCCAGTAGAGGGCATTTGGAGCGAATGTGCCCCTCCCTGTTGCACTGATAGCAAACGATTTTTTTGTTCCCTGTCTTTTCAACACCAACTTCTCTGACAGGAAAATTTTCTGGTTTATTTTTGCCTTCACCAGATTTCCACGGTTTGAACTTCTGAGGTGATTTTGTATAAGGTATTTCATTAAAATCGACCTCTAGTTCATCTAGAACCTCGGCAGCTTGAGAGACTGTTCGTAACTTCTTGTCCCTCAAAAACCAACGTAAATTGGCTGGAACTTGTTTAAAAAATTGTTCCAAGCAAATTAACTGCCTGAGCTCCTCAAACTTTGTTACTCCACTCCCCTGGATCCATCTGTCCAGCAATCTATCCAGTCGGCTGGCTAACTGAGAGAATGTTTCCTTAGGGTTGCGTTTTACCTCACGAAACGCCCTTCGGCTTTGTTCGGCCGTTAACCCACATCTCACTTTTACCAATTGCTTAAACTTATCATAGTCAGATAACTCATCCTCCCTCATGTCAGAGTAGATTTCACTTAGAATCCCACATAATTGTGGTCTGAGGTACATCATCCAGTTATTTTCACTAATCTTGAACTCAGCACACACTCTTTCAAAACTAAAAAGAAAGGCTTCGACATCGTCTCCTTTCACAAACTTAGGAAAACGTTTCTGGTTAACCGAAGCAACGTCAGTTGAGGCTTGACTTTGAGGCAATTCTGACCTCACTCTCAATTCCTCAACCTGCAATCTACGTAACTGAAGTTCTCTTTCGGCATCAATTTTAAATTTCTCTGACTGCATTCGTTCCTCAGCTGCCAATTTCTCTTTTTCTTTCTCAGTTTCTAATCTATTTTTCTCTGCTTCTAATTTATTTTTCTCTTTTTCTGCCTCCACTTTCGCTAATTGTACCCTCTCTTCTGAAGCTACTCGTTCCTTTTCAGCTTCAACTCGGGCCAACTCTAATTTAATTTTCATCATCTCTAACTCTGCGTTAGGATTTTCTCTGGTTTCTGCCTCATCGGGTCTCTCATCACCCTTAGCTTCCCTAGCTTTCCTTAGGTGAGCCATTTTTCTGACAGAAAAAATACAGTCGTCTGATTCTCAACTAAACAGGCGTGTGGGTGTTGAATTCGATATCACGACGCTGCCACCAATTAATTGTGACGAGCCCTTTCAGTGTCCCACCAAGAGCCCTCACAACTGTAAAACGTTTCCCCTGACTGTGTCTCTCCCTAGGGTTCACCGACGACTAAAATGAAATCCCCACAATGAAAGTTATGAGAGAAGTCCTCGGGGTACCTCAGTTCTCCACGTTCTTAAAGTGAAACTCCTGCCACCTTGGGATTCTCCCACCCTGGGTTCCCAAACTGCTGCAGCTTGCCCTTTCCTTCTGGCAACTGTGTGGCACCTTTGGCTTCCCTGCCCAGTCCTCTGTGTGTTAGGGAAATAAGCCACCCGTCCCCTCTCCTCAAGGAAACCTCTACGTGCTTTTCCCCTCAACCACACCTCTAGAGGTACTGACGCACTGCCAGAGTCCACTAACGTTTGAACAAACAAAATATGTTTATTGAGGTAACATTTAAATCAAGGATGTTAAGGTAGAATGCGGTTACAATGTTCTTCAATTAGGTACATAAGCTTGGATACAACTTTAAACAGGAATAAACGTTTTCCTTTCCTAACCTAAGCCTAACCTCCAACCCGCTCTCCCTCTCACCCTCACTCCCTGACCCACAACCCAGAACCAACCGCCCCAACTGCCATTCTCCCCTTTTAAAAGGTGGAAAAGACCCGCCTCTGCGATTGTGCTGCCAGTCATCTAGAGTGGGTGTTAACTCTTCGAGTGCTGGGCACCTGCCCACACCCAGGCACAGGGTTGGTCCGTTACAGCCTGCTGGTCCTAATTAGGCCCATGGACGAAACTCTGAAGTGTGGGCCCTCAGCAGATGCCCTGACATGGCAACACTTGACATCAATCCTGTGCCAAACTTGCTGGAGAACAAGTGAGGGGTACCTCAGACCCAGGGTCCAGATGTGGCCCTCCAGGTGTATCTATCTGGACCTCAGGACTCTTCCCCAAGCCATTGAGCTACAGTCCACCCAGATCCTGCTTCATGACGCTTCCATGAGTGTTATTGCCTGGCTAGAATGTGTCTCTGATAATACCCTTTGCTTGCCTGGATGGAGGAAGTGTGTGTTAGTGTGTGTAGAAACTAGTTTGCTGCATAAAGTTAATCTTTGCATTTGCTGCATGATGATAAATAGTAGTAGTAGTAGTAGTAGTAGTAGTAGTAGTAATAATATCCCACCCATCTGGCTGGGTTTCACCCACATTTGCTTCAGGCCCTGTCCACTATTGGCATGCAGCCCCCAGAAGGTAAGGCAGCCTTCAGGTTAGAAAAAAATATCTCACCCCACCCCCTGCAGTAGAGCAAGGGTTCAGAAACAGGGGGTAAGTTTCAGTACCAGAACAGAGCAAATCTGCTCTCACACATCTTAGTCCCTCCCAGCCACATTTCCAAAGCACAAGAGAAGGTATTAGAAGCTGTTTCCCCTCCCCATTCTGTAAGAATCTGGCTGAGAGGCAAAAAAAAGGTGGGGGTGGGGAGTTTTCCCCAGTTATGAACAAGACAAGGGTTTAAAAACAAATGCTACGTATGTGCTGGTGCAGAACGACATGTAGTTATCTAGCTTTTAAAACACACACACACACATACACACTCCAGAAAATTACAGGAAGCAGACAGAGCCAATAAATGCAGTAATCCGCAGAATTCTTTTCATATGGAAACAAAAAAAAATTGTTATAAATGGGTCCCAGTTTAGACTGCTGCTTGTGAAATGAGGGATAAAGAAGAGAGAGAGAATCTCTTTTTGAAGTTGCTCAGGTGATTGATTGCAATGGTTGTCAAGTCTTTATTTACACCAGCAGGAGTCAATCCACTTTCATCCATTCCTGATGAAAGGCTGAATTGGTCGCCCTTTGAGTTGCCTTATGTGCAAACACATTCATCATAGAGGCATAGGGCTAGAGGGGCCAACCTTGTGTCCTCTAGATGTTTGGGACTACAACTTCCATCATCCCTGGTATTATTACAGTTGTTGTTGTATATGATATCCCACCTTTTTCCCAGGCAGAGACTCAAGGTGGTATGTCCAGGTGGGGCTAAGAAAAATCATTTTCTGAAACCCTGGAGAGCCACTGACCATCAGAGTAGAAAGCCAACATGGCGGCTTCCAGCTGTTGTTGGACTACAACCTCCATCAGTCCCAGATGGTGTGGCCAATAGCTTCCTCCTCCTTAGCTTCAGTGTCACCCTAATCTTCTTGCCTGCTGAGTTTGACCAGGACAAAACTAGAACTAGTCGGCTCTACCTGCCATTGGCTCTGGCGCCACCTACTGTTGGCCTCCTTGCCTTTTGCCATACCAGTCCTGTCAGGCACCAGCCACCGCGGACTACACTGGTTGTGCAAAGCTCTTCACACACCTTGACTTTAAAGAACTAATGCTACATGTGTAGGGCTATGATGCAGAACGCTATGCATATTTATCTTTAAAAAGATATTCCTACTTACCTAGAAATTTGATGGCTGAAAGAGACTGTACCTGGCACCCATAAAGTTATTAGCTGTGAGGATATGTGGTTGGTTTTTAAAAAGATTTTTTAAAAATATTGTGTGTCCTTATTTTAAATTATATTGTTTTAACATTTTGATGTTTGCTGCCCTGCGCTCCTTTGTGAGGTAGGGTGGGAAAGAGGTTTAATAAACTGATGACGGTTCAACTACAACATTCAAAGTCCCACTAGGCTTGAGCTGATGGGGTCTTGTCCCTTTGCAAGCATCTCTCATCCATGGCTAATAACTAATAACTAATAACTATCTCTCTTCTCCACCCTTGTTTTATGTGGATAACTTCCTGAAATTTCCAATAGAATCCTGTGGACTTTAGATATTCCCACCTTCCATCTCACTTTTACACAATTACTTTGTCTGCTTGAAATTTCTTTTTTAAAACCCATTGCTCCAAGATTTATTTTGCAATGTAATGTCTCTCTTTCCTTTTTAAGTGTAATAATGGTAATCTGTTGCCCCCATTCCCTTATCTAATGGCAACTCTTCATAGCTGATAAATGGTTCGTTTTAAAAAGGAACCTTACTATCTATTGACCTCATCCACTTAGTAAAGTCTCCCATTGAATTGTCAGAATTAAAATCTGTGGAGAAGATCACAGCTGCAAATAGTGACATGAACAGCTTTATTACTGTTTGAAATCTGGCTGAGGTTTTCAATCTGCCCCATAAACTATTACCATATCAGTCTGCTTCTAGAGACCAGAAAGCATACGTAGAGGGAATTTCTTAGTACGTTTTGCTGCCACCCCCGTCCCTCAACTTGTTTCCACTGAAATTCTCTTTTGCAAGCCTCTCCATCCTCACGGTCAGCATAATCTCCAAGCATAACAATATACCCTGATAAAAAAGTGAAAGCTAATCCACCCACTTGAAGTAGTCACCAGAACAGGTGCCTTTCAAATTCTCTGAAGTTTGTTCACCCAACACAAAGACCAGAAATGTGTTATTCCATCCTGTCAAATTTGGTCACCGGCATTTCTAGAGAGGGAAACTGAATGAGGAATCTTCGTAGAACACTCGATTCAATCAGAGGTACCGTATTATACTCAACCCAGGGACATAAGAAGAATCTGCTGGATCTGGTCAAAGGCCCACCATGGCTAACTAGATGTCTATGGGAGGCCACAATGAGGACCCAAGGGCAACAGCAGTCTCCCCATCTGTAATCCAAATCAACAGGTATTCAGAGGCATACTATGTGTTTCTGATATCTTGCTTTCCTTACCTTATTTTTTGCAAGCCACCACCTGAGTGAAGGGTGGTATAGAAATCTCTTGATATATAAATAAAAGAAAGGCCATGGAGGTGGAAGAAGAAGAAGAAGAAGAAGAAGAAGAAGAAGAAGAAGAAGAAGAAGAAGAAGAAGAAGAAGAGTTTGGATTTGATATCCCGCTTTATCACTACCCGAAGGAGTCTCAAAGCGGCTAACATTCTCCTTTCCCTTCCTCCCCCACAACAAACACTCTGTGAGGTGAGTGGGGCTGAGAGACTTCAGAGAAGTGTGACTAGCCCAAGGTCACCCAGCACCTGCATGTGGAGGAGCGGAGACGCGAACCCGGTTCCCCAGATTATGAGTCTACTGCTCTTAACCACTACACCACACTGGCTCTGGAACACAGACACTACAACTGGTAGCTATTTATATCACTATGGCTTGTGAATTTATCTAATCCTCTTTTAAACCCATCCAAGTGGGTGGCCATCACTACCTCTTGTCAGTGCAAATTCCATAGTTTAACTCTACAATGTGTGTGTGTGGGAGATACTTTCTCTTTTTTCCGTCCATCCTGAATTTTCCGATATCTGGCTTCATTGAACGGCCCTGCATTCTAGCTTCAGAAAAGAACTCATACAGTGTTACCTCTGTTTACAAACTTAATCCGTTCCAGAAGGTCGTTCTTAAACCGGAACCGTTCTTAAACCGAGGCACGCTTTCCCTAATGAGGCCTCCCACCACCGGTGCCCTTCCACCATTCGGATTCCGTTTGTAGACTGAGGTAAAGCTCACAAACTGGGACCCTATTTCCGGTTTTGTGGAGTTTGTAAACCGAATCGTTCTTAAACAGGACTGTTCTTAAACCGAGGTCCATTGTATTTCCAAGTCATTCCTGATAACAATGCAAGGCCCCTGGAAAGGAATGCCGTAAACAGTGTCTAACCACTAGCCCATCTATCACAGTATTGTCCACTCTGACTGGCAGCAGCTCTCTGGGGTATCTGATTAAAGTCTTACCCACTACCTGCAATGTGACACTGAACTAGCAATTTGGACTAAATTTGTTGTCTTCCGGATGCAAAGCATAGTCTCTACCAACTACTAAGAATTTCCAAATTGTCATCCTGGTCATGATGTAATTCTCATGATGTGAGTAACATCATGGGAGGGGTGTTTCTGGGACGGAGGTGAAACTTTGAAGCTCCCTTGCTGTTTTTGCTACTGGATGCTGCATGTTGTTTAAGTAATCTTGTTATATTTATAGTATTGGAATGTGGGTTTTTTGTATGTTTTTATATTTGCTATTGTCTTGTTATGTTATTGTGAAATTGTTATTTTTTTGCTTTGTTAATATGAAATGATTGTTATGTCCTTGTTTTGCTACACTGTACTATACTACAACATAGCTTTTGTAGTGTTTATTTGAAATGTATCCCTGTTTCTTTGTTGTAAGCCGTTTTGAGCAGGTTTTTCTGTTGTGGAAAAGCGGCATACAAATACAATGAATGAATGAATGAATGAATGAATGAATGAATGAATGAATGAATTTGACTCCCAAGTGCCTCACCTACATCTCCTTTAAGTCCCTCCTTTCCACCTGCAGGAGCTGCCTTTTCTTCTCACACAACTTTGGTTCAGTTTTGCCAGCTTTGTAGAAGCAAACCTTTCCCCATGAATTTTATTCAGATCTCAGCACAATGACAGACGAAGCAAAGGTATAAATCTGATGTAGACTGAATCAGATCAGTGGTTCCCCCTAAGGCAGCCTTTCCCACCTGGTGGCCTCCCAGGTGTTTTGTACTTTAGCTCTCATCATTCCCAGTCAGCGTGGCTGACAATCACTGGCAACGGGAGTTGTAGTGCAAAGGGTTGGAAGATTGAAAAAGCTTGATCAAGAGCATCATTTTGCACTCCAGCCAGCTGCAGCCCTTCAAAGTTACAGGAAGAGATCTTGCCCAGCCCTCCTGCCTGGAGCTGCTGGAAATTAGGTTAATGAACTTCTGTGTAAGGTTCTCAGTAGTTGCTCATGAGTAACCAGTCAAAGTCCGCTGCTTCTTTCAAAGCTTTTATTGTGCAAGCTATATACAGTGCAAAGCATCAAATTCACGTCCGTCTCATCCTTCCTCAGAATCTGGGAATGCCCCCTTCCGGTTATTGCCCCAGCATAAGAGGCGCGGGATGCGGAACCCCCTCCTTCCATCCCTGCGCCTGGCTCCTCTGCGCAAGTGGGGAGACGGAAGGGGCGCAACACCCTCTGCTCCCTGGGGGTGCTGGGTCTCTCAGACCGTCCCAGAGCCCTGGTCCGCACTTCCCTGGACTTCCCCCTCCTCCCCACTCAAGGTCTCACTGCTGCTCCCGCTGGATGAAGATGAATTGCTGAGGAGGGGTTGCAGGGGCTCTCTATACTCAGAAAGCCCTTGCACCACTCTGCGCTGGATCGGGGACAGTTCCCTGACATTCTGCATAGGCTCTCCCTTGATTTTGTGGTTGTTCCAATAACTACTTGTTACATAGCTGTCAACTTTCCCCTTTTTTAAAATAGAAATTCCCTTATTCCAAATAGGATTCCTCGCAAGAAAACGGAAAAGTTGACAGCTACGACTTGTTATTAACATGCAGTTAATAACAGTTGTTAGCACCCTCACATTTCTCCTTCAAGTCTACCTTGGAAGCTTTATTCAGTTGAGCCCTAAACTGGCTTCCTTGATGTGTGTAAAGCGGTTGTGGGTGATCAATAGATTTTTTTTTGGGGGGGGGGGGTTCTCAAAGAAAGTTTGAACATGCCCTACTCATTCCACTTCTCATTTCCAAGTGATTCCTCCTGAGTGTATAATAATAGATATTTAGCAATGGTTCACAACAAGCACTATGGCCCTTGAAACACACACAAACGTTCTCTCAAAGCCACACTGACCTGGCATAAGAATTTAGCTCCTTTTCATGGTCTTAAAGGTTTCCTCCAAGCACACAAAGGAATTGGCTCAGTGATGCGTCCAGGCTTATCAAGCGAGGGAAATGCTTTTAATGACGGTCTTGAAACAGATTCTCCTCTTTATGGAATAGTCTGACTGTTTCACAAAAGGCCGGGTAGGGTTATTAATACATTAGCTTGAAAGCTTGAAAGGAGAAAAATTATAAGCAAGTGACCTGGGTTGCATCTCGGCCATCCCAGTGAATACATTCACCAATGTGCTGAGAAAGATTCTCTGCCAGTGACTGTGTTTTCAAATTTCTGAAACCTGGGTTTGGTTGGTTATGTTTTGTGTGTGTGTGTGTGTGTGTGTGTGTGTGAGAGAGAGAGAGAGAGAGAGCGCGCGCACATACAGTGAAATAAGGATGGGCATATCCATCAATTTCAATTTCTCTGTTTCTCATTTCCCTAATCTGAATTGCAGCTTACCACATTTCTTAATTAGTTTGATTTTTTAACAAAAGCACATTCTTCCCTTCCCCCCTCCCCCCCCCCCCGATTTAACCATTTTTTATATGGAGTTTTGACCGATATAATGCATTTTGGTTCTGAGATAGACAGCTCTGTGTGCTTTCTTCCCTAATATACACATTTTGTATGCATTCATTTATTTTTTTTAGGGGAAAGGGTTTGAAGAACTCCATCACAACATTTGGGACAAGTGTGATACTTGAAGGACAGTGATGTTTTGACTTGCATATTGTTTTAGGGAAGGTGCAAACAAATTTCTCCTCTATTCTTAAACTGAAAGCACAGTTCACACTTATTCTGAAAAGTGTGTGGGTATTTTCTCAATCAGTTCCTAAAACCATGTAGACATATTTCTTAAAACTGTGGAGCCGGACAATTACTTTAAAAAAAAAAATCAAGATAGACAGGGTTCAGAAAGAAAAAAAGTGGGTGCAGAAGTTTTCAGAGGGCGGGCAGGCTCAGAAGCCAAGCTTGCCCCTCCAGGCTTCTCTGTCTGTCCACTGAAACTCTCGCCAGACCGCACCCTCCTTTTTCAGGACAAACCATTACTGTCCCTTGCTTTGCCTGACTTGAATGTGACCTTAAACTGTGATAATGCCTCTTGGTTCCCTGGCTGGAGGATAAAGGTTAAAGGACCTCTGACCGTTAGGTCCAGTCGCGGACGACTCTGGGGTTGTGGTGCTCATCTCACTTTACTGACCGAGGGAGCCGGCGTACAGCTTCTGGGTCATGTGGCCAGCATGACTAAGCTGCTTCTGGAGAACCAGAGCAGCGCACAGAAACGCCGTTTACCTTCCCGTCGGAGCTGTACCTATTTATCTACTTGCACTTTGATGTGCTTTTGAACTGCTAGGTGGGCAGGAGCTGGGGCCGAGCAACGGGAGCTCACCCCTTCACGGGGATTTGAACCGGCGACCTTCTATCGGCAAGCCCTAGGCTCTGTGGTTTAGACCACAGTGCCACCCATGTCCAGGCTGGAGGATAGAGAGGGTTTTTAGCAGGGGGTCTTTCTCTGCTCTACCTGGAAGTGGCAGGGATTGATGTCACGGAGCTGCAGCCCCATCCTGCCCCTCCCTCAGAGTGGCACGTCCGAGTCTCCCCTAAAATGTTACTGCTCATACTGGTGTGGTTTGAAGCACAAGGTGCAAAGCTTTAGGTCAAGGCAGGGAAAGTTTTTTCAGCTGAGGAAGCGCTTTCCCTTGTGGCAAGCCTTCTGAGGACCACATAACCAGCATGACCAGGTGCAAAATTCAGCCGAGCAATGACTGTGACTCTCACCTTTGTAGAGGAGGTTGCGTTCCAGCCATACAAGCCTAACAGGTTTCTGAGCACACCTGGCACATCTCTCCATTTCCATCAAGTCAAGGGTTGGCAAAGTTTTTGTGGCTTGGGATGGTTCACAATCCCGCAGACGCCACGGTGGGCCGGAGTGTGTGTGTGTGCACGCACATGCGCAAACGCTATTTCCGGCCCTCCTTCCGCCACTGAGGAGGCATGCACAGCTTCCCATTGGCTGCAGGAGCTTCCTGCAGCCAATGGGAAGCTGGCCAGCATCACAGAAGGCTCTGCACTGCACCGGTTTAGCGCTGTGCAGAGGAGCCGACTGAGTGGGCGGCGGAGCTCTATGGGCTGGTTAAACAACCCCCATGTGCCGCTTGTGGCCCATAGGCCTTAGGTTGCCGACCCCTGATCCAAGCAAAGAAGAGGCACAGTCACAGTTCAAGAACACATCCCAGTCAAGCAAAACTATTGAGAAGGTTGTGGCCTGTGGGGGGTATGGTCTGTGGGAAGTCCCAGGGGCCAAACAGAGAGGGCTGAAGGGCTGCATTTGGACCCTGGGCCTGATCTTGAGCTTCTCCACCCTTGGTTTAAGCACAAACACCTCCCCTGGTGCATGCCTGGATAAGGCGTAATGCCCATTCCAGCTCCTCCATTTCAAATAAAATGATGGAGGCAATTCTTACTCAAAAGCTAGACATTTGGCAAGTGACCTTGGCTCGTTCAGATCACGACTGGAATCCTAAGAGTTCTCTTCCTCTATTTGTTTCAATTCAGCACATTAACATATTTATGAAGCCCCTACCTTGTTCAAAAGAGGTCTCTGAAAAGGTAAGGGGATTTTGGGGTTGTTGTTTTTAAACGTGAAATGATTAATTCAAGCTCAAGAACACTTACAGCATTGCTAATCAATCTCAGCAGGAGACATATTCCATCACATATTGCCTCCCCCTCCTGAGAATCCACATCATTTAACAGGTTTCTGAAACATAGATCAAACTCCAAAAACTAGTCTTACTTTGCACACGTACCCCTACACACACCATCGATCTTAGTTTCCCATGGAAAGAAAAGGGGGGGGGTTTCCAAACCTACATATCGAGTGCCGACTGTTAGCTGTCTCTAGCTAGCAACAAAAAAGTTCAGCTCATTCATCTAAATAAAAGAATAGTAAATAAGATGTTCTCTAATCCACAGTCATGCAACCATCTCTCTCTCATTCTCAATTCATCTCCCGTCTCCATCCCCAGGAGGCTGCCATCCCCGCTCTTCCCCACGTACGAGAATGTGTGCGACATCAGTGGAATATTACAAGCTGTTTTAAGGCTTTGGTATTTACTGGAAGGAATAGCTACTGGGTGTCTGATTCTGCACTCTGGAGGATCCAAACAGTTTTGTTTTCATTTTTTAAAACAACAACAACATTAATTTTAAAGCTGATTGCAGCGAGGATGAAATACCCCCACCCGGATCCCACTTCATAACACCTATAATTATGAGTGTTTAGGTATTACTTTAGGTATAATCATCCCCATCGTAATTATAATATAGTGCCGCTTTTCTCAACTTGCTGCCCTCCAGCTGTTGCTGAACTACAACTTCCATCATCCATGCCCATTGGCTATGCCAGCTGGGGCATGGGAGCTGGGGTCTAACAATATCTGGAGAAACACCAGGTAGGGAAAAGCATGACTCTTACAGAATAACGGAAGGTGGGGTTAGTATTTGCCACATGGAACCTATTACAATTTCAAGATACAAAATAGGGGTCATGGAGGGACGACTGAGACCAGGGTAATGGGAATAATACGCAAAATTGTTTCAGGTTGATCCCCATAGGAGCTAACAGGAGCCATATGGGAGAATTAAACTGAAGAAACATTGGGATACCCCTGGAAAGGGGAGAGGGGTCTAAACCTGCTTCTAATATCTCAGGACTGAAAAAATAAACCTATGCTGCCAATACTCGTAGTAGACCGGTCTAATATCTCAGGAGCATCTTGCCTTCTTCCTCTCAACTGTAGGTTGTAGCTAAGTTTTTACTCAGAGTAGGATCTTTAAGAACATAAGAGCTGTCTGCTGGGTCTGGTTAATGGCCCATTTAGCAAAGCACCCTGTTCTCACCATGGTCAACCACATCTCTATCGAAGTCTGAAAGCAGGACATGAGACCAATAAAAACCATTTCGCTGTTGAAATTAATGGAACTGACTTAGACCAGGATACGATCAATGTTGGCCATGGCCCTGTGTTCCCAACTTACTGCCAGTCCACTTTGTCCAATACAACCCAATTGCTGCCACTGATTACCAAGAATGGAGAAGAGCACTAGCTCAGTGATAGAGCATTTGCTTTGCCTGCAGAAGGTTCCAAGATCAAGCCCTGGAATTTCCAGGTATGGTTGGGAATGTCCTCTGTCTGAAGCCCCGGAGAGCTGTTACCAGTCAGTTTAGACAATGCTGGGCTTAGATGGGTCAATGGTCAGTATAAGGCAGCTTCCTAAATCCCTATGCACCCTTTTGCCTAGCTCTACCCTGCGTTCCATTTGCTGGTGCGATGCTAGAATGTGAATGTGAATGTTGTGAACTGGCTCTGGTGCATATTGATGGCACTCGCTCTGCCTTTCCTCTGATCCCCAACAAATGCTACCTTTGCGGTGCCAAAATGTCACCCAACGTCCCCACTGCTAGCATCAGCTGCAGCCTGCAATTGATTTGCAAGCAGAAGAGGAAGCTGGGACAACTGAGACAGGAAGCTGCCACCTCCTCTGCCTTTCTTTGGCATCATGTTTTCATACTAAGGGCTGGGGGGAAAGATCAGCTCCTTGACACATAACAACTTTAGACTTCCAAACAGGAGAACTTAGCAGTGTTGACAAGTAAGAGATTGGCCGAGCGGGTGGAGGGTAGGAGCGGGCTAGACTAACAAGGAGTGGAATACACACAGCCTTTTCTCAGTTCTTGCAGCCCTCCTCTGACTCTAAGCCAACCTCTCCCCAAAAGAACCACTGAGAATGTCGCCACCGCCTGCCAAGTTCTGCAGTGGCCACCAGCCAGGTTTTGATTTCCACCAATCAAACACAGAACACAACCCTCCAAAGATTCAATCATTGTGTCTCGCACAAGTGCTCCACTCAATCGTGCTAACCCAACCTCCACTGGAGAGAGCAGCTGTGCCAAAGGAGAGGCCCTAAACAGCCTGGAAAGCTTGTTTTGCATTTCAGCTGGTGCACTGTTGATTTGATTTGCCAGGTAGATTGGTTTGCAAGCACGCAGGCATGCATGGCTAAGACAAGATTAGCAGAACGGACTGCAAATACCAGACACTACAGTCCTAACCATGCCTTCTCAGTCCTGTTGAATTCAACGGGGCTTAGTTCAATGGGGTTAGGATTGCAATCTGAGCCATAATCTTTGATTCATCACAAGGTCACTCCCACTCGGGGGGGCGGGGAGTGGATTTCTCTCTCACATAGCCCTATTCCAGAGACGTTTCCAGTGGTTCCTCCCTGGGAGGAAACAAAATAGGAAATTCTTTCCAGTAGCACCTTAGAGACCAACTGAGTTTGTTCTTGGTATGAGCTTTTGTGTGCATGCACACTTCTTCAGATACCAAAGCTCATACCAAGAACAAACTCAGTTGGTCTCTAAGGTGCTACTGGAAAGAATTTCCTATTTTGTTTCGACTATGGCAGACCAACACGGCTACCCACCTGTCCCTGGGAGGAGTAGGTGTGAGAGAGGTGTGGCTTAAAAGTCAGAAAGGAAAGAGTCAGGCATTTTAAGTCAGTTCCACCCCAAATGCTTCCCTCTGCTTCAGCACGTACCAACTGCCCCTTTATTATTATTTACTAAATTTATAAACAGCCTGTCAGGAGTAGCCCAGCTACTCACGAGGAGAGGGAGAGCAGGAGCAGGGCAGGGAGAGCTGCTCTTCAAGGGAAGACAGCTCACGAAGCTATAAGGAACCCGAGTCCCTTTTGCAAATGGACTCCTCCTCCTCCTCATCCAGCTTATCACAGGAATTGTCTCCAAGCGAGGGAGCGGAGCAAGGGCTCTGTGACACTGCTGAAAGACCCAGCATCACCAGACAGACAGATCAGACAGAAGCCCACAGCTTCCGAAACAGGCACAGCGCAGGGGGGCTAGAGGACCCAGGAGACATCATTTCAGGGTGCCGAAAATCTGGTGTTGGGCGGAGAACCGATGTACTTCCAGATTCTGATAGTGATTGAACGGTCATGTTTTTGACTATCTCTGCTTGTAAATAGCAATGCTTAATAAATAGCTTCAGTTTTTCAAAAGAGGCTATGTTGTTACTTATGAGCAGTACTGGGGAAGATCCTGACACTGCCCTTTATCCGGAGATCTCAGAGAGGTTCCCAGGGGTTTTGCTTGTTACCCTGTTTCCCCGAAAATAAGACATACCCATAAAATAAGCCGTAGCAGGATTTATAAGCATTTGCGCAATATAAGCCGTACCCCGAAAATAAGACATAGTGATAGGCGCAGTTCTGTAGATTGTTGTACCATACTGACGTGATTATAAATAAGACATCCCCTGAAAATAAGCCATATTGTGTCTTCTTGAGGAAAAATAAATATAAGACAGTGTCTTATTTTCGGGAAAACATGGTACCTTAGTAGGATTGTTTTGGGAGGGGGGCATCCCTGATTGGTACTCTTCTTTGGAGTGATTCTGATTGGCTTTTCGGAGAGGAGTGGGGAGAATTTGGTTTGTTTGGCATTCAGTCTGGGCAGGTGAGGGTTTTTTTAAAAAAAGAAAGAGAAAAGAATGGGTTTGATAAGCCCCTGGTGTTTGATAAGCATTGGGGGGTTAAGGGATCTCCTTAGCCACCTTCCACTGTGTTTGGCTGGGGGGGTCACTGAGGGTGCCCTTCAAGCCTGGTATGCACTCCTTGGTGAATGCTGAACAATGGGGCCAGGATGCACGTGTTGAGTTCACATAAGGAAGGCACACATAAGTTTCCTCTCCCCCCCCCCCGCCAATTCTTGACTGCATGACCACAGATTGTAGCTGTAAAACATGCCCAGCAGATGGGAGGGAGAAGACCCTTGTTATGTGCATGAATCCACCTGCCTGGGCTCTTCTGATTTGGTTAATTGCTTTCCCAGATCTTCTCATTTTGTTACTCTTAATCGGTACAACCATTTTACCACTTAATTGGCCTCTCGAGTCTTCTTTGAGGGCAAACTTGCAGTACTACCATGGGTGTCCTTCCTATTTTCCTGTGGTTTCAAACTGTGGCCACAGTCACACCACAGATTTAAAGCAATGCAACGCCACTTTAAACAACCATGGCTTCCCGCAAAGAATTATGGGAGCTGTAGTTTGCGTGATGAGAGTTGTTCGGAGATCCCTATTTCCTTCCCAGAACTACAAATCCCAGAGTTCATCAGGGGGAAAGGTCTTAGACAAAACTAGGATTTCTTTGGTCTGCCTATCATTGGCACTGGCTCCACCTTCTGACAGGGCTTCCTGTCGTCTACCTTGCCAGTCCCAATGGCCACCAAACCGATATGCTTCCTGCTAATCATTTATTCTACTTCTGATGTCCAGGTTGGGAGTACATTGCTTATACAACCAAAAGAGCACCACTCCTACACACACACAAAATGGGGGGGGGGGGGTTAAGCAGGCTTCATAGAAGTTTAAATAATAATTAAAAAGTTGGGGGAATCCTAAGGAAGAGGACTGAGTGTGATCAGAAGGCATGAAATACAGGCTGTTGGCAGGACTGGTGCTAGGGTTTCTTGCGCCCTAGGCAGACCACCTTCTGGCGCCCCCCGCCCCACCCCACGCCAAGGCCTGCTTTAGCGGGAGGTGGGGGTGGTGGAGAGGTAAGCAGCAGTTTCTCCGCTGTAGCAGAGAAGCTGCTACCCGCCCGTCCCGCCAAAGCCTGCTTTAGCGGAAGCCGGGGGGTGGTGTAGGGGGCAAGCAGCACCTCTCCGCTACAGCGGAGAAGCTGCTGCTAGCCCGTCCCGCCCCCCTGCCCAAGCCTGGCCAGCGCCCCCTCCATTTTGGCGCCCTAGGCAATTGCCTAGTTCGCCTAAATGGACGTGCCGGCCCTGGCTGTTGGGGTGGAGAGAGGGATGGAATGAGCAGCAACACTCCATAATGCGATATTTCATTGCAGATCCCACTTGTAATTCTCTGAACTGCCATCCTTTTTAACGATGAGCCTTATTTTCACAGCTTCTAAAACAAAGCCTAGTCTGGGATATAAAGGAGTAGTAAGCGAATGGAGTTGACTCCCTTTAAAACTGCCACCCAGCCCTGCTGGCGTATGATTTTATTTCAGTAATAGGGCTCCACCAGAGAAGAGAAGATGGATGAGGGTCTCTGGGTCACTCATAAATAAGAGAGTGTTCTGATGGAAATTGGACTGGTTATTGATTTCCTTCTGTCATGAGGATTTAGGGAAAGCTAATCACTTATACAGTTTCTATACAAAATATTTTTCTTTCTTTCTTTCTTTCTTTCTTTCTTTCTTTCTTTCTTTCTTTCTTTCTTTCTTTCCTTCTTTAGAAAGTCAGTGTAGAAAATACTGAGCTTGATGACTTGACATAATTTAAGTCAGCTTCCTATGTTCCTACTGGAGTCTCAGTTTGAAAACAACTACCACCTTGGCCCTTGTAATTAATGTTGGAATGTCTTGTGTCAGATATAAATACCAGACTAAGTTCAAAGGGCTGCAAGGACTGTGTTTAAGATACTAAGCACATATTTAGGCAAAGGGACAATCAATTATTTTTCTTAAAGAAAGAAGCTAGATTTCTGAACGCTGGAGGAGAGCATGACTGTACAACTGAGAACATAAGGAGAGCCCTGCTGGATCAGGCCAATGGCCAGAGCTAGCTCACCCAGGAGGCAAGATGACTGCCTCAGGTCCCATGGGGCAGCAGATTCCAAAGTTGATATTTCTTCTGCCCACCCTTGTTCCTGATGTAGGTCTTCAATTGCCCCGTCTTCCCTGGGGTGGAGGAGGGTGCCATTTTGGGGTTTACCTTAATGGCAAGATGCATTGGGGCAGCCCTGCCAGTGTCGCATCTAGTCCTGTGTCCTATTTTCACAGTGGCCAACCAAATACCTGTGGGAAACCTGCAAACAGGACCTGAGCATAAGACCAATCTCCCTTGTTCTGGCTTCCAGCGCACCTGTATTCAAAGGCATTACTGACATCAGGAGGCAGAAGACAGCCATCATGACTAGTAGCTGTGAATCCCTCTAATCTTCTTTTAAAGTCATCCTAGTGGTGGCCATCACTGCCTCCTGAGGCAGTGAGTTCCATAGTTTAACTATGCCATGCATGAAGAAGTCCTTTGTTTTCTCCATCCTAAATCTTCAGGATGATTCAGCATCATTGGACATCCACAAGTGCTAGTGTTGTGGGAGAAGGAGAACAATGTTTCCCTATTCACTCTCTCCATGATGAATTGAACTAACTTCCAGTTAGTTCACAGCATTCTGGCCATAGGGCAGGAGTTTTGTGGCCCTCCAGATGCTGTTGGACACCAGCTCGCAGCATCCTTTACCATAGGCCATTTCTAGATGCTGGGGCTGCTGGGAGCTGGCATCCAGCACCACCTGAAAGACCACATGATCACCACCTCTGCCACACAGGCAAACTCCTCAATTGAAAACACGTCACAAGCTGTCATTGGATGGTACCAGAAACTCTCTGCTGCTATTATGGGCTTTCTGGTGACTTTTGCAGATGTTGCAACCATTGGGTTGGATCCTGACCCAAGTCAATTGCACTTGGCTCCTACTGAAATCAACTCATGACGAGTGTTCTTGCTGATTTCAATTTAAACCCAAGTTCAACTAACTTAGAGCTTTATCCTGTGAAGTATTAAGTAAATGTCAGTGCAATAAGCATATTCCTGCACTGCAGGGTGTTGGAAGAGATGGTCTTTAGGGTCCCTTTCAGCTCTACAATTCTATGAGTCTCATTTTTAGGCACCAGGGAAAAACATTCCTCTTCTCCCACACATTTGGCCAATTAAACAATTTATGGCCTTTTAGACTGTGGGGGGTATTGTCTTTGTTTGTTACTGCGTTGTGCATTTTTGTGTTTTTATATTGTAAATTATGATCCTCGGCTGACCGTAATAAAGACTATTCATTCATTCAATAAATAAGTGCATAAAATAATACGTTCTGTAGACTCTCCCAAAGAAGAGGGAGAATGAGTGAATTTATTATTACGGTCACACAGACCAGTTCCAGCCCGCATACAACAGCAGGGAATTCAATAAAACACGATAGGGATATATTTGAATTTGCAATTAGGTATTACAGGGACAATATCGATATAGCAACAATTAAAAATATATATAAATTAAAACTTAGTCACTAAAATATAACCTAAAATTATCATTTAAGGCCTTAATCATTACGATAGCACTGCTTGTTCCCTAAGTTTTATGGCAATCACACAGAATTTGGCTACTCTTAACGTGATCTCAGGATGCTTGTCCTCTACCAGAGATTTTAGATATTGAAGTTCAGATTCATATGGAGATTTTTGCATAGCAGGGGTAATGAATACCGAGCGTATATCCCCGTAGAAACAGCAGCGTAACAAGGCAAGGGAGAAAGCTCTGTTGCTAAATCCTAGAGCTCATGGGACATGTTAATGTATACTACACATAGCATGGTCTCAGCCCATTGTATTTTGAAAATCACATGTGCGTACTGTATTTAATGGCAAATGGGTTCACTGTGCTGTTTGGGGCGGTGGTGGGGTGGGGTGGGGGGGAGAGGGATTCCACTGAAAACAGCCTTCTCATAGTGAATGATTTCTGCACCAGAGGAAACACATTTTCCATGGCTTATCATGATGATTGCCATCATCACGCTAAATATTTCCCTTGGCAGTGGCTGCTAGGAACATCTGGCAGGGCATGGAGATTTCTGATGAGCTGAAGGAGAACCCGATCATAATTAGTCCTAAACATTACAAGGGGATTACTCGCGGGGAGCATGCTCAGCAAAATACCTTTGGCTAGTGTTAACATGTAGACTGGCTCACTGAAAGGGGAAACGAGGTCAGAGAGCTTGAAAAGCCATTGGGTTTCACCTCCACCCAACAGCAACAATGTGTAGTCAATCTTTAAAGCCCTTAGAAGAACTGGATTGCTTCTTTTGCCATGTAGCAAATATCCGAGCTCGCATTTCATGCAGCAAAAGATGGGAGGAGGGGAATGCATATTTCCCATTGGAATCTTTAAATCACATGACAAAAAGTTCCATTTAAAATGAAAATAATAACTACTGTGTCTGCCTGGTGGATCAATAATTTCCCTTTGGAAGCCAAACGCTGCCAATGCAGACGTGAGACCTTGTGGCTCACGTTTGCCAATCTGCAAAAGGGACCCATTCATCTGAGAAGTTCACACAATTAAAGCAACTGATGTGGTCCTTGAATGGTCTCACTTTTCAGACTACCACTCTACTACAGAAAAGAGTAGGAATGGGGGAGAAATCCATCCTACTCAAAGTGGGCTCTTGATATGGGCAGATCATGGTCCACATCAGTATGCCAGATTCCATTGAGAGCGTGGTGTACTACCTCCATTGCCTCCAAACACACCTTTAAAGCAAACATTGAAAGCAAGTGTTAGTGGAAGGGCGATAGCTCAGTGGCAGAGCATCTGCTTTGCATGCAGAAGGTCCCAGGTTCCATCCCAAGCATCTCCAGGTAGGGACAGAAAAGACCCCTTCCTGAAATTATGGAGAGTCGTTGCCAGTCAATATTGAACAAGGTAGTCTGATTTGTTATAAGGCAGCTTCCTGTGTGGTTTGAGCATTATAGTCTGCCTCCTCCTTACCCATCATTTTCTCTTTTTGCTTTAAAACTGTTTACCCAAGGGGCAGCCATGTTTTTTTCTCAATGAAATCCCCCCCCCCCGGGAGAGACAGAACATCATCAAGCTCTGTTGTTCCCAGGGGGGAGAATGCTTTAGGTTCATTCCAGGCATGCTGAGGCAACAATCCCTCATACACTAACTTCTTCAGCTGTGGGTGGCTTGAATTAATAGCCATAAATCAATGACACCCTCATGATCAACACCATCATCTTCAACAACAACAACAACAACAACAGGGAGGCATCACTCAATCCCCAGACACCTTCATACATTACTCCCAGTTCCAGGCAGATTTTTATGGATTTCCCCTTTAAAATCTGCAAGGAAATGGGACAGATTTAGTTCCATCCCTCTAAGAAATGGGACGGACTGGACTGTAATAGGTCAATCCATCCCCAGATAAAAGGTATGTGCTCCCATATGAATATGAAAGGAGCCTGCAGGATTAGGCCAGTGGCCCATTTACTCTGGTATCCTGTTCTCACAGCGACCAACCAGATGCAAATAGGAAGCATGGAAGCAGGATGTGAGTGCAGCAGCAGTCTCAGAGCAACTGATATTCAAAGGCATACTGCCTCCGACCGTGGAAGCAGAACAACACTATCAGCAGCCATGAGGAACATGTGGGCATGCAGATGACAGAATACAACTAGAGCTGACGTTTCTTTTTTCATGAATCCAGGGCCAGCCCAAGGCACTTTCCTGCCTGACGCAAAGGACGAGATGGCGCCCTCTGCTATTCCACATGTAGAAGGTGACCAGGTCAGTAGATGAATATTGCTTCAGCACTGTGAATGGGACAGCGACCTTCAGGGCACCTGAGAGCAGCTGGCAAACATAGATGGTTCTGTGTGGGAACGACAAGGCTGCCTCACCGTGTCTTATAGTAGAGTGGGGAGCCTTTTGGGTCCCATGGACCAGCTCCTTATCAGATCTGAGCCTCCCAAGTAGAATTTGACAGGTGGGTAGGGCTTACCTGATGTCACAATGGCATTCGGTGACTGGGCACTTTGAAGTCTCAAAGTCTGAACTTCAAAGCACCACACGGCTTGCAAAAAGCCCTGCAGTGGTAGAGTGGAAGTTCTGCCAATCCAAAATTGGAAGCATATTTTAACGCTTCTGGTTATGAATTGGCATAGTGTGACATCATGTATGGGGCATTTGTGGGAAATGGTCTCACTGGCCAAATACTAATCTCTGGTGGGCCAAGTTTGGTTTGTGGGCTAGAGGTTCCCCATCCCTGGTCTAATGGAAGGGTCAGACATGCATGAGTTGGCCTGCAAATGTCTATCAGGTGAGATACACCTAGCCCAAACTGATGCTAAAGACATAAGGAAACTAATAATAATAATAATAATAATAATAATAATAATAATAATAATAATAATAATAATAATAATAATTTTATTTATACCCCGCCCTTCCCAGCCAGAAAACCGGGCTCAGGGCTGCTAACATCAATTAAAATCACAGCAAGAAACATAAAAACGATCAATTTAAAATAACAGATTAAAATACAAATTTAACTAGAGACATCAAACTAGAGACATCAAACAAAGAGGAGCATCCCTTTTCATGCAGGGTTACAGCAAAGGTATGGTCAACACACTACAGCAATCCAATTCAGCCACCAGGAATCAGTCTCAGAAAATAGGGACAGTCATAATCCAATCAAAGACTGCCCAATGTTCCCAGCCAAACTGCAATCAAACTTCATTAACTTGAAAGCTGAGCATGAATTTCAAGCTAAAAAATCGGGATTGCAAATGTAGTGCATGACACACGTATACATACCTTCAGCTGCCAGAGAAATTTCCTGAGTCTTATTGAACCTTTTCCAGGTTTCCTAAACAAAGTTCCAAAGTGTAGGTGCCACACGACATGATGGTACTGACTCATGTGATTTTGCCTAATTATTTTTCAATTTATCAAATTTCTATACAGCCGATCACAGGGTGGCTTACACTATAAAAACACAAAAATGCACACCACCACCACAGCACCCCTATATATATATATATATATACACACACACACACACACAGAGAGAGAGAGAGAGAGAGAGAGATTAAAAGGTATTATTATTATTATTATTATTATTATTATTATTATTATTATTATTACCCTGCCCATCTGGCTGGGTTTCCCCATCCATTCTGGGTGGCTCCCAACAGAGGATTAAAAACAGAATAAAACTTCAAACATTAAAAACTTCCCTAAACAGGGCTGCCTTCAGGTGTTTCCTAAAAGTCAGGTAGTTGTTTATCTCTTTGACATCTGGAGGGAGGGCGTTCCACAGGGCGGGCACCACTACCGAGAAGGCCCTCTGCCTGGTTCCCTGTAGTCAATCGGACAAGGTTGGAACTCTTGCATTAACTTGTGACCCTGATTTGTTTTGTTGATTACTCAGTTTGGGGGCTCAAAATGACTCAAAACTATCACAAAACGTTGGCACCAGTTGGAGGGGGGATCCTGAATTTCGGGGTCACAGGTTAATTGACCTGTCTCGGTGACAGGTTGCAAGCGGGAAGCATCTGTTGACATCCAGGGGCGGGAGGACTCAGAATGAAGGCTCTTCCACTCGTTCCTGGCTAATTCAGCACAGCGTCTACTCTTCACCATTGGAACTCCTACTTCAGATATCGCCACCTCAAGATACATTGCTTAATTGCACAGGGAGCTCATTAGTGCACACTGAATAGGTCCTTAATTCAAAGGCCTGGATTTATGTTGGGGAATTTCCTTAACACCCACCCCCCCTCTCTTTGCTTCCTTCTTAATTCCTTTGCTGAAGCCAAATTGCACTAATTTAACTGCAATTAAGTATTTTTTTTGGGGGGGGGGAGAGCGGAATTAGTCGAATCATGGCGGCATCCATTTGTAAATATTAAACCACCATTTCCCAGCGCTCCTTAAAATGAGCTAAATAAATCTCCCCGAGACACAGCAGTGGGTATGAAAGTTTTGTGTGTGCGCACGCACACACACACAAATGCCAGCTCTTTCCCATAGCTTCTGGCATGAGGTGGGGAATTACGTACCAGAATGATATTATTATGAGAAGAACAGGGCTGGAAGGACACTCCTTTTATCATTTGAGAATTTTAAATTTTATTTTAAATTTTATTTCACAAGATCTGCAATGAAACCTCAAAGTGGTCTACAAAATGAATGAAACAATAAATTTATCTAGAAAAAAATGTTTAAATATAACCTTTAAACACTTTGGAACTCCCTGCCTACTGAGGTCAAGCAGGTGCCTTCACTGTACACTTTTGGGCACCTGCTAAGAGGTGATTTTAATATGCTTTAGCATTTTAACTTTTGCATATTTAAAAGTATAGTTGCAATTTTTTCTTGATTGTCTTATCTTGTTGCAAACCACTTTGAGGTGTTGTTGTTGTTGTTGTTGTTTTACCATCAGGAGGTCTACAAATCTTATGAAATAAATAAAATAAGAAAAATGAAAATATACCATAAAATATAAAGCACCATAATCTGTTCAATATATATATTGTCATTAATACGTCTGGCAGTTACATGGGGCTATCTAGCTAAAAGGGTCTTCCAGAGATGGTTGAAAATAAAAAAAATCAAAGGTGCCTGTTGAATTTCTCCTGGAAGAGTGTTCCACAGCCTGGGGCCAGTGTCCCCAGTAACGAAACAGATCTAAGTTAAGGGATTTTCAGAAGCCCACGGTGTTTTAGGAGTTAATGGGCACCCCAGTTTGAGTGGCAGATATCCCAGGGGAGGCGGGACATTCCACTCTTTAAAAGGAGGGAGCAGCCGTTAGTGAAGAGAGTGGTGACTGGAAGAAGGAGGGCGTGGGGCCAGGATAGTGGTGGGTAGGTTAGGATAGGTTGAAGATGTGTATATGATGCTGAAAGAAAGAGTTTACACTGTTAGGAAACTAAGCTTATAAACCATTATTGAAACGGTTATGTTCTGAAAGAAATAAAGACTTCTTATTGTTGAGCTAAGAAAATATCGTCGTTCATTTGGTCCAGCGAGTTATATAGGCTCAGGAGGAGGTGAACTCAGGGAAAGGACAAAACTAAACTGAAGGGTGATAGTTTGTGTCTTGGAGTTCCCTCAGGAGGGGCTAGCGGGCGGAAACCTTGATATTGCCACAGAGTTGCTAAGAGGGCTTAGCTAACTGATATAGTGAGGGGATCTAATAAGGAGAGATCCCGAACTGTAGGCAAAGAAGAGTTTAACCCCTGAAGCCCAGAGCGGAGGATACAACCGGCCACGGCCGCTGGACAGGAAAACTCCCGTTACTAAGAAATTCCCAGATTATTAATAAAAGGGAAGTGAAATAACAGACGGACCTCAGGGGGGCAGGTGGGGTGGATTGAAATTTGACCCAGAACACCTGATCAGAAATTCACTTAGTAACAAGGGGAGAGTGTGAAGGGGAGGTTGTCACACCCTTTGGTAGAGGAAGCAATTGTGTTCTATCCTGCTGTGAAGCTGCCACTGGAAGAAAGATCATCATTCTCCACCCATACCCCGACCCTGGAAGTTAATTTGACAACGCAGAGAATATCGTCCCACTGTATTTTGATTCCTCTGAGATTCCCACCTTGCACCCCCCCCCCCCCCCGCACGCACTCAAGTCTCAATTTCAGGTGCGTGGGCTGGTGATGCAGAGACACAAAGCTTAGGATGTAGGCAGCTAGACGACTGCTAATTATAATGTGGTTTGTTTTTTTCAGGGGCTGACAGAGATGAACCAATTTATTTTCTTTATTTTAAGCCTTGCTGCCTTACCATTCATATGGGGGAAATCTTGCCGGTGTGAAATTCAGAGGAACAATTAAAACGATAAAATGCCCCGCCCCACAATACGAGACAATCAATGCTCTCTTATCCTAACCTACCTCACAGGGTTGTTGTCTGGATGGAGGATAGAGAAGGATGTGCTAAGTGTATGCAGAAAGCAGCCTGCTACACAAAGCTGTGGTTTACATGCATTGCTCTTCTACCTCTGGCCCTGCCCTCCACTGCCATGTGGCCCCCAGAAGTTCACCCAAAAGGGATTGTTGGCCCTCATCCCAGGTTCACTCTGACTAGGGGCAGCTTTCCACAGCTTCAGACAGAGAAGGTTATGCCCCATCCCCTGCTATCTGATCCTGGAGATGCTGGGAGTTGTATCTGAAACCTTCTTGCTCCTGGCTCAGTCAGTAGAGCATGAGACTCTTAATCTCAGGGCCATGGGTTCGTGCCCCATGCTGGGCAAAAGATTCCTGCATTACAAGGGGTTGGACTAGAGGACCTTGGTGGTCCCTTCCAACTCTACGATTCTATAAAGATGCAACCCGTGTGTGTGTGTGAGAGAGAGAGAGAGAGAGAGAGCAATCCTAACTAAAATCTCCCAATTACAGGTAGGTAGTCGTGTTGGTCTGCCATAGTCAAAACAAAACAAAAGAAAAAATTCCTTCCAGTAGCACCTTAGAGACCAACTAAGTTTGTTCTCGGTATGAGCTTTCGTGTGCATGCACGAAGAAAGAAAGTATCTGAAGAAGTGTGCATGCACACGAAAGCTCATACCAAGAACAAACTTAGTTGGTCTCTAAAATCTCCCAAGTCAAACAGAGGCTGAACACAGCATCATCTAGCAACTCTTCTTGTTGTTGTTACTATTATTACTATTGTTATTTCAATATATATATATATATATATCAATATATCTATCTATCTATCTATCTATCTATCTATCTATCTATCTATCTATCTATCACTTATATGCCAAAAGGGCTTCTAGGCAGTTCACAGCTGGAAAAGGAATCTGTAATTAAAATACACAAGAACAGGAAGCTATGTCTTCCAAGTGAGGGGGGGAAAGGTGTTTTGTGGCACCTGTAGCAGTGGCAGTTCCATGGATCAAAGTGGGCAAGTGGGCAAATATAGGGTAAGGTGAAGCCGCAAATAAAAACTGCCCCAAACCTGGAACCCACACCGGCTGAATCAGATTTCCAGTAATTGAGATGCCTTGCCTTGTTCCTTGCCATTTCCTATGACTCATAGAATCAGAATAAAATATACAAAGTACGAAGATTTGCTCAGTTTGCATAATTTAACTCACTTAAATCAGCTTTTTTTGTTTTTCTTGTTCAGGCTTTGAAATGCTTAGGAGCCAAAAAAAATGCTCCTCTCTTTTTCTTTTCTTTTGCTCCTGTAGTTGGCAAAATAGTCTCACAGCAGGATGTTAATTTGGCCCAGCACCTGGTGGTTTCCATCTCTTCCCTTAAAGGAGGGTTGGGTCAGCTGTGGCCCAGAGCCACCTGGGACCCTGACCCTTATTGCACGTGGCCCTCGACAAAATTTCAAAAATTCTCAGAGTGGTTTAGCAATCACCCCCTCTTCATAGGGAACTCTGTGAATGGTAGTTCTGGGTGGGGAATAGAGGGGACCCAGGTGGCGCCAACCACTGAGCCTAGGGCTTGCTGATCAGAAGGACGGCGGTTCGAATCCCTGCGACGGGGTGAGCTCCCGTTGCTCGGTCCCAGCTCTTGCCCACCTAGTGTTCGAAAGCACATCAAAGTGCAAGTAGATAAATAGGGACCGCTCCGGCAGGAAGGTAAACGGCGTTTCCGTGCACTGCTCTGGTTCACCAGAAGCGGCTTAGTCATGCAGGCCACATGACCCGGAAGCTGTCTGCGGACCAACGCCAGCTCCCTCAGCCTATAGAGCGAGATGAGCGCCACAAACCCAGAGTCGGACACGACTGGACCTGATGGTCAGGGGTCCCTTTACCTTTACAGCAACTTTCAGCACCCTTAACAAACAACAGCTCCAAGAATTCTTTAAGTAAGAGAAGCCATGACTGTTTAAGGTGGTATCATATTGCTTTAAATGTAGTACTTGTTTGCAAAATAAAATAAAAACCAGTTGAACACAAAAAAACAGATTAAAAACAAACATAAAAACAGGACAACAGTCCCATACAGGTTACTCTTCAATGAACGTTGCCCTCAACATTTAAAAAGTTTGCCCAGCTGCCTTCAAGTCAGCCACCTTCGAACACAATAGCCTCCCCCAGCTGTTGTTTTAATGTTTTTTCCCCTTTTTTCTTTTTATCAGTCAGTTGGGGATTTAAGTACATCACAGTGACATCTCCCACTATTAGGTAAAAGTGTGATGGATGAATGAAGCAGCACCTGCAAACAAGGCTCCTCACAAGTTGTCAATGCCAATCACCCTTACCATCTGTCTTCCATTTATCTGGCGCAGGCCTGACAGCCCTCTCTCATATTGTTTCATTTTCTTATCACTGAAGAACCTCTAATGTTTTCTCTATAGATGCCCACAAAAGGTATTGGAATGCCAAAGCAGATCACACAGAGGGAGGGAGGGAGGGAGAGAAGCAATATCCCAAACCCGCCGGTTCCAAAAATGGAGCTCGTATATATTTAAAAGCAATCACTCGCACAGCTCCTTCCCACCCACCCCCCACACACACAAAAAACCCACCAACAACCCTAAACAGCCTGCAGTTATTATGGGCCAGAAAACTGTTAAGCTGATTTCTGCTGAAGTTCCATTTTGCCACCGTAATGAAAACTTTATTGCGAGAAGTCAGCTCTTCCGACATCTCTGCCCCCCCACCTCCTTTTCGTCTAACCTTTGAGTGTCTCCACTTTATAAAAAAAGGAGCAGTAATTCTGAGCCAGGCTCATTTAGACAACGTAATGATAAAAAGCAAAACAAAAGATAACACCTTATTTTACACATATTGCTGGGCCTGCATTGGATCATTCCGGTGGTCCATTGTTGGAATCTTATTAGTATTATTTTGAGCACAGACAGATTCCCAGTAACTTTGTCTCTTTACTTCATCAAGGGAGAACTAGAGAGGTCACGGTTTGCCTAATATATTTTGCTGCCTGAATCGGAAGTATAAAGGCATCATCTTCCCCAAGTCAGTTGCATCTAGGGATGGAAGAAGCCATTATTTTCTGTTCTGCCCTGTATTCTTCACATGCTTCCTATCCACCGGAGTTTATCTTCCGCCCAAAACAACATTGTTCATCTTGCTGTGCGCTGCAGTGCAACTATACTACTTAGTTATGTAATTAAAACTCTTATTTGTCTCACTGTCTGCTGTGATGAAATTATGTAACTTACACAATAAATTAAATAAATTGTGGTTACATCATTCCACCCCATTCATTTCAGTGCAAACGAAACACATTGCTAATGCAGGGAAAACATAACCAATTCGATATTATTGGTGGACAATAGAGTGGGCTTAGCTGCCTCACCTCTACCTCTGAGTCGTAGAGTCATACAAGAGGAAGGGATCCTAAGGATCATCTAATCCCCTGCAATGCAGGAATGGCCATCCAATCTCTGATTAAAAACCTCTGATGAAGAAGGGTCCACAACCTCTTGAATGAGACGTTCAAACAGCTCTTACTGCCAAAATGTTTAGTCAGAATCTCCTTTCATGTAAACTGAATCAATTGATTCAGGTCCTACCCTCCAGAGCAGGAGAAAACATGTGACAGCGTTTTAGCTATTTGAAGATGGATATCCTATCTCCTCCAAGTCTCCTGTCCTCCAGGCTACACACAGGGGTGTAGCAAGGGGGGCGTAGGGGGCAGACCACCCCAGGTTCCAAATTATCAAGGAACAATTACTGCCCAACTAGGGCGGTTCATAAAAAACTTTTTTTAAAAAATTGCCTGCTCCAAAGGTGTTATCTTACTATATTAGGGATTATATAGCTATATATAAAATTTCATGCATATCGGTTAATATATTGACCCTCCTTCACCAAAACAGCTGTTTACTTGGCTGTTTTCCTATGAGGTGAAGGCTGAAATTTCAGTTCAGTGGAGCACTTACTGTTCCCAACCCTAACCCTGTGGAAAGCCATCTAATAAGACTTTAATTTGATTTTGAGATGTTTTAGGAGGTAATTTAATTATTGTTTGATTTTTATACCAATGTTATGTATCTGATGTTAGCCACCCTGAGCCCGACTTCGACCTGGGAGGGCAGGATATAAATAAAAGGTTTTTTTATTATTATTACTTGTTATTATTCCTTTGTAAGAAAATAGGAAATAACATAAAACTATTTTTGCAGGGGGGGGATGACAAGAAATTTTCCGCACCAGGTACCACCTGACCTTCCTACACCTCTGGCGACACATATCCAACTTCCCCAACCATTTCTCATAAGGCTTGGTTTCCAGACCCTTCATCATTTTGGTCATCCTCCTCTGCACACGTTCCAGCGTGTCAATATCCCTCTTAAATTGTGGTGCCCCAACTGGACAAAGATTCAACATGTGGTCTGATCAAGGCAGGATACAGCGGTCCGTTGATGTAGCCTAGAATAGCATTAGCTTTTTCTGCTGCTGCTTCTTCAGACTGTTGACTCATGTGAAGCTTGTGTTCTGCTAAGACCCCTAGATCATTTTCACTCATACTGGCTGGAGGGTAAACGGCCTTCTTGCCCATAATGGTGGTTGCTCCCTGCCTCAGCTATTCTACTGATTATGTGTAGCCTCATTAAAATGATACAGTGGTGCCCCGCTAGACGAAAATAATTCGTCCTGCGGAATTTTTCGTCTAGTGGGTTTTTCGTCTAGCGAAGCGGCAATGGCAGCCGAGCTCCACTAAACGAAGGGGAAAAAAGACAAAAATTTTTCGTCTTGCGAAGCAGCCCCATAGACTTTTTCGTCTAGCGGGGCAGCTTCCGCTAGACGAATGCCGTTCATCTAGCGAGTTTTTCGTCTAGCGAAGCATTCGTCTAGCGGGGCACCACTGTATACTGTACAGCAGTGGGTTTTGCATAAACATTCCATTTGTTGCTCCACCCACTTTTTCCTCTGGCCCTGCCCGCTACTGATATGTGGCCCTTGGAAGGTTGCCCAGAAATGGATGAGGCCCTCAGAACAGAAAAGTTTCCCCACTCCCAAGTTAAAGAAAGAAATAGTTAGCCATGCAGATTTTACAGCAAAGATGCTGACATGACGGCATGGCATGCACTCCCAGGTGCCTTTCCCAACCAGGGCCAGCAAGATCTTTGTTGAAGCATCTTGCACTCCGACCAACAGCTACAGTTCTACATGTCCAAGTCAAGTAGTATTCAGTCTTCATTTGTCAGCTTTCTTTCTCCATTATTCAGAATGTGAGGTAGTCCTCCTAATTTATTAAGTTAAACAGGGACAGCAATTAAATACTGGGCAAAAGAGCGATCTATCATAATGCTTTGGCTACTTGCCCACATTTCCCCTGCTAATGTCTCTACTGATCACCTGCCAAGCACTCGGCAATTATTTCATCGCATGATGTTCCTTTACTGTGCTTCTGGGATCTCGGCACTAGAAAAGTAATTGGGAACAGGGCGGTGGAGAGGGCACAGCTTCAAATAGTAATTGGGGGCACAGTCCCTGGTGCTGGCTCCACAGAGTCATTTCTAGGCCACGCAGATTGTGGAAGCTGGACATACGAAGGTCCTGGTGCAGGCTGGTAAACAGTGTAATCACCTGCGGTGAGTAGAAGCCATCCCCGGGTGATCTACTATGGAAGATGTTGTGAATTTCAATAGAGTTTCTTCTCTCAAGCTATCAGTGTGGTACTAATAACAACTGAAAGTATGGGGAGGGATATACAGCGGGCACAGAGGCATCATGGACTCTCCTGGCAGTCGTTGCATTCCCAGGGCAGGGCAGGCACACTGGCAGAGTCAACTTCTCACTCCCTGTGGAATATTTTTATCTATTTATGATTTTTTTACCCCTGGAGATTTCTTGTACATGTGCCAACCTTTGGGCTCCCTTGAGCACTCCAATATCTCCTTCCTGTTTCATGGTGGCCACTTTTGGCTATGGCCCTAGAAGCAATCATTAGTATCTGTTATGGGTGCACATGGGTGTGTCCCAAAGCAAGGCACTTTGGAGGGATTTTGGACTTTTTGAAGGTGGAGCGGGAAATATATAAGGCAGGATGAGTCAAAGCAAGGCCTTCCTGAAGCACCTCGTAGCACCTCAGCGACTAGGATGGCAAAAGAAACGCTACACGCAAGTGTTTCTAAAAGTAAAACTAATGTCTGTAACTTTACCACCAGGCATAGGCAAACTTGGCCCTCCAGAGGTCTTGGGACTATAACTCCCATCATCCCTGACCACTGGTCCTGTTAGCTAGGGGTGATGGGAGTTGTAGTCCCAAAACATCTGGAGGGCCAAGTTTGCCTATGCCTGTTTACCACAGAAGGAAAATGCCGGGGGGGAGGGTTTAGATGAAACACCAGCCTAGGGAAAGAAAGAGATATGTTCTGACTGACAGGTCACACTTACAATCAGAAGGAATTGTTTTACCCAAACTCTCCAATCCATGTGCCCCCTACCCCCCAAACAACTTTAAGGGCTTATAGAACAAAAAGCAAACCAAAATGCAGGAGCTATTTGCCTGTACAGTAATTGGACAGGTTTCTCACCCAGGGAGCCACCTTCCTATCTACTATTTTCAGACAGATGAGGAGACTGAGTGAATCCTCATTACCCACCCAAAACTGTAAAGGCTACAGGGAAAACCACTAGATTTTCTCATTTATTTATTGTTGTGACATGTTTGGCATCCATGAAATCTGGCAAGATTCATCCTCTCAGGTAAGGTTACCATCATGCCTGCAAATTTCATCCACTTAACCCAGATATTATTATTTTTTAAGTTATAGAATCTTTCTTCACAATCACCTTTTAAAAGGTGCCCAGCATTTTTGTTGTTGTTGTTTAGTCGTTTAGTCGTGTCCGACTCTTCATGACCCCATGGACACCCCACAAATTCTTGCTATAACTTGGGGGTGATAATCCACTCTGGATGAGCTACTATGCCTACAAAGTTTGTCCACGTCTGTTGAAAGGGAGGCATAGCCATCTTTAAAATAATTGTTATTTCCCAGTAGTGAAGAGGACAGGAGAGACAAATCCTTCTCTCACACTCCCCTCCGAAGTAAACAGCTTTGGACCCTGAACTAAATCAGGCACCCTCTAAAGGGCTTCAGGCCACTGTGGATCATTGTACAAAGTGTTGAATCAGGATCCAGACCCAATCTTGCAGCCGATTCGCAGCCCTAGCATATACTTTCCCAAAGAAGCTTGTCATCAGACCACAAAAGATGAGCAAATCTTCCCATTATTCAACTCATCTCTAAATTCAGCTGTAAGAGGTTAGAAAATAGATGTCTTTGTGGACTGGGATAGAAGAAAAAAACAAGCAATGCACTTGAGAGATGGTTGGGAAGTGAAAGCACAGCTGTCGGTGTCCTCAGGGAAGGGTGACTGAGAGAGAGAGAGAGAGAAGATTTGTTTCTAAGTGCAGGAGCTAATAACTCCCATTTAACTGGGTAATGGTGATGGGGGTGAGCATGCTCAGGAGCCCCCCCCCCCGGCTGTCACAGCTACAGCTTCTCTAAGCAGTCTCAGCAGTGAAGTCTGGAATTGCTTTGAGTAGCGCAATGGAGTCTTTCGGTGAAGGGCTGCTGTCTCTGCTGTTCAAGAGGCTCACTCCTCCACTGCCCACCAAGGAGGGAAAGCAGGCAAGTAAGTTACTCGGTCCCTCAAGCAGAGGAGCCTGTCAGGTCTTAGTCAGAGTCTCCAGCTTCTCTCTGACAGAGATTGATGAACTGAGCGGGGAAGGGGCCAGACACCCGGAACCACCACTCTAAAGGCAGTTTCTCATCGGGTTCCACCCTCCCCATCTATACACCCTGCAATCGAGCAAGAAGACGGCACGCATGACATGTGCTCTGGCACACGGGAAGAGACGGCACAGGCCTGATTTGTCAAGGATTCAAACAGCGAGTACTAGAATGAGGATCAGTGGATGGGCTTAAAGATACCGGTATAAGGCACGGGTTTTAAACCATTTTGAGTCCATGGCTCTTTTGTCTTCAATGCCTCATTTGTGGGCATTCATCCTTGCAGCAAATCCTCTAATAAGCACATCAAGGGCAGGACTGCAAATGCTTGTCCGAACATACAAGGAAAGTATCCCATACAATCGTACTTCAGAAGTCAAACGGAATCCATTCCGGAAGTCCATTCAACTTCCAAAACTTTCAAAACCCAAGGCACGGCTTCCAATTGGCTGCAGGAAGCTCCTACAGCCAATTGGAAGCCGCAGAACCTGCGTTGGATGTTCAGGTTCCAAAGAACGTTCGCAAACTGGAACACTCACTTCCGGGTTTGCGGCGTTCGGGAGCCAAAACGTTCAACTCACAAGGTGTTCGACTTCTGAGGTACGACTGTGTTTGCAAAAAGAGACTGCTTGCCCCCGGGAGCCTGTATCCTTTCAACAGAGCTGTGTACCGGATCTAGCCAAAGCCTGGTCTTAAACTGGCCTAAAGGTAAAAGTACCCCAGAACGTTAGGTCCAGTCACGGATGACTCTGGGGTTGCGTGCTCATCTCGCTCTATAGGCCGAGGGAGCCAGCATTTGTCCGCAGACAGCTTCCAGGTCATGTGGGCAGCATGACTAAGCAGCTTCTGGTGAACCAGAGCAGGGCACGGAAACTGGCCTAATAATAATAATAATAATAATAATAATAATAATAATAATAATAATAAAACAATAACAATAATAATAATGTGAAATGCAAGCTGTAAGGCTAAGCCCTTTGATTTGCTCTCAAAGTGCTTTTCCTGTATTCTCTATACCCTCCCCTTTGACTGAAGCTCGCCCACCCCACCTCTTCTCTCCCACTAAATAAGTAAAGAGAAACAATTCAGGGAGACTCTGCAACACTTTGGGCACATTGAGCACTTTCTCTGAGCATGAAAAAATAATGCTGAACTCTCCCTGCGGTTCCTCAGACAGGGGTGGGGGGAAGTGGGTGGGAAATCTACTCCGTACTGCAGAAACCACAAGGAAATGTTCTCTCTCTCTCTCTCTCTCAAACACACATACACTCCCTGTCACCAGATTGCAGATGCCTGTCTCTAGCGGCAGCAGGACTCTCTGTCCGAGCGGATGATTCAAGGCCAATGGCTGCTGGCAAAAAGGCTTTCACCATTGCTTTTGCTCCAATGGGCTGGAAATCCGGACATGAACAGATGGGATGCATGGGCTGCGCAGGTCAGGGGGTGAACAGTGACATCCAGGCGAAGGAGTCACGGGGGGAGGAGAGGGGGATGCACACACACACATGAGTGAGTGCTGAACGTGCCTGTGACAGGCCATTGGCTGCAGAAGCTCATTTGAAGCAGTGCCTGGTGCAAAATGTCCCTCCTCTTGTCTGATCCCATGTAGCCTCCCCATTCACTTAGTCCTGCCGAACAAGCCCATCTAAAACTGAGCCTCATCGCAAGGAAGAATTAGAAAACAAAAGGTCCATCTAGGCCAGCTAAGGATGACTGAATCTGTCAATTAAGTTTCTCTCAGTCACTTTTTCCAATCTTAGGTTCAGGTCTCAAGATTTCCACAGTGTGTGTGTGTGTGTGTGTGCGTGCTTAAGTCTTCATGAAAATTCATCAGCAAACTTCTAACATACATGTCTCTACGCAAATTTGCCCAGTCTAGTATTCTTGCAAAACAATTTTTTTCTGATATAATGCATTCTCAGTGTTGCTTTCACTATTATGTAACTTCCATGCATACTTTATGCTAGCTAATGCATTTGTGTGCGTGCACACACACACACACACACACATTTCTTGGCTGGAGAACTTCAACAAAATTTTGTGGAAGTGTGAATCTCAAAGAATGCATGTGTTTGGGTTAATGTGTTGATTCAGAAAGTGTGAACTAGGTACATGCACATTTAAATACAATCTGAACTGACTCCCTGCCTCCAATCCCGTTGCCCGCAATGGCCAAACAGATAGGAGCATGAATCACTATCTCCAGGATTGCATGAACAGACAGGGGCAGTGGGAAAGGGTGAGTGGGGGGCATGCAGTTTCTCTCCCACACCCCAATTTTGAGCTGAAGGGGTTCAGCAAAGAACTTTCATCTAAGCACTGCCAGATGTCAATGATTTCTAGGCTGGGCAAGCAATGCCTGAGGCGTCATGAGCTACCTAAGACCTTGTGCATTGAAGGTCTCGGCCAGAGCCATCTTCAGGCACAGGAAGGGGACAATGATGTGTTAACACAGGCTCCTGTGGTTGGAATCAAGTATGAGGCCTCTGGATTGGCCATAACCAGACTCACAGCTAGAGGGTGGGGGGCAGCCTATATTGTGTTTTCATCACTGATGTTTTGTAATGTGCTTCTAACATTGCACAAATAATAATAATAATAATAATAATAATAATAATAATAATAATATCTTGATGTTCCACCCCACCACAATTTAACACACCAGGGAGTTGACACATGCCTACTTAACAAACCCTGCTTAGATATTGTCGGAGACAAAGCACTGCTACATGCTCGGGGGGGGGGGGGGAGTTTCTCTTCCGAGTTCTGCAACACACATTTTTTTCCCAGATGTGTCAAGAAACTGCAAAGCCTGAGGAATCAAGGGAGCTTTCTCCTTCAAACAGCTGCTCAGGCTTTCAAACATATGATATCTGCATACATAAACAAAGGATGACCAGGACAATGTTTCCTGCTAGTTGGTCAGGAGCCCATTCTAACACTGGTCCACAATGGGACCAATGGGGGGGGGATACATTTGCAGCCTCTCAGCCATAAGGGGTGGTGCGCCAACTAGCAACCTGGCTCAATATGGTCACTTTGGCAGTTCAGGTGGGAGATGGGGAACAGCCATTGTTTTAGCCTGCTGGTGCCCTTTGATGTCAGGGACTGGGCAGAGGAGGAATGGTGGAGACTGCCTCCCCAGCCTGACCCTTCCAGAGAAGAGGAAGGCAGTTCAGAATTACAACAGGGGTTTGAAGGAGGTCACAGCTCAGAGGCCGATGAGGGGGAAAGTTGGGAAATAATGGGAGAGGAGGGAGGAGGAGGAAGAGGAAGCACCAAGGGGGCAACAGCTGATGGACACAGTGTTTTTAGAATGCATTCCAGACCCCCAAGTCTCAGGATCCGGTGAGACTTGAAAGTAGGAGAGCAAAGATGTCACGGTCTGGTCTACGGGTGAATGGAGTCCCCGCAGAAGACGTCAGGACCGGGGGCAAGATGGCGAGGTGGGAACAGGAACGGGAGTCCAGAAGCCAGGAGTCAGGAAGCCAAGGGTCCGAGGGTCAGGAACCAGGAGTCAAGGGTCCGAGGATCAGTGAGCAAGGAGTCAAGATGCCAAATGCAGTAATGCAGGAAGCGCGTTTGTGTGGCAAAGAGCTGAAGGGTAACGCTGACCTTATATCCCTTCCCGGCTCTTGCCACCAGGTGCAGTGAGTTACCAAGCAGCCTCACCTGTGTGGCCGCGCCTTGCCTCTCCAGAACAAACTTAGGAAGGCCCCAGTCCTGAGAAGCCCTGCTGGTCACAGGGCCTGGCTCCTGCACGCACTCCTGACAAAAGAGCTCAAAGACAGAGGACCTTAAGCAGCACCCATAGAGGAGGAGAAGATGATGACGAATGAGGAAGTGGGAGAGATGGGGGGTGGAGAGTCACTCAGGACAATGCCATTATCCAAGATGCTGTGTTGCAAAGTCTCTCTGTGTAAATACCGAACAAAAAGCAGACAGTAATAAACTTGCCTTGTCTTTGATTTTGAAAATCCAATAAATTCCTATTTTAAAAAAAAACTTGCCTTGTCTTTGTACCTTCCTGGGCAACGGGCCATGGGAGTTGCTTGCAGCCACCTGAGGCTGTCCTTGAGTTTCACTCTCTAAACTCTGGGATTTGAGGCCAAGCTGATGACACGTCCCCCTGGAGCTATGGGGTCCCTGGGAGTGGTGGGGCAGCAACTCTTCCCTTCTCGCTTCCAAGGTGTGGCCTGCGAAAAGGGATAGCGCCTCTGTTTCCTCAGGCAGGGAAATGTCACCCAACGGCTGCAGTTGTAAATGGCGTTAGTTCCCCCTTCATAGTTACTGCTGGTCTCCTTATGTTCACCGAATAAAAGTGGCCCAGTTCAACCCCAACCTGTGTGTCTGTCTCTTTATTCAGTCAACAGGATGCAAATGTGTTCTTTCAGAATTAAACTGGTTCCAAGGTTATGGAGCTGCCTGCCAGTGCACCTGCGGTTTAGGCCGAAGTCTTTTACACACTTACCTAGAATGAACACAATTTGACATGTATAGGGTTGTGCAGTTAAGGCAAGTAGTGAAAACCATTTCCCCCCCAAAAAATAAATAAATTCCAGGCAGGTTTTAGGGCCTGAAGTAGGATTTCATTTCACCGTTACAGGCTGGTATGTTTTGACAACTGTCTAGGATGTTTTCCTCTGTACCACGAGAGCACGAATTTTGCATTTTTTCTTCTATCTCCCGTTGTTTCTACATGTAGTATTTGCTTGCATTGTGGTGGCATTCTGGCCCTGTCCTGGTTTGTGTTCTTAATAAATTATTCATCATTTATTATTTATTGTAAATACACGGTACGTGTTTTACTCGCGATATTTTGGAAGAGTCGGAATGTTTTAAAAGCCCAGCGTTGCATTTTTGGATGTTTGTTCGATTTGAGAACGTGTCTCACCTGCCCTTTCACAGTAGAAGACAGCACTTGGGGTGGCTTCTTACATTTTTAAAAAAGAAAGCATTTTAATAAAAAAAACCAGTAGTAAAAGAGATAATAGCAGCTGATAAACAACATCAACTGTGATATCAGGTTCAGCCATTTAAAGCAAAACAAGGCAAAGTGTGAGTTTGTAACAACAACATGGTAGAAAATAGAAAAGGGGGAGGCAAAGGGACAACCTGAAGATTCTCTCGTGTGTTCTAAACAATCTAGTCTCATTCATAGTCAATCCTAGAGATCAGCTACTCCAACCCCTTGTTCCAGGCAGCAACGCAGGATTGTAACTATTACATCCAGTCTGGTGGCTATCGGCTTATGGTAACACAAGGCTGGGCTTTTTCACTAGTGGCACAGGTGGGGGGGGTCTCCCTACCAAAATACAAGAGACCCCTTCCTGAAGACACACCTTTCTCAGCATGGATTCCCCTGCACTGAACATGGGGCATTATTCTTAAAATAGTTCTGTTTTTTATAATCATTTGTTTCATTGTATATTTTAAGCAAGCTGCATATTTTAATTATGGATTGATTTTGTGCAGCGGTACCTCGGGTTACATACACTTCAGGTTACATACGCTTCAGGTTACATACTCCGCTAACCCAGAAATAACGCTTCAGGTTAAGAACTTTGCTTCAGGATAAGAACAGAAATCGTGCTCTGGTGGTGCAGTGGTAGTGGGAGGTCCCATTAGTGGTGCTTCAGGTTAAGAACAGTTTCAGGTTAAGAACGGACCTCCAGAATGAATTAAGTACGTAACCAGAGGTACCACTCTAGTTGTAAACCACTCGAAAGCCATTTTGGCATATCGGGTCCTCCCTTAAAGAGGGCACGTATTGCGGTGAGACATGGCAACCAAATCCCTGTGTTGTGGGTGGGAGTGATTGACAGCCACAACACGCAGTCAGTAGGTCCCTCAATGCAGGGTTCAACCTGGCCAATGGGACGCAAGCTAAACAGATTGAGGGACCTATAAATACCCATTCACATGACCCAGAGCTTCCTCTTTTTGGCGCGTGCATCAGAACACCCACCCACCTCTCCCTACTTTTAGGGTTTGTGTGCTTGACCTTGCTATGCCGTCGTGTGTTGTCTGTCATTGGGACAGGGGCATGGCAGGAATTTTCCCCACTTGGCTGTTTGGCTGTTGCCATTTGGGTTTCGCCTGCCACATAGCAAACCACCACAACTTGTAAGGTTGCGGATAGGCTCTGGTTCAGGCGATAGGGATGGGGGAACGCTCTCGCCATCCCTATGTGAAGGGTATTCCGTTAAAGGAATCCAGGGACCCAATGGTGTGCTTTCTCATGCCTGCCTTTCCTTCCTGCCCCCAGATAGCTCTGGGCCCTTGAACTGACCTGGAGAGATCCAGGGCTGTCTGAGCCTGACCCAAACAAGACCTGGACCCCTCCAGACAGATTTGGTTTGGCCTGTAATCTCATACTCTGCAACCATCCCAATTCTTCCATGACATCCCGGAACTACAGAAGCCATCCCAGCTTCTGATTAGTTCCACTAAATATGAGATTACTTTGCAACATCCATGAATATCTGGTATCTTTGGTACAAATATGAACCTTGTATTTCACTTTGAAATATATTTTGTGCCATTCATTCTTGTTAAGCTTTCTATGATGATGATTATGATGATGATTATTTTATTATCTTGTTGTTGTTTGTCTTCCTGTTTTTATGACTGTTTTTAAGTACAGATAGGATGAACCTACATGCAACTTGCAACAATCAGCCCTTTGTAACTTTCTTCTCTATTAGGGCCTGTTACTTTTAAGGAAAGGGATGTTGTTGTGTTTTTTTGCAACAATCTGTATGTGATCTTTTATATGTAGATGTTGTATATGTAGATATATAAAACATACAATTTTTTTTAAAAAAAAAAACCATTCCCTACATCTCTATAGGGAGGTTTCAGGAGGGAAGGAAGAAAAAGGGACACCTTTCACCTTTCCCAAACTTCAAAAACTTCTCTCTGTCTTGCTAGAGCCAGTGTGGTGTAGTGGTTAAGAGTGGTAGACTTGTAATCTGGTGAACCGGGTTCGCATCCCCGCTCCTCCACATGCAGCTGCTGGGTGACCTTGGGCTAGTCACACTTCTCTGAAGTCTCTCAGCCCCACTCACCTCACAGAGTGTTTGTTGTGGGGGAGGAAGGGAAAGGAGAATGTTAGCTGCTTTGAGACTCCTTCGGGTAGTGATAAAGTGGGATATCAAATCCAAACTCTTCTTCTTCTTCTTCAACAAATCGTTCAAGTTTGGCTGGCAACCAAATCCGAATATAAGAACTGAAACTGGGACTTTGAAAATGACCGTTTCCTTAAATACAACTGTATGTCAGCCATCAAATACTGCCAGTGCACAATGCCAATCAAATACAGACAAAAACTAAATTACTACTGCCTGCCAACCTTCAAATGCCGCCAATTCTGCTATACCATCACCTTCTAAAATGCTATGATGCATCAGCTATCAAACAGCCTCGCACATTAAATGCTGCTATCAAATGTAAACATTGAGGCAAAGCATCATCAAAATGGTGAGATTCAGGTATCATGGGATTTGGTGGGTGTTAAAGCAAAAGGAAGAAGTGGAGCATCTAAGGAAGAGTTAATTAATAATATTCACATGGGAGAACAAACTGATCCGAGTTACACATACAGAACCGAATGCTCTTACCTCAAGGTGAACTGGTCCTCTGTTGAATTTTTAGCAATAGACACCACAAAGGTCAAAACATCCCCTTGCTTGACAGTCTTTGGTATATACTGGATAGCAACGTTGCTATCCAACCACATTTCGCTTAAGGAAGGGCTACCTCGTGTCTGGTAGAGGAAAACGCTCCCAATTCGCTGCAAGGGTGGCCCCGATTCATCAATATCATTGCGCCCAGGTCTGATCCCATTGTTCTTCCTTAGATCCTCCTTGGCACAATCCCCTTTCTCGTCCCCTGCTTGGATAGCATAATAAAGTTCCACTGGGCTCCCTTCCGACTGATTCAGCAGCTTCTTTCGGCCAGCAACTACCGTCGGTGGGTTGAACCAGCTGGGGAGAAGTTCCAACTCAGCCACGCACAACCCCAGATCTCCTTTCAGCCGACAGCTCCCCCGGACTTCCCTCGTCTCTCGAAAAGCGAAGACCCTTAAGCATGGCAGCTTTTCGGTGACGCTGTAGTCATCCCAGTCCCTCCCGACTATATAGAACAGGATCTGGACTTTTGGGTGGCTTAGGTAGACTTTGTTGTTCATGATGTATGCCTTCAACTTCCAGTTGAATGAGAACTTGGGGGCAGTTGTTCCAAATGGATTTGAAGGTGACAATAGGTCCTGGGGAACCACCTGCTCAATGGAAAAAGGCCCATACGTGGCATTCAGGATGGGGGGCCTCTTGGATTTATAGACTAGGAAGGACTCCACTCGAGACTGAAGGCTAGAGTTCCTCATGATATCCTGGTTTGCCTCTTTCAGAAAGAAGGAAACATCTGCATTGTGGATGTGGTAACTCACAGGCAGATATGTCGGCAGCAAGGAGAACCTCTGTATGCTCTCCAGGATCCCCCGGCTTTCCGTCACTGGTAAAAGGAAAGGAGAGTTTAGAAGCCTGAAAGCTAATATCGAGGGAAATTATTCCAAGGGCCGGGGGGGACACCCATAAAAGCCCTGTGGCATCAGAACAAAAGGTTTATCTGCTTCAACATCCCATTTCCCACAATTGCCAGTCAGAGGCCTCCAGGAAGACCCCAAGCAGGGCATAAAAGCAATAGCCCTCTTCTGCAGATTGCCCCACACCAGCAACTGAGAAGTGTACCAGAGATATACCACCTGTGAATATGGATGAAAGGTAAAGGGACCCCTGACCGTTAGGTCCAGTCGCGGACGACTCTGGGGTTGTGGCACTCATCTTGCTTTACTGGCCGAGGGAGCCAATGTACGGCTTCCAGGTCATGTGGCCAGCATGACTAAGGCGCTTCTGGCAAACCAGAGCAGCACATGGAAACGCTGTTTACCTTCCTGCTGGAGTGGTACCTATTTATCTACTTGCACTTTGAGGTGCTTTCGAACTGCTAGGTGGGCAGGAGCAGGGACCGAGCAACGGGAGCTCACCCCATCGTGGGATTCGAACTGCTGACCTTCTGATCGGCAAGCCCCAGGCTCCGTAGTTTAGACCACAGCGCCACCCGCATCCCGTGAATATGGATTATCAAAGCTTAAAGCCACTGGCAGATCAATTTTCCAACAGGGACCAGTCTAATCGACTTTTAAACCCACCACTACATTTTGTGCCGATCTGATAAGGGGTGTGGAGCTGTTGCCTGCAAACACCCCTTCCCACTTCTTACTGGTACCATCTGGAATAGAACAGCTTGAGGTCATCACATTGCACACAGGTGAAATGGCAAAGGTGGAGCGTTGCATTTCAGACAGTAGGTGGTGGAATGTGGGATAAAATGTCTCCCTTGGGAAAAGGTTCCCTTTTGTTCACAAACATAAGCAGGAACGTGGTCTTGGTTTAGGATGATCCTGTGCTGCTGCGTAATGCACCACGGAAAAGCCCAACCAGGACATAAGGAAAGGCAAGGTGGGACAAGGTTTAGGCTGGATTGATGTACGGAGCTCTGAAGTTTATCCAGCAAGTAACAAGCTGAAAATGAACTCTTATAAATTCCTTCCAGTAGCACCTTAGAGACCAACTAAGTTCTTGGTATGAGCCTTTGTGTGCATGTACACTTCTTCAGATACACACGAAAGCTCATACCAAGAACAAACTTAATCGGTCTCTAAGGTGCTACTGGAAGGAATTTTTTTATTTTTTATTTTGCTTTGACTATGGCAGACCAACACGGCTACCTACCTGTATCTTATACAGTAGTAGAGGTAGTATCAAGTGCAGCCTAATTGTAAGACTTCAGACTATGAATAAAAAGAGCAAGAGAAACTGTCTGGAATACCAGCACAAAGCAGTGGGCTGGGGGTGGAGGGGGGTGAGAATGCAACTCTCAGAATAGTGCTTACTCAGAACTATTAAATGCTAGCAAGGAGGACCTGGTGCTGTAATATTATGCTCTATACTTAAATGGTCCAGCCTTCTCCAGTAATCTCCTACTGCAGCTGAGCAGGACCGCCTCAGGTCTTCTGCATGGAGTCCCTTGAATCAGAGGAAGGCAGTGCGAGACCTTCAGGCCAGAGTGTGGGGAGATTGGCCCGACATCTGAGAGCATTTCTGAGGCTCCCCTTACATGCCTTTCTTCTTTTGCTTCAGTGTCCTCACCCTCCTCCCCTGAAGAGGAGGAATCTGACTCCAGGGTCATGGCCAATCCTTCAGAGGTCTTCAACTGGTCCTATCTAAAGAGCTGGCAAACTAGTCTTGCCTCCACCACTCATGCATGCGGGGATGGCTTGTCAGAGTGGGGCCTGTGCACCTATGTTGGTGGAAGATGGAGGAACAGCATGCCATCTCCATGCACAAAGAGTATATTGAACCTCTGGAGTATCCCCTGAATCATTCCATGGTCTTGCATGGGAGTTGAAGGGTACCATGTTGACTACCCCTTCCTTAGACCTCGTGTGCCTTTCCCCACCCCTGGCATTGCAAAAATACAAGTGTGCACTGACAACCCCATTGTGGGTCAGAACACCTTTTTGCATTGTGTTTTGACCAATGTGCAGGGGCAGTTCTGCACATCAGTCAAACACAACAGCAACCTTGAACATGCACCAGTTCCCAAAATCATTTTGGAAAGTCTCCAAATTAAGCTGGAATTTAGGAAATAGTGGAAATTGAGGCAGATTAAAACATATGAAACAAGAAAAATAAAACCCGAAAAAAGCTGAGAAAACTGGTGCCTATCTTAAAAACAAGCACATTCAAAGGACTGTGAGCTAGGGCCCTACTCCCCAATATTCAATTCACTCTATTTCTGATGGTCAGGCTGCAATTATTAGGGGTTAGGTAGCCAAGCTGCACCATCCATGTGCAACAGGGAGGGATTAGCAGGCCCCAGTGGCGGAGTATACGCCCGTGCTGCCAAGGGCAGGCACATTCCCAAGGGGCATGGGCATGCTCTCCCGAGGGGCGCAGAAGGTGCCCTCCCAGGCATGGAATAGCCGCATGCACACCCACCAATCCTGCTTCCTCCCTCTCCCCTTCCTGCTCGCCTGCCTCCTTCCCGTCCTCTCCCCTGCCTGCCTGCCTCCTCCAGCCAGGAGCACAGGGCAATGGCACACTGCCGTGACTCCTGCGCCTACCGCCAGCCGTCAGGGGAAGGGGGCAGCTGCTGCACCATGCTCCCGGGCGGAGGAAGCAGGCAGGCAGAGGAGAGGATGGGAAGGAGGCAGGCGAGCGGGAAGGGGAGAGGAAGGAAGCGGCGAAGCAGCTCCCCCATTCCCCCGACCGCTTGCAGTAGGTGTGGGTAGGTGGAGCACCAAATGTTACCCCTACTCAGGGATGACACCCAGAGTGGTGCAGCCCCCCCCCTCCACAACCACCTTCCCAGAGAAACCCAGTGGAGGCTGGCCCATTTGGGCAAACGAGGCACTTCGCTGCTAAGCGTCAGTCAGCCTTTCACCTATCCCTGACTTACAGCTGTTCTAGGGGATGGCACAGCCTATCACTTCCTCCTTCTTTGTCTTAAGTGTCACCCTTGCAGAACACAGAAAAGAGGGAGATGGGGACAAAGTTGAGACCAATGCCATTGGCTCCGGCTGAACCTACTAGCAGTCTCCTTGCTTCCTGCCTATGAACATCAGCTGCCATTGGAGAAGCCCCAATATTGACAGAAACGAGTGGGGTAGGGGAACCAAACACGGGGAAAACCCCAAGATAGCTCGATGAGAACTGGGTATGAGTAGGAACATAATACTGACTATTAAGGGAGTAGGGAGAGGAAACCAAGGTGAGTAGGGAATGGAGTGCCCAGAATCTGGAAGTACACAACACTGAAATGTTTGATACACTTCCCACTTCTAGTTTCAAATGCTGGTTGCAGCAGCCTACTGCTTCCTTCCTTCCTTTTTTAATGCAAGAGAGGTGGAACAAGGACAAGGTTGTGCACAATTGTGGATGGCACGTTAATCAAGCAAGCTAATGAGTTAACCCAATACCCCGTGGAAACTCCAAATTGAGCATTTCATCACTCGCCAAACACCAACAGTTTCAATTGCACGGATAATTCTTCAAATTCGGGTCCGCAAGTTGTGTTCCTTTATTATTGTTATTATTATTCTTTTAAATAATTGCATTGTTCTTGCATCCCCACCCTTCTTTCCAAGGAGTGTGATGTGCATTGGAGTGGGGTGGGGAGGGGAGGGCAGAGGGGTCCATCTCATTTTCACATTAACAAGTAACAAGAATTAAAACTCAAACCTTAAAATAAAAAAGGTCCAGAATGTATTAACAGCCAGGTGGAAATGGGATGTTTTCAACGTCCACACTAAGATGGAGTTCTTTGCACCTCCTTTGGGAAGGAATTCTACAACTAGGGTGCTATCACAAAAAGGGGCTTCCCTGTATTCCCACCCATCAAGCCTCTTTCCATGGTTGAAAATACAATGATGAACTCACCTTATGGGCATGCTCATATGGGGGGGCAGGGGCATAGCAAGGGGGGCATAGGGGGCAGTCCGCCCCATGTTCCACAATGGAGGGGGTGACAAATTATCAAGGAACAATTACTGCCTTACTAGGGCGGTTCATAAAATACTTTTTTTAAATGCCTGCTCCAAAGGTCTTATCTTACTATACTAGGGATTATATAGCTATATATGAAATTTCATGCATATCGGTTAATATCCTGACCCTCCTCCACCAAAACAGCTGTTTACTTGGCTGTTTTCCTATGTCGTGAAGGCTGAAATTTCAGTTCAGTGGAGCACTTACTGTTCCCAACCCTAACCCTGTGGAAAGCCATCTAATTTGATTTTGAGGTGTTTTTAGGAGGTGATTTAATTATTGTTTGATTTTATACCAATGTTATGTATCTGGTGCTAGCCACCCTGAGCCCGACTTCGGCCGGGGAGGGCGGGATATAAATAAAAGTTTTTTTATTATTATTACTTGTTATTATTCCTTTGTAAGAAAATATGAAATAACACAAAACCATTTTTGCAGGGGGGGATCAATGGGGGGGGGGTGACAAGAAATTTTCCGCAGCGGGTACCACCTGACCTTCCTATGCCTCTGGGGGGGGGGCAGTATTTCCTATATTCCTTCATACATATCCTAGCCTGCTGCTTCAGACCATTCAGTATGCAAAGAACAGGGTTTCAGCAGGAAGCTATGGGACATGAACTCCCTGAAATGTCTGCAGGAGCAAACAGTATTGAACACAGGGTGATAGTGTTCAACCACTCTCAGACAATCATAACAAAAATGGGCCCTTTGGTCAGAATTTTGGGAAATATTGATATGCACGAATTTCAAAAAAGGAGAGAGAGAGTGCCACACGGCGGTCCTCGAAAGTTCACAACACCTTCTTCTCTCATTCCGTGCCGCCAGCAGCGCCTTTGACATTGCTTTGCGCTCTGTTTATGGTTGTTTTAAAGGCTTGCATAATTAAAAGCTCTGAAAGACTGCGGTAAGACCCAACTCACTGATACAGTCTTGGCAAACCACACATACACACCCTTTCACCCATGAAAAACAGCACTAAGACTTCAGACTATGGATAAAAAGAACGAGAGAAACTGTCCGGAATACCAGCACAAAGCAGGGGGCTGGGAGTGGGGGGTGAGAATGAAACTCTCAGAATGCTGGCGTATTTCATGGGTGCCCAGGAAGATTTTCTTGTCTGTGGTCACTCGCCAACCCCATCCAAGTGCTTACTCAGAACTATTAAACGCTAGCAGGGAGGAGCTGGTGCTGCCTGGATATTTTAAGAAACCTAAAAAAAAAAATTAAATGGATTTTTAAATGGATAGTGCACAGAAGCAATTTTTCGGCGTCTGGATATGCGCAGACATGGTTTCTGGTATCTGCGCGTGCGCAGATGCCATTTCCGGCACCGCTTGGTGAGTCCCCGTGCTGCGCTGGTTTAGCACAGCGCTCGGGGGACTTGCCAAGTGGGCGGCTCAGTTTGCGGGCGGCTCGTGGGCTGGTAAAATGGTCTCTGTGGGCCGTATCCAGCCCATGGGCCGCAGGTTGCCGACCCCTGCTCTAAGCACTGAGCTACAGCTCTCCCCAATAAATAGATGCCGTGCAGCAGGAAAAAGCAGGAAGCACTGGCTTAGAGTGAAACTTGGAGTGGTTATTCTTGCTGTGGCCCTCTTCTTTTTCTTCCCTGGGGCTGTGCTGAACTTTCCTTTGATTCCATACTCTCCAACATTTCTCCAGTGAAAATAGGGATGCCCTATTCAACAACAACAACAACCACCACCACCACAATTTATAACCCACCCATCTGACTGGGTTGCCCCAGCCACTCTGAGCGGCTTCCAACATTTATAAAAACACAATAAAACATTTAAAAACTTCCCTATACAGGGCTGCCTTCAGATACCTTCTAAAGGTTGTATCTCCATGGCTCGGGGGTCTTAGAACTCCATCCCCTCCAACATTTCTCTGATGAAATTAGAGACATCCTAAGGAAAAGTGGGACATTCCGGGATCAAATCAGAAACCAGGATGGCTTCTGTAAATCTGGGACTGTCCCTGGAAAATAGGGACACTTCGAGAGTCTGCAATTGCAGCCTGCTTTGTGGGTTGTTGTGCTGCTGGCTTCTCTGCGTTGAGCAAAAGGGGGGTTTGTGGGGGTCAGGCTGGGCACAATTGGTATTCTGCAACTGAAGTCTCCACTTCTCCTTTGATAATGCTTAATGAGTCATGTTTAAATGATATCACTGGGGCCCATCCCAAGATATCACCAGGGACAACCCCTAGCTCTCAGGTTTAGGCCTGGAAATTTCAGGGTCTGGGATGCTGCTGACCTGGCGAACTGTATGGGAGAGCCATCCTTCACAAGGGAGGACAATGCATCATATCTCTCACATACAGAACTGGGGGGGGCAACATCTGGGACATCTGCACAAGAGAGGAATGCTATCCTAGCATCAAGGCCTCACCTTGACTAAGTAAGGCAGTAGAACAGAGCAGAAGTCACCCCCCCCCCAAAAAAAACAACCCACAACACAGAACTGGTGCCAAAATACTTAATCAAAGAGGGCATGTAGGGTCTTTCTGTTTCCTTCAGCAGTTTAGGTGGAGTGGCTCCCTGACCTTCAACAGGGCTGATAATTTAATTTGGAAGGCACTGGGGTCCTTAAAACAATCAACCGAGGAGGAATAGCTAATGAGGCTATGGTGGATTGCAATTACAGGCGAAAAAACAGCATGCAAATATTTCCAAGGTGGAGAGCAAAAACAGTAGACGGGATCTGGGAGGGGGGGAGGGAGAAGAGGAGAGCGAAAATTAATATATGAATTATGTAAAAGGAACTGACTAAATTAGCAATGATAATCTCTTCTTTGATTTGTGATGCTGTTTCCCAAACTTTCTGAACTATTTGTACATAATTCTGCCTTTTCTTACTCTTCGTTTTCTAAATGATTTAATTTAAAAAGCTTCATTTTTTTAAAAAAAGTGATAATCAGTTTTGTTTTGTTTTCTAGGGGGAATGGTGCTGGAACACACCTCCCTCAGAATGCCCACCCTAGAGATCATTTTTGGGCCAGTCAGAGGCTTGTTGAGGCAAGGGGAGCCTCCCTTACCTCAGCTGAGCAGCCTACCATGCCTTCCTCCCTTGCGCCTCTCCGGAGCAGCATGGGGGCTTGCTCAGTCAAGGAGCATCTTTCCCTCATGTCAGCTGTTAGCTGGGTGGCTGAAGAGCCTCAGCAAAGCCTTGCTGCACCTCCAGCTCATGAGACCCCCTCTGGAGCCTGCAGTGGATATCCCCTTCAGGCTCCAAGGAGGGTCTCCTTGTGAGCCAGAGGGGCAGCAGGGCTTTGCTGAAGCTGGCCAGGTCTCTCCCGCATGCTTCCGGGGCTCAGTTGAGAGGTGCTAGAACACCATTACGAGGAGGTCCAGCTGAAAAAAAGCCCTGGAGATAATAATACAAATAAATTGCACCAGACTCAGAGAAGTCATAGGCCTTCTTCTTCTTCTTCTTCTTCTTCTTCTTCTTCTTCTTCTTCTTCTTCTTCTTCTTCTGTGATCACTCATAGCTGAGTAAGATTGTCTTCCATAAACATGGTTTTAACAGTGACTATGGAGGCCAATTCTGGATCCACACCTCCATTCACAGTGGGGACATAGGCCTAGTCCTCTCTTGTGCTTCGAGCTCCTCCCTAAGGCTTCCTTCAGGAAACCTGGGTGGCCACGGAACATCACAGGAAGATTTTTTTACATAAAACAACTCAACCCCATATACATGGGCTTCACTACAACCACCAACATCCTTGACCCTTGGTGATGCTTGCTTGGCAGATGGGAAGTAGGGTCCAATGACACCCAGAGGGCCACAAGTCCCACACCCTAGAGATTTATTTGTTGGTTGGAACAATTGATTCTCCATTTGTTTCTTTTAAAAAACAAAACCCTTGAAATAACACATTGCCACCTAGCAAAGAAGACCAGCATTCTCCTATAGAAGGCAGGCACTTTTGAAAGCTATTCCGGTGAGTCTCTTTGCAGGTCTTATTTCCCATGTTATGCTAGTCTCTCTCTTAATGAGCCATTTCCCCTGTTATTCCCCAACAGGGAACGCTGAAGGCTGCTGACATGATTTGCTACTGTGGGAAGTGCTAATCAGCAACACTCAGGGAAGAAAAAAAAAACCAACAGCAACTGTGTAGGCGAAAACTGATGACCATCTAGTGAAGTTTTAAAAGCAAATTCTACTCTTTTTCTGGAGGGACGTAAATATGCAGTAGAGACAGCGCTTGTCGAGTGAAAACTCAAGCTGTAATTAGAACTATACATTCATGGAAGGGAGAATAGTCCTTCCGCTGAGCACACGGTCTGTAGTATGCTAAAGGATGAAGACAGCCTTTCTGGGCTAATTGCATCTTCCAGCTGAGCTAAGAGGCAGGTGGGCTGGGATGGAGAGAGGTGATCTCGTTGCATGCTGGACCAAAGCCACACAGGGCATCAGAAAGTCATGGAACCTTGTAGCAAACTGGTAACCATTTATCTTTATTTGAATTATCATTATTCATATAGATAGATTACAGTTATAGATATACAATGGTACCTCGGTTTCTCGAACATCTCCGTTGACAAACGTTTCGTAACTGGGTCGCCGTAAACCCAGAAGTACGGTAAATGCTTCTGTTGGAAGTCAAATGGCTTCCGCTGAGTGTATATGTTATTTTTCTCAATTTTCCCTATTAAATTTGCAAACCGCCCTTTGCGCCTTGGTTTTCGAATGTTTCGGAACTCGAACGGTCTTCAGGAATGGATTACATTCGAAAACCGAGGCATCACTGTAGTTATATAAATATAGATAATAGGTATGAGAGACCCGCTGCCCTCGAGATTATGAATGGGTAACCTGACAGTTTTGATTTTCTGAAACTCCGAGACCAGAGGGAAGAAACGGTGCAAGAGGATTGGAAGAAATTCAAAGATTATTTGAAACAACGTGAAAACATAGACATTTGAAATCGAAATCAGAAGGACATTTAAGGCTTCAGTATTGTTAGAAGTTAGTTTAAAATAGGATATAAGAAGTAGTTAGAATTATGTTATGTAGAATTTACTAGGAATATAATAGAGCTATATATATAGATTAAGGTTTATATTGTTAAGATTAGGTGAGAAAGAAGATTTTATAATGTTACAAAGTGTAGGCAAAGTGTAGGCAGATGAAGTTAATGGACTTTATGGAACTCGCTGAACTGACCGCGAAGCTCCAAGACCAGAGGGAGGAGAAGGTGCAAGAAGACTGGAAGAAATTTAAAGATTATTTAAAAAATTGTGAAAAATTGGATATTTGAAGCAGAATCAGTGAACATAAATGGCTTTAGTTATAAGATGTTAGCTAAATAGAATAAGTAGTATATTAGAAGTAATGTTGATGCAATATGTAGGTTATTGAATGTAGTAATAAGTTATATGAAGTAAGTTAGTTGTTTGAAATCGTAATAAGAATAATGATGACTGATGGGAAATTAGTTATGAAGTTACTAAAGTAAATTAGAACTGAACGCAGTTGAGAGAACGGGGGAAGTCCCCTATTTTAGATTCAAATTTAGATTTAAACATTAAGCAGTTAGTGTTCCAGTGTTCGTGTTTTAGGTTTGTATAAGTTTCTTCTTTTTCAATGTTTAATTTTTTAGTCTTTTTCTTTTGTATTTTGTTGTGTTTTTATTGTATTTGTGTGATTTATTGTGATTTGTTGTTTAATGTCGAAAATTAATAAATTCTTATAAAAAAAGAAAATGGGCACAAATTTGGGTTGGGGTGTGGCAAGTGTGGGGGGAGAAGAGGACAAATACTTTTCAATATTATTCAATATTATTAAGATTACAACCCCTCTTGTTACTTATGAATTCAGGTCTCATTCTGCATTTTCCCTTGCAGCCCGATTGATGAAACACCGTTAAATGCAAACGGGCACTGAGGATGCAACTTTCCAAAAGCAAAGAACAAAAGGGTTTCAAGAGCACTTGGTCTTTTAATTCATCTCTTCTCTTAATTGCAATCCCATTGCTCCCTCCGCCTTGAGTTCCAAGGTGACGTTTCATTGCTTGATTATTTCAGAGTCCTAATATGCAGGATGCAAAGCTCCTCGTATTTCCCCCCAAATTGTTTGAGTTTAATGTTTAATTCAATGGTGGTTCTGTATGTGTTTGGGGTGCAGGGCAGAGGAGCGAATTTCTCCTTCCTCTACCTCCCTTTCAGAAGCGTAGGAAGGTCAGGTAGTACCTGGTGTGGAAAATTTCTTGTCACCCCTCCCCCATTGATTCCCCCCCCCCGCAAAAATGGTTTTACGTTATTTCATATTTTCTTACAAAGGAACAATAACAAGTGATAATAATAATAAACTTCTATTTATATCCCGCCCTCCCCGGCCGAAGTCGGGCTCAGGGTGGCTAACATCAGATACATAACATTGGTATAAAATCAAACAATAATTAAATTACCTCCTAAAAACATCTCAAAATCAAATTAAAGTCTATCTAATTAGATGGCTTTCCACAGGGTTAGGGTTGGGAACAGTAAGTGTTCTCTGAACTGAAATTTCAGCCTTCACGACATAGGATAACAGCCAAGTAAACAGCTATTTTGGTGGAGGAGGATCAATATATTAACCGATATGCATGAAATTTCATATGTAGCTGTATAATCCCTAGTATAGTAAGATAAGACCTTTGGAGCAGGCATTTTCAAAAAAATAAAAGTTTTTTATGAACCACCCTAGTAGAGCAGTAATTGTTCCTTGATAATTTGTCACCCCCTCCATTATGGAACCTGGGTTGATCCGCCCCCTACACCCCCCTTGCTATGCCCCTGCTCCCTTTCATTGCCCTTTCTTCAAAAAGCCATTGCCCTCCCAACAAGCCTGAAAACGAGATAAGTTGTTTTTTGGCTTGGAGATCAACAGATGCCTAGGAGGAAATGGGGCACGGATCCAGGCACATAGAGGAAGCAAAGGAAGGCAGGTAGGCCATGCAGAGTGGTCCACTCGCAGCAATGCTTCTCCTTTAGCTGAGGAGGAAAACACTGTGTGCTGAATTTCAATCGAATCTTTCTGGAAGGAGACAGCAGCTTTTAAAAAAATAAAAGCCAGCCAAAGGCCAGAAAATTCAAATGGGTTTGCACTTTATCCGGAGGAAAAGCAGTGTCAGTAAACAAAGTCAATGGTCCCACCCCAGCACCAACAAACTGAGCACCATCTGGATCTCAGTTAATTCATAAATGAATGATAAGGTAAAGAAAATGGACCCCTGACCATGAGGTCCAGTCGTGTCCGACTCTGGGGTTGTGGCACTCATCTCATGTTACTGACCAAGGGAGCCGGCGTACAGCTTCCGGGTCATGAGACCAGCATGACTAAGCATGACTAAGCCGCTTCTGGTGAACCAGAGCAGCGCATGGAAACACCGTTTATCTTCCTGCTGGAGCTAAGGGCTAAGGGCCTGTGTGGCAATCTGATGTAGCTACACTGCAAATTCAAAACAAGATTCAAAGTGTTTCAGTAGGTTTAGGAAATCTGTGCTCAAGACTCATGGTCATAAAACCTGTAGCTCTCAGGGTTCCTCGTTCAGGGGTAGGGTAAGGGGAGAAGGGTCAAAGCCATTAAACTACTTAGAAACAGGTAACAGATGCCACCCACAAGTCATTCTTCCTTCAAGAGACGCTTAAGTCACAATAGCAAAGCCAGAGTGTACAGCGACCGAGTCACAAAAATTACCTCACCTTCCAGAATATGGTCTTAGCAGTAACCTTTTCTTAAAATGCAACGAGTGCTGCATTTCTAGGTTTGTGATAAAGTGTCAACCGTCACGGTCAACAACTTTATTAAAACTGTGACAGACGAAGGGGAGGGCTGAGTCGGAGCGAGCCTGAAAGAGCAAATCAGCATGGCATTTAAGTTTTATTTTTTAATCATCTTTTGCTACCTCTCTCCCCTTACCTGCTTTTCTGAATTGTGAAACAGCTGAACTTTGAAGAGTTTATATTATAATTGTGCACACACACACACACACAGAGAGAGAGAGAGAGAGAGAGAGAGAGAGAGAGAGAGAGAGAGAGAGAGAGAGAGAGAGAGAGATGCAGAAATAAAACTGCCAGCACATGTGAAAAACTAAGCAAGGTCCGATATGGTTTCAAATTGGATGGGGCACCGTTTGTTGATGCCTGAATTGCAGAGGGTTGGACTAGATGACCCTCAAGATCCCTTCCAACTGTATGATTCTTTGATTCAATGACATACACATACAGGCACAGGAACGTACTGTATCTGGCTGCACTGGTTACCAGTTTGCTACTGGGATAGGTCCAAGGTGCTTATGTTAATTCACAAAGCCCTAAACAACTTGGGTGCAAAGGGATGCCTGGTTCCTTACGCTCCACCTCGATCACGGAGCGCTTCAGATGGAGCATGCCTAGTGGTTCGTGCACATCTGATGTTTGCTTCTCCTTTACTAGTTACAGGTGGGTAGCCGTGCTGGTCTGCCAAAGTCGAAACAAAATAGAAAATTCTTTCCAGTAGCACCTTAGAGACCAACTGAGTTTGTTCTTGGTATGAGCTTTCGTGTGCATCTGAAGAAGTGTGCATGCACACGAAAGCTCATACCAAGAACAAACTCAGTTGGTCTCTAAGGTGCTACTGGAAAGAATTTTCTATTTTGTTTCTCCTTTACTAGTGTAACTGGAACTCCCTGCCAATAAAAGCTCAACAGGAATCATTTGTGCCTTTTTTTAGACAGCTTCTAAAATATGTGTTCTTAAGTCAGCTTTTGAAAGGTGATTTTTTTTTTTTACACTAACAAGTATTTACTGTGTATCTGAAGCAGTGTGCATGAATACGAAAGCTCATACCAAGAACAAACTTAGTTGGTCTCTAAGGTGCTACTGGAAGGATTTTTTTGATTTTTTTATTTTGTTTTGACTATGGCAGACCAACACGGCTACCTACCTATAACTGGAAGTATTTACTTATTTTTTTATTTATTTTGATCAAATTTTAATTTTGTATTATCTATTTCATTTATATCCCACCTTTTCCCCCAAGGGAAACAAATAACAAAATGCCACAACTATTCCTCTGAAGTAAACGCTTCCAGATAGCACATCTTGGCTTGAAGTACAGTGGTACCTCTGGTTACGTACTTAATTTGTTCCGGAGGTCCGTTCTTAACCTGAAACTGTTCTTAACCTGAAGCACCACTTTAGCTAATGGTGCCTCCCACTGCTGCTGTGCCGCCAGAGCACGATTTCTGTTCTTATCCTGAAGCAAAGTTCCTAACCTGAAGCGTTATTTCTGGGTTAGCGGAGTCTGTAACCTGAAGCCTATGTAACCTGAGGTACCACTGTACAGCAATGACATCAGAGTCTATTTTGCAAGCGTCAAATTCAATGCAGTCCCAACAGTCGCTTGACCCATGAGGATTTGTGAGCCTCTACTATTACTATTACAGACCAAATATTAAAACAAACTGATACTAAAAAAATCCACATATTCCAAAGATCACATGGGAGGTTGGAACACATACATGAACCGTCCATCCATTTTACACACTTTGGGGGGGGGGAAATATGTCTATAAATGTCAAATATATAAGGGTTGATTACAACGGCAGGCTTGCAAAGGTAGCAACAACCTTATTTAAGCAAAGCGTGCCCAACTGTCAGGGATGATGGGAGCTGGAGTCCAAGGACCCCGTGGAAGAGGGAGGCCACAGCTTCCCCAGCCTTGGTCTGAACGGTATTTGTCGCATGCGTACAATTAATATTTCTGCAACTAATTACAATGCAAGCAGCCAAGAACATAAAAGGCCTCAAACAAATGCAGCTATAAAATGGACATTAAGTCTACCCTCTAGTTTTGCAAGACAGACAGGGGGTGGGTGCTGGTGTTATGAGTTTGCAGCAGTCCCGGGGGTGGGGGTGGGGGAGAGATTCTTAGGTACTGGGTGGAATTGGGGGGCAGAAGGACGTGGGAAGAGAAATCAACGCAGCCTTTCCGGATCTCAGTATTAGATACCGGACAATTCAGCTTTACTGGTTGAAACAGTCAGACGCTGCCTCATTGACAACCATAGCGTAGCTTTGCCCTTAGGGCTTTTTCCTTTACAAAGGCTTAAAGGAGCACAAGCTTTGATGTAATTGGTATGGACAGACATCTCACGGCTCTCCAGCTTCCTGGCTGTTGTGTCATCTCGCCTGTTCCATTACTGGACTGTTTCTTTCCTGTGGGGCAACCCTGTCAGTCTGCTGCGGCTAAAAACACAGCAGAGAATGTTTGGGGCAAATTAAACCAGGAATGGGGAGACTGTGTTCCCCCAAACGTTGTGGAATTCCAACTCCCATTAGCCACAGCCATTTGGGCTATTAGTCAGTGATTTGTTCTATTTTTTATTCATTTCCTATGATTTACACACAGCTTCATGGTTTAAAAAAGAAACCCTCAAAGCACTTTACAAAAAGACTAAAACAATAGTATTGTCAGTAAAAACAATGAAAAACAACCACTTAAAACATTCAAATAATAATTATAAGCAGTGATAAGCTAAAAACTGTCTCATGAAAACATTGTACATATCTGGGTAGGCTTCTCTAAACAAAAACGTTGTTTGCAGGTGCCAAAAGGAGTACAGTGAAGGCACCTGCCTGATGTCAATAGGCAGGGAGTTCCAGAGGGCTTTGTATACTAACTGGAACACTTTGAACCTGGTCTGGTAGCAAATTGGCAACCAGTGTGGGTCTCTGACTTACTAGCTTTCTATGTGCAGATTTTTCTTCTATAGGGAGGAACTATTCAATTGAAACTGAGCCCAACAGTAGACTGGCTTGGTACGGCACAGACAGATGTTTACAACCCCAGAAATTCTTAGGTTGCTGCTTGGAATTCATTTCTTCTAACCTGATCTCTTCCCAATATAAATAACATTCCTCTGTCGGACATTGTTCCCCCATCTGCCCTATGCACCACCACCTAAACTCTTGACTCCAGAAGTGACAGGTATGGATTTAATGTCACCGTTTGGCGCATTACCTAGGAAGTCAGAAGGGAACAAGGAAAGATGACTTACATAGAGTTGCCATGCAGATATAGAAATTAAAATGCAGACACACACGCAATCTGAAAGGGTGACCTTTTATGACAAATAGGCCCACACCCCTGATTTGCTACCAGTACTCCCCGCAAAAAGGAGCTTTTTTGGGGGGGGATGCACTTGCCAAATGTCAAAGCTCAATGCATGCTCTGTGATTATTACCTTCCCAGAGGTGGACACTCTCAACAATGCATTCAAATGTTAATGTCTTAAACTTAAAGAGAGGCCTTTGCAGAAGTGAGGAGACAGAGCATAGAACAGATGAATGTTCACAAGGAAAATGTCTCATCAGGCTGAGAGTTCAGTGGATGGGGAACCTGGGGTCCTCCAGATGTTGCTGGGCTCCATCTCCCATCAGCTCCTGACATCATAGCCAATGGTAAGGGTATTAGCAGACCTTGCAGCTTAGGCAAATTAGGTTGGAGTTTCTGGAGTTCAAAGGCTTTATTCATGCAGGAACTATTTCTAGGAAGATGAGAGACAGACAATAGTAGACATTTGTCTGGAGAGAACAGCAAACAAAATAGGCTCAGCTTTTGGGGGTGATGGTACCTTAGAAAGGTTACAGGCAAGTGCTGGCTAGATTGCCACATAAACTGTGCTGTCAGGGAGTTTAAAGCAACACATGCATTAACTAGAAGCTTTAAAAAATGAAATATATTTGCTTTCCTCCAATACAGGGATGGTGAGAGTTGGAGTACAGAAACATCTGCAGGACCACAGGTTCCCCACCCTTGAGACAGTAGGAAGCAATCAACAATCATTGGCTAATAAAGAATGTGTCAGAAGAGACTGTTTCATTATATTTGTATCCTGTTCTTCCTTCAATATGAGCTCAGGGCAGTGTGCATGGTCCCTTATTCCATCCTTGCAACAGCCCTGTAAGGTAGGCTAGGCTGAGAGATACCACCTGACCCAAGATTTGTGGCTGAGGAGTTCAACCTGGGCCTCTTGCCCAGTGTTCTCTACTCCAGAGGCAGCCAATATGGTACCATCCAAATGTTTTGGATTACAATTCCCATCAAGCTCAAGTAGCATGAACACTGATCATGGTTTATGGGAACTGTAGTGCACATGGGGCAGCATCATAGAATCATAGAGTTAGAAGGGACCACAAGGGTCATCTAGTCCAACCTCCTGCAATATAGGAATTGTTTGCCCAACATGGGCTTAAACCCATGACGCTGAGATTAAGACTGTTTCCCATCTTAGTATTTTTTGAACTAGAGATAAGAATGGGCGAATCTCTTTTTCCAATCTTAAACTCCGTTCTCCATTTTTTTAAATTGGTTTGCTGATTCTTTTTTTCAAGGGCTCAACAAAATTCAGCATTTAAGAGAAGACTTGTTCTAGTATACACATTTTTGTATGTGATTGTGCTTAATGTATACATTTAGAAAAGCAATTTCCAGTACTATACTGTGGTTTTGTATAGTATATGCACTAATGCACGTATTTTTAATGCACACTTTCCCCCTAGTATATGCATTTTTGTACACATTACCAACAGCATTGCAAAATGTGTGAAAGTGTGGATATTGAACAATAGCTGGGCTTTTGGTTCATGTATTGTACAAGTTAAGTAAGGTTGTCTTTAAATTCAAACCAAATCAAATTTCTCCCCGTTCTTGACTTGAGAGGCCAAGGAGATGCTCTAACGCTGAGCTACAGTTCCTTCCTTTGATTGCTCTGGTGCAGATTAATGGCTAACAATGTTAGGTTAGCAATATCCCATGATGCATGAAATAAACAGCAGCGGCATTTTTCTTCAACATGGTATTGTTCACTCCCGTGTGTGGGTTATTTGGTTAATATAATGGGGAAAAGAGCATTGCTTTAAAGAGTCAAGTGTGGAAGCAGCTCTGGTGAAGCTAGATCAATAGGTATCATAGCAAAGGTATTATTCAGGAACTGGCATGCTGAACTTGTGCATATATATTGCATTAATAGGGGGGAGAAGGAATAATGGGCCTTCAAAGCCCCCCCAAAGAACCCTCCCAACTTATTAAAGGTGACTTATTCCATTAGCATTTCAAACTGAACAGCTCTGCTTAAGTTCATAAGATTTCTTGTCACCATTTCCATTGGGGGGCATATCTCTCTCTCTCTCTAAAACACCGATAAGAGAGCTGCTCTTTCTGCATCCATCTCTCCCCCCCCCCAACCCACTAGCTTCATTGCACTCCTCTTTTTGCTCCAGTTCTGTACATCTTTGCAGCGCTTCTCAAGGAAAAAGGAGCAGCAGAGAAGCATTACTTAGCACATCAAGGGGACAAAAATGACAGGGGCAATACACAATCCATGCTCCTCACGTGAGAGAGTCACATCAAGGGAGGGATGGGTATTAGACAATATAATGGAGACAGTGGCAGGGAAAGAAAGATCTCTCTATCAATATCCATACCCCATCCTTTCTGTAAAACCCCCAAGACAGATATCATGCAGCAGGGATGGGGAACCTTTTTTTCAGAGCAAGGGCCACATTCCTTTCTGAGCCACTTTCCAGGGGCCGCATGCCAGTGTTGCGCAAGGCCAGGGGCAAAAGTGGGAGGGGCAAATACATTAGCTTTGTACAGTAAGCTATCTTCCGCATGTTTGCTTGTAAAACATGGACCACTTGTAAATACCATCTCCAACTCCTCAAAAGTTTCCATCAACGGTGTCCCCGATAATTTTTACACATCACTTGGGAAGACAGGTGAACTAATGCCAGTGTACAGTGGTACCTCTAGTTACAAACTTAATTTGTTCTGGAGGTCCATTCTGAACCTGAAACTGCACCTGATTATCGTCTTCCAAAGCAACTAGAGTACCGGTAGTTGAATAGAGTAGTTGCGCTGCCAGTACATGATTTCCGTTCTCATCCTGGGGCAAAGTTCTCAACTCGAGATAAATCTTCCAGGTTAGTGGAGTTTGTAACCTGAAGCATTTGTAACCTGAGGTACCACTGTACTGGAAGAAGCAAAAATCACCAGTGTCGAAGCAATGATTCTTCAACATCAACTTCATTGAACTGGTCATGTGGTTCGGATGCCTGATTATCGTCTTCCAAAGCAACTACTCTATTCCAAGCTTTAAAATGGAAAGCGTGATGCTGGTGGTCAACAAAAGAGGTTTAAAGGCTCTCTCAAGGCAAATCTTTAAAAATGTAGTTTAAACACCAACAACTGGCAAGCACTTGCCTGCGAGCGTTCTAATTGGATAACAGCCTTTACCAAAGGTGTCATGGGCTTTGAAGACACTCGAACTCAGGATGCAAGGGAGAAATGGGCTAAGAGGAAGGCACGCTTGGCAAATCCACACTGTGATCAACTTCCGCCCAGAAAACTATGTCCCCACTGTGGAAGGACGTGTGGATCCAGAACTTACGGACTCATTGTTAAAACCGTGCTTATGGAAGACAATCTTACTCGGCTACGAGGAATCGCCAAAGAAGAAAGAAGACATCTCAGTTGGTTAGAGCATGGCGCTGATAATGCCAAGGTTGCAGGTTCAATCTCCATATGGGACAGCTGCCTATCCCTGCGCTGCAAGGGATTGGACTAGATGATCCTCAGGGTCCCTTCCAACTCTACAATTCTATGATTTTATGATTCACTCTAACCTCCATCCAGGCAAATAAGCATTACCAAGGTTTAAGGACACATTCCAACCAGTCAAAAAACACTCAAGGAGGGTATGAAGCACTGATGGCAAGGTGTGTAGCCTGGGGAAGAGTCTCTCGTGGGCCAAATAGACATGGAGAGCTGCAACTGGCTCCCAGGCCTGAGGTTCCCCACCCCTATCAGTCTCATCTCATGTATGATTTCTCAGAAGTAAAGTCCTGCTGAGTTCAGTGGGACACACATTCTGGCATGTGTGCTTTACAGATCACAATACAAACATGTGTCTGAAAAGCCCTCAGTGGCTGCTTAGTCATGTGCCTCTCAACAATCATTTAGCTGCGATTCCTGCACTGCAGAGGGTTGAACTACACGACCCTTTAAGTATCTTACAATGGTACAATTTTATGATTCTATGATTCAACAGGCAGGCCTGGCATGAGTACCACTGGGTAGTTGCCAGGGCTGACACTAGTGCCAACACCCAAGGTCCTGGGATACTCTTGCCTGCACTAGACCTGATATTTTTCATGTTTTCTAACATGGGGTGGGGGGGGGCACACAATGGCTCCATGACATGAGAATGGGCTGCTTCCTTTTTTATTATTTACCTTTTTCCTCGGGGGTGGTCAATTGGAATCCTTTCTCAGCCTGCTATTTGCAGTAAGAGGAAAGTCACACACACACACTGCCAGCAACTGGTTAAATAAAATTCCCTGTGGAACATCAAACATCACATCTAGTTTGGGCTATAAGAACCAGGAATTCAAGGAGGATCAGGCTATCAGTGGTTCCTAGCCACAATGACTGTGTTCTCCACTCCACTGTCAAAGGCAGTATGTCTCTCTATAGCAGTTGCTGGGAGTCACAGGTGAGAAGAATCCTGTTGCCAAATGGAAGACCACAAGCAGGAGCTAAGCGCCTCTGATTGGTCACTGTGAAAACAAGGATGCTGGACGAGATGGGCAGGCTCTTACATTCTTGGGATTTCAAAAAGTGACATAGCAAATGTAAATTATAATTTTCAAGTTTTTTTGTTCCTGGGTTCAGTTCTTCCTTCTAAAATACCCTCTATCCTCCCCAGTCCAGTATAACTCCTGGGATGTACTAGTCTGAAGGTGCGGTTGGACCAGAACATAATCCCTGTGCATTGTTTGGGATAAATCAGCTTCATGTAACCAAAAAGCTTAATTCTAATTAATTCATGAAGGGAGTAAGCTGCCCTTCCGGCCTTAGGTAGATCACATCCCCTCACCCTGGGAGGAAGGGTTACCAAACTCTTGGGGAGGGGGTTCTTCCACCATGTGAACCCTACCAGTAAATATGTCTGAGCTGGATGCTCCAAGCTTAGACTGTGTGGCTTAAAGAAGCCATCTTTCTGTTTCTATACAAATAATTTAGAATCATTTACCTTTTCTTCCTTGCTGCTGTATGGAAAAGCACATGAATCAGACCTTTGAAAAGCTTGTAAGTAAACCATCATTAACTTACCAAACATGTGGACTCTTTCTGTGCTAAGGGAAGTGGGGAGCTTTGGAAGCAACTTAGAAAGGGGATATTTTAAGATCTAATGGCTTGTATTTCCCCACTTAACTTTGCTGCATATTTTGTGATTTTAAATCTCTGCTGGGGCTCTCTCACCAAAGAGTACTTGTCCCAAACCTGAATTCCAGGGAATTCTCCTTTTATTATACCGTATCTATCTATTTTCCCTTCAAACCGTATTAAAACCAACACATTGGTCATTCAAGCTGGCGCTAATGGGAGTCAGAGGCAAACCAAATCTACAGCGCCATATCTTCGGCATTTCTGGCTATGATTATTCAGAACAGAAGCAAAAAAATTAATTTATGGCAATGGGCATACAAAACCAACTTTTACATATGAATAATAAGCCCTGGCTATTTTCTGCCTCTGTGATCAAAGGCATACACCACACCAGAAATGCACATTTCTCTTCAAGTCAGTGAGATTATCCAGGCTTCGAAACTTAGTTTCAGCTGGCAGAGTCAGAGTGATGGATAGCATTCAAGTCCTGGAGGGGCAGAGGAATATCTTATTACATTTACATAAATCCTTCAGCCCCTGTCATACACCTGATGCATCCAAAAAGCTTCTAAAAAGGTCCCAGCCCTTTCTGATATTTTTGGCATGTGGTCATTTCAACTGGTGCTGTTAAGATGATCAGCTGTGATTCAAAGTTCTCTACTGGGAAATTTGAAGCACAGCTTACCCACCACCAAAACCAAAAGCTGACAGACAGCGACCTCAAGCCCCTTGGGACTGGTTGTTCTGTGGAATTACTGATGTGGAAATCCATAGTGCAGATGAACCTTGCTGAAAGTGTGCCAGTGTAGGGTTAGAACAGGCTTCCTCAAACTCAGCCCTCCAGATGTTTTGAGACTACATTTCCCATCATCCCTGACCACTGGTCCTGCTAGCTAGGGATCATGGGAGTTGTAGGCCAAAAACATCTGGAGGGCCGAGGTTGAGGAAGCCTGGGTTAGTGTGTTGGACTGCGGCCCGCTCTCAGCCTAAACCACCACACAGGGTTATTGTGAAAATAATATGGGGAGAAAGAGAACTAGGGACGCCTCCTTGAGCTCCTTTGTATGAGATATTAATGCAATAAATAAAACAAACAAATAATTACAGCAGGGTTTGACAATGACAATAGTCCACCCATTGCTTCTGACCGCAAGACCTGCTTAGATCTTCCTTTGCAATGCGGCTTGAAATGGAGCTGGGGTGACAAAGATAGAACATTTTTTGTGTATGCCACAACAGCTGCTAGGATTTTGTTTGCTAAAAACTGGAAAGGCGAAGAGCTCCCGACAGTAGAAGATTGGCAGATGAAGTTAATTGAATACCTGGAACTCGCAGAACTGACCGCGAAACTCCGAGACCAGAGGGAGGAGAAGGTGCAAGAAGAGTGGAAGAAATTTAAAGAATATTTGAAACAATGCGAAAAGTTGGACATCTGAAGTGAAATCGGCGAATACAATAGGCGATAGCTGTACAATGTTAGGTTAAAATAGTATATAAGAAGTTAAGATTGTGATTTCCTTTTATGCTTTATATTATGGTTATGAATAAGTTGATAGAGATAAGATGTTAGATTAGGATTAAGAATAATTATAAAATAAGAGTCAAAGTAGTTACAAAGTTACTACAGTAAATTTGAACTGAACGCAGAAGAGAGGACGTGAGGAAGTCCCCTAAGTAAGTTTTGAAATAAGGTTATAATAATTAAATTGGTGTGTTCCTGTGGTAGGTGGGTTGTTAGGTATGTATTTGTTTCTTTTGTTTGTTTTTTGTATTTTGTAGTTTGTATGTATTTTTTGTATGTATGTTTTTGCTTTGTCTGCTTTGTGTTGAAATTCCAATAAATTTCTTATAAAAAAAAGAAAAGAAATGGAGCTAGGGTGAAAGGGACAAAACACAGCCTTTTCTCCAAGAAACAAACAAGAACCTTCATCAGTGGCATCAGATGCACACATGGATTGTGCATGTGTACTCGCAGCGGAACCACGGAAAGAGAGAGCGTCTCATGAGTGAGTTTGCCCCACCTCATCTTATCCACCTGGCGCCTAAAGATATGTAGCAAAGGCGCCAGGCGAGCCTCCCTGCCGAGAGCATTCCACAATTGTGGAGCCACTGCAGAAAAGACCCACTCTCATGCTGCCCCCTTCTGGACCTCATATGGAGGAGGGACATAAAGAAGGGCCTCAGATGATGATCTGTGCCGGTTTAGTGCAGCGCACGGGGGACTTGCCGAGCGGGCGGCTCGGTTCAGGGGCGGCTTGTGGGCCAGTAAAACGGTCTTTGTGGGCCGCATCCGGCCCATGGGCCACACGTTGCCGACCCCTGCTGTAGACTGTTATTACAAGATTGTAATGCCTGTTGCCACCAAACGTCAGAGAAACCTACAACTTAAACATAGGTGATGACCAGATCTCGACACACCAATCCAGTCTTCACTAACCTGATGTTTTGGCCTAAACTAGGGATGAGTGCATCTGTAAATCAAGATTTCTCTCTATTTATCTATTTCCAGATCTTTAGTTCTCTACATTTCCACAGTGTTTTGAGGGGTGTTTTTTTTTTTAATGTTCTTATGAAAACGCATTTGCATTTTTGTGCAAATTTCTGCCGACATACATTTTTATATGCACTTCTTCCTAATATACACGAATTGCAAAGCAATTTCCCCTTACATAATGTACATTTGCATCTTATTTTAACTAATATATGCATTTATGCATACACTTTACCCTAAGTTTATGCCTTGTTGTACACATTACTTTGCAGGAGAACTGCGTTGTAACACTCGGAGAAGTGCGAATTTTGAAGGACGGCTGTGTTTAGGTTTGCATATTGCTTCAGAAAGTATGAATTTGGTAGGCTGAAATTTAAATGTGAACTGAATCAAGTTTATCCTCCATCTCTACCTATGAATCTGACATGGCATGGCAGTGCTAGGTGAGGTTAATGAAAGTTATAGCCCCAAACACCTGGAGGGCGATTGGTGAAGGATGCAATTAATCTGATCTTTGAAAGGATGACAAGATTTTACACTCCCAGAAGTTGGCTGTATTGTTTATGCTGATCAATGCCTTTTTTCCCCAAGGCAATTGAAACAAAAAGATTGCAACCAAACATGCACACCTTGAAATCACCAAGAGATATGGGAAAGATCAAAGGATCATGTAACAAAGGACAAAAGTTTTCCCCTCTGAAAAGTTGACAGTGTAATAATTACAGGGGGAAGGAGGGAGATGAAAGAAAATCACCGCGCATCAAGTCAGAGCTGATGGAAGAGAGAACATGAAAGTCTGATGGCTGTATACACAAACAGAAACACAACATAGAAAGGAAATCAGAAATGTACACTGCCATTAATAACTGACGCAAGAGAAAGTTGTCCCAGCGAAAACAATACAGGAGGTAAACGACCCGGGGGAAAGGATGGGTTTGGCTTCCTAGATCTTTATCATTTAAAGACCAGAAGCAAATTAAATGAAATCAAATGGTGTCACCTGCCTAACAATTATGGAAAATCAGGAGTGGGTATGGAAATTAAGCAGGCATTTCAAATGAGCTGAAAGATACAGGTTGCATCCAGACTTAGTCATGCTTAGAGTAGATCAACTGAAGGTGCTATCCATGCTGAGAACAGCCCTTCCTCTAGGAATGAGTGAATTGGTCAATTTCAGCTTCTTGTTTTCCCCAGCCTTAAGTTCAGTTCTCCCACATTTCCCTGTCAGTTTGCATTCCCCCCCCCCCTGATTCTTTAAAAGTCCTTGTGAAATTTCATGAGCATCCGAGTACAGACCCTCTCCTAAAATACACTTCTTTTTTGCAAAGCAGTTTTACACAAAATAATGCATTTTTCCATGCTATTCCCCCCCCCCATTATTTATCAGTGCTAATGCACATTTTACCCTGCCATGGACATTTTTGTACAGACTACCTGGCTGGAGAACAGCATTGGAAAATTTAGAGATGTTTGGATTTCAAAGGATGGCTTTGATTCGGTTTGTGTGTCATTTTGGAAAGTTTGAATTTAGTAGTCTCGCCTTTAAATGCAAACCAAATTAAACTTCTCCTCTGTCCCTAGCCATTGGGCAGCTTTCCAGTTAAAACATAATGGATGTAGAATGCCGTAACAAAGGGGTGTGGGGTCCTTAAAAGGAGCACAGAGACCACGGCACCATCTTTGCACAGATGTGTAAAGGGCATCTGCCTAGCAATTAAAATGCAAATTAAGACACCGACAAAGGAAGAATGGATAGTGAAATTAATGGAATATGCAGAACTGGAAAAATGACGAGAAGAATCCAAGAACAGCGGGACCAGAAATTCATCAAAGACTGGACTAAAGGGAACAATTAGGGGCAGCTGCAACTCGTAAGAGACGTGGTTACAGGCCGGCTACTTAAGAAAGGTTGGCTGCTCCCTTTGCTAGCACCTGCAACTGCTGTGTTGAGTGCATGGTTGCTCTGGCTTGTTCTGTTCCTGTGTTCCTGACTCCTGGCTTGTTCCTGACCCTTGGCTTGTTCCTGGCTCCTGGCTTGTTCCTGACTGACTTGGCTGGTTCCTGACTTGTACTGTTCCTGACTTTGGCTTCTCCCGACCCCGTGCTGATACCTGACTTCAGCTGGCTTCTGACCCGGACTGTTTGACCTCAGCTTATCTGACTGACTGCTGCACTTCAGCATGCCAACTTGTTGGCGCCCTAACAATGACTGCCTTTGGGAAAAGGTGGGATGTAAATGTCATAGTAAACAAACAGAAAGGTGTTTTGGGGTCAAATGTGGCCCATACCCTTCCACATTGTTACCACTGCCCCTCTCCCCTCTTCACCCCTCCTCTCTCCTGCTTAACACCACAAACATTTACCTACATTGTAGCAAGGAGGAGACTAATTGCCCTCCTGAATCAGCTCTGCAATATTGACTATTGATCCATGGAACATTTTTAGAACACAAGTCTCTCCCCCGACCCCGTGAGCCTGACAGGTAAAGTGGTTCTTAAAAATATATATCATTCTAAATCTGCCAGCAGCTACCGAGAAGGCTCGGCAATTTGCCTGCTCGGAGAAGAGCGTGATTGCCTAATGGAGATAGCTAAGAGCCCTCTGGGCTCTCTGCGCCGTCTCTAGCAGAAATCATAAGATTCGCTGGAAGGGTGATCCACGGTGCTTAAAACGTTCCTGATCCTTTATATCTCTGTCAGCACAGCTGCACAAGAGAGACAGTTGTCAAAAAGATATGATTGTGTAAAAGCTGCCCCTTTATCGGCACAGATTTTTCTCCACTTTCCTGCACACCAGCATTGCATGTTCAGCACGCTTCTCTGCGCGATGCACAATGCGTGCGCGCACACACACACATTCGGGGGGGTTGGTTGCTATTGCACATTGCCCAAGCTATGCCATCTACAGTTGGCTCAACTGTGCATCATGTGCATCATTGAAAAGCCTTGCAGTTCTGAATCACTGTTGTGCTGTGCCTGCACTTTTGATTCAATTGCCTCTTGCCCAGTCACCTGCTAGTTCCAGGGCGTTCCCCTCCCCCCCCAAAAAAAAAATCTGACCATGATCAATTTTTAACTCGCCGTCCAAATTAGCAGAGTTATCCGCAACAGCAAAATGCAGTGAAAGAAAGGACAAAATGCTAACTTGAAAGTCTTAAAATGTGTGAACCTTCAGGCTGTATGTGGCTCCCAGCCTGATCTCATACAGCCTGCAGAGAGAATGCTATGGTGTCAGGTTCTGGCTCAATGGCTGGAAAGGGAAGGAGTGAGGCTGGACCATGGACAGCTCTGATGGAGCCATTTTTTCGTACAAAAGTTGGGAGCAAACTGGAGCCTTTTATGCTTCTGTCTCCAGCCGACCTCCTCCAGGCTCCACCCCCTTAAGAGTACTTCGGAGCCTTAATAAGTCAACCCTCGGGCCCAAAGGTGGGCCCTCCTCCTTTGTTCCACATCCCCCCCCCATGCTCCTGGACTGGTGATGTGTGGTGGGGACATCCTGTTCTTCAGGCCCAGGGGAAGGTGTCTGTGAGGGTCCAATTTCTGGCCCATAGGCTCTGAATGAATGAATGAATGAATGAATGAATGAATCTTTATTTGCATCAGCTATCGGCCATAGCAATAAAACAACAATATGATATACAAAGAATAGAAATAAAAAGTCAATTATATAAAATACATTTTAGGGTTTTGAATCAATAGTCAAATAGTGGATCTTATTCTGATTGCCCCGGCTAAAAACCTTGCAACCTTTGCTGTCACCTGCTCATCTTGATCTGCCAAGAGAAAGGACACTGTGGCAGTGGTTAGGCAACCCGGGATGGACAATAAAAGAGGGGTGATAACCTCATTCCTCAAGTCTTTATAAAGAGTCTTTATAAACTGGCCCCTAGAAGGTCACTCAGGCTGAAAAAGATTGCCTGTCATCTGTCTGTATGTTGGACACAGTGAGCAAAGGATGCTGGACCTGATCCAGCAGGCCCTTATGTGTGTGAGAGAAAAAGGAGATAAAATTAAATGAACACTTGTTAAATGGGGGGGGGGACACTGAGTGCAACATCATGCGATTCATTTTTTGTAGACCCTTTTCGGAAAATCTATAAATGGGTGCAGCAAGATTTCAGTGGAAAGCCCTAGCCATAAGATCCCTATGGAAAATAAAGCCAGAAACTGCAGATTGCCTGTCCACGTGTAGTAATATTCCCATGAACTGACAGAGGAGACAATTCCTTCCATTTTCACTCTGTTACATAACATCACTTTAAGAACCAACCATTAGAATAGATTCAAGATTCTTCCCTCCCGTACTTGTGATGGGATGAAAAAATGGCTACAGCTCTTGGTGTTCCATAAACATCTAAAAATAGCTCTAAAAAAACCCCCAACTAGACCTAAATTTCCATCGCAGGTGCCAAAGTCAAAGCCTTCCTCATCTGCTCCCAGCTCAGAGGTTTTGTGCAGAGAACGAAGCACACACCTTGTGCCACTATGCTGATTTTCAGAAAGAAGTCTGATCTGGATAAAAAAGGGAAAGCTAACATTTTTATGCTTGAAGTCGAAATCTTTCAGTTGGAACGTTAACACTTCAGAGTTGCTAACCAGAAACTCCAAGGCAGGGGCAACAAATGACATTTAGGGGGGAAATACATTTCACATATAAAGGCAGACACACTTAATTTGTTTTGTTTTTTTATAAGAATTTATTGAATTTTAATAATACAGCAAAAACAAAACACTTACAAAAATTATAAAAAGACAAAAATACAAATACAAAAATACAAAAAAGCAAAACTAAAAATCTCAACAAAAACACAAACACTTATTTAATTATCCTTATAATATTTTCTAACATTATTGGGGGACCTCCTCACATCCTCTCTTTCAGCGTTCATTGCATATCCCTCTTTAGTAATTTCATAACATTGTATAATCATCAGTCTCTACTAATCTTATTCCATATAAAAAAGAAATTCTATTACCTAATTCTTATCTCCTATCTTAAACTAACTAATTTCATAACTGTAACCTTATAGGTCCTCTGATTTCATTCTCAGATAACAATCTTTACATGCTGTTTCAAATAGTCTTTAAATTTCTTCCAGTCCTCCCAGACACACTTAATTTGGGCATCTCAAAACAATACATAAATTGAAACACAGCCATACTTGGAAATTCACACATTCCATAATTTTGCAGCGCGGTTCTCTATCAATATGAACAAAAGTGCACATACTAGGGTAACGTACGCATAAAATCCATATATTAGTGACAACATACAAAAATGCATTATATTCATTGATTGCATTTGTATCCCACCTTTTTCTTCAAGGAGCTCAAAGTGGCATAACTGGTTCCCCAGCCCCAGCCCCCTGTCATTAAACAGTAGGATGAATTGGTTGCAAAAATGTGCTTATTAGAAGAAATTTGCAATAAAATGCCAATCAATTTTCATAAGGACTTCTAATAAAAATGCAAACTGATGTGGAAATATTGAGAACTGAACATAAAAGATTGAAAGAAAGAAAAATGAGAACCAGGAGAAAAACCAGAAATGGAAGGTTTACCCATCCCTGCCACCAGAAGTTGTGGACTGCAACATCCATGAATTCTGACCATTGGCTGACTGGGGCTGATGGAAAGTGGTGACCACATTAGCTTTAAGACGTGGGACAACCAGAATTCTTAATTGTACCAAGGTTCCATTCTTAGGCAATGCGGGGAAACTATAAAATTCAGCAGTTTTTGTATTAATATTGTTCAAAAGGAGAGAGAAATAGATACACTTAAAAAAAAGAGGCTGTGCTAGAGTTCTCAGATTAGTTCTTTTCCTCCCCTGCAATTATCTCACAGGCACTTAAAGTTCCCTGCTCCTCAGCCACACAAAACAAGTTTTCGTTCCTATTCTGTCATGAAGGTTTTGAACAAAAAGAGAGAGAGAGAGAGAGGTGGGGGGTTTTTTGGTAGTTGGGCAAGTCGAGAGGGAAAGAGGCTGTATGTCTAAAGAAGGAAGGGAATCTTGTGTTCGTAATCAACATGTCCCAAATGTTCTTGCAAGGCGAAGAAAAGTACCCCTGCGAGTGCATGTGGTTGAACTTTCACAAGCTGGGGTAGGAGGCGGGTAGCATAGTGTCAGAACTGTAGCATTCCAGGCATTTCATTTCAGAAGCAAGCGTGCTCCACTAAGGTCACCATTTGCAAAAGCGCCAGTTAATTAGAATCCAGGCACTTAATAGGGGCAATAAAGCTGTTTCAGCTAATTCATTTGAGAGTAAGTAATCATCGGTTGAACCTATTAAAGTTGGCTTCCAAACAGTCCATCACACTTCCAGCAGGGGTAGGGAACTGGGGTCAGACAGAGGGCCAGATAATGTTCTGGGCAACCTTCCAGGGGCCACATGGGCAAGGCCAGAGGTAAAAAATGGGCAGAGCAATGATTGTGAATTTTGCCTCTGCGAGCACACAAACCTCTCTGTCCTTCATCCAAGCAAGCAAGAGGCATCATCGGAATTTGTGGACCCGTCTGAGCCAGGCAACAGTGTTAATGCTGAGGGTGAAACAGGCCTGAGGAATAAGTGTCACCTTGGAAAAGTTCCAAGAGCCAGGCAGAGAGACCGGGGGGACTGCATTTGGCTCCTGGGCTTGAAGTACCCCACCCTTGCCACAGCATGACCAAGAAACAGAAGCCCGGAGGAGGTGGTGGGGTATGACTTTTCTCTATACAAGTGAATGGCAACCAGTGCTACTAATTAAAGCATGGGCACACATTTCTTCCAAGGATGAAATTTGACCTGCTTGCCCGACCCTAGATCTTGTACAATGCTGCTGCTCGCTTTCCTCAGAAAAAGACCACCGACAGAATATTCCCGCTTCAGCAACAGATGTTATTGCTTGGATAGTTAGTCTCTGCAAATGGCATGGCACAAGGGATGAAAAAGAGATTTGGAGTAACATTTGTTCACTACAAAACTATCCGCTCAACTTCTCTCCCACTGCTCCAGATGATTTAAAGAGACAGGATACCAAATAGGGTAAGAGGCGCTGACATGAACAGAGGTTAGATTGTGGGAACATGGACATTTAAAAAAAAAAGCCTTTGCTCCCCCCCATGAAATTTGCCTTCCATTTTGGCAACACTTTAGGGTCTGCACAATTGGGTGAGGGGAGCTGTTTGCACATACAGAGTGAGAGCAGAAAACCCTCTGAATGGGCTTTATGATGTCACCATGCTCCTGAGATCCCTGACTTGCTAGAATATGTAGCCAATGAGAAGAGTCACAGGGTGGGGTGGGATTAAACAGATAGAAAGAGAGCGGACAAGAATGAACTGGTGACAAAAATTGAAGTGGGAATGTATTTTGGAGAACATTTCAACCCAGACCATTGAACCATTAAAATGCAGCACAGCCCCAGCCACTTCCCAAGATGTCTGGCATTTGGAAATTATCTTTCCAAATTTTGCTTTCATGAACCTTGTTTCATCGAATGTACCATAAATGCTGGTGTTTCTGTGTTCACATTTATAGGTGTGCTACAATTTCAAACCAGCTTTGCAGCATAGTGCATCCTGGATCAAAGTGAACACCTTGTGAGACCAAGTCAACCTGGGATTGTCAGAGCGAAGTGAAGTTCCTGCAAAGAGGGCTTGCTCTGTCACCAGAGTACCAGTAAAATTGGAGCCTACAGCTCAACAGCAGAACCCATTGCCTGACCTTAGTTTCTCTGCAAGATCTTTAACATTCTTACTTGTTGTAACCAGCTGAGCCATTAGATCAGGCTAGAGGCTTCTGCAGACATTAACATTTTTAAAACATTTTCTGAAATAGGCACTTTTTAGGTCTAACTTATCTCTTCACGCTAGGCAGAAAGGCTTTCTTCAAAATCCAAGCAATGAGATTTTGCAAGTCTTTGAGACACATATTAAAAGGGTTCTTCCAGGGAACTTGATGGCTGGAGCATTATGGAACCCATTAACAACCTATTTTGTTTCTTTACAGGTCATTAAGCTAAACTCATCTGAACAGCTCTTTGACTGCGAAGAAGATCTCCACTTTTCTGGGATATTAAAATAGGATCTGGGGAGGTTTTTTTTTTAATAATGCAGACAAGTACATGCAAGGTTGTTATTTTAAAAATGTACCTGAGAACATTTCTCTCCCAAGACCCACAGATACAGCAAACTAAGCATGCAGGCCATCAGACTCTGCAATCAACACAACTTTTTTGGCAGAAAATTCCCCACAGCCATTACAGCTTCACAGCAACTTTGTGAGGTTGGCCAGGCTGACATTTGGTGACTTGTTGAAAGCTCACTCAGTGAGCTTCGTGACTTGAGTGTGGATTTGAACCCAGCCCTCCCTGTCTATATCTAACACATAATCCACTACACCACAGTAAAACAAAAGCAATAAAGCAATGTATGCTGGAGCTGTATTGATACTGAACATAGGTTTGTTGTTGTTGTTCAGTCATTCAGCCGTGTCCGACTCTTTGTGACCCCATGGACCAGAGCACGCCAGGCACGCCTATCTTTCACTGCCTCCCGCAGTTTGGCCAAACTCATGCCAGTCGCTTCGAGAACACTGTCCAACCATCTCATCCTCTGTCGTCCCCTTCTCCTTGTGCCCTCCATCTTTCCCAACATCAGGGTCTTTTCCAGGGAGTCTTCTCTTCTCATGAGGTGGCCAAAGTACTGGAGCCTCACCTTCAGGATCTGTCCTTCCAGTGAGCACTCAGGGCCGATTTTTTTAAGGATGGATAAGTTTGATCTTTTTGCAGTCCATGGGATGCTCAAGAGTCTCCTCCAGCACCATAATTCAAAAGCATCAATTCTTCGGTGATCAGCCTTCTTTATGGTCCAGATGTGTTCAATCCCTGATATATTCAGGTGAGGTAGGGGGAAGTCTCCTGCCTGAGATAGTGAAGAGCCACTTGGGAAGGGTTACAGCTCATGAGAAGAGCCATAGCTCAGTGGCTTTGCGCCCAGGTTGAACCACCAGCATCTCCAGGTAAAGAAGAGGAAGACTCACACCTGACCCCCTGCTGCCAGTCAGTGCAGGCAGTGCTTCACTGGATAGACCCATGGTCTGGCTCATCATAAAGGCAGTTTTTTATACAGTCATTCCTTGGAAGTTGAACAGAATCCATTCCAAAAGTCTGTTCCACTTCCGAAATGTTCGACTTCCAAAGTGCGATTTCTGATTGACTGCAGGAAGCTCCTGCAGCCAATCGGAAGCCACAGAAGCTCCGTCAGACGTACGGCTTCCAAAAAAAGTTTGAAAACCAGAACACTCAATTCTGGTTTTCGATCATTCAGGAGCCAAGGTACGACTGTATTCCTGGAGTTCTAGGGCTGAGGCTCAGGCCGTGAATGGAATAAATTAAGCACAGAAATTTACGCAGCACACATGCACTTGCCTCAATATTAAGTCTGACCATTGGTCCCTCTAAATATTCATGATTGCAGTGGTGCTTAATGATCTCAAACAGGAGACTTTCCTTGTGCTACCCGAGGATGCCAGGGATTAAACCTGTGTCCTTCCACATGTCAACATGTGCTTACCAATTAACTATTATTTCTTCATATTAAGACAGAAAGGCAGATATGAATATATGAAACTGACTTATAAGAGAGTCAGGTTATTGTCACACACAGAGAGAGATAGACAGAAACACAGGTGCCCACAATTGAAACTGGGAGCTTCTGCATGCAAATCATATGCTCTACCACTGAGCTACTACTGTCCTTCCCAAAGGTAAGCGCAGTCCAGATTGGTGTCCATGGCCAATGGCTGATGTGGACAGCCAGCCAAAGCCTTTGACATTGGTGGTTTCGCCATAATGCTAGGTCCAATCTACTTTCATGAATATGGCTCTGTGTGTATATATAAACACACATGGGGCATGGGTGGCACTGCAGTCTAAACCCCCGAGCCTCTTCTTGGACTTGCAGATCGTAAAGGTTGGGAGTTTGAATCCACACAACAGGGTGAGCCCCTGTAGCATTGTCCCAGCTCCTGCCAACCTAGCAGTTCAAAAGCATTCTAACGTGAGAAATAGGTACCGCCGCAGCGGGAAGGTAAACAGCGTTTCCGTGCGTTCTGGCACTTGTCATGGTTTCCCATTGCGCCAGAAGTGGTTTAGTCATGCTGGTCACATGACCCGGAAAAGCTGTCTGTGGACAAACGGTGGCTCCCTCGGCCTGAAAGTGGAGATCAGCGCTTCACCCCATGGTTGAATTTGACGGGACTTAACCGTCCAGGGGTCCTTTACCGTTGCACGCATATGCACACATCCCTAACAAAGCCGTGTAGCCTGTCTTCATCAGTAGCCTACCTCATGACACTGTACCCTGCTTTGCAGTCTCTTTTGACAACTTGGCAGTGACACCATCAGTCTACTCCCAGCCTTCTTGAGAGTGCCTGAACAAGGGGTGGGTCAATCTGTCTATTTCAGTTTCTCATTTTTCCGATCAATGAATTCAGTTCTCCATATTTCCACGTCAGTTTGCAAATTTTAAAAAGTTTCTATGTACGTACCTTGCCGACAAAGACATCACCTTGCCGACAAAGGTCTGTATAGTTAAAGCTATGGTTTTCCCAGTAGTAATGTATGGAAGTGAGAGCTGGACCATAAAGAAGGCTGATCGCCAAAGAATTGATGCTTTTGAATTCTGGTGCTGGAGGAGACTCTTGAGAGTCCCATGGACTGCAAGAATCAAACCTATCAATTCTTAAAGAAATCAGCCCTGAGTGCTCACTGGAAGGACAGATCCTGAAGTTGAGACTCCAGTACTTTGGCCATCTCATGAGAAGAGAAGACTCCCTAGAAAAGACCCTGATGTTGGGAAAGATGGAGGGCACAAGGAGAAGGGGACGACAGAGGATGAGATGGTTGGACAGTGTTCTCGAGGCGACTGGCATGAGTTTGGCCAAACTGCGGGAGGCAGTGAAGGATAGGCATGCCTGGCATGCTCTGGTCATGAAGAGTCAGACACGACTGAACAACAACAACATGTACGTACACATTTTGCAAAGCGAGCCCCCACCCCACCCCCGATACAATGTTTTGTTATGTGCACTTTTCCTAGTAATTTGTCCATTTTTGTCCATGTTACTTGGCTGGATAAATGCCCTGCAAATTTCAGGCCTACGCAATGTCTTAAGGATGTCAATGTTTTGGTTCGCATATTGTTTCTGAAAGCGAATCAGGCAAGTTCACCTTTAAATGGAAAATGAATCATATTTCTCCCACATCCCTAGACAGAACACATTTATATTTCATGCCAGTCCTGTTGAGGGGGGGGGAAGAGACTGCTTTTCGTCCAGTGGAGTTTTATCTTATTCATTGCCACCTCTCCTGCAGACGCCCCGTGAGACCTGCCACTAGAAGTGCGTGCCACCTAATGACAAAAAAGAAAATCCCACTACCGAAAATAATTAAAATCTATCGCTCTCTCTGCCCTTGATGAGGGACTCAATCGGCTCCCTTTCCCCTCGGCTCACACAAGTTCTCTTCTTTCTTGGGGTTTTTATGCCCCACCGATTCATGGCAGGCCTTTTAGAAAGGTCACACGGTGACATTTTCCGCGCAGTGTTGGAAGAGACTTCTTTTTGCGTGCTCATCTCTCACTCTTCCCACCTCTCATTCCGCCCCAGCTTAAACACGGTGCTGGGCCCGAGGCAAGTCACCTTTTGAAAAAGAAGAGAAGAGAAGAGGGGGGGCGGGGGGGTTGGGGTGGAGAGAAGACTGGCATCGGAAGTGAAACGGAAGGCTAATTAAAAGTGCAAGGCTGGGCAATCGCTCAAACTGAACTCCCGTTGGAAAAGTCAACTCAAGAGAAAGGAAGCCAGTCACCTGCGGTAATGGATTATCACGTCGGCTTTCTTAATCATGCTGCACTTGCTTCCGCTGAATTGATCTCGCCGGCCAAAAAAAGGGGGGGGGGCTGAATATTTATCACATTTGCTTAACAGCAGCCCTGAGCTGGAGCAGACCCAAAGAGCCATCTCCATCCAGCATCCTACTCCGCCACAAGGGCCATCTGGATGACTCTGGGAAGCCCAAAAGAAGGGTGTGGAGAAAATTGCGCCCCCCCCCCCCTGTTATCAGTCTTCAGCAACTAAGGCTCCAATTAAAGCATTATTATACCACTTTAAACTCTCATGATTTCACGCCCCCCCCCAACACACAAGGAGTTATGGGAACTGTAATTTTTCTGAAGGTGCTGGGGGTTCTTAGGAGACCCTCTATTCCCTTCACAGAGCTCCCTAGGAAGAGACAGTGGCTGTTAAACCACTCTGAGAAGTGTCCCCACCCAAAGTGTGAGAGGAAGGCCTCCTCTGAAGATCTCATAAACCAGGCAGGTTCAAATGCAAGATTATGGTCCTTCAGATAGCCTGCTGCTATAGAATTAAGGAGACAAGCTCTGAATGAATCTAATGTCCAATGTCTTAAAATGCATATTTTTAATTAGTGGTTAAGGTTTTAACCTACACATTTCAATTGTTTTATATCAGTACTATTTAACACAGTGTTTTTCAACCACTGTTCCGCGGCACACTAGTGTGCCACGAGATGTTGCCTGGTGTGCCGTGGGGAAAATTGTGTTTATTTGATTCCTATTCAAGAGAATTACTTTATATATAGTCAATATAGGCACAGAGTTAAATTTTTTAACATTTTATAATGGTGGTGTGCCTCGTGATTTTTTTCATAAAACAAGTGTGCCCTTGCCCAAAAAAGGTTGAAAAACACTGATTTAACATGTTCTAGCTTACAGAGTTTAATTTTAACCTATTTATATTTACATGTTCTCTATTGCTGTATATGTCTGTATTCCTGGTCTGCGACCATGTAATAAATCAGTTCATTCATTCAGCCTGGGCCTAACTCATATTTGCTTCAAGGGGGGAAAAACAAACAAACCATTAGCAACCAACACCAAAATGAGAGTTAAACCCACACTATATTCCACTATTTTTCCAGAAGTGGCTTCTGCGTCACGTGAAAGCTCGAATATAATATGGAAATTAGCAGTTAGGGAAACAGAATAAACTGCTGCAGGAATACAGATTGTTGTTTCACTGCTCTGAAACAGGTCCACTTGAAACGGACTGAAACACACACCAAAAAACAGCCATTCTTCAAAATGAGAACTTCTTTGAATTCTGCAATAGAGTTCTTCAGCCAAGTAATGTGCAGAAAGCTGAATATGCTGTGGCAACGTGTGCATAAAAATGCAAACAGAACATATGTAGTTCATTATATTAGGGAAAATCGCTTTGCAAAAATATGTATAGTAGGCAAAAGTGCAGGCAAAAATGTGTACATTATGGGGGGGAAATGTGCATTAAAATGCTGATTAATTTCCATGAGAGCCCCCTTTTAAAAAAATGCAAACTGATATGGAGATGGGGAGGGAAATTGAAAGAAGTCAAAATTGACAGATTCACCCATCCCTAAATTAGGGTGACCTTTGCCATTGGGAGAGGACTTTTCCTTTACCACTAAGTAACCAACAACAACAACAAGCATCCATCTTGGATAAAAGTTCCCAGTACAAATTTCAGGAAGGTTTGAGTTCTGACAGCTCTTTCTGGTAGAACTTAGGAAGCTGTCTTACACCAAATCAAACTCTTGCTCCCTCTAGTTCAGTGTTGTCTACACTGACTTGGCATGGTTCTACGGAATTTCAGACAGGAGACATGCCCATCCCTACCTGGAGATGCCAAGGGCTGAACCTGGGACCTTTTGCATGCAAAGAGGATGCTCTGCCACTGAACTATGGCCTTTCCCAAAGCAAATGCTAGGTAAAAGAACCTATTAACTTGGCAGATGCAGACATAAAAGATCATAGAATTGTAGAGTTGGAAGGGACCCTGGGGTCATCTAGTCCAGTGTTTTTCAACCACTGTTCCGTGGCACACTAGTGTGCCGCAAGATGTTGCCTGGTGTGCCGTGGGAAAAATTGAAAAATTAATTTATATATAGTCAATATAGGCACAGAGTTAAATTTTTTAACATTTTTTAACATTTTCTAATGGTGGTGTGCCTCGTGATTTCTTTCATGAAACAAGTGTGCCTTTGCCCAAAAAAGGTTGAAAAACACTGATCTAGTCTAACCCCATGCAGTGCAGGAATCTCAACTAAAGCATTCGTGACAGATGGCCATCCAACCTCTGCTTAAAAACCTTCAACAGAGGAGAGTCCACAACCTTCCAGTCAGCACTCCAGGACATTGACTCTTATAGAACATTACAGGTTGCCAGATTCCTGATTTCAGTTCTTTCATATAAAAGACTTCATGGAATGCTTCATGACTATTAAAAATCTAGTAAACTCTATGTTCCATCTTTATCTTTAAGGCCATAATACGGTACATCTAGAGCTTGTACGTAATGCGAAGGAGATTATGCGTTGAAATATTTTAGTTGATATTTTAGAATGTAAAATGCTGTTTTTATTTATTTATTGATTTGTTTTACCTTGTAGGCTTATAGCCGAATAAAGTATTATCTATCTATCTTCCAGTCAGCCCTCCCTTGCATTTCTGCTCAGCAGGTGTTAGGATTACCACCACAAAACCAGCCATAGGCTTCAAAACAATGAGACTGCAGTTGGCTTTAATGAAGGTGCCAACCAAAGCTGGAAAAAAACCAGCAATAAGCAGAATATGCTCTCGGGCAGCTCGGAAAACAGGACAAATGGCTCTGTTAGCTGGTTGACGTGCTTAGGAAAAGTTGGAGGCTCTTGTCATGAATTCTGCTGGCTTCAGCATTCTGCAGAGGTAAGGCCAATTAACTAGTGAGGCAATGGGAAGAATTACACAGAGGAGGGGTGTAGCTGGTTGTCTGTTTACTGCTCTAAATACAGGAGAAACAGAAGCTATGAAAAGAACTGAACGGCTGTGAGCCAGGAATCGCAGCAAATTCTTGTACAGATTCAGACTTCATTACTGCTTCCAGAGAGCCATCCTCCTACTGTGTCTCCACCATGCAAGGCATTGTAACACACACACACACACACAATGTTATGACTGGGCACAATTGCACATTTTTAACTTCAAGTCTTCATTGCTCTGGTTCCTTCTTAATGACCTGCTGTCAAAAGAAATGGCAAACTCAAAACAAGATACAGAAGTCAACAGATGGCGTGAAACCCCAAGGAGTTCATCGATGTAAACACCAGATTCCACTGGATCAAGTCCAATGCACCATGAGGGCTAATGCCAGCTTTTGGCTAAGAAGCTTTCTGGTATTCAGCAGTGACAAGCACACTGAGTTGGAGGCCAGAGTCTCATCAGCTGAAGAGCCAGATCTGGTTCTTGGCTCTAAGCATGATGCTGGTGATCACTGGACCCAAGACTGGCTGATGGGCAGGAGACCACTGAATCGGCTCCCACATTACCAGGGCTCATTGAACCACAGCCAAGACCTTCATTTATTCCAGTGAGCTCAGGGAACTGGGAGCCTCCCATGCTTCCTCACTAGGCCAACAGTGCAGGAAGCATGCCAGGCAAGAGGCCATGGAATGCAGTAGAAATGCCCATCATCAGATCAGAGGACTGGCTCTTCAAGAGACGATAGTTATTCAAAACGGGGCCAAGGAGCACAGCAGGTCAGTTAACACCATGGAGAGCTCCTACTGAGCAACTTGCTCCAACAAGGGTTGGAAATAAAGGCCTTTCAAACCTCTGCTTCAAGTACACCCCTCTTTACAAAGTTCAAAAAGCCTCTTTTCAACCTTTGTCGGAGCAAAGTTGCTTATGAGGAGCTCTCCAGGGTGCTGAGCTGATCAACCAGCCAAGTTTTATGGACTCGTAAACAAGACACTTTTGATTAAAGTTTCACAACCGATACAAACCCTTTAAGTACCCTGAGGCAGGAAACCAGATTAGAACTGGAGAGACCTGTGTTCAAATCCCCACTCAGCCATCGAAGACAACTGTGGAAGCCTTGTGGCACATTGCACCTGGTTGTTAACAAGAAGATTGGTGGTTTAAGCCCACCGAGGGTTCTGTTTCTTTTCTTTTTCTTCAAAGCAATCTTGGATATGTACATTGTTGTTTTCTTTTTTTTTCTCAAGAATCTCATTTGTATTATCCCAAAATGAAATAAAGTTTATTTAAATAAAAAATAAAAAAAATAAAAAAAAATAAAAAAGCCCACCGAGAGTCTACTTTGGGTAGGAGTCCTGCGTTGCAGGGGGTTGGACTAAATGACCCTCGGGTCCCTTCTAACTCTATGATTCTATGAGTGATCTTGAGCCAATGATAAATCTCCCATTTTAGCCTACCTTGCAGGATTGCTGTGAAAGTAAAACAGAGGGAGGCGTAGTGAGAGATGGGGGAGGGGGATACAATGGAAGGGTTGGGGCCAGTCGGCATGCGTCCACTCTTTCCACACATGATTCTAACTCTGCGAGGACTAGAACAAAGGAACAGGTCTCCTAATGCTTGAGAAACAGGAACTCTACTTTCCTTTGTACAAATAATCACCTGGAATAGAAAAGTTACTATTCTGCAGTTTATAAAGAGAGCACATTTGGCATTACTCAGCCCTTCAAGTTTAAACAGCCCCAATGCTTATAGAATCTGGCAGCCTTTTAGCTCAATCATATAAATGTCTTAATACCCTGCATTGATCTGGAATCAACACAGTTGCCGACACAAGGCTAAAAAGCATCTGGAGAATTTGTTGGTTGTTATTTCAAGCTGTTTATTATTCCTCGAGGACTCGTAAGAACACTCAACCCCATCACGCCTTCATTAATAAAGCTCTCCTACACCAATGGGTACAGTAACACTGTTCATTGAAGAAGCTTTCGAAAATGGATGGCAAGTTGCGATTGCAAAGGGATTAGTCCATATGATCTACCACATTGCAAGGAATAAATACTGGAAAGAGCCAATTACCAGGAAGGAGGGCAGACCTTCAGCTTTTCAGGCTGGCCAATGTAGCATTAATTTAAAAGTCCAGAAAAGCAGGAGTCATATTTTTTACATAAATGGCATGATACAGCATTCATTCATTCATTCACTCATTCATTTACTCATTCTGTTTTCATTTTCTGAATGTATAACTTTTTTTTGGAGCTGGGGAGACAACACAAATATTTAAAGCTCAGCAAATACAACATGTGGTCTAAACCACTGAGCCTAGGGCTTGCTGATCAGAAGGTCGCCGGTTCGAATCCCCGCAACGGGGCAAGCTCCCGTTGCTCGGTCCCAGCTCCTGCCAACCTAGCAGTTCGAAAGCATGTCAAAGTGCAAGTAGATAAATAGGTACCGCTCCAGCAGGAAGGTAAACGGTGTTTCCGTGCGCTGCTCTGGTTTCCCCAGAAGCAGCTTAGTCATGCTGGCCACATAATAATTAAATAATATTAATAATAATAATAATAATTCTATTTATACTACCCTCTCCCTGGCCAGGGCCGGGCTGAGGGCGGCTAACACCAAATATAAATTACAATAAAATGTAATAGAAACAACAACAACAACAACAACAACAACAACAACAACAACAACCAGTTAATTAAAATACAGCTTAAAATGCAGCCTCATTTTAGTAGTAGGTCATAAATCAAGACCATAAAGGGAGGAAACATCATATATTCACCCGAGCCAGCTAACCATGCTGGTCCTACATGGGCCAGCAAAAAACCCAAGGGAAAATTTATATACCAAATCCCATATAAGGGGTAAGAGTGAATCTAAGAGTAAAAAAATAACCAGGAAAAACTGTCTGTGGACAAAGGCCGGCTCCCTCGGCCTGAAACTGAGATGAGCGCCGCAACCTCAGAGTCGTTCACGACTGGACTTAACTGTCAGGGGTCCCTTTTACTTTACCTTTTAAATACAACATAACTTAAGGCTGATTCCAATGTTGCCATTCCACTCATTTAACAGACTTCTGCTTGTGCAATAAAACTTTCCTCTCATCTGCCTCCAAATGCACCCTGAAAAGCTGCTCCAGGGAGTTGAAGGATCCTCTGGAGCAGATGTGGATGTGGTGGGGAGATGAGGCAAAGGGGAAGCCTTGTCATACAAGCTGCCAAGGAGTGTGGTGGAGTCTCCTTCTTTGGAGGTCTTTAAGCAGAGGCTTCACAGCCATCTGTCAGGAATGCTTTGGTGGTGTTTCCTGCTTGGCAGGGGGTTGGACTGGATGGCCCTTGTGGTTTCTTCCAACTCTAGGATTCTATGATTCATGCAACATTGGATTCAACACATAATTCCAAATAAGGTCCTTGTGGACATCAACATTCACCTTCCTGATTCCATCCACTGCTACAGACCAATTCTCCTGTGTACAATGCGGTTTCAGACTATCATCTCAACCAGTTCATGTTGGAGATGTACATCCCACCCCGGAAACAATTCTGAACACAAAGATCCTCAGCTGAGAACCATGGTAGAACCCAACCTATTTTTATATAGATCCAGGATTAGCTCTCTAGCATGGGGCAGCAGCAGCTAAGCAGGGACACTGTGATACATTTTGTTGCAAAAGGCAAGATCAGGGGTAGGCAACCTAAGGCCCATGGGCCGGAAGTGTCCCATGGAGGCCATTTAACCGGCCCACGAGCCCCCCCCCCCGAACCTAGGTGCCTGCTCGACGAATCCCCGTGCGCTGCACAAAAGCAGCACAGCACATTGCAGGGACTCTCTTCCATGGCTCCAGAAATGGCTTCTGCGCATGCCCAGATGCCAGAAATCGTGCCTGTGCTGTGCCGGTCTGGCCCACGGAGGATTTCCAAGGGAGTGATCCGACCCATGCCCGGTAAGCCTTGCCGACCCCTGGGAAAGATGGTGGTCCCTCCTATTCTACAATAGAAGCTAACTGGGCTAATAACCGGAGCTTAGATTATCTTAGTTAAGCTGCAGTCTTCCACTGCAGCTACTACTACTATTATTAATTAATTAAATTTGTAGACTGCCCTTCATCCGACAATCACAGGGTGGTTCACAACATAAAAAATACAAATGAGAACACAAAACGCATAACAAAATAAAAACAAACCAATGACCAACACATTTAAAAGGCCACAGAACGTTAATCAGCTGAAGGTATGATTAAAGTGAAACATTTTCACCTAGAAAAGGAGATGCACAGTACATATTTAAAAGGGTTTGTTGTTGTTTAGTCATTTAGTCGTGTCCGACTCTTCGTGACCCCATGGACCAGAGCATGCCAGGCACTCCTGTCTTCCACTGCCTCCCGCAGTTTGGTCAGACTCAAGTTGGTAGCTTCGAGAACACTGTCCAACCATCTTGTCCTCTGTTGTCCCCTTCTCCTTCTGCCCTCCATCTTTCCCAAGATCAGGATCTTTTCCAGGGACTCTTCTCTTCTCATGAGGTGGCCAAAGTATTGGAGCCTCAGCTTGAGGATCTGTCCTTCCAGTGAGCACTCAGGGCTGATTTCCTTCAGAATGGATAGGTTTGATCTTCTTGCAGTCCATGAGACTCTCAAGAGTCTCCTCCAGCACCAGAATTCAAAAGCATCAATTCTTCAGTGATCAGCCTTCTTTTTGGTCCAGCTCTCACTTCCATACATCACTACTGGGAAAAACATAGCTTTAGCTATGCGGACCTTTGTCAGCAAGGTGATGTCTTTGCTTTTTAAGATGCTGTCTAGGTTTGTCATCGCTTTTCTCCCAAGAAGCAGGCGTCTTTTAATTTTGCGACTGCTGTCACCATCTGCAGTGATCATGGAGCCCAAGAAAGTGAAATCTCTCACTGCCTCCATTTCTTCTCCTTCTATTGCCAGGGGGTGATGGGACCAGTGGCCATGATCTTAGTTTTTTTGATGTTGCACTTCAGACCATATTTTGCACTTTCCTCTTTCAAAAGAGTTTAGGTCCCCAGTATATTATCAGCACAATCAATGCTTTTATTATCACCATTATGCATATACCTGACTGCATTTGTGTAACATGGGGTGATCTATGGAGCTTATTGATACTGCCTTCTTGGATGTGACAGCATGTGCATGGAACATCTACAGAGCATACATTTATCCCCTTTGCAACAACTTTTACTACTATCTGACCATAATAAATTGTTCATTCCTTCATATATACTGCATGATTTCCAGATGGCAGGTAGCACATTACCTAATCTTGGCATGGCTCACACTTAGGTTTAATTTGGACTAGTTTATATAAACAGCTTTTGAGCTGGCCTCAAACTGGAGGAAGAAGACCTGCAGCAAATTTTGGTTTGTGGTATCACCCAAACCAGGAAAGGACACGGAACCTGTGGCATTTCAGATACTGTTTGGACTACTGCTCCCATAATTCCCGGCAATTGGCAATCACGGCTGGAGCTGATGGGATTTGTAGTCCAGCAACATCTGGCGGACCTCAAGTTCTACCATCTCTACCCTCCCCTAAAGATGTTTTTCCAACAGCAGCTTAAAAAGTTATCACTGTGGAGGGGTGGGGTAGGATTTGCCGGAGTGAGAGGAGACAGACAATAATTCTAGGGTGATGACATTCCCACTTCAAGCTGGAGCATGGAAAGGAAAGGCAATATTTTGAAGCAAGAAAAACATCAATCACTTTCCTTTTAAAACAAGAGGTCTGAGCAGAAGTGGCAAGAGTTCTCTAAGAAAATGGCACTTGATGGCTACCTGCTGGGCTTTACGTTATTCAAGAGTAGGTTGGAAAGCTATTTGCCCAATATATATTTTAAATGGAGCACTCCTGAAGCCACTGAAAGCTTGCAGAGGTGAAAACCTACTAGCTTTCGCTTTCAATTCAAAACATGTTGTAGTTTAATTAAAGCCAGTGGGTTAAGAGAACAGGGCGCTAATGTTCCAAAGGAACTAATGCAAGCCAGCGTTTTAAAGACAAAATGTGAAAGGCCTTCTCTTTCATAACAAGAAACTACTGTATGCAACATGCTTCTCATGACCCCCCCCCCCCCCGACTAGCTCACTTCTTGCAAAAATTCACAGTATTCAGGGTGTGGCTCCTGCAAGCACTCACACAGTGCTCATTACAGCTGTTTGTTCTGATTCCATGGTAAAGATCAGGTTTTCCTGGGGAAAGCAGTGGGGCAAAAATAAAAAAGGGCACTTGGACAGAGACTGGGATAGTGTGGACCTGTATGCAGGAAGCGTGGGACAAAAGGTTAGTGTGGATGAGCCCTTGCTTAAACTATGGAACTTGATCCCACAAGATGTAGTGATAGCCAACACTCGGGGTGGCTTTAGAAGAGAATTAGGCAAATCCATGGAAGACAAGATGGCTCCAAGCCATGAGGGCTATGGTCTACCTTCATTGTAGAAGTCACAAGAGGGGAGAGTGTTTTTGTGCTTCGGCTTCCCGGCTTCCCGGAGTCATCTGCCTGGCCACTTTGAGAACAGGATGGTGAATGAGATCCAACAGGCCTCTTCTTGTGTGTTCTTAAGACAGTCCAAAGAGAATACCGGATGGAAGGGAGAACCAAATCGCATGTCGAGTGAATTCCCCAATATAGCACAAGTACTGAAATGCAGGAGGAGGTCTCAGACCGCAATTAAGATCTAAGCTTAAGTTGTCCCAGAAGAAAGAGCATCCTCAGTAGGGCCCTTTTTTCCAGCCAGAACTCACTGGAACTCAGTTGGAGCACCTCTCAGGTGGACGCCATTGCTATTATAACAGAACTAGGGGAGGTTTTCGTGGTAAGCTCCAGCGTCTCTTTTTCTAGAAAAATAGCACTGATCATCAGTGAACTTGATGGCACAGATAAGGGAAGGAGTTGAGCACCTCACCTGTGTAGCAGTAATAAGTAAACATTTGGAGTTCTCCACAGTTTTCATTTTCCCAACAAAATGTAAAATATTTGAAGGGAAACAGAGGGCACCTATACAGGGTTCTTCAGAATCCAGCATGAAGTAAAAAGCAAACAGCACACACAAATGAAAAAATAAGGCAGGGAAAGTTGGGCTAGAAGGTTTACTGAATTATTGAAATAGAGAATTCTGGTACCTGAGTGAGAATTGAGAGGGGAGCTGGACAAGCCACGGGCAGAGCCAAAATGCCAAATGTTGCTGATAGGACAAGGGGTGAGGTCCAGCACAGAAGCTCCTAATCTGCTAATTCAGGAATGGAGAACCTCAGTCCCAGGGGTCAGATGTGGCCCTCCAGGCCTTCCTACCTGGCCCTTAGAGCTCTCCCAGGCCACACAGCCTTTCTCTAGGCTCCATCCCTAACTGGCCATGCTTTTCACCCCAGAGGTTCTTGCCTGGCTAGAATGTGTCATTGAACTTTGATAATATGCTTCTCACTTGCCGGGATGGAGGATAGAAAGGGGTGTCTGAGTGTGAAGGAACCAGCCTAAAATTTACATTCATTTCCTTGCCCATTTTTGCCTCTGGTCCTGCCCAACACTGGCATTTGGACCCCCCAGAACCTTGGGAGAAAGGTGGTCCATTTTACTTGTTTTATAACACCTATGTAAACTATATTACTTATGTAAAATCCTTATTTATGTACTTACTACATTTATGTTATCTACCCCTGTATAAATAGTTCCAGTTACAGGTGGGTAGCCGTGTTGGTCTGCCATAGTCGAAACAAAATAGAAAATTCTTTCCAGTAGCACCTTAGAGACCAACTGAGTTTGTTCTTGGTATGAGCTTTCGTGTGCATGCACACGAAAGCTCATACCAAGAACAAACTCAGTTGGTCTCTAAGGTGCTACTGGAAAGAATTTCCTGTATAAATACTTTGCTGTGAGTCCTTTCAGAGACCCATAATAAAGACCCTTGCTAAACAAAGAACATTAAGAATGAATATTGATTATTTTAGGACTTGTGGAAAAGTTTTGCGAAATAAAGGCTCATGATGCTTTCTGCCCTATTCTAATTACCACATAAATATTGGCCCTTAATAGGAGGAGATCAGGGTGTGCATGAGTTCAAAATTACAAACCTTCCATAAATGAATACACTTGTTGTCTGAGCTGGGGATTGTGAACTAATCCCCAGATTAATATGGCATCCTTTTAAAAAATACTTTACTGATAAACCCTGAAGAATGACAACCACCAAAACCACAGATTAGACATTGGCAAACTTAAATAGACTGAACCGTCCTGGGTTTGGGGGAAGGGGGTAAATTGGGATTTTGTTTTTGTATTTTTTCCTGCTTTTTGTAATTGTTGTTATATAATGGAAATTAGTAAAACACGCACAAGCACACACATTTATATATAACCTAGGGAAGGCCATCACACACACAGAAAAACACAATGGGTTTCAATGGCAAGTAGCAGAATTGAGAAAGGGGACTTGTGCAGCTATCAGTGCCAGGTCCAACTTTTGGAGGGACTGGACACCTTTACATGTTCCCCATTCCCTTTCCATCACCAAGTCCATCTCCTCACTGCTATTACCACTACCAGCTGCTGCCGCTCACCTTCCCAATCACTGCCCGCACCTGCTTGCCTGTCAGGAAGAGAACCAATGAGAAAACAGGCAGTTGCGTATCGAGGACCTCAAGCCACCCGCCCAATGACTTGACACAGGAGACATAATTTTTGTTTGGGTTTTTGGCAATAATTTAGGCCACAACTTTATTTAAATACAAATTCGGTGAGTGGTTGCGTAGGCATTGGTTCAGACTACTGTCCTACCGGGACAGAGGCTGGCCTAAAACCAGCGATTGGGAGAATGCCGCTGAGGAGAGTTAAGGAGCGGGGGGAAACAACGCTTCCCTCTCCCCATGGTCCCGGGGACTCGGCCACGGCCCTAACCCCTACTGGGGGCTTCGGACAAAGCATAAGAGTCGCCGGATTCCTTTAACGGAATTCCCAGCATCATCATGATTCTGGATGGGTACTGCCCATACCAGCAATCCACACAGGAACCAATGCCTAACCACCAACCTTACAAGTTGTGACAAGTTCCTACTGCAGTAGGCAAAACCAAATGGCACAGCCAATCAGCCAGATGGACAAATTCCTACTGGGCCTCTGCCCCAAAAGCAGACGACCCCATGACAGGCAGTTGCAAGGTCAAGCGCAGAGGCCTAAGAAAAAGAGGGGGGGATGGGTGATCAGAAGCCGAAGCCAAGAGAAGGATCACCCTGCTAAGCTGTCCATCACAAGTTGCAACGTTTACTTTTGCCCAGTAACTCCTCTCTTCCCTATAGCTGCTAAGGCCGGCTACCGGCCCCACCCCCACAGGAAGGGATGTGTCTTGCCAGGTCCCGATCGCAACACGTGCTCTTACTCATGGTAGAACCCGATTTAAGGCCTTGGGGAGGCTAAGCATCAATGGCTATGTTCTGTCAGAGGCAGTACGTTTCTGAAGACTGGTTGCTAGAAACTGCAGCAGGGGAGAGTACTGTTGAGCTCAAGTTGTGCTTGTGTGTTCCCCTTAGGCATCTGAGAACAGGGTGCTGAACCTCATGAGCCATTGCGCCGATTCACAAAGCCCTTCTTATCTCGGCGGCATGTCCTTGCTCCTCTTTCTCACCATCGCTCTTGTCTAGGTCAGGGTGAGAAGCAGGCTGAACACACTGAAGAGGAGGAACAGGTCAAGAAAGTTTTCATCAATGAGCCTCCTGGTGGTGGGTGGGCCCTTGGCAGGTGCCTGGCAATGCATCCATCAGCATCTCCCAGGCTGAGAAAAGGAAGCACCGGATTTATTTTTTTGTGTGTGGAATTTTTAAGCAGGGATGGTGAACCTCAAAAACAGGGGCCAAATAGGGCCCTCTAGGCTTTTCTGTCTGGTCCACAGGGCACTCTCCAGGCCATAAACCATATAGAGCCACAGCCAGACCTGCTTTGTATCTTCCTGGAGTGCTATTGCTTGGATGGAATGTGTCCTAGAAATCCAGTTATGCTCCTTATGTGCCTGGATGGAGAATAAAGAAGAAGAAGAAGAAGAGAAGAGTTTGGATTTGATATCCCGCTTTTCACTAGGAGTCTCAAAGCGGCTAACATTCTCCTTTCCCTTCCTGCCCCACAACAAACACTCTGTGAGGTGAGTGGGGCTGAGAGACTTCAAAGAAGTGTGACTAGCCCAAGGTCACCCAGCAGCTGCATGTGGAGGAGTGGGGACACGAACCCGGTTCCCCAGATTACAAGTATACCACTCTTAACCACTACACCACACTAGCTCTCTCTCTCTCTCTCTCTCTCTCTCTCTCTCTCTGTGTGTGTGTGTGTGTGTAGAAAGCAGCCTCCTGTATGAAAAGTAAAACTCACATTCTTTGCTTCTGGCTCCACCCAACAATGGCACATGAGAAAGTTGCATAGAAGGGAAAGTGGCCCTCAGACTCCTAGAGGTTCCCCACCTTCATTTTATAATTTGGGGACAGGATCTCCCCTCCCCTCTTTAAAGAGTTAGAATATCCCTTTTGAACGAGTTCTGCGTCTTCAGCATTTGGGATGCAGTTCATTTTCAATACACGGAGTCAGCTCTACAAGATGTGAGAAGGGAGGGCGGGGGAATTATTTCACAAGTCTGGCAAATATTTGTGAATTTAATATCGCAGGTTCTATCAGATACTTGAGCTTCAACATCATGGAGCAGCTCAGTCCAGCCATACCAGCTGCAGCTTGCAAATTATGCCTGTCAAGGAAGTGGTGAGAGAAAGGCAGTGACAAGGGATCCGCGGTTTCATTTTGTGAGCTATTTGCTCACAATTAAGAGTGGCTTCCTGCACACAGTTATGGCCATTAAGATCAAATGATTCCAGCTATTCTGGAGGAGCGGGGAGAAGCGCCCCCAGAAACTTTTTAACAACCCACTTGCCACTGTCATTTGCGATTTCAGTACGATTCATTCCTGTGTTTGTGCAAGAAATACAGAAAAGGAACCGATTTTCCACGCATGCGAGGCTGTAATGCTGACAAGGTGCATGAGCTTTAATTTTGCAAACAAGTCCCTTTCATTTTACTTTTTTTTAAAAAACAAACCATTGGCATTTAAACAAATGATTTCTGAATGGGTGTAAAGGGGGGGGGTAATCTATTTCGCAATTAAAAATTCTGAAAATGTAGGAATAGCCAGTACATGATGAATTTTAACAGGGAGAAATGTAAAGTACTACACTTGGGCAAAAAATGGAAGGCACAAATAAAGGATGGTTGACACCTGGCTTGAGAGCAGTACATGTGAAAAGGATCTAGGAGTCTTGGTAGACCATAAACTTGACATGAGTCAACAGTGTGATGCAGCAGCTAAAAAAGCCAATGCAATTCTGGGCTGCATCAATAGGAGTATAGCATCTAGATCAAGGGAAGTAATAGTACCACTGTATTCTGCTCTGGTCAGACCTCACCTGGAATACTGTGTCCAGTTCTGGGCACCACAGTTCAAGAAGGATACTGACAAGCTGGAACGAACGTGTCCAGAGGAGGGCAACCAAAATGGTCAAAGGCCTGGAAACGATGCCTTATGAGGAACGGCTTAGGGAGCTGGGTATGTTTAGCCTGGAGAAGAGAAGGTTAAGGGGTGATATGATAGCCATGTTCAAATATATCAAAGGATGTCATATAGAGGAGGGAGAAAGGTTGTTTTCTGCTGCTCCAGAGAAGCGGACACAGGGCAATGGATTTAAACTACAAGAAAGAAGATTCCACCTAAACATTAGGAAGAACTTCCTGACAGTAAGAGCTGTTCGACAGTGGAATTTGCTGCCAAGGAGTGTGGTGGAGTCTCCTTCTTTGGAGGTCTTTAAGCGGAGGCTTGACAGCCATCTGTCAGGAATGCTTTGATGGTGTTTCCTGCTTGGCAGGGGGTTGGACTGAATGGCCCAGGTGGTCTCTTCCAACTCTAGGATTCTATGATTCTATGCCACAGAATGGTTACAAGCGAAGGGGTGTGGAGAAAGCAGTGAAATTGAGAAATATAAAACGGGTTATATAAAAAAATGAGAACTATTTGTTGTATCTGACATTTGGCCAATCTTATCCATTGGAGGGATATTAGGATGCCTTGAATGAAATGATTCAGGAAGGTGAGGTTACCTTACTCAGAGTCAGGTCGTTGGGTCTATCTAGCTCAGCACTGTCTGCACTGACCGGCAGTGGCTCTCCAATGTTTCACACAGAAGCTTCTCCCAATCCTACCTGGAGATCCCAGGGACTCAACCTTGGACTTTCTGAATGCATATCAGATGCTCTGCCACTTTGCTAGGGGCCCCCTTCCTTGACAATAGGACAGAGAGCACAAATGTTACAAGCAGAAAAAGAGGATCTGGATCTCTCTTTGAAAGCAACGAAAAGCTTATGGGATATGGGCCTTTCATTGCTTGTGGAATACGCAGACACTTTCCAATCTGTCTGAAATTTGGAAAGTTCTTGGGGGTGGAGGGTGAGTCACAGCAGAAGCTTTGTGCCGTTCAGATGGGGAAACACCAAAGTGACGTACAGCAGAAGAATATCCCATTAAAATAAATGGGAAATGAAAAGCAGATGTGAACAAAGATGGAGGTGAAAAATAAAATTTAATACAGGTTATGATTGTTGTTGCTGTTGCCTTACACAGCCTTAGGGTAAAGTTATTGTTTGCAAGCGTGAAGAGAGGTCATCACAGATGAAATGCAAGACAGATAGACCTTTTGCACTCACTCAAATGGTGTTAAAACGGATGATTTTCCTCCCCTTCAGATTAAAATCCAGGCAGGAGAAAAAAATGCTGGCTTCCCTGGACACTCAGCTTTTCCATACTGAATGTAAGGGAGCCAAATCACTCTATACAATGGTACCTCAGGTTACAGACGCTTCAGGTTACAGACTCCGCTAACCCAGAAATAACGCTTCAGGTTAAGAACTTTGCTTCAGGATAAGAACAGAAATCGTGCTTTGGTGGCACAGCAGGAGGTCTCATTAGCTAAAGTGGTGCTTCAGGTTAAGAACAGTTTCAGGTTAAGAACAGACCTCCGGAACAAATTAAGTACGTAACCAGAGGTACCACTGTATTCTGCAGAAGAAGTTACTGACTTTCAGGGGCAAAATTACAGGACTGAGAGAATCTCCCCCCCCCCCATAGATCCCCATGAAAGTGGTTTCCCCCTGACACTCAATTTCCCCCCACAGCATCTTTCACCTGCCCCTAACAAATCCTCTCATGTTTATGCATTTTCCCCTTCCCAACAAGCTCCCAGGTTGGTTTAGAAAAATTATCTAAGGTTCTTCCTCTGTTTGTTTTGTGGGTGGGTGTCTCAGGTACTTTACATTAATGTGAGGAGACCTTTGGAAAGCTCAGACATCTCTAATGCTAACATGCCTGTGTTATGTAGGACCCCAACTTGAACAATGTCTGACTTGCTGGGGAGCTCTCCGTGGCCCTAAAGTGCTAAATCTATTTCAGCTATATTGATATGGTTCCTACTCTATTGCATGGGTAGGCAAACTAAGGCCCGGGGGCCAGATCCGGCTCAATCGCCTTCTAAATCCAGCTTGTGGATGGTCTGTGAATCAGAGCGTTTTTACATGAGTAGAATGTGCCCTTTTATTTAAATTGCATCTCTGGGTTATTTGTGGGGCATAAGAATTCATTCATTTCCCCTCCCCCCAAAATATAGTCTGGCCCCCCACAAGGTCTGAGGGACAGTGGACCGGCCCCCTGCTGAAAAAGTTTGCTGACCCCTGATTTATTGCCTTAGTTCTGGTGATTTGTGCCAATGGCCACCTCTGTCTAAACCTCATTCAAGCCTAGCTCAAACCTCTATGGGCTCTAAGTCAAAACAAGACAGTGCAGAGGACTTTTATTTCCTCCTGCAGAAGAAAAGCTCAAGAGAGCATACAAAGCCAACAATGTGCATGCGTGATATTTCCCTGCACATAACAAGTCTGGATTAACAACCTTTTGCTCTGCGGTTCAATGCCGTGGGAGAGTTATCTACAATGTGAACAATTTATTTTGAAACCTCAGATTAAACCAGTCACTGTACAGCAAGATATCTTGATTTCTTTCCAGTCTGATTCACTGGTAGCTCTAGGTTTCTATTTCACTCGCCACTGGAGTTGCAGCACTGTTAACATATAAAATTGGTTTATTTTAATTCCAATACCTTGTTGATGCTACCCAGCATGATGCTCCCAAATTGGGTCCATCTATCTTAGTGGAAGTGCTTGGAAACCTGGGAGAAAATGATCATGTTCTCCTGGGTTTCAGGATACAGAGGGGATTTCAAAAAGCTGAAGTAGCTACTGGGTATCTGAAGAAGTGTGCATGCACATGAAAGCTCATACCAAGAACAAATTTAGTTGGTCTCTAAGGTGCTACTGGAAGGATTTTATTTATTTATTTTGTTTTAGCTACTGGGTGTGATCCCGTGGTCAGAAATACTCACTGGGAGTCCAGGAAAGATGGAAGTTTCTAAAAGGAGAAATAGTGAAGGCCCAAATGCAGACAATACCAACAAGAAAGAAAAGTGGGAGGCATCTAAGGAAACCGGTGTGGCTGCATAAGGCGCTTACTGATGAGCTGAGAGTTATGAAGGGGATGTATAAGAAATGGAAGAAAGGGGAACTCACAAAGGAGTACACAAGTAGCCAACAGTTGCTGGGAGAAAATCAGGCTGGCTAAAGCTCATAATGAGCTCGGGCTTGCAAGATAGGTTAAAAATTATTTTTAAAAGGTCTCTGTCCAAAGTAAGAGGAAGAACAAGCAAGTGGTGGGTCCTCTGGGTGGGGAACACGGAGAAATGCTATTGGGTGACAGAGAAAAGATGGAACTACTCAACACCTACTTTGCCTCTGTCTTCACCCAAAAGGAAAGTGATGCCCAATCTGGTGATAACAGAATAAATGATGTAAGGAGGGAGCTGCAGCCCAAGATAGGAAAAGAGGCAGTAAGGGAATACCTTGTTGTTGTTGTTCAGTCGTTCAATCATGTCCGACTCTTCATGACCCCATGGACCAGAGCACGCCAGGCACACCTATCCTTCACTGCCTCTCACAGTTTGGCCAAACTCATGTTAGTAGCTTCGAGAACACTGTCCAACCATCTCATCCTCTGTCGTCCCCTTCTCCTTGTGCCCTCCATCTTTCCCAACATCAGGGTCTTTTCTAGGGAGTCTTCTCTTCTCATGAGGTGGCCAAAGTACTGGAGCCTCAACTTCGGATCTGTCCTTCTAGTGAGCACTCAGGGCTGATTTCTTTGAGAATGGATAGGTTTGATCTTCTTGCAGTCCATGGGACTCTCAAGAGTCTCCTCCAGCACCATAATTCAAAAGCATCAATTCTTTGGTGATCAGCCTTCTTTATGGTCCAGCTCTCACTTCCATACATTACTACTGGGAAAACCATAGCTTTAACTATACGTACCTTTGTCGGCAAGGTGATGTCTTTGCTTTTTAAGATGCTGTCTAGGTTTGTTATTGCTTTTCTCCCAAGAAGCAGGCGTCTTCTAATTTCATGACTGCTGTCACCTAGCTACTTTAAATGAATTCAAATCTCCAGGGCCTGGAGAGCTTCATCCAAGGGTACCAAAGGAGCATGGGATGTAATTTCAGAGCCTTTGTCTATTATCTTTGAGAATTCTTAGAAAACAGGTGAGGTCCCTATAGACTGGAGGTGGGCAAATGTTGTCCCCATCTTCAAAAGGGAGGAGGGGAGGAGGAAGACCCAGGTAACTACCAACTGGTGAGCTTGACATCGATACCAGGGAAGGTCCTAGAACAGACAATTAAACTGTTGGTGTGTGAGCATTTAAAAAAAGGGTGTTGTGATTACTAAGACCCAGCAAGGGTTTCTCAAAAATAGGTCATGCCAAACCAAACTGATTCCTTTTTTTATGGAATTGCAAACTTGGTGGATAAGGGAAATGTTGTGGACATAGTGTATCTTGATTTCAGTATGGCTTTTGACAAAGTCCCCTGTGATATTCTCACAGGGAAGGTGGTGAAATGTGGGCTGAACAAGGTAACTGTTAGTTGGTTGACTGACCAAAGCCAAAGAGTACTCATTCATGGTTCCTCATCATCCTGTAAAAAAGTGACAAGTGGGGTGCTGCAGGGTTCTGTCCTGGGCCCATTGTTGTTTACTGTCTTTATAAATGACTTGGATGAAGGATCTGAGGGGATGCCTATCAAATTTGCAGATGACACCGAACTGGGAGGGGTAGCTAATGCCGCAGAAGACAGAATCAGAATTCAAAATGACCTTAACAGGTTGGAGAATTGGGTGCAAGCTAACAAAATGAATTTCAATAGGGACAAATGTAAGGTTCTGCACTTAGACCTAAAGAACCAGATGCACAAATATAGGATGGGGGACACCTGGCTTACTAGCAGTACATGTGAAAAGGATCTAGGGGTCTTGGTGGACCAGAAGTTTAACATGAGTCAACAGTGTGATGCAGCAGCAAAAATAGCTAATGCTATTCTAGGCTTCATCAGCAGAAGTATAGGGTCCAGATCAAGGGAAGTAACTGTACCACTCTATTCTGTCTTGGTCAGACCACACTTGGATTACTGTGTCCAATTCTGGGCACCACAATTTAAGAAGGAAGTTGACAAGCTGGAACATGTGTAGAGGAGGGCAATCAATATGATCAAGGGTCTGGAAACTAAGCCTTACGGTGAGCGCTTGAAGGAGCTGGGTATGTTTAGCCTGGAAAAGAGGAGACTGAGAGGAGATATGAAGGCCATCTTCAAATATCTAAAGGGCTATCACATGGAAGATGGAGCAAGCTTGTTTTCTCCTACTCCGGAGGGCAGGACCAGAACCAATGGCTTCAAGTTGCAAGAAAGGAGATTTCAACTAAACATTCAGAAAATCTTTGACAGTAAGAGCTGTTCAGCACTGGAACAGACTCCCATGAGAGGTGGTGGACTCTCCTCCCTTGGAAGTTTTTAAACAGAGGTTGGATGGCCATCTGTAATGGATGCTTTAGCTGAGATTCCTGCAAATCAGGGGGTGGACTAGATGACTCTTAAGTAACCTTCCAAATCTAAGATTCTGTGTTTCTATTATTCTATCTGTCGGAGAGAGCAAAGCCAGCAGGGCCTGGTTCATTTCAGTTATAAAAGTAAACATTCTGGTGTTTTGTGCATCAGGAATTCGAAAAATGCATCAATCCACCAATAACAATTCTAAAGCCAAAGAACAAACCAACTCTATAAGAAAACACAACAGAAGCCTCAGATGCTAATGCAGAGTTTGTGGTATGAGGGGCCAAATGTAAAACATTATGTTCCTGAGAAATTCTGTAGGCTTGACAGAAGACATGAATGGCACCCATAAAGTCAGCCAACTATGCACAATAAAAATAGCATTAAACTAAACACATTCTAGGGATGCAGGTGGTGCTGTGGTCTAAACCACAGAGCCTAGGGCTTGCTGATTGGAAGGTCAGTGGTTCAAATCCCCATGACGGGGTGAACTCCTGTTGTTTGGTCCCAGCTCCTGCCCACCTAGCGGTTCAAAAGCACGTCAAAGTGCAAGTAGATAAATAGGTACCGCTCCAGCGGGAAGGTAAACAGTGTTTCCATGCGCTGCTCTGGTTTGCCAGAAGCAGCTTAGTCATGCTGGTCACATGACCTGGAAGCTGTCTGTGGACAAACGCCAGCTCCCTCTGCCAGTAAAGTGAAGTGAGCGTGCAACACCAGAGTCGTCCGTGACTGGACTTAAGGGTCAAAGGTAACTTTACCTTTACCTTCAAACATATTCTACGAGGCATCTCACCTGTCACAAAATGGTCCCAATACTCAAGGACAATTACCAATAGGAGTGTGATCCACATTGAAAGTGGAATCACAGAATTGCAGGGTTGGAAGGGACCCCAGAGTCACTCAGCCCAACCCCTGAAATGCAGGAATCACATCTCTCTCTACCCTCCATCCAGACAAATAAGAAGCATTATCAGAGTTCAGAGACAAACTCCAGCTATGCAAAAACACCTATCAAGGATGCAAAGCAGGAATGAAGCCCTGGAGGTTGTGTGGCCTGGGGAGAGTCCTGAGGGACAGATAATGAAGTTTGGAGAACAGGAACAGGCCCTTGAGCCTGAGATTCCCCATGCACATTTTAGCATAACAATGTTCCTACGTTTTTTTATATATTAAAAAAAACAACTACAGTAGCTTGGAATCCCTTTCGGACAGAGTTTGCATAAAAAAACATGCAAATAAGCACCAACTGTTGATTGATAAAAGTTTCCTCTCCCTATTGTTTACATGGCAAGAGAGGAAGAGAAGAAAACTGCTCCTTTTTATCTCCATAATTTCAATTAGATGAGCTTCAAGTCCAACAGATGTACACACATGGATAGTTCGATTGGGAAAAAAATCAGATGAGAGATCAAGGGAAGCACATCCATTAAAACCTTTTTTAAAATATAAAAAGGGGGGGAGTTGCTTGCTACCTTCCACTCTGCGATTAAAGCTGTAATCTCCTCAAAAGAAAACCAACTGTCTATTTGTTTATATTAATGTTAATAGCTCTCCTAGCTAATGATAAATGTATGATAATTTATTCCACGGGAAATGAAGTGCGCCCTGCAGACGAAGATGCTCACAGCTGAAGGCTTCAGCTCACCCAGGTTCGGAGAGCATGCATTCACAACACAGCTCCTTTTTCCATGGCGGAAGCAACTGAATGACAATGATGTGCCAAGGCAAGGTGAAAACAGAGATGGCACGGCAGGCTAGCAGTGCCATGTGGGCCCACACTTTCCTGGCACAAAAATCCCAGGTGCTAGAAACCAAACCCCAATAGCAAAGCTATTTCCTCTCCCATTTGGCCACGTAAGTTGCAGGTCTCAGCAGCCTCTCCAAAAGCAAGAGAGTCTGCTGTGAACAGGAAAGATCGCGCAGAGAAGGAAATCTTTGTCCTTAAGCACAACTACATAGGAAGCTGCCTTGCGCTACACCCAATAGGGAAAGGCTGTGTGGTCCATAATCAGGTGGCAGAAGACAGCAGCAACTGAACCGTGGCCTATCCATCACCTCTACTAAAAAACAACAGCAGGCCAGGTCCATTTGGCACCCCCTCTGTGTTGTTTCAATCCCAACTAAAAGAAGGGCTCTGTAACTTTAAGGAGGCATAGAATTTGCTCTTTCCATCCCTCTCCCCACCCCATCTCTCTTTTCCTTTGTGTCCTGTCTTTTCAGTATAGAAGCGTAGCGTTGGAAAGGGCCCCAGGGTCATCTAGTCCAACCCCCCCATGCTGGAATATGTCTGATGGCAGGGGTAAAAAACGTTCTATTTATTTAATTTAGAGGCTGAATTTTATCCAGAAAACAGCCTGCATGAAACTGGATTTGGCTCGCGTAGGACATCTTTGGAGCATCAGTGGCCTGCATGGACATATGGATATTTCAGTGAAGCCAGATGGATAGAGGCAAGGCCTCCTATTTGCCCCCAGGCCAGGCCAGAGGACAGGATATCTATTTGCACATCCCAAAAAAGCGGAAGGACAAAGTCCAGATTGGTATATGTTAATTTAAAAGTATAGGTGCAAATGTAGAAATAATTACTACCATTGGGGGAGAAATAGTAAGACCAAACTGGTGTCCAGTGGTGGCTGGTGCCTATTTACACTGGTAAGATGGAATGGGGGAACACTTAGGCAAAGGAGGAAGAAGCTGGCACCCAGGGCTACCCCCCTCCCCCAGAGTTGCTGTCAGTAAGAAGGCAGGCAGGTGGCGGCTGGCTGAGGGTAGACTAAGGCTGGTGGGGCATTGCCCCATTTGCCCAAATGTAGCAGCTTCCACTGCCAATCACCCTAATGGGCTGTTCAGTGTGCTGCTCAGCTTGATGTTCAGATGATAACGCTGACAGGAGGGCCTGCTCTTCTTTCTCAACGCTCTTCTCTCTTCAAACTGGACCTAGACTATGGTTGCCAGCTTATTATTTTTCAATTTATCCAGGGACACTTTTTTATTTTTATTTTTTTGAAGCTGAGTAGCAACAGGGAGTCAGTAGTGGGGATGGTGAGGCAAAAGACCCTGTGCCCAAGCACACATGCATATTGTATAAAGGTGCAAAGCCCTTCTTTCGCACCCTGTGAAACATAAATGCGCAGTTTTTTTAAAAAAACAAAAAACTGGGCAATGACACCCGCCCGCGACTGCTGAGCCTCCCCTGATCAGTCAAAGCAAAGGGGGAAGGGGGCAGGAGATCTGTACCACCGGACACCCCCGGTTCCTCTTTGGCAGTGGCGGCCAGTGCTGTCAAGTATCCCGTTTTCCCTGGGATTCTCCCTTATTTCAAGCAGTTTCCTGCTGCTCTCCCTTATTTTTTATTTCCCTTAAATTTCCCATTTTTAATGGAAGCAGCTCCTCCCCTGCTGGCCAGGGACTGGGTGGGAAGACCTCGCCTACTTGGAGAGAAAAGCCTCAGCCCTCAAAGCAAGTGGGAGCCGTTTCCCGTGCTTACAGGGGGGTGTATTCCTTCCGCTGCATCAGCCCCTATCCGTTGCCGCCAAGCCCCTCAGCCGGCCAATAGGGTTAGCTGGCGGGCGGAGCCTGGCTGCCTTTGAGCAGCTGCTGCTTCCTGTCCTGTTTTGATGGGATCAGACAAGAAGACGATGGGGCTCCATCGCGCGGAGCACATGGCTGCCCTCCTCTTTGCTCCGCTCCACTCCGAGCCCGAGCCCGCTTGGAGTTTACATTGCTGCTCCGCCCACTTTTGCTTCTGGCTCCGCCCACCACTGACATGTGACTGTCCCCGGGATAGGTGAGACTGCTGATCCCTTATTTTCAAAACCGAAACTTGACAGCTATGGTGGCGGCGGCACCGGCAGTCAGCAGCCCAGAGCCAGCCTGGTAGTGCAGTTGGCTCTGCCTGGCTTCAGGAGCTGCTCGCTGCTGTGGCGCCCACCATTTTTCCTCGCCAGAAGTCCCCATATGATGTGTTGTGCACAAGACAAATCATATGGAGACTTCTGCAGAGGAAAAATGGCAGGTGCCATGGCAGCGAGCAGCTCCTGAAGCCAGCCAGAGCCAACAGCGATACCAGGCTGGCTCCGGGCTGCTGAGACTGCTGCTGCCACATTTCCCGGGGACAGATTTGCAAATCTGGGGACATTCCGGGGACGGAAGTTGTCCGGGGACAGATATGCAAATCCGGGGAACCGGGGACATCTGTTAACCCTAACCTAGACCAGACAGCCTTTGAAAGAGAAGACTGTGTAAAGTAGGACTCATGCCCACCCTAGTGTTTATGGCCTGAAATCTGGGAAAGGTAATGCCCGGTATAGCCAGCTGCTCTTTGTGAAGGCTGTGAAGCCGTTCTGCAGTCATAACCATTCGCTGACCTGACCTCTCTTCCTCCTGCTGCTCCTCCTTGGCCAGTTTTTGAATTTAGTGTTACGAGGAGTATGGCTCAGTACAAGGGGAAACAGAGACACGCTGTTTTTTTAAACAGACTGCTATGATCGTAGAAAAAACTCTCGCTCAGTCAGGGGAGATGGACATGTTGACCTGGCAGATCTTTATTCTCTGGCTTTTGTGAAGCTTCAGTGCAGAGTCCCTTTGGGAGCTTTTCATGCTGAAGTCAAACATGCAAAAGGCAAATCCATTTCAACGTGGCTTCACTTGGCTGCCGAGTGCATTTCTGAGTCCTCTGTTGAGAATTGTGCAACTATTTCTTTCAACAGACACACAGACACACACACTTCTGCTTCAACCAAGTTCAGGAAGACACAGGATCCTTGAGGGCTGACAGGGTCCTAGCACCACTGTTTCTATTCCACTGCAGTTTGGTTTCCACCAAAAACTACATTATTCATCTCACTGTCTGCTGTGGCAAAATTAACTAACTTAATTTACACGATTAATTGTGTAAATTGCATGGTCATTACATTATTTCAACCCATTCATTTTGTCAGTTTTCATTTCTTAGTACAAAAAGTATTGATCTGATGTGTAGAGATTTTTTCCCTATTCTGATTAGTTGAAGAGTGTTCTAGAAGGTTTATTTCTATGTGAGAGAAGCAGGAAGGAGGTTTCTGATGTTTTGGCTATTTCTTCTGGGAAGCTGAGTACAGCTGGTTTAAACTGGTTCTGTTATGTTTCTGTCAAGGTCAGGCCAGGAGGAGCCTGGGTTTCACTTACTTTCCCTTTCTATCTCTTTGTTCCATTCTGTATGCTTATTGTTAAAGTTTAAGTCTTATTATAAGTTATTTTAAGTGTAAGTTTTAAGTGCTGCAACTGGAATTTTATGGACTGTGCCAATCCTGAATGTACTGGATTTGTGACCATTATACTCATTTGCCTTCAGTATCAGCAAAGCTCTGCTGAATGAAGTACAATTGCCTCTGGTCTATTTTGGGGGAACTCTGCTAAGTTTTAGGAGTTTTTTTTCCTGTTCCCCCCTTCCATGGGTGACACGTTTAACTGTAGAGGAAACACAATGCAAACAGACAGCGTAATAAATTTATGATGGTACTCCCTCCCACAGGAGGCAAAGTCAGCCACCAGCTTACAGTGGTGCCCCGCTAGACGAATGCCTCGCTAGACGAAAAACTCGCTAGACGAAAGGCATTCACTAGACGAAAGGCAGTCTCGCAAGACGAATTTCCCTATGGGCTTGCCTCGCAAGATGGGGGGAAAAAATTTCCCCGTCAAACCGCTATTCTCCCGTTGGTGCTTCGCAAGACGAAAAATTCGCTATACGAAAGCACTCGTAGAACGAATTATTTTCGTCTTGCGAGGCACCACTGTAGATGGCTTTAGAAGAGGATTGGAGAAATCGAACTACTAACCAGGTTGGCTATGCTCAGCTTCCACTGTGGGAGGCGGCAATACTTCTGAATACCAGTTGCTGGAAGCCACAGGAGAGGAGAGGGCTCTTGTGCCCGGATCCTGTGTGAGGTTTGGAGCTTTCAGGGTTAAATAAGCTCAACAGTACACCCCTGCCACAGGGAAGATGTGTCACAACATCCGGGGTATCTGCTGTATGCGAAGCCTATGTGATTTATGTGACACACTGTTTATTTCCTTGTCAGTCCTGGTTTCTTTTTTGAACCAGAGCGGACATGTCGTCCGTAAGCCTGGGAGTGTCCGTGATTTATATGCTTGTAATTAAAGCTTGCTGACTTAAAACAAGCCAGACTTTGTGGGAGTTTATTTGCTGGGAAGAAAGGCACACATCACGGTGTTCTGTTGCACCAGAAGCGGTTACGTCCTGCTGGCCACATGACCCGGAAAGCTTCTGTGGACAAACACCGGCTCCCTCAGCCTGAAAGCGAGATGAGCGCCACAACCCCATAGTCGTCTTTGGCTGGACTTAACTGTCCAGGGTGTTCCTTTACCTTCCCTAATATTAGGAGAAATTTGCACTAAAATGCTGATGAGGACTTAAAAAAAAAAAAATATTGCAAACCGATAGGCAAATGTGGACAACTCAAAGAGTGGGAAAATGAGAAACTGAGAGAAAGCAAAATTGACATACTTGCGCACTAGCTTGTAAGATGTGTGCAAACTGGAGAAATATTTGTGAGTAGCACATGAGCCTACAGGCCCCAAACTGTTGGTGAACATTTCTGTGCCTGCCCAATTCTACCTTATCCCCCACCAGCCTTTCTGTCTCTCCTCAAACCAGTTTTACTTCCATCTTTGGAATCCGGGTGGAGGAAAAGCAGGTACGGCTGCAGAAACCCCCTCCCTCTCTCCTGCCCAGTGATTCACCCAAAAAGCATCATTGCATTTGCCTCCCAAGGAAAGCTCGGGATTTTGAACCCTTGTACAGTATTCCCCCAGCACTGACATGTAATCCTACTCTCACATTCTTGCTTAATGGGCCTTATTGTTCAGTGCTCAGAAAGACCACATGCTATGATAGAAAGATGCTGTGGGAACATCTGGCAAAATAAAAGAACAAATCCTACGGTGAAAAATGGTCGATGAGACTCTTTTTTTTTTTTTGGAAGCCTGCAGATCTCTTATTCAACCTCATTTTCAACACCAAGCCCCCCACCCCCACCCCGAGCTTTGCTGTTCTATAATAAGTCACGATTCATATTGCTAAAGCTCTCCTCCTGTGGATCACATTTGCAGAAGATTTTACCGAAAGGTTTAATTCATCATCTGCCTCCTCCCCACTACCGTTGCCCCCACTCCAGGCACCAGGGAAAAGCAGCTGCTGAATATAGACCCCTGAGCTCTTGTTCTCAACAAGCCAAGCAGCTTAAAAGAACTGCAAGGGAGAGGAGAGTTACGACTTCTTCAGGCTAATGTACAAAACACACAAGAGCACATGATCCTGCAAATCTGGAGAAGTTATCTTATTCCATTCCATCTATTTCCATAGGAGACAAATCGGGTCCTCCCTTAAAGAGGACACGCATTGCGGTGAGACCTGGCAACCAAACCCTGTGTTGTGGGTGGGTAAGATTGGATAGCCACAACACCCAATCGGTAGGTCCCTCGATGCAGGGTTCAATCAGGCCAATGGGACGCAGGCTAAACGGATCGAGGGACCCAGGGGCATAGCAAGGGGGGGCATAGGGGGCGGACCGCCCCAGGTTCCATAATGGAGGGGGTGACAAATTATCAAGGAACAATTACTGCCCTACTAGGGCGGTTCATTTTAAAAAAAAAAAACTTTTTTTTGTAAATGCCTGCTCCAAAGGTCTTATCTTACTATACTAGGGATTATATAGCTATATATGAAATTTCATGCATATCGGTTAAAATCTTGACCCTCCTCAACAAAAATAGCTGTTTAGTTGGCTGTTTTCCTATGTCGTGAAGGCTGAAATTTCAGTTCAGTGGAGCATTTACTGTTCCCAACCCTAACCCTGTGGAAAGCCATCTAATTAGACTTTAATTTGATTTTGAGCTGTTTTTAGTAGGTAATTTAATTATTGTTTGATTTTATACCAATATTATGTATCTGGTGTTAGCCACCCTGAGCCTGACTTCGGCCGGGGAGGGCGGGATATAAATAAAAGTTGTTTATTATTATTATTATTATTATTATTATTATTATTATTAGTTATGATTCCTTTGTAAGAAAATATGAAATAACGCATAACCATTTTTGCATGGGGGGGATCAATGGGGGGGGGGGTGGCAAGAATTTTTTTGCACCGGGTACCACCCGACCTTCCTATGCCTCTTGGGGGAGGGTGACAAAAAAAATTTTTGTCCCCGGGTACCAATTTACCTTGCTACGCCCCTGGAGGGAACTATAAATACCCATGCATGTGACCCAGAGCTTCCTCTTTCGGTGCGTGCATCGGAACACCCGCCCACCTCTCCCTACTTTTAGGGCTTGTACACTTGACCTTACTTCTTGTCTGAATTTATTTGGATGAGGTTAAAAGGTCTGAACACGCAACCAGCTGGATTCATCCTAGTGCAACATCCTGTTGTCAACAATGGTCAGGGAGAGGTTTCCAGAAGCACATAAGCAAGGAAAGAAGGTAACAGCCCTCCTGTACCACCACCAGTTCCTCGTGTCCCATCAGCTGCACCCAAACTGCCTCTAAACACAAAGGTCCCATTTAGCTACCAATGCAATTAGCCATTGGTAGCTAATTGAGTTACAGTCCATACATTTGGCTCCCAGTAGGCCTCCTCTCCTGGCGCTGAACAGACCTGCTTAGCTTAAATACAGCAAGGGAACCATGTGCATTCAAACCACCCTGAGATCTCCAAGTATAGGGCGGTATAGAAATTAAATAAATTAACAACAACAACAACAACCATGCAATAGAGAGCTATTCTGTGTGAAGAAGTCCTTTCTTCCTCCTCAAGCTATGGTAAAGCAAAACACACAACATGATGTATAGAGATCAACAGAGCTGAATAATTTCCCATTATTCCACAGAAAGCCTAGGGTAAGTCCCCACCTCCACCCCACCCCAAAAGAGAGAAATTTCTTGTTTTGCGCGTTGCAAATCTGCTAGGAGAAAGACAGTGTCTAAGACAAGGGTTCATTATATGAAAGCAGAAGCAAGAAGCCTCCAGAATTACACTGTTGCTACAAAATATTAACAAACTCATTAAACGAGTCGTGAATTAATCTATCCTGATTGATTTCAAATTCCACCCCAAAGGAAAAGGTTGGAGGGAAAAGAGGGGGGGAATGAGACCTGGTGGAAAAATAAGAAAAAATCTACCTCTTCCTTTAGTCGCCCTGGAACTTGTCTACAAAGGATCTAGGACAAACATAATAAACGATTAGTAGGATATCTTTGTTGTTCGGTCGTTCAGTAGTGTCTGATTCTTCGTGACCCCATGAACCAGAGCACGCCAGGCACGCCTATCTTTCACTGCCTTCCGCAGTTTGGTCAAACTCATGCTTGTCGCTTCGAGAACACTGTCCAACCATCTCATCCTCTGTCGTCCCCTTCTCCTTGTGCCCTCCATCTTTCCCAACACCAGGGTCTTTTCCAGGGAGTCTTCTCTTCTCATGAGGTGGCCAAAGTACTGGAGCCTCAGCTTCAGGATCTGTCCTTCCAGTGAGCACTCAGGTCTGATTTCTTTAAGGATGGATAAGTTTGATCTTTTTGCTGTCCATGGGACTCTCAAGAGTAGGATATCTTATTAAGTCCAATGTAGAATTTACAGCTCTGGGAGTGTCAGGAACCAGTTGCATCTGCCCCATCTGAGGTGGAAGCTTCTCAGTGAAATACCTTTGGTCCCTGGATTGACTCCACCTACCCCCAGGGCGGCCAATGGATCTTCCTGGACAGGAAAGAGTGTAAAGGTCTTTCTGTTCTAGCTGAGTCTTGCTTAAGTAACAAAGTCTTCCTGTGTTCTGGTATATTCCTACATCCAGGGTTGGTCTCCAGCTCAAGCTACAGTGGTACCTTGGTTCTGAAACTGAATCCATTCCGGAAGTCCATTCCAAAACCAAAGCGTTCCAAAACCAAGACATGCTTTCCCATAGAAAGTAATGCAAACAGATTGATCAATTCCAGACTTTTAAAAACAACCCCTAAAACAGCAATTTAGCATGAATTCTACTATCCAATGAGACCATTGATCCATAAAATGAAAGCAATAATCAATGTACTGTACTATAAATAAGACAGTATAGTAGATGATATAAATTAAAATTATTATTTTTTCCTTACCTACACTGATGATAGTCATTGTTTGGCAGTCACATAATTAATCAATCAGTAGCTCAACTGGACAGTAGCTGAACTGGGTTCCACACAGTCACAAAAACAAATTAACTGAAAAAGCCTCAAAAACAAAAACGCAAAATAAATAGCAAAAACAAAAGCACCAAACTTAATCCGTTTTGGAAGTCCATTTGACTTTCAAAATGTTTGGAAACCAAGGCTCAGCTTCTGATTGGTGCAGGCGCCCCAGAAACAATAGCCAACAGCTGCATCGGACGTCCGGCTTCCGAAAAACGTTCGAAAACCAGAACACTTACTTCCAGGTTTTCGGCGTTTGGGAACCAAGGCGTTTGAGTACCAAAGAGTTTGAGAACCAAGGTACCACTGTACCACTGTACTCGTTTCCTCCTTGATCTCGCCTCCTATTTGCCCCATCTTTGGGCCAGCCATAGCACTCTAATTAAACCACCCCCATTGCCTCTTGCAAGAGACCTGGCATGACCTGGAAGGAGCCATCACAGATCACAGGAGTTTGCTAAATCTTGACTTGATTGTCTTATGGGCTAACTCACACCTGGCATATTGGTACAGCCCAGTTCTATTTAAATTCTGAAACTTCCCATGTATAGAAGTCTAAAGTAGGAAATTCATCTTGGGAACTAAAAGACAATTAGCACAGTGTTCATACTTAGCTGATTAAAAAATATGCTCAGGATGTATTAAGGTAAGTGGAGATAAAAAAAATTCCTGGTGGGTTTTCTACAAGGTCAGACTGCTAAAAGCCAAACCAAGTTGAATTTTCGTATTAAAACAAATGAGAGGCATGTGGAAATAAGTGTTCTCTCCCTCCCTCCCTCTCTCCTTCCATCCTCATCCTGGAGCCACCACATAGCATGACTGGGTCAATGCTGGAATCCTGTCCTTGGCAACCACCTTTGCAACTGACTTCTATCTTTTCTCAAAATGCAGTGTTCTTGGAAATACCTACAACTGAAAACACCTAGGGCTGTCTCTGAAGACGGTTCGGAAACTTCAGCCGGTGCAGAATTCAGCAGCCAGGTTGCTCACTGGGGCAAGGCAGTTTGAGCTTATTGCACCGATCCTGGTCTGACTGCACTGGCTACCAATTTGTTTCCGGGCCCAGGTTTAGGCCCTCTAAAGCCTTAAATGGCTCAGGACCGCAATACGTCAAGGACCTCCTCACCCCATATAAACCAACCCAGGCGCTACAATCATCATCTGAGCTCCTTTGTGTGCCTCCTTCCAGAGGGTGGCAACATGAGAATGGGCCTTATCTGTGGTGGCTCCCCGTTTGTGGAATGCTCTTCCCAGAGAGGCTCGCCTGGCATCTTCATTACACACTTTTAGGCACCTTGGGCTGATTAACATTCTATGGCCTTTTAAATGTGTTTGTAGGAGAGCGGGTGCTATTGGTTTGTTTTTTGTTTTAATATTGTTTTGTGTTCTCATTTTGTATTTTTATCTTGTGAACCACCCTGTGATCTTTGGATGAAGGGCAGTGTACAAATTTAATTACTTAATTACTTAATTAATTAATTAATAAGTGAATGATTATAAGTGGAATGCAATATGGGCAACTAAGCCCTATACATCAACCTCTGCTTATTTAAGAGAGAATGTTCCCCCAAAATTCTGCACAGGTGGCACTGTCCTCTGTGCAGCTTCCTCATATATATCATTTTCATTAGAAATTTGCATACCGCCCTTCATCTGTAGTTCTTAGGGCAGTTCACAGCATAAAAATGCAAGATAAAACACAAAATATACAACAAAACCAAAACAAAACAGTAAATCCTCTCGCGCCCCTCCCCCATCTCCTTCCACAAAGTGAGTTCTCCTTCATGGAGAGCATGTGTTGCAGTGGGGGCTAACAAGACACCACTCCGTTGCTGGGCAGGATCGGATAGATGGCCAAGGCATGTGATTGGGTTCTGTGGGTTGTTGGGGAGATTTTTATGTTGCAATGTTTGATGGACAGCCCAGAGGTTATATATTCTCCGTGCACGCAGTGTGGGGCCCTCTTCGCTCCGTGCATCGGATCACCCGCCCTCCCTCCCTATAATTTAGGCTTTTGCGTTGACCTTGCTATGCCTGTCATGGGGTCGTCTGCTTTTGGGGGCAGGGGCCTGGTAAGAATTTTTCCATTTGGCTGATTGGCTGGTGCCATTTGGTTTTTGCCTACTGCGTAGCAATTAGTCACAACTTGTAAGGTTGGCATTGTTTATTCAATTGGTTGGTGGAGGGGAAGTGGTTGGCTGTGCCTGCCCCTCCAATGCTGCTGCTGCACGGGGAATTCCGTTAAAAGAATCCAAGGGCTCACCATGCTTTTGTCCATACCCCCTGGTCAGGGGCTAGGGACACGCAAGAGCCCCTGGGAACATTAGGGGAGAAGCGAGGGCTAATTATCTCCCCAAAGTGTTTCCCCTTTACTGTCTTCCGCAAGGCGAGCAGGTGTAAGTCTGTCCCCAGGCGGGGACAGATAGTCGGAACCAATGCCTAAGCAACCACTCACATTTTGTATTTTAATAAAGTTGTGGTCAAAATTATGCCAAAAACCTTAAACTTAAATTTCTGTGTCAAGTGTGTGTTATTTGAAGGGTGGCTTGGGGACCTCGACACACAAACACATTTAAAAGGATATAGGATGTGAGCCAGCCCAAGGTCTGGTTGAAGAGGAATGTTTTTACCTGGCACTGAAAGGCAAACCTTCCTTCACACCCCAACTCCTTTTCTCCATTGCTCTTTTTCTCGAGCCTCATCCCATCCCTCATTTGGATTTGTCTTTCTCTATTTTCTCTATTCTGTCTGAGAGCCAGTGTGGTGTAGTGGTTAAGAGTGGTAGACTCGTAATCTGGTGAACCGGGTTCGCGTCTCCGCTCCTCCACATGCAGCTGCTGGGTGACCTTGGGCTAGTCACACTTCTTTGAAGTCTCTCAGCCCCACTCACCTCACAGAGTGTTTGTTGTGGGGGAGGAAGGGAAAGGAGATTGTGAGCCGCTTTGAGACTCCTTAGGGTAGTGATAAAGCGGGATATCGAATCCAAACTCTTCTTCTGATCGCTTGCACCTCACGCAGCCACCAATGCAAGATTTCAACCTTAGCCAAACAGGCCAACTTCCCCTTCCCTCACAGAAGCTGGACTATAAATTCCCCGAGCAACTCCATCAGCCCAGCCCATCAAAAAGAGAGGCGTCATGAATACAAGCGCAAGAATCTTAGCCTGCTGTTTCCCTCTCCTCTTTCTCGTCTTCCACTAAATTGCCTGTAACGCCGTATTACTCCTGGCTACATTTTGTCCCATTCGTCGTAAGCAAATAAAACATAAAATGCTCTCTTGACACCTGAAAATGAGAACGTCAAGCCAGAATTTACAGTTCAGAGAGACGGCAGACCTCCAAAAGCTTTTCCAAAAAGAAAAAAGCTAATTTAATGCATCTGTCATCTACAATTACATAGGAAAATGTAATCCGAAAACATAAACTCCCCCCACCCTAGAAGTCGAAAAAAGAGGAGGGTTGCCCAACTTCAGAATTTAGTGGCTGCCTCCCAAGGATATTAACCTCTACAAGGCTTTTTATGGACCCATAAAAATTTGATCATTCAGTGGGCTTCAAGTTCCCATGCTTTTTCCATCTCATAAACTGCTTAAAGTGGATTCTCATGCATAAAACACTACAATGAGCCGTCATGTGTGTGGTCTACAAGGCTGCAGATGTCCCTTCTGCAGATTTCTCAACCACCACCAAGAAAAACGTTGTTCGTTTTGAAGGAATAGGCTTATGTGGAAACAAATTGGAGGGGGGGTCCTTTCCCAGCCCGAGAGTTGTATTTCTTAATGAGCAACCTTCTGGGGCCACATTGCAAGGCCAGTAGAAAAAGTGGATGGGGGCACTGGATTTCACCATAGGGCTACATCCCAGCAATGCAAAAGCCTCAGGTTTCTAGATGAACATACAAACACTTCTCCATCCAGACAAGAAGTTTGAGGAAACTATCATTGTATGAGTAAACATTCCAGACAGGCAAAATCATTCAAGGAGGGCATGGGGCCAATGAGGAGGATCACCTGGGAAGATCACCACAAGGGCCACATTCAACCCCCAGGCCTGAGTTTCCCCACCCCTGTGCTAAGGATAAGCCTTCATTAACCTGGTGCCCTCTAGATGTTGTTGGGCTCCAGCTCCTGCCATCACCCATGACCACTGGCTGTGCTAGCTGGGCTTGATGGAAGCATTCTAGGTTGACAAAGACTGCACTGAAGCCTCTGGCATAGTGAGAGCAAAATAAAGTCTCTGGCTTCTCAGTATATCAGTTGTCATGGACTGGCTGGATATAAAGGAGCGGTGGGAGGCACCAGCTAAGGAACCCCCAAGGGAAGAAGGCTCAGAGCCTGGGGACTGGTGATGAGGCGACGATGAGTGGTCAGAGGGAGAAGACTGGGAGAAGGAAGTTTCAGAAGCTGAAGAGGGACAAGGTTTAGTGAGCTGGGAGAGGCTGTGGCAGAGAGCAGACCTGAAGCAGAAGCAGAAGAGGAGGCTGGAGAGGAGTGGGCCAAGAGGCAGAGATCAGGCTGGCTGCTGAAGAATCCAGCGGTTCTCCCAGTCCTGCTGTGATCAGCTTCCCTCCCCACCAGTCTCCCAGAAGCAGAAGAGATATGAAGAGGACAGAGAAAGGACAGGTGCAAAGATGGAGTCTCTGAATGCTTGGGAAAGGAGGAGCCTTAGGGAATTGTAGGAAGGAGGGGACCTTCAGTCCTTGCAACTGCCTCATTGAGCCAAGATCTACTGGGAAGAGTTGCTGTGCTCACTAGGCCTGGTCTCTTAAGCTGTTTGTTTCTTTGAATAAAGAGTTCACTGACGCTGTGTGAATTATTACTGACCTGCTTCTGGCACCTGCCCATGACATCAAAGGTTTTTCAAGCACCTAACTCCTTTATTTTGTGACAGCCCATTTGGCTACTGTTTCTGAAGGCCACAGCAGAATGGAGGATATGATTTTGCTAAATTAGGGGAGGGTGTTGGAGGGGGTTAATTTGGTCAGGCCCGCACCTACATTCCCTCCCATAATTTACATGCTGGTTGTGCAAGCCCTCACTTTACATAATGTGGAGTTTCTGGCCTCATGAAGGGGCAGCTATATCCAGTGCTGGCTGGTGTGCACTGGGAGCGATAGGGCAGGTGGCAGGGAGACCAACAGCAGGCAGATGAGGGATGGCTGAGGGCAGATTGAGGAGTGATGGGGAGACTTCCCATTTACCCAAACAGATCAACCTGCACTGGCAAAATCTCCTTCTCTCCCCTTGTTCCTCAAAGGCCTTGAAGTCTGCATATAGGATGAGTAACTGAAATAATCACACATCTGATTCCTGTTCACCCATGCCTCCCCTGCCTCCTCCCATGTCAGACTTCAGGGCAGGGACCAGTACTCTGTTAAGCACCACTGACACTTTAGAATTGTAGAGTTGGAAGGGATCCTGAGTTCAACCCCCTGCAATGCAGGAATATCAACTAGATCAGGCATAGGCAAACTCGGCCCTCCAGATGTTTTGGGACTACAACTCCCATGATCCCTAGCTAACAGAACCAGTGGTCAGGGATGATGGGAGTTGTAGTCCCAAAACATCTGGAGGGCCGAGTTTGCCTATGCCTGAGCTAGAGCATACATGGCAGGTTGGCCATCCAATCTCTGCTTAAAAACCTCCAAGGAAGAAGAGTCCACCACTTCTTGTGGGATTGTGTTCAGCTGTCAAGCAGTTCTTGCTGTCATAAAGTTATTCCTGATGTTTAGTTGGAATCTCCTTTCTTGTAACTTGAAGCCATTGGTTTGGTTCCTACCCTTTGGAGCAGAAAAAAACCCAAGCTTGTTCCGTCTTCCATGTGGCACAGCCCTTGAGATATTTGAAGACGTCGTTCTATCCTTCTCTCTCGATTCTCTTGCAGGCACAACCTTCACATTCCAGCCTTCACTTGCCCAGACCTTCTCTCACACACATTTCAATTTTTATTCTATTATTTCTATAATTTCTCTGACAGCCTTTATCTAGGGATCTGCATTTCGCTCTGGATGCCAAGCAAAAGGCGAGCAGCAGTAGTCCATTCAAATCTGGTTCCTGAATTAACCATGGAGACAATCCATCATCTGCTGTTAAGGAAGACAAAAAGAGAGGTCGTGGCACCTATCAACTCAGGACATCTTAAGCCATGAGACAATTGGCTTGCATTTGGCTGCGCCCCCCCCTCCAGGAGACAGAAATACAGCACCTTAGCCAATGTTTCCCTCTGGTTAGCCCAGCTGTCCAAACCGATGGATGCTTGACGGTGGATGATGCTTGACGATGGATGGGTTATCAGCGATCCCTCAGCCTTTTGGGAATAAATCTATCTCGAGATGCAGTTTGTGCTAACCCAGGGGCAGCGGCTGCAGAGGTCATGCTGCCATGTGGAAGTGCTGGCCTTGCCAAGGAACTTCAGTCAGAGGCCATGTCACTGAGATGGCAAATGCAGTTCTCCATCACACACACAGAGAGAGATTTTGAAGAAAAGATTTTTACATGCTAGCAAAAGGGTCCAATGTTATGAATGGCATTTTGTGTGAAGCGGGGGCTTGTATATTGCAAGGAAGACTGGGTTGGGGCGTAATACATCTCTGCACAGCATACAGAGGAGAGGAAGGGTCGTAACCGTAACACAATGGTTGAAGAAGGGCTGTAAGCTCAGTGACAGCTCCCAGGACATTGCTGATGGTGCTGTCCACCCACTGCTTCTTCCATCTGCGTTCAATTGATCTAGCACAGGGTGCCTATTTTTAACATGTCAAGAAAGAAAATAAGAAACGGTGGCAGGTCTACCAATAACAATGATGAATGCTTTTGCTAGTGTTTCTATAAAAAGAGCACCACAAACATGGGCGTCACAAATGCATGTGCATTGGGCCACTGGGAACAACGTTCAGTGTTGCTTCAAGAGGTATAAACTTTGAGACACAAACCTTCTATCCTCAACCCCTGTTCAATTTGAACACCGCTGGGACTGCACACACACACACACACCGCCCTCCCCAGCCAGAACCAGGCTCAGGACGGCAAACACCAATAAAATTACAATAAAACATAAAAGAAAGAAGAAACAGCTTAATTAAAATACAGGTTAAATTACAATTTAAGATTTAAAATGCAGCCTCATTTTAGTAGTAGCCCATAAATCAAAACCATAAGGGGAGGGAAACATAAGGGTCAGACTGAGTCCAACCCAAAGGTCAGGTGGAACAGCTCCGTCTTGCAGGCCCTGTGGAAAGATGTCAAATCCCGCAGGGCCCTGGTCTCTTGTGACAGAGCATTCCACCAAGTCGGGGCCAGTACTGAAAAGGCCCTGGCCCTAGTTGAGATCAATCTAACCACCTTGCGGCTTGGGACCTCCAAAGTGTTGTTATTTGAGGACCATAAGGTCCTCCACGGAGCATAGCATGAGAGGCGGTCCCGTAGGTACGAGGGTCCTAGGCCGCATAGGGCTTTAAAGGTCAAAACCAGCACCTTAAACCTGACCCTGTACTCCACCGGGAGCCAGTGCAGCTGGTAAAGCACTGGATGAATGTGGTCCCACGGCAAGGTCCCCGTAAGGAGCCTCGCCGTCGCATTCTGCACCCGCTGGAGTTTCTGGGTCAGCTTCAAGGGCAGCCCCGCGTAGAGCGAGTTACAATAATCAAGCCTACCTGCAAAAGCTGCAGGGGACAACATTTAAATAGCACTTTTGCACATGATCAGCTTTGGGGGTTGGCCCTGCTGGGGCCTTGCATCCTGTTGCCACAGTGGCCAACCAAATAGATGCCTCTTCTGGGAAGCCTCCAAGCAGGACCAGAGGGTAACAGCACTATCCTCATATTTGATTCCTTGCAACTGGCATTCCAAGGCATGCTGGCTCCAAAGGTGATCTGTGTTTCCTTTGAAGCAGGTCTGTTCCATTCAGAGATGCACACCTGAAGCATACAAAATGTCACCCTTGAGTGTTCCCCTCTGAGCCAGTAACAGGCAAACAACTAGAAATGCCAGGCACTGGGTGTCTCTGTATTATTTGGACACCTGAACTTCTGGTTTGTCTAAAGTGGCTTCCTCCTCATTAAGGGTTTTCTTGTGTATGTTTTAAAAGAAACAAAAGTTATCCAGGGGATGCGGGTGGCGCTGTGGTCTAAACCACTGAGCCTCTTGGGCTTGCCGATCGGAAGGTCGGCGGTTCGAATTCCCCGCGACGGGGTGAGCTGCCGATGATCAGTCCCAGCTCCTGCCAACCTAGCAGTTCGAAAGCACGCCAAAAATGCAAGTAGAGAAACTGTCAGGGGTCCTTTACCTTTTAAAGTTATCCAAAGTTCCGATTTACAGACAGACAACCCTACCCCCCCCCCCAAAAAAAAGCAGGACAGGGAGGAAGCAATCCAATCTCTTTTTAAAAACTTGCTCAAACACATTTTAGAACATTTGTAATCCATGCAAAGGACTGGGAATGCTCTCCTCCTGATCCCCCAGTAGACTCTAATTAGACAGAGAGCTTTTCTTTTCCATTTAATTTAGGGGAGCAGGGAGGATTTCTGAAATCCCAGTCTAATCAAAAGCAACTTCTACAGCCCCTTGGAGACTTCTCTTTCTTCAGAGTTACAAAATGCAAGACAAGATGATGTGTATATTGCCAGAGAAATGTCACCGAGCTCCTTGAAGTCCTGGCTTGGAATATGAGCCTCAGCAATGAGGAACCCTCACCCAGTGCTGGATTGAGTTGGCATCAGTCTATCTCACGAGACAACAGACGAGTGCGCCTTTCGAGGTGAAGTCAAACTGTTCAAAGGTTACAGCACCTGCTGTGGCTGTAGAATCCAATATGGCTTGCTCCATCTTCCATGTGACAGCCCTTGAGATATTAGAAGACAACTGTCATATGACCTCTCAGTTGTCTTTCCTCCAAACTAAACATACCCCCTCACATAATGCTTGATTTCCAGACCCTTTATCATCTTGGTCGCTGTAATGAATCAGATCTAAGTTAGGGGATGTTCAGAAACCCACGGTGTTTTAGGAGTTAATGGGCACCCCAGTTTGAGTGGCAAATACCCCTTGGGAGGCGGGACATTCCGCTCTTTAAAAGGAGGGAGGAGCCCTTAGTGTGAGGAGAGTGGTGACTGGAAGAAGGAGGGTGTGGGGCCAGGTTAGGTTTAGGTTAGGTTAGGTTAGGATCGTTGAAGATGTGTATATGTTGCTGAAAGAAAGTTTACGCTGTTATGAAACTAAGCTTATGAACCATCACTGAAACCGTTATGTTCTGTAAGAAATAAAGACCTCTTATTGTTGAGCTAAGAAAATATCGTTGTTCGTTTGGTCCAGCGAGTTATATAGGCTCTTGAGGAGGTGAACTCAGTGAAAGGACAAAACTAAACTGAAGGGTGATAGTTTGTGTCTTGGAGTTCGCTCAGGAGGGGCTAGCGGGCGGAAACCCTGGTATTGCCACAGAGTAGCTAAGAGGGCTTAGCTAACTGATATAGTGAGGGATCTAATGAAAGAGAGACCCCAAACTGTAGGCAAAGAAGAGGTTAACCCCTGAAGCCCTGAGCAGAGGATATAACAGGCCACGGCCGCTGGACAGGAAAACTCCCGTTACTAAGAAATTCCCAGATTATTAATCAAAGGGGAGTGAAATAACAGACGGACCTCAGAGGGACAGGTGGGGTGCATTGTAGTTTGACCCAGAACACCTGATTAAAAATTCACTTAGTAACGAGGGGAGAGTCTGAAGTGGAGGTTTGTCGCAGTCGCCCTCCTCTGCACACGTCCCAGCTTGTCAATAGCCTTCTTAAACTGTGCTGCCAGGCCTGAACACAGGACTCGCTCTTCTTCATCCTTCAAACTAGGTGACCAATTGGGGTTGGGAGGGGGGTGATTCAGATCCAGGCCAATGGTTGATATGCCGGCACCTGTGTATATATAGCTTCTCACGACAAAACACAAAGCCCCAACTTTTTTCTAGGTTTTGCAGCTGGCATTGGAAAACCTGGAAACAGCTTGCTGAAAGAAATTAGTCCCCAACCCTCTCTGCTCCTGCAGTTCTCTCAAAGCAGGACAGAGAAGGCTTTGTCATGCTAATTATGAAACCCATCAGACAAGAAGCCTCTGAGGGGGAAAACTGGCTCCTGACTGAGGACAGCTCCAGATATTCCAAGAAAGAAATCCCAAAGGAAATAAACAGTGAATTGTTGCAGCCCTTTTAAGTCCTCTCTCCATACGAAGTGCTTCTGAAATGGCTCATAATCAAACTCACCTGCTTGTATCCTGCAGGGACAGGACTATTTAAAGGGGGGGGACTTAGGGGTATCAAGGAGGGGATTAAACATCTGTTGATTTGGTTTATAAGATTTCAGACTCCACTTGTTTGCCAGTGGTGCTACATTTTACTGTAAATGGGAGAACTTGAATTAGTTAGTTGATGCGAATAGCAAAAAGATCGCTTTGGAAGAGGGATGTCAATTTCAGTTACGTTTCTCCTAATAAGTGTGGGATACGGGTGGCGTTGTGGTCTAAACCACAGAGCCTAGGGCTTGCAGATCAGGTTAAGAACAGTTTCAGGTTAAGAACGGAACTCCAAAACGAATTAAGTTCTTAACCCGAGGTACCACTGTAATGCAATTTGACATGTCATTTCCACAAATGCAGGTGTTTTTAGGGGGCAACATGCCTGATATATGTATTTCTGTACATTACATTTGGCTGGAGTGGTACATCACAAGATTTGGAGAAGCGCAAATTTTGTGGGAGAGCTGTGGTATGGTTTGCATATTGGTTTGAGAAGGGCAACTTTAGATAGGTTCACACTGAAATGCAAACAAAATTGAGTTTCTCCTCCATCCCTACCTTGGAAGGGAAATTGTTCAAAATTTTGTCATAGAAACAACTAACAAAACATGGGGGTGGGTGGGTTCTAGTGTGTCATGAGTCCTGAGGAGTCACTGGGCTCAGCAGTGGAGTGGCCAGCTGAGATGGACATGGAAGGGGAACAGGAGGATGACATGGAAATGGGGCTGAGGCAGAGAAACAGCAGCTGGGGTACTTTCCTCTTTCTGCATCTAAGGACCTCATGCTAGTTTAAATGGGGTGTATCAAGTGTGTCAGCCACAGAGGATAATGGTCTGGCTGTGTGTACATGTGTGTGTTGGCCATTGCAGCCACCCAGCATCTTCCATATGAGACAACTGTCTCACTTTGCCCAATGATAGGGCCGGCTCTGCACTTAGTTATACTACCAAGTCCCCTCCACAGAATGCTCTGTAGAAGGAGCCACATTGTTACAATGCAGAAGAAAGCTAAACAAGAGGTCAATCCACCGCTATGATCAGAGGGGTCTTTTCCCATGTAAAATGTATACCAAAAAAAATGTAGCTCCACCTCTGTATGTGTGCTCTCCATGACATTTTCTCCGGTTTGCAAATATATACAAAGACTCAAATGGTGGCAACCTGTTTTCTAAGACATAGGATCAATGGAAGCTGCCTTAGACAGAGACAAACCATCGATCCATGTAGTTCCATACTGTCTACACTAGGGGTGGGGGAACCTCTTCCAGCCCCAAAGTCTCTCTACCTGGTCCTCATAACTCTCCTCAGGCCACCCCCCCTCACCAGCCCTGCTTTGGCCCCACCTTGAGCAGTTTTCCCTGGCTGCGAGATGTTCTTGAGATAGCACTTTAGCTTACCTGTGTGTAGAAAGTAGCGTAACGTACAGGGGCATACTAAGGATCAAAACTAGGGGGGAGCAAGCAAAAACTCCCCCCCCCCAACAGAAAGCCCCAAATGGCTGAAAAACTCAGTTTCCCAGGATCCTCAGTCCTCGCAAAGGAACTACGGTACTCACCATACAAGGGAACTCAGTTTGCCAAGCTCCCTTGCAACGATGAATCCCGGCAACGATGAATTCGCCCCCTGACACTGCCCAAGTCTCAGCCTGCATCCCCATTTGACCAAGCAGGGTGCAGGCTAGGATCCGGTCTCTGATAGGCACACCAACTCTTTGTCGGCACGAGGGAGGGGAAAACAGCCAGCACAACACACCCACCCACACACAGTGGCCAACTGTGCCTCCAGCAAGAGCGGAAGAGCTCAATTGTTATTGAGATTTTGGGAGGGGTAGAAAGACCAGTCTTGAGCTTTTTTTTTCCTTTTAGGCTGCCGATAACCATTTAATTATTATTTTTTGTTGCTTCGGGGGGCAGCTGCCCCCCTGCCCCCCCCCGGGTACGCCCATGGTAACGTAAATCCATTGCTTCATCTACTTTTGCTTCTGATCCTGCCCACATGTGGCTTCTGTAAAGCTGCCCAGAAGAAAATGTGGTCCTCAGACTGAAAAAGGTCCCCAATCTTAGCGAAAAGCACTTCTCCAAGACTGAGAAGCTGATTTTCACTGATTTCCCATCCCTACTACAGATCACTGAGTTGTACCCTATTCTGTTCTGGGGGAGGATCCCCCATCCATCACGTGCAACTTTTGAGGTGGGGCAATGACACTGATTAAAAAGACACCCGAAATACCCCCGACTTGTGTGAGTAAGCAGAAGTGCTTTCCGCCAAGGCAAATCGACTATTGGATACAATCCACAAGCTTTTGTGAACTAAACTCCACTAAAATGTAATTCTCAGTTGGCAGAAATATGGTTTCAGAAGAGGAGAAAAGAATTCTGAACAGTGGCATACAGTGTCAATGTAATGTCTGTGACAATCCAATTAAAGCTTAGAATTCATGCAAGATAAGCACAGTGACCACTCGCACCCATAATAATTTGGTGATAATGCAATCATCTTCTCATTCCTTAGCAAATTAACACTAGAAGTGGGACAAGAAACCATTGTCCTCATTCAAGCCCAAATGAATAGCATCAAACCGCATTGTTAGTTCTAATCCAGCTATTTTGCAATTGGACAGCGACGTTTTCTGCAGTAAGTCTTAAACCCAAGGAACAAATTCCATCTTGGCATTTCAATCAACAGAGGACACACACAGAAGAAACAAATGCAGAAAAGGCAGGTGGAGCTTTAGAAATGTGCAGTAGTAGGAACAGAGAGGTATTGGGCAATAAACATAGCACATCCCTAATTTCAATGTGAAAGAAAGGATTCTTATCATATTATCCCCTATTATCTTTATAATGTGCACTGGATAACATATACTGTCTTTGAACTGGGGAATAGGAAAACTCTCCCCCTGCCCCTGCTCAGACGTAATGCAATACAGATTGATCCCTGAAAAGGACATTGTGGAAAACCTACTGGTAGTTATTCTGTTGCTGCAGAATCCAAGATCTCAGTGGGCCTGAAGTGACTCACCTCAAGCAAGCTTCAATCCTGGGGCTGAGTGACCTATGAATGATTCACTAATGTAGGCCATAACTGCCTGGCAGCAATGTCAACAACAAAGTGGCTACAAATGGGCCCTTAAATGGCTAATCTGAAAGTCTTCTTAAGTGGTAGAATCATTACCCATACTTTGAAGCCACTTTTCTAATTAGGGATGATACATGTGGGGGAAGAGAGGGTGAAAAGAAAAGGAGGTCTGCTAACTATGATTGCCCATGATTGTTCAGCTGGCTGAGGCTCTCCAGTGTTTTCAGACAGGAGTCTTTTGCAGTCCTGTCTGGAGATGCAAGGAATTAAACCAGAAACCTTCTGCGAGCAAAGAAGATGTTACCAGTTAACCATGGCCCTTTCCATTCTGGAAGGGTCTCCAACCAAAATCTTCAACCCTATGCAACCCCCACGCTACAACATTCTGCCATTGCTTCCTGGCCATTCCTGAACCTTTTCCCAGTTTTCTCCCTCCTTCAGCCTAATCCTGCAAATACTCTTTGGCCTCCCCAATCTTCATTTGCTAGTTCCCTCCCCAACACTGTTAAGAGCTCATCCTTTTCCAGGCCTTAACCAAGCACTCAGCCACAACCAAGCCTGCAGATTTGAACAGCTGAAACAAATCCAGTGAAAATCCCCATGTTTTTATATACGGATATAAAATCTTTCTGTGTAAGAGTCAACACTAAGAGAAACAGGTGCTAAGCTTCTCCAAGAGTCAAGCAACCTGAGGTCAATCTCGCCTGGTACATGGTGTGGCACTGCAGACACACAGCTTCCAAGGTGGTTTCAATCATGTGGCTTGTTTTCTCAACAGTCCACTATATTCCCTGCAAGATCAGGTACGTCTAAACATCATTTTTACATACTCAGTCTTCACTCCTTCAGCCTAGAATGCTAAGCAAGCTCAACTGGCGTCAACTGGAATCTATATTGAATTGCATTGTCGCAAATTTCAAGTGGAAAGACGCAGCAGGAGAACTGGAGTGTCAGCTCTCTTAGCCCATGTTGCAAGCCCTAAATCAGGGTGGAGAATTGCAGGCCTGGAGACAGAATGTGGCTCTCCATGCCTCTCCACATGGCCCTCAAAAATCGCGCCAGCCACACCCCTTGCTGACCCTGCTTTGAATCTCCTTGAGTGCTTTTGGTGTCATTGACTCCAATAATGTCCCCTGATAGTGTGAATTGAAAATAGAGAGGGGTGTGTTCTGGAACTAGTCTAGTGCATGAAAGTAGTAACTTTGTTGCTCAACCCAGTTTTTGCCTTTGCCCCCCCCCCAACACTACCACTGGCATGTGGCCCTCCAAAGGGTGACCTGAATGGGAATGTAGCCCACTGGCTGGAAAAGATTCTCCATTCATGCCTTAATTGATTAGGGATCTTAGATACAATGTTTACATTCTGGTCTCCAGATCCAGCAGTGTTTTCTTTCTAACCACGGATGGGTATGCATAATTGGATCTTTTCAATGGTGGCATCCAGAATACATCCTGGCTGGCTCCTTCTTCTGTGCCTTTGGAACACAGAAAGTTGCCTTATTCAGAGTCATGTAATTCGTCTATTGAACTGCATTAGATATGGAAAACATTTTTCAGCCTGAAAACCACCTTCCCTTCTGAGCAACCTTCCAAATCTGGGTTTTACTTTTGTGCCATAGGTCTGTTTCAATATACGCCTCAGAGCCTAGGGTTTGCCGATCAGAAGGTCGGCGGTTCGAATCCCCGCAACGGGGTGAGCTCCCGTTGCTCGGTCCCTGCTTCTGCCAACATAGCACATCAAAGTGCAAGTAGATAAATAGGTACCGCTCCGGCAGGAAGGTAAACGGCGTTTCCGTGTGCTGCTCTGGTTCGCCAGAAGCGGCTTAGTCATGCTGGCCACATGACCCAGAAGCTGTACGCCGGCTCCCTCGGCCAATAAAGCGAGATGAGCGCCGCAACCCCAGAGTCGTCCGCGACTGGACCTAATGGTCAGGGGTCCCTTTACCTTTACCTAAGCTCCAGGCAGGCAGGCAAACAAGCAGCGTTATTAGAGTCCAAGAACACATTTCAGCAAGACCTTACAATGTTCACACATCAACTTACGTACAGACAGAGACAAGATGCAGCCCATACCCATTCATGAGATTAATTTTACCAAGACCATGGGAAGAAAGTTAAGTCTGCAACCCTGTGCACAGTCACCTAAGTAAGCACAACTGAACTTAGTGAGACTGACCCTCTGCATTGGATTCAGGAATTCCTCAAGCTGTGGGGTGTCTGGGTTGCCCTCTAAGGACCACATGTCTAGTACCAGGCCAAGGATGGGTATGACTTAGTTGAAATTTGCAATGACAGGAAGGGGGGAAAGAGCCTCAATCAATTCTTGGTTTTTGAGAGGGGGGGTGGCAGAGAAAGAATGGCACTTCAGTAACCAACATTTGCAAAGTATTAGGTATCTCCCCCTGCCCATAGAGATCAGACTCCATAAGCAAACCTGCCCTTTGAATTTGCACCAAGCTACTACCTCAATCAGGGGACACAGGTGGCGCTGTGGTCTAAACTACTGAGACTTGGGCTTGCCGATCAAAAGGTCGGCGGTTCAAATCCCTGTGACGGGGTGAGCTCCCGTTGCTCAGTCCCAGCTCCTGCCAACCTAGCAGTTCGAAAGCATGCCAAAAAAAGGGCAAGTAGATTAAAAGGTACCGCTCCGGCGGGAAGGTAAACAGCTTTTCTGTGCGCTGCTCTGGTTTCGCCAGAAGCGGCTTAGTCGTGCTGGCCACATGACCCAGAAAAACTGTGTGCGGACAAACGCCGGCTCCCTCAGCCTGTAAAGTAAGATGAGCACCACTACCCCAGAGTCGTTCATGACTGGACTTAACTGTCAGGGATCCCTTTACTTTTACCTCAATCTATTCCATCTCTACTCCCTGAACCTATCATTTCCAACTGGTCCAGCCTAATTCAGAACTGCTGAGGAAGTTGACAGGCTTTGCTTCTCTCCCCTTCTCTCGCTCATTCTCCTGTCCTGTTGGTGACATGCAGACATCTTTCTTTTAAAAGAAACAATGGATTTAGAAATAAATCTAATACTGCTCCTTCCACCACCAAGTTAATCATCTACTTGAATTCTATCAAGGTGGTAACACACAGGTATTATCAAGGACGTGGGCCAGAACTCAAAAACGCTTTAGCAAAACCATTTGCCACGCCACACTGGGGCTTTCTTGTACCTCTGTAATAACGTTTAAAAATGAGGGTGGGGGAAGAGACATGCACACACCGATCTCTCGTCAATTGGCACCAGCAGAGCCAGGAGCATGATGCTTTGGGGTACATCAAGGCAGACATGAAATAAAGGGGAAATCACCAACTGGCCTGTCACAAACCCCAGTGACTTGAAACAAGCACCCCTTTGCAACAAAGCTTGAGCAAATATATTAAATGTAGTGGGACGTGAATGACACAAATCCACTTCCTCAGTCGCACTGATCTACCAATGCGGATGGCAGGCTTCAAAGTCAAGAGGCAGGATTTTCAGAAGTATCCAAGTTTTACGAGGGGTTTTCTTTTGTTTCATTTTTTAATCAAGCTGCTCAAAAGTAACAGTCTTCAGCTCAGCCAGCCTCCCTCAACCTGACGGCCTCCAAAAGTTTTTGGACTACACCACCATCACCCAGCATGGTCAATTATCAGTGCTGATGTAGGTTGGACTATAACAGCCCAGCCCAAGAGGCTGTTCAGCTGCCTCAGCTATTGTAGTTGGAGTCAGTCAGGGCCCTGCCCTCCTAGGCCAGGTGAGAAAAGCCCTGAAAGGCAGGCAGCGGCGGAGGAAACCGTGAGGATGCCTGGGGCTGCGCGCCCAGGGGCAGCGGGGTGAGGGCAGGGTGAGCTGCCCAGGCCCGTCTTAGAGGGATCTGCCGCCCTGGTGCAGCGATCCCTCGGCGCCCCCAGCCTGCCGCCTCTCCGCCCGCCTCCCTCCCGCGCTGGCCGCCCCTCGGGAGGGGGGGTGGGCGAGCGGGGGATGAGAGGCGTGGCATTGGAGCGGGCGGCCGCGCTCCGGCGGGCGGAGGATGAGGGGCGGGCGGACGGGCGCTCGCGCACCGGCGGGAGGGCGGGCTGCAAGCCGGCGGGGGGGCGGGCTGCAAGCCGGTCGCCCTCGCCTCCCAGAGCCCCAGCTGGAGTGCTGGAAGGCCGCACAAAGCCCCGCGCCGCTTCAGCGCTCCAGCTGGGGCTCCGGGAGGCGAGGGCGGGCGGCTTACAGCCCGCCGGCGCGCGAGTGCCTGCCTGCCCATGGGGGCGGGGGCGGGTTGGGGGGGAGCCCGGTATGCCGGCGGGCTCACGGGGGTGCCCCTGGGGTGCCCTGCGCCCTGGCGCGCCGCGCCACCGGCCTCTATGCATGAGACGGCTCTGGAGCTGCCCATAGGGGAAGGGTGCACCGCAGGGCCTCCAGAGTCTGCTTGCCTCCTCCGACTCAGCCGCCCTACAGCTGGGGGGGGGGGAGGCAGTGGGCAGACCATTTGGGCAGCACAGAGCCTGCACACGCCCAAGCAACCGTGTCTCTCCCAGGAGAGAAGCGTGGCTCGGGCACACTGCAGGCTGCGCAACATTTTGTCACCTCAGTGGTGACACCCGGGGCAGCCCGCCCCCACCGCACCCCCCCTTCCTCCGCCCCTGAAGGCAGGGAGCAAGTCCCCCCCAGAACTCACAACCAATATGCCCTATAGTGACCAATGCTTTGGGGAGGCTCACTAGGAAGGCTCAAATGTGATACCCCTGTTGTGAACGACCCCCTGCACCCACAGCAGCTGGTGTTTGGAGGTAGATTGCCACTGAACACATAGGTTTTATATATGGCTAGTAGCAGTTGGGAGTCCTATCCTCCCATGACCCCTAGTGAACTCATGATTCAGGTGAGATTCAAACCCAAGACTTCTGGCTCAAAGCCTTCACAAGATGAAGAGAAAACAACACAGAGATGGAAATAAAAGGCCTGTAAAATCACCCGCACTTGACCTTGCAGCAGCATGTTCCAAGAGAGCACTCAATGAAATAATTAAAAGCAGGTTCGTTATTGTAGGTTGAGACTGATAGAAAAAGGAGAACAAAAAGAAGATTAAAATGCCAATAGGAAAGAGGGGGGGGGAAAGAGAGAAGAAAATAAATATGTTTCCTTCCAGAGTCATTATCGCACCATTACAGTGATTTACTGGTCCTCAAATGCAAGGAACAATGAAAAGGGAAGAAAAGGCAGCAGTTGACTCCTGGTATTATTCTTCTTAAGCTATGGTAACAGGGGAAATTTAGCTTGGCTTTTCCTCAAGCAGCAGGAGGCCACGACAGCAGGATCTTAAAAGCTATCTGAGGACAAGTTGTGGAAGAAAAGAAAGAAAATACAATAACAGCGTCAACCGGATGTTTAGGCAACAAAAACCGCAGGCAGAAGCCTTATTTAGCAGCTCATCCATTAAACAAATGAAGCAGTTAAAAATATATATATATAGAAATTAAACACACACCAGAATTTCAGCCTCATGGTACACACACACACACAAACAAGTTCCCCTTCCCTGAAATTTATGAGAGCAAAAAAACATACCTTCAAATGCATCGGGGATGTTAAATTCTCGAGAATAATCTTTTGGAGAATATTCTCGATTAATGAGAATATTAGAGAATTTTCATTTAAAATAGGAGAATATTCATTTTAATGCATTGAAAATGATATAATTTTAATGCATTGAAAATGATATAATTAGTTAATATAGTTGATAAACAAAACTATATGCATATATATATATATATATATATATATATATATATATATATATATATATAACATTAAATATATTATCATTTATATGATAATATATTTCAGTATGTCAGTCTCTGGTAAATGGCACCTTGTACCATTGAATGGCACTGCAAAAACCACTTACAGGCACTAAATAAAAATATAGAAATGTCAACTGTTTAAATCAAGACCACCTCACATGCTATTACACATAATTTTATAGGCCTAGGTACTTTAAGTGTATAAAGCATTAAAGCTACTTTCTGTTTTTTAAAAAATCACACTGTGTGGCCAAGGGTATAGAACTGCTAAGTTTAAGGTCACACCAAAATAGGAAAAAAAAGGCTATTACATATAGTTGAAATACATATGAGTTCAAATGTTCATCAAATTAAATGAATATAGCATTTTTAAAACTAAAGAAAAAAAAATGTTTTCTGTAGCTCACATTTCGGAACTGCCAATGGTGAATGACACAATGCCCAGTAATGTAACTGGATTTTTTTTTAAAAAAAATCATTATTCATTACTTACACTGGCAATATCACAGCATGACTTATTATTTACTAGGTTTTTTAAATGTGGGTTGTAAAACTGGTTCTTACATTAGAATTTACAGCTTGTGGAGAATATTCTCCGGGGAATTTTCTAGAAGAGAATATTCTCAAGAATATTCTCATTCCCAAGAATATTCTCCAGAGAATATTCTCACCTCACATCACTAGATGAAGCAGAGATGCCCGACTTAACCCCTGCTGTGATACGTCCAGTGTTCTGATTCGCCAGTCACAGCAAAAGGTGACCTATCACAGGTCTGGAGGTATAGTATTGCCTGGGCGAAGTCCCCCTGTTTGCTACTCTTGAGAGCCAGTGTGGTGTAGTGGTTAAGAGCGGTGGACTCGTAATCTGGTGAACCAGGTTCACGTCTCCGCTCCTCCACATGCAGCTGCTGGGTGACCTTGGGCTAGTCACACTTCTCTCAAGTCTCTCAGCCCCACTCACCTCACAGAGTGTTTGTTGTGCGGGAGGAAGGGAAAGGAGAATGTGAGCCGCTTTGAGACGCCTTCAGGTAGTGAAAAGCGGGATATCAAATCCAAACTCTTCTTCTTCTTCTTCTTCTTGTTCCCAATGTTCCAATAAACCCTTTTGAGCTGAATCTCAGTATTGGCTCGTGTCTGATCCCACCTTCACATATAACTCAGGGGCTGTACCTTTTAAAGTCAGGCTGAATTTCCCCCCAGAAAAATTGATTAGGAAGCTGTCATATCCCAAGTAAGGCCACTGGTCTAGGTCAGTATTGTCTACATCAGGGATGTCCAACAGGTTGATCTACTGGTCAATCGTGTGTGTGTGGGGGGGTGTTCTTGGTCAATCCTGGTCGACCCCCCCAAAAAAGCCTCCCCAGAAGAAGCTTGACCACTGTGGCTGTTCCTCCCCCCAAAAAAACTCAACAACTTTGGTCAATCCAATGGGTAGATCACTGCCAGTGTTTTTATAGTGGGAGTCTCTTGGGAGATGGACATCCCTGGTCTACACTGATGGCCAGTGGCTCTCTGGGATTCAAGACGGGGTACATTCCCAGCCCTACCTGGAGGTTCCAGAATTGAAGCTGGACTTCAACAAAACATTTTTTAAAAAATTCATAATTATTTTCCATTTTAAAAATAGTATGGAAATTGTTTCCAAAGCTGCTTCTAAACAGGTAAATTAGCATATCCAAATTTTAGGTCTAGGAAACTGACGAAGATGCAAAGTTTCAGCCTGGCAGCCAAACCTGGCCCTGTCCATATATTTCAAGCAGTGCCATGGCATTTTAAACAGTTATGGCTTCCCCCACAGAATCCACTGCATTGTGGGTGTTGAGCTACAATTCCCAGAGTTCCCTGGGAAGACGAATTGACTGGCAAATCGCTCTGAGAACATGCCTTCCAACATTCAGGTGAAGAAAAGTGGGGCAAGGGGGCTGAAGGAGGAAGGCAGAGGCACCTAGAGATGTGGGGCGGGAGGGTGGGTGCTTAGTGGCTGTGGCAAGGGAAGCCAGCAGTGGGGAGCAGCAGCAACATCCGTTGTCCACCACACAGCCCAGCCTTGCCTCACCCACTGCCCCCTTCCTATTTCCCAAGCAGAGTAGGAAGGGAAGCAGCAATTGGGTGGGAGGGGCCATGGGGCACCAGAGAACTATCAATGGTTGCAGAGGTCTTAATTGGGAGTTAATTCTCTATTGTGCCGGGGCAGAGGGGTGAGGGATTTCACATGATAAAGACAGAATCTGTGATTACTGACGTGTGATAGCGATTGTCCTGGCATCTAGATCAAGGGAAGTAATAGTACCACTGTATGCCACTCTCCCCTTCATGGATCACTGCCTTGCCCCCTTCATGGATCACTGCCTTGTCGCGGCGAAGGGGCTTGAATTACTCAGGGAAGCTATGGGCAGGTCAAGATGGACAGGTCATAGTGGAGAGTTTGGACCAAACGTGATCCACCTGGAGAAGGAACTGGCAAGCCACTCCAGTATCCCTGCCAAGAAAACTCCATGGACAAAGACAACAGGCATATAAAAGATATGACGCTGGAAGATGAGCCCCTCAGGTCGGAAGGCGTCCAACTTGCTACTGGGGAAGAGCGGAGGACAAGTACAAGTAGATCCAGAGCTGATGAAGCGGCTGGGCCAAAGCCGAAAGGACGCTCAGCTACGGATATGCCTGGAAGCGAAAGGAAAGTCCAATGCTGTAAAGAAAAGTATTGCATAGGAACCTGGAATGTAAGAACCATGAACCTTGGTAAGCTGGATGTGGTAAAAAATGAGATGGCAAGAATAAACATTGACATCCTAGGCATCAGTGAACTAAAATGGACAGGAATGGGTGAATTCAGTTCGGATGACTATCATATCTACTACTGTGGGCAGGAATTCCGTAAAAGAAATGGAGTGGCCCTCATAGTCAACAAAAGAGTGGCGAAAGCTGTACTGGGATGCAATTTCAAAAATGATAGAATGATCTCGATACGAATCCAAGGCAGACCTTTTAACATCACAGTAATCCAAATTTATGCACCAACTACCAGTGCTGAAGAAACTGAAATTGATCAATTCTATGAAGACTTACAACACCTTATAGAAATGACACCAAAGAAGGATGTTCTCCTCATTATAGGGGATTGGAATGCTAAAGTAGGGAGTCAAGAGATAAAAGGAACAACTGGCAAGTTTGGCCTTGGAGATCAAAATGAAGCAGGGCAAAGGCTAATAGAGTTCTGTCAAGAGAACAAGCTGGTCATCACAAACACTCTTTTCCAACAACACAAGAGACGACTCTACACATGGACATCACCAGATGGGCAACATCGAAATCAGATTGATTATATTCTCTGCAGCCAAAGATGGAGAAGCTCTATACACTCAGCGAAAACAAGACCTGGAGCTGACTGTGGCTCAGATCATCAGCTTCTTATAGCAAAATTCCAGCTTAAACTGAAGAAAGTAGGAAAAAGCACTGGGCCAGTAAGATATAATCTAAATCAAATTCCTTATGAATACACAGTTGAAGTGAAGAACAGGTTTAAGGATTTAGATTTGGTGGATAGAGTGCCTGAAGAACTGTGGATGGAGGCTCGTAACATTATACAGGAGACAGCAACGAAAACCATCCCAATGAAAAAGAAATGCAAGAAAGCAAAGTGGCTGTCCAATGAGGCCTTACAAATAGCGGAGGAGAGAAGGCAAGCAAAATGCGAGGGAGACCGTGAAAGATACAGGAAATTGAATGCAGATTTCCAAAGAATAGCAAGGAGAGACAAGAGGGCCTTTCTAAACGAGCAATGCAAAGAAATAGAGGAAAATAACAGAATGGGAAAAACCAGAGATTTGTTCAAGAAAATTGGAGATATGAAAGGAACATTTCGTACAAAGATTACCACAATTAAGGACAAAAGTGGAAAGGACCTAACAGAAGCAGAAGATATCAAGAAGAGGTGGCAAGAATACACAGAGGAATTATACCAGAAAGATATGGAGGTGTCATACACCCCAGGTAATGTGGTTGCTGACCTTGAGCCAGACATCCTGGAGAGTGAAGTCAAATGGGCCTTAGAAAGCCTCGCTAACAACAAGGCCAGTGGAAGTGATGATATTCCAGCTGAACTATTAAAAATTTTAAAAGATGATGCTGTTAAGGTGCTACACTCAATATGCCAGCAAATTTGGAAAACTCAGCAGTGGCCAGAGGATTGGAGAAGATCAGTCTACATCCCAATCCCAAAGAAGGGCAGTGCCAAAGAATGCTCCAACTACCGCACAATTGCACTCATTTCACACGCTAGCAAGGTTATGCTTAAAATTCTACAAGGCAGGCTTAAGCAGTATGTGGACCGAGAACTCCCAGAAGTGCAAGCTGGATTTCGAAGGGGCAGAGGAACCAGAGACCAAATTGCAAACATGCGATGGATTATGGAGAAAGCTAGAGAGTTCCAGAAAAACATCTACTTCTGCTTCATTGACTACGCAAAAGCATTTGACTGTGTCGACCACAGCAAACTATGGCAAGTTCTTAAAGAAATGGGAGTGCCGGATCACCTCATTTGTCTCCTGAGAAATCTCTATGTGGGACAAGAAGCTACAGTTAGAACTGGATATGGAACAACTGATTGGTTCAAAATTGGGAAAGGAGTACGACAAGGCTGTATATTGTCTCCCTGCTTATTTAACTTATATGCAGAATTCATCATGCGAAAGGCTGGACTGGATGAATCCCAAACCGGAATTAAGATTGCCGGAAAAAATATCAACAACCTCAGATATGCTGATGATACTACCTTGATGGCAGAAAGTGAGGAGGAATTAAAGAACCTTTTAATGAGGGTGAAAGAGGAGAGCGCAAAATATGGTCTGAAGCTCAACATCAAAAAAAACTAAGATCATGGCCACTGGTCCCATCACCTCCTGGCAAATAGAAGGGGAAGAAATGGAGGCAGTGAGAGATTTCACATTTTTGGGTTCCATGATCACTGCAGATGGTGACAGCAGTCACGAAATTAGAAGACGCCTGCTTCTTGGGAGAAAAGCAATGACAAACCTAGACAGCATCTTAAAAAGCAGAGACATCACCTTGCCGACAAAGGTCCGTATAGTTAAAGCTATGGTTTTCCCAGTAGTAATGTACGGAAGTGAGAGCTGGACCATCAAGAAGGCTGATCGCCGAAGAATTGATGCTTTTGAATTATGGTGCTGGAGGAGACTCTTGAGAGTCCCATGGACTGCAAGAAGATCAAACCTATCCATTCTCAAAGAAATCAGCCCTGAGTGCTCACTAGAAGGACAGATCCTGAAGTTGAGGCTCCAGTACTTTGGCCACCTCATGAGAAGAGAAGACTCCCTGGAAAAGACCCTGATGTTGGGAAAGATGGAGGGCACAAGGAGAAGGGGACGACAGAGGATGAGATGGTTGGACAGTGTTCTTGAAGCTACTAACATGAGTTTGGCCAAACTGCGGGAGGCAGTGAAGGATAGGCGTGCCTGGCGTGCTCTGGTCCATGGGGTCACGAAGAGTCGGACACGACTGAACGACTGAACAACAACAACATGCCACTCTGGTCAGACCTCACCTGGAATACTGTGTCCAGTTCTGGGCACCACAGTTCAAGAAGGATACTGACAAGCTGGAACGTGTCCAGAGGAGGGCAACCAAACATGGTCAAAGGCCTGGAAACGATGCCTTATGAGGAACGGCTTAGGGAGCTGGGAATGTTTAGCCTGGAGAAGAGAAGGTTAAGGGGTGATATGATAGCCATGTTCAAATATATAAAAGGAAGTCATATAGAGGAGGGAGAAAGGTTGTTTTCTGCTGCTCCAGAGAAGCGGACACAAAGCAATGGATTCAAACTACAAGAAAGAAGATTTCACCTAATAAACATTAGGAAGAACTTCCTGACAGTAAGAGCTGTTTGACAGTGGAATTTGCTGCCAAGGAGTGTGGTGGAGTCTCCTTCTTTGGAGGTCTTTAAGCAGAGGCTTGGCAGCCATCTGCCAGGAATGTTTTGATGGTGTTTCCTGCTTGGCAGGGGGTTGGACTGGATGGCCCCTGTGGTCTCTTCCAACTCTATGATTCTATGAAAATAGTGAGAATTGGAGGGTATTTGAGAATTGCAGCTCTGCGAAAACAAAAGGGATCTTTTTATATTAAAAAAAAAACACTTTGCAGCACCCTTAACAAACTACAGTTCCCAGACTTCTTTGGGTAAGCCATGGTTGTTATTGTGGTATCATGGTGTTTTAGGTAAAGATAAAGAACCCCTGGACGGTTTAGTCCCGTTTTCAGGGACGCGGGTGGCGTTGTGGTCTAAACCATTGAGCTTCTTGGGCTTCCCGGTGGGAAGGTCGGCAGTTCAAAACCCCATGACAGGGTGAGCTCCTGTTGTTCGGTCCCAGCTTCTGCCAACCTAGCAGTTCGAAAGCACACCAGTGCAAGTAGATAAATAGGTACCGATGGGGCAGGAAGGTAAACGGTGTTGCCTTGCGCTCTGGTTTCTGTCACTGTGTCTCGTTGCACCAGAAGTGGTTTACTGGTAGTCATGCTGGCCACATGACCCAGAAAGCTGTCTGTGGACAAATGCTGGCTCCCACAGCCTGAAAGTGAGATGAGCACTGCAACCCCATAGTCACCTTTGACTGGACTTAACCATCCAGGGGTCCTTTTTATCATGCTACGGTGGTACCTCTAGTTACGAACTTAATTTGTTCCGGAGGTCCATTCTTAACCTGAAACTGTTCTTAACTAGAGGCGTTCTTTCGCTAATGGGGCCTCTTGCTGCCGCTGCACCGCCGGCACACGATTTCCGTTCTCATCCTGGGACAAACCGTGTTTCTCATAAAATAAGACGTGCCTATAAAATAAGCCATGGCAAGATTTTCAAGCATTCAAAAAATATAAGACATACCCCAAAAATAAGCCGTAGTGCTGGGCGCAGTTCTAGAGGGCGCCAAAGAAGAGGAAGAGGCCTGTCGGGCTGGCACCCAGACCTGGATGTTGCTGCTGGTGCACCCCCGTCAAAACGCCCAGCAACCCAGCAAGAGCCGCAGCGTGCGCCGCCTGGAGCCACGAGCCAGCGGGACCCAGCAAGAGCCGCCTCCTCCTCCTGTTGGCTTCCCGAGGCTCGGGGCGCTCCGTGCAGCGCTGCTGGGCACTTTGTCAGTACTTCAGCAGCAGCAGCAACAGCCAGTTCCCGGCGCCAAGCCGCAGCAGGAAGAGGATGAGGCCTGCCGGGTCGGCGCCAAGCAGGGCCGCGTGCCCTGAGACAGCTGGACCAAGCAGCAGCAACGCCGGCCACGGCAGGAGGAGGCAGGTGCCCAGAACTATACGGTACTTAATAAAAAAATAAGACACCCCCGAAAATAAGCCATATGCTTATTTTCTTAAGTAAAATAAATATAAGACGGTGTCTTATTTTTGGAGAAACACAGAAGGTCTCAACTCGAGGTAACTCTTCCAGGTTAGCGCAGTTTGTAACCTGAAGCGTTTGTAACCTGAGGTGCTTGTAACTTGAAGTACCACTGTATTTTCGAGGTACAGTTAGGTGCAGGGATGAGAACTGGAGTTGGCAGCTTAGCCTTTTCACAATTCAGGCAGGGAAACAAGTTCAGGCCTGTCCCAACCCAACTGAAATCCTGCTCTAGATTTTGCCCTCCAACCCTAGAGGAATATCAGAGAACCCCACATGCCCTTTCTAACGGGTCCAGCCTGGATACATTAGTGAAACTGTTGGTCTCCTCACAACCTCTACCAGCTCTGGAAGGTCTGTGTTTTACACACACACACACACACACACACACACACACGAAAGCCTGAGGTGTTTGTGGATAATGGCAGCCTGCCAAAAAACCAAACTGTCTCATGTAAAAAGGTTGGCTGCATTATTAATAAAGAAATTAAATTCCAGTAGGGCTTCTTTTAATGGTGCAGCCACATGTATTCCCCACAAGAAGCAAAACAAAGACATCTTTAAGGATCTTGCTTTAGTTCAGCATCTTCATTTCTTTCCTATTTGTTTAGGTGATCTATCAAAGGCTGTTGGCTGGCTGGATTATTTTTAGCCAGACTGTCTCAGTCCGTGACATCTTTATTTTAAATATTGTTATTCTTGTCCTAGGCTAGGTAAGGAAACCTGGCCAAAGCGCAGATGCTATCGCAGGGCTGGCTGCGGCTGGTGATTAATTTCTGGAAAGAAGCAGCCATCCCAGGATACTCCATCCTTTGTCCCTGCTTTCAAATCACAGATGTGTGCACAGACGAGCTGTGGTCCGGGAGCAGAGACATTCTGCACATGCCTCAGGGCAGTAATTTCATTACTGATATTTGATTATTCCTTCCGTTTTAAAACAAAGGGTTGAATCCAACTACGTTTTGCTCAGAGTAGACCCACTGAAATTGATAGACCTAAGGCTGCATACTGAGAGCACTCTCAGTTGTTCAGTTTTCTGGATAATTTCCACGTTTTATGTGATCTTTCGCACAATGTAAAAGACACTCCTGGGAAAAAACTAGTGGGACCCTAGCACTCATTTCCATGTTGTTTGCTTGCAGAAAAACCCTGTTAACCCAGAAAATCATGAGAGTTTTGGAAAGTAATTACAGTGATGCTTGTTCAGAAGTCTTAATTCCTTAAAAGGAATGTTAGACTCCAGGATAAAAGTGATAGCAGCATTATAATCAGGAAAACTAATCTCAATGCACCCTGTGCTAAGCATGGGCATTAATTTCAGTGGGTCCACTCTTGAGTAGATCTGGCATTGGATACAACCCAAATGTTTTCGTGGCAGCAGATTAGCGCTGAATTTCAAGATGAACAAATAGTTTGGGTTGAGTTTCAAAGATGTGGGGGTGAAAAAGGAGGGTAAAACTCCCTGGCAAGTGGGAACGCTCACAGCTGCAACCAGGGATAGAGGAAAAGTTGGGTTCACTTTACATTTAAAGGCAAACCTATCAAAACTACCAAAACAATACACAAACTGAATCATAGGACTCAGCTTTCCAGCTGCAAATAAATCGGGTTTTAAGTGTGTTGTAAATTGCAATATACAAATGTGACACTAGGTGGTGATGGTGAGCTATGGCAAATTCAATATATATATTTTTCAAACTGGTTTTTTTTTAAAGCATTTTCACAGCATTTTTAATATGTGTGTAGATTGCACCCTGGTCATCCTCTGAAATTGCCACTTCTCCGAATTTTGCAGTGTAGTTCTCCAGCCAAGCAATGTTTACAGAAATGCATAAACTAGGGTAAAGGGTGCTTTAAAAATGCATATAATAATAATAATAATAATAATAATAATAATAATAATAATTTTGTATCCCACCCTCCCTGGCCAAAGCCGGGCTCAGAGCAACTAATATCATATAAATAAGACAATATGCATAATACAATTTACAATATGTAAATAAAATAACATTCAACATTTAATATTATTCTATATCATTTTAATGAATGTTGAATGTTATTTTATTTACATATTGTAAATTGTATTATAAATGCTGATAAAAAAATGCCTGTGTAAGTGAAAACCACATACAAAAATGTGTTAATAAAAAATTGCAAGATGAAATGGAAATGTGGAAAACTGAATTTAAGATTGGCAAAAGGAGATACTGGAGATGACAGACGCACTCGTCCCTGACTGTCACCCAGAGTTCTTCCAGGTGGCTACCAAATATCCTCAATCCCAAACCCCTGGGAACAAGGTCACATTATGTACCACCATTCCGATAGATATAGGAATCTTGGATAAGTATCCTCAACAGTGGTTCTCTCCCTCCTCATTTAGTCCCTGAAACAAGCCTTTGAGGTAGGTTAGGGCTAAGAGGCAGTGACTGGCCCAAGCTCATCCAACAAGCTTCATGGTCAAGTAGAGATTTGAACCCTGGTCTCCCAGGTCCTAGTTCAGTACTCTAACCACTATACCACACTGGCTCTCTTAGCTACAGTATAACCTGTGTCCATTTCTTCATTCATTCTTTCAACCAGGAAAAAAAGGTTAAAAAGCCATTTGGTACTCTCCTTTTTTAACCTCTACTTATGATAATTAACACTACTTACGTACTGCAAAACGATCTTTAAAACCCACTTGGTTTTCTCAATTGCCATTAATAATGCAGAAAGCTATATTACACAGCAGGATAAAAACCCAAGTAATTTAACATAGCACTTTATTAAGGAAAAAAAAGCACAGCAGCAATGCAGTTCTGGTGCTTCAATCAATCGGCAGCCTTGCCGACATTTCCTGGGACACAGTGACAGACAGCTGCCACCCTTGGTTTCCAGGGTAGAGTCAGACAGATTATAGATAAAGAATGCAGTGTGGGCATGTATTCATCTGTGTGTGTGTGTGCGCGCGCGCATATGTATATAAAGGTAAAGGGGCCCCTGACCATTAGGTCCAGTCGTGTCCGACTCTGGGATTGCGGTGCTCATCTCGCTCTATAGGCCAAGGGAGCCGACGTTTGTCCGCAGACAGCTTCCGGGTCATGTGGCCAGCATGACAAAGCCACTTCTGGCGAACCAGAGCAGCGCACGGAAACGCCGTTTACCTTCCGGCCAGAGCAGTCCCTATTTATCTACTTGCACTTTGATGTGCTTTTGAACTGCTAGGTGGGCAGGAGCTGGGACCGAGCAACGGGAGCTCACCCCGTTACAGGGATTCGAACCGCCGACCTTCTGAACGGCAAGCCCTAGACTCTGTGGTTTAACCCACAGCACCACCTGGGTCCCATATGTATATAACCACCCCCTAAACAAATATATAGGGTGGATGGGGTGTTAGGGGAGGGGTAGTGTTGTAGTACCTCTGGTGGGGGACACATGGTGCTCCCTCTGGGGGAGTTTGTTCATCTTTGGTCCCCACCATGCACTCACCTCTCACCTGTGGCTCCGAAAAGCATGCAACACCAGCCACACCCCGGGAAATGGCTTTGCCTGGCCAGCTAAACCAGGTGAGTGCAGCTGGTGGGTCTCAAACCCTCGGTGAGTTAGGGACTCTCCCTTCTTGCAAAGACAGGGTCTGGCAGGTTGAGCAGACAAGACCAATAGTGAGTGCAACAGTGAAGAAAGTGGTTTCAGCATATCTGAAAAGGCTAAGGAGTAAATCCAGAGCGGAGTCCCTAAGATGGTTGGATGGTTCCTTCCGGGAACTCCTGCAGCCAAGCTGGTGCCAAACGTATTGCTCTGCTTTCCTTTGGACCACATCAGCAAGGCTGAGAGGAGGGTCCTGCTGTCTGGACAGCCCAGGACCTCCATCCACGCTGCGCAGGCTCGCACCCCAGGAAGGTCACTTCGTTGTTGCTAATGCAGCAGTTTGACTTAACCCACAGAGACGCACTCCATTGTCTCTCGAGATAGACAGACAAACACACACACACACACACACAGAGACCCATGCACACACACCAAGATTATCTTTGGATTCTCTCTCAGTACCCTATTTTTTTTCTTTTGCTCAATAATGCAGCTTTTATTAATACATTAAAGAACAATGCTAGCTGGTGTCAAGAAGGCTGCCACCGCCGAGAAACTAATAAAAAGGAGAGGCAGAGGAATACAAGAGCAACGCAGGGGGAAAATATTAGAAACCAAATTGCATTAAGGATTGGAGCTGACAAATAAAATGGTATGCCGGCAGAACATCTCGCGTTTTAATCTGAATTTATTATTTGGGCCGTGCTCTGCACTTTGAAGAAACTCTCAGCTGGAAGAGTCTGCTGTAGAGGAAGGGAAGTGGAAGCCTCTCCCCTGGGCCAGAGGTGGGTGCTACTCACTACTGATATGCAGTCCCACCCTCTGGACTGGTGGTCTGTAGGAAGACAGGTAGGTTGGGGCTGGCTGAGGGCAGACTGGGATTGGTGGGGCAGTGCCCCTTTCGCCTTAACTGACGAACCTCCTCCGATGCCACCAACTGCTTATCCCAAAGGCAGAAGAAGAAGAAGAAGAAGAAGAAGAAGAAGAAGAAGAAGAAGAAGAGTTTGGATTTGATATCCCGCTTTTCACTACCCGAAGGAGTCTCAAAGCGTCTAACATTCTCCTTTCCCTTCCTCCCCCACAACAAACACTCTGTGAGGTGAGTGGGGCTGAGAGACTTCAGAGAAGTGTGACTAGCCCAAGGTCACCCAGCAGCTGCATGTGGAGGAGTGGAGACACGAACCCGGTTCCCCAGATAACGAGTCTACCGCTCTTAAACACTACACCACACTGGCTTTAAGGCATGAAAATATAAAGTGCCTGCTGGGGGAAAGGGAATTGGCAGCAAACTGGTGCCCAGGGGTGTAGCAAGCCTCTGCGCTGCCCGGGGCGGCGTTGGCACAGAGGCACCCCCCTGGGGGAGGGGCATGACGCATGTGGATGCCGCTGAAAGGGGAAAAGGGGGAAGTTTCACCTTTTCGCGGCTTTTTTTTGGCCCAAAGGGCAGGCCAGCGAGGAGGGGGCGTCACACTTCTCCCTGGCATGACACCCCCCTCCTCGCTGGCCCACAACCGGCCGAAAAAAACCCACTGGGGGGGAGGGAAGCAGAGCAGGCGCGTTCAAGCACCTGCTTTGCCTCCCCCTTTCCCCCTTCCAGCGGCTTTTTTTTCTGTGCGAGGGGTGGGCCAGCAAGGAGGGGGCATCATGCCAGCAACAAGCGTGACGCCCCCTCCTCGCGCCGAAAAATAGCCGCTGGGTGGGGGGAAAGAGGGGAATGCCTCCGTTCGGGGACACCTGGCGGGGCAGGGTGGGAGGGGCCGGCCAAAGTGTCACACCCCCCTCCCCTGGAACCCAGGGCGGGCCAAACACACCCCGCCCCCCTTGCTACACCCCTGCTGGTGCCCTCTAGCTGACTGCTGGACTCCCAGTCAAGAATGACCAAGAGTCAGAGATAATGAGAATTGTTGTCCAACGACATTGAGACAGTACTAGATTGTGGGAGGCTGCTTTAGAGCCTTGACCCACAACCCTTCATTACTTTGTCAAAGTGAAGTAGCTGGCAACGGACCCTCCCGTTTGGTTCCAGGGAAAGGCTGGACCAGGCGCTTAATGGGTTCAGGAAGGAATCTGAGAGCTCAGGAGTGTTAACTAAAGCAGAACCTGGTGGCTTGACAATACCTCTCCGGCCAAGGGAAGAACCTGGGAGAATCTGTTGGATTTTCAGACCCAAAATAATTAACCAAAGAAGCAGCAGAGCAGCAAAATACTGGCTTGTTGCAACCCTAGCAGTTAGGATACACCTCTTGACCAAATGGGTGTGATAAAATAGACACAGAAGATATCTTTCAGTGGTACAGCATTCCATGCAGAAGGTCCCAGGTTCAATTCCTGGCATCTCCAGATAGGGCCTGGAAAGACCTCTGCCTGAAATTCTGGAGAGCTGCTGCCAATCACAGTTGACCAGGAACGGGAACCTTTCTCAGGCTGAGGGCCGCATCCCCTTCTGGGCAACCTCCAAAGGGCCACATGCAAATAGTGGGTGGGGTCTGGGGCAAAAGTGGGCAGGGCACCAGGTCAAAAGGTTGCCTTTGTACAGTAGACTGGTTTCCACATGGCGCTTTCTGTCCTCCACCCATAGCTGTCAACTTTTCCCTTTTCTTGCGAGGAATCCTATTCGGAATAAGGGAATTTCCCTTTAAAAAAAGGGAGAAGTTGACAGCTATGCCTCCACCCAGAGAAGCAAGAGGCATCATCAGACACATCCCAAATGAACATTCAGACTAATGGCTCTGCACCCCTGGAATAGACTGTACCACTACGCTATAAAACAGGTATGGGAAACCTCCAGATGATGCTGCACCACAACTCCCATCAGCCCCGGAAGGCATAAACAATGGCCTGGGGTGATGGGAAATGTAGTTCAGCAGCTTCTGGAGGGTTGAAGATTCCTCACACCTGCTGCACAACAACAGAGTGATTCGGTATAAAGCAGCTTTTCTCAGTACCTTGAAAGATGGGGTTTCAGACTAGATCATTTTTACCCATAGCTCTTTTCCTTCCAGCCTAAAATTCATATTTTTATTTCTATTTCTTTGCCATACATGTCTTATCGCTCTCCGAAAGGAGAGGCGATTTTAGCAGGCGCTGTTTGTCAGGCAAGGGGGAGAAAACCTACTTCTGCAACGTTTCTGTCTTCTGTGCAGTTTTTTAAAAAAGGAACAAAGGTAAAGAAGGTTCATTTTTCAAGCTGTACTTTGTTGGGTTTCTCTCCCCTCCCTTCACAACACACACACACTTTGGAAAGGAAAAACAGGACTGTGGTGCTGGTGCAATACAGGGATGGACAAATAAGCATGTGTGACAATTTTAAAATTTTGAATAAGCTGCAAGTGAGTGAGAGGCTGGAAGACCAGGGTTCACATCCACACAGGTGACATTAGGCCAGTCACCGTCTCACAGCCTGACTTAAGGTTGTTGTGAGGATAAAGTAGATGGGGAGAGACCCAAACTCCTTACAGGAATTATATTGATATAAATGCAGTTGATAATACATTCATTCATCAATCCATTCCATCTCAACCATGTGTATTTTAAAATATGTATTAGTTTATCCTAAAGCATGTACTGTTTTTGCATACTTTACTTTAGCAGAGAATTATATTGCAAAATTCAGAGAGGTGCTAAAGCTAAAAGCTAAAAGCTAATAATATTCCGACTTGTGCATTAGTCTGAGAGGTATGGATCAAGTCGGTTCAGATCTGAATTCACAGAAATTTAATCCCTGAAGTACCTCAAGCACAATCCCCTTAGGTGTGAGCATGACCCACTTATGGCAGAGTCTTCTATATAGTGTCGATCTCCAAGGAATTTTTGGAAAAACAAACAAACCTAGCTGTAATACCATAAGCCACACTAAATCACTACAAGCCTATTACCAGAGAAAGGTGAGCCTGCAATTCTAAATTACAGTGTAGAACATCACTGAACAGAAGCTGTGCAATAGTTATCTAGTCCTTGTTTAAGAAATTGAACTCAAGCATCACAGCAAAACCTCGTTGATCTTAAGTACAGCAGCTTCTGAAGTTAACAAAAAATAATAATTGTAATTTCCCAGAGAATAAAAACTCCGGGTTTGTTTGTTTTTTTAAAAGATTTTTAAGTCTCCAGAGGAAATATATCTTAGGGCAAGGTCTTCTCAGTGGTGGTGCCACAATCGATCCCCTGCCCTGGGCAAACCCACCAAGAGAGCCATGAAAACTGGCAACAGGGTTGATAGTGGTACCTCCAAGATAGCATGCAAACATGGTTCTCCCCTTCCCCCATCTTATCCCCGCAATAATCCTGCAACGTAGGCAAGGCTGAGAGACTGTGACTTCCCAAAGTCTCCCAGTGAGCTTCATGGCTAAGAAGGTATTTGAACCCTTGGCTCCCAGGTCCTAGTCTGGCCCTCTGAGCACTACAACACACGGGCTGAAATACTTCAAAGTAAATAAAGATGCCCAAACAGTCCTCTAATGAAAGGTATGAGCACACACCTTAGAAATGCAGCCAACGGTCTCCTGCAACAACCTCGCAGAAGTCTCGTTCATCCAGCATCTCGTTTTCCAGTATCCCTCTCCCATTGTTCCTCTCTAGCAGTAGGAATTCAGAGAGAAACTCTCTCTAAAAATGGAGGGTCCATTTAGCAGCCATTGATAGACCCATCCAGGAGTTTGCCCCCCCAACCCCTTTTCAAGGCCATCTTAATCAAGAGCCATCACCACATTTTGTGACAGTGGATTCCGTAAATTGGTTTAGAGGGCACACAAAGGGTTATCAGGTGTTCTGTCATTTTGATGCTCTGTTATTGTCACCTGGAAAATGTTTTGGTTGTTTTTTTTAACAACAGTGACTTGTCCACCCTAATTCACCCAGCACACCAACACAGACAATTACATCCAGAAGAATTCTGAATTACCACTCCCAGCAAGAAAATGTCCAGTGAGGGTCATCCTCACTATTGGGCAGCATGAGGCAGGCCCCTCAGGCAATGGATGCTTCAGGGGCATGGAGAATTGGGGATACAGCGTTGCTGTAGAGGTGAGGGCCCATTTTCAGCCTGAAGGCCACATTCCCTTCTGGGCAACCTTCCAGGGCTCACATGCCAGCGGTGGGCATAACCAGAAGCAAAGGTGAGCAGAGGAGCAAAGACAGATTGTCCCTTTGTACAGCATCCTGTTTGACACACACCCCATTCTCTACCCTCTATCTAGGCGAGCAAGAGGCATTATCAGATTTCGAGGACAAACTAAAAAATACACTGGGACTGCAAAGCAGGGCCAGTGAGGTGTGTGGCCTCAGAAGAAAGGGCATTTGTCCCAGGCTCCATAAAGAAGGCTGATCGCCAAAGAATTGATGCTTTTGAGTTATGGTGCTGGAGGAGACTCTTGAGAGTCCCATGGACTGCAAGAAGATCAAACCTATCCATTCTCAAAGAAATCAGCCCTGAGTGCTCACTGGAAGGACAGATCCTGAAGTTGAGGCTCCAGTACTTTGGCCACCTCATGAGAAGAGAAGACTCCCTAGAAAAGACCCTGGTGTTGGGAAAGATGGAGGGCACAAGGAGAAGGGGACGACAGAGGATGAGATGGTTGGACAGTGTTCTCGAAGCTACTAACATGAGTTTGGCCAAACTGCGAGAGGCAGTGAAGGATAGGCGTGCCTGGCGTGCTCTGGTCCATGGGGTCACGAAGAGTCGGACACGACTGAACGACTGAACAACAACCCACTCCTGGCCTTGAAGTTCTCCAATCCTGAGGCAGTGGGAGGCAGCTGCCGCCTCCGACCCCTTCCCCCCACCCCACTTTCCAGCTATGGAAGTAGGATTCAGCTGCCCATCTGGTCATCTTCCACATGTGCAATTCATGGCATTGCTTCGGGTAGCAACGTGTCTTGAACAAGCCCTGCAGCCAGATTTTCTAGAGAGATGCGCACTGCAAGCACATCAACCTGTAACACAATTCCCCAATTTAAATGTACAACTTCAAAAACGGACCTTTTTTTCTCCAAAAGAGCAAATCATTGCATTCTGTTCTGTAAACCCCGAATTATTTCAAGGTTGCTTGCAAGTGTATGCAAGCCACCTGCTATTAGCACATTGTGTTGTAGACAGTGCAGAAGGCGAGGAGACACAAAAGACAGGAAAGGAGAAAGTGGTGCTCGACACAATCCTTGCTTTGGAAGCAGATAATGGAGGGAGGCCTTCAGACTGGAGCATTTCGAAGCATCAACAACAACACCACACCCAGGCAACACACAGAGATATTATACGATTGTCAGAATTACGTTTCCTTCCCTTGACCTTTTTCTCGCTTCAATAGCAATCTAAACTTGTACTTTGCAATAGGAGTTGGCATTTCTTTGTAGTGGGGGATGTGTAGACATATGCAGAACACAGAGTGGATGATAAAGCGAGCTTCAAAAACAACAAACACCCTGTTTATGTTCACGGCACGCCAGGATGCAGAAGCCATCTCCTGCCAAACAACAGCATAGAATAATAGAAGGATAGACTGGGAAGGGGGACCCCCCAATCCCCTGCAATGCAGGAAAGATAGTTAAAGAATCCCTGACAAATGGCCATCCAACCTCTGTTTAAAAATCTCTAATGAAGGAGAGCTCACCACCTTCCAAGGGAGTCCATTCCACTGTCAAACAGCTCTTACTGTCTGAAAGTTCTTACTAATGTTTAGTTGGGATCTCTTTTCCTGTCATTTGAATGCATTGGTTCAGCTCCAACCATCTGAAGAAGCAGAAAGCAAGCTTGCTCCATCTTCCATTTGACAGCCTTTTAGATATCTGAAGATGATTATCATATCTCTCCTCAGTCTCCCTTTCCTCCAGGCTAAATATACCCAACCGTTCGTCATAAGGCTTGGTTTCCAGACCCCTGATCATCTTGGTTGCCCTCCTCTGCAGATGTTCCAACTTGTCAATATCCTTAAACCGTGGTGCTGAGAACTGGACACAGGACTCCAGCTGAGGTCTAACCAAGGAAGATTACAGTGGTTCTATTACTTCCCTTGCATACCACTCAGTTGCCCCAGATTAATTGGGACATCGCAAATTCACAGAAGCTGCCTCGGTGATGTCCTGATTTCGCTGCCTCGCTGCTGCTGCCACCTCCTCCAGGTTGGCCAGGGCAGCCTCCAGCATAGGCTCCACCGCCATTGTGGCTGACCTCTGCCGCTGCCATGTTTGCAGAAGCGGGCACAACACATCTGGAGCACACTTCCGGATGCAGGCACCTCACTTCCGGCAACCACGGCAAGGCCAGCCAAGTAGGCTGCAAGAAGGCTAAGGCCTAGCCATGACAACAGCGGAGAAAGAGCTGGCAGAGGGACAGCTACAATGGCTGCGATGCAAAGATTGGGCAGGTGTGGGGGGCAGGCCCTTGCAGAGCTGGGCAGAGGCCCGGGCCAGGTAGATAATGTGCCCCCCTTTTTTTTTACCCTGGGGATCTCCGAAGTCTTATAAATAAGTAAGTATATAAATAGAGCACATTGCAGTAGGCCAAGCGGGAGATAACTAGAGCATGCACCACTCTGGCGAGAGAGTCTGCGGGCAGATAGGGTCTCAGCCTGTGTACCAGATGGAGCTGGTAGACAGCCGCCCTGGACACAGAATTAACCTGTGCCTCCATGCACAGCTGCAAGCCCAAAATGACCCCCAGGCTGCGCACCTGGTCCTTCAGAGGCACAGTTACCCCTTTCAGGACCAGAGAGTCCCCCACACCTACCCACCCTCTGTCCCCCAAAAACAGTACATCTGTCTTGTCAGGATTCAGCCTCAATCTGTTAGCTGCCATCCATCCTCCATCCGCCTCCAGGTACTCACACAATACTGTTGATTGGATGAAGTGACCCTGAGGCACACAGAGTTAGGTTGTGAATTTATGTTAATCTGATGGTCCAGGAACCGTTTCAAAACAACACATGAAGCTCTGGACATAATGGGAGGAGTCTCACGCTGCAACAAAAACATACTCCCCATGAATAGTATTAACCCTGGTGACACATGGCCTGCAAAGTAAGGTTGCCAGTCAATATTTTGCGGAAGGGATTCCTGCACATGCCAGGAATGTAGGTTTGTGTGATTAAAGTACAACAACAACAACAACATTTATTAGGTTTGTGAGGTCCATGCCTTTACACAAAACACCATACAACACCATTAAAAAGTAAACAATAAAATTATTAAAATAGGTTTAAGATTTTAAAAGCCTGTGCCGCGCTGCCGCAGCAAAGGGGACAAATCCAGACCAAACAAAAAAAACAAAGAGGCAAAAAATGAAACCCAACACCCCCCATACAGGAAAAAGGATTCAACAGGTTAGGAGAGCGATGGGAGGGCCTTCTCTGCCTCATTCAGGAACCTCACCCTGGTTTTCATAGCCCTCGCCATGAAAACCGCTACCACGTGGGTAATCCGTGGGTCAGCGTCCACCAGCAGAAACTTTACTTGGTCCTCAGAGTTGACTAATGACTTGGGAATAGTTTGTAAGATCGCATCCCTGAAGGCCGAGTAAATGATTAAAGTAGATTAAAGCACTCTGCTGCTCTGGTGTAACAAATCCACTGCGGGGAGGGAGATAACAAGAATTGTTTGCTGTTAGGTAAGTGATGAGAAAATGCCCTGAAAAGTGTGGGGTGAACTAACCATTAATGGGGAGTCGGCATTACCACCGTGCAAACAAATGTGGATTAAATCAGGATGAGTGCTCACTGAGGTATAACCTCTCTGCAAATAAATTGGCACAAATGTGCAATGAAGACTGGGTACAGTCTAACCTTCCTTGGAGGTTTATGCAAGCAAATGAAGATGAATGCTCAATAAATAGGTCGTCAGGAGGAGGCAAAAAAATGCAAATCCAGGCCCAGAAGTGGCAATATTCATATACTGAATGTGAAGCTGCCATATACAGGGTCAAACTAATAGTCCACCCCACTCAGTACTGTCTACACTGTCTGGCAGTGTCTCTGACTCCAGGAATTCAGGAAGAGTTATTCCTAGTCCTACATCGAGATGCTACCGGTAGGAATTGACCCAGCGACCTTGTCTTGCAAAGTAGATGCTCTGCCATTGAGCTACAGCCCCCTTTCCACACATTATTCTGACCCGTTCAGGCTGCAAATAGGGCTTGCATTTAAATAATAATAATAATAATAATAATAATAATACTCACCCTTATTAAATATATACACATATTTCCCTGTCATCATTGTGTCATTGCTTATATTTATTCTTTCTTGTTGCTAGGCTTGCTTATTATTATGAAATTCTTTGTTCCCTTTGATGTTTTGAACTCATGCTTTATGTATGTGTTACATGGCGTCGAGGGCAACCTAATGGCCCTGCAGATGCTGGTAGAATTTGTGGTCCAGCAACATCTGGAAGGCATAAGGGTTGGGGGAGGCTGGCCTAAAGGCCTGTTATCATATTTCCAAGACACCTCATACAAAGCTACAACTATGTATAGGAACCCCACACATCTGGGCCAAAGGCTTAGCATCATCCTCTACATGCAAGGAGTTTACATAGGGGTGGAATGTTAAAGATATCCCATATTTCACCCCAACCTGCAGTTGAATATAGGAAGCTGCCATATACATGGGCCCATTTAGCCCAGTATTGTCAACACTGACTGGCAGTAACCCTCCAAGGTTTCAGACAGGGGGTCCTTTCCAGGTCTCCCTGGTGATTGCTCCTAGGATGTTTTGCCTTGTCACTGAGCTATGACCCTTCTCCAGCTGACCCCACCTGACTGACAAAGGTTTTACCCTGAATACCTCCCATCTACTAACAGGTGTACTCTGCAAAGGTGGAATGCCTGTGCTCGGAGCACATGAACAGAAACAGCAATGGCCAATATTTCTTGTGTAACAGAAACAGAAACAAGGCTTCTCTATTTCTTCCACATGCAACAGGGCAAAAAGTAGAGCTACGAAGGCAAAAACATCCCCGTATTCCTTTTCTTCAATTCCCCAGGTCTCTCTGTAGCTTTTCAACACACACTTCCTCATTTCAGAGGCACCTTATTCCCAAAGCTGGTACTACAACAGGAGATCAGGGCCAACCCAGGGACAGTCGTCAATTCCACTGCCACATGCTATAATGTAGATGAAATATTTTTGGCCAGCACTTTTGATGCACCATAGGCAAAAAAAGGAGGACCTATTACAGCCTTAAGTAGCACCCTAAACAAAAGCTAGCTAAAGCCATGCGCCTCCATGAGGACTGGCTGCATGTACAGGACAAGCTGGTGAAACTACCTTATTGTCCAATTCACAAAGTAGAAGGGAAGGTCTTCCTTCCCCTTTAAACCTCCAGCCTAATGAAACATTTCACAAGAGGTGCCTTCAGTTATCCACTCCCCAGAAGAAGCATAAACCCTTCTTCCACAGTTTTACAAGCAACCCCACCGAAGTAAGGGCTTCCCATTGCTGCACCACCATAGATCCCTACATTTTGAAGTGTTCATCTGAGCATTCCTTACTTTGATGTAGCCATTGTTGAGTGGTTTTTTTTGTTTTAAAAGAGAAAATAAATGCAAATAAAATGTGTCAGAATGTTTGCGTGCATGGACACTGGATAGCAGGTTCTCAGCTTCCTCGTCAACATCAACATTATTCCAAGGCCATTGCTAGGATGAATCACCCACTACAGAGTTTCTGCTTTTGATAGTAAAACTTTGCCCAATGCGCTGTGATGCCACCCATCCGACCTTACAGAATAAATGAATAATCAAATACACACCCCCGGGTGACTCTTCCCAATTGACATCCGATTCTGCTGGAACAGAGGAAGCCTGGCTCTGTCATTAGCCATGCCTCTATCATGAGATCTGGAGAGCATTTGTTTTTTTATGTGATTTCGCAGGAATGGAACATAGATCTCATTTGTAGCCGCTTAAAAAGGTGCTGTAAAACCCAGTTAATCTCTCTCTCTCTTTCTTACACACACACACACACACACATTTTAATATCTAGCCAGAGTGCTAATCAATATTATCTTAGGCAGGATTTAAAGATTAATAAATTGCCAGTGTGAATCCCAGGGAGTGGGGCAGATCTTTCCTGACATTTAAATTAAAAGAAAGATCAGGGCTCCCCGCTTCCCATTCACAAATCTTACAACCGCTCCCCACTAACTCCCAGGAACAGCCTCCTGAGAAGTGGGGGAGGATGGAGTGGAGAATCCCAGGCTCAGGAAGGCAGAGAAAGTTAAGAAAGATAAGGTTAATTGCTTCTTACCTTTGGAAAGTACCACCGCCAGGCTAAACAGCAGAAGCCAGACCACCCGAGGCACCTTGCCCTGCCCGGGGGTCCCCATGGTGGGCGCTGCAGAAGAGAACTTAGATCCTTGCCACAAGGACTTCGCGATCAAAACAAGTCCGGCTCCTGGCCATTTTTAACCCCTCTCACCCCTCCCGGGAAGAAAAGGAAGAAGAAGAAGAGGTGGGGAGTGGAGAAGGTCATCTGCAGATCTTCAGGCACATTTTCTCTCCAGCAAAGACTCGGGAGGTGGGGTGCCTTCCGTTGCCTGTCCTTTCAAAAACTCGATTTCTTTTGTTTTTCAAAAAAGCATGTTCTCAATAACAAGGAATATTAAATAACAGAAATGTATCTCCTGGGTTTGCATCATGGTGATCCGAGGTGGGGGTTTTTTTTGGGGGGGGGTGGAAAGAGAGAGAGAGAGAGAGCCGATCTTCATATAAATAAACGCCAACCAAGAGATCTAGGAGCAACGAGATGGAGGAGGCGAGGAAGAGGGGAGAGAGAGAGAAAGAGAGAGAGACAGAGGAGGGGAGGCGATCGCTAATTCATTCCTGCAAACCGAGGTTTGAACGCGGGACGTTTAAGCAGAAGAATGCTCTTTTGCAGCGGGGAAATTGACACGGCTTGGGGTGGAATTGATCGGGAGGAGGGAGGCAAAGGGTGCCTCCCAGCACAGATCCGCTTGGCATTTTGTTTGGCGGCTGAAATTTCTTCTTTTTTTTTTTAAACAGATGCTGGTGAGGGTGGGGGGAGGGATGCGGAGCGCAGCGCAGTGGGGAGGGAGAAGCGCTAAAGTTTGCCTTTTGGTGGCTCGTTGCGCCCGGGAGAGGGAAAGGAGGCAGAGAGAGAGAGAGAGAGAGAGAGAGAGAGAGAGACAGCACTGAAGAACTGAAGGGAAAGGGAGGGAGGGGGAATCAACTGATGGTTTTCCTTTCACTTAAACACACGCATGCACACACAAACAAACAAGGCGCCCTCTCTACAGTCCTCATTCACTTCTTGCGGGGGGGGGGAGGTTGGCGTGGGTGGGAGGAGGCGGGCAGGGCAGGACCTCTTCCTAGAGAAGGTCATCGCAAAAGAAGCTGAGCCCGGAGATGAGAGAGCACCGCTGGCTGGAGAAAGAGAGGCTGCCCACCGAGAAGGGTTGGGCGGGGGGGGGAGAGGCTCTGTGTTGCTGTTGGTTTGCGTTTGCTTCCTCCACCCCTCCGCTTTTTTTTTCCCCTTTTGCAATGCAATTTAAAATAAACAATAAATCCCTGCCCGATCTGCAAGGGAGGTGGGGAAGGAAATAAAATTTTAGTTACATGGTGTTGTTTCCCATCCTGTCCTCAACAGCGCACATGGGAGAGAGGGGGAATGAGAGAGAAAAGAGAAGCTTTTATTTTAATTTGGGTTTTTTTTTAACCCACCAATAAAAACGAGAGAATTAAATAAACGCATCTTCCTTTTATCTTCAGTTTACGCGCGCGCGCCCCCTTAGGCAACGCTACTGCCACTCCCCCCCCCCATCCATCAGTTCCCAGACAGTCAAGGTTTCAACCAATCCTGGAGCGGATTATCGAGAAAGATGGGCGGAGACGCCAAGGGGGGGGAGATTCGCCCATCCCTTTAAATTGCATCTACAGCCGCTTCAAAGGGAACGCACGACCCGAGGAGGCGGAGCGAATGCAAATCTGGAGAAAGGAAAGCTCCGCCCCTTCAGCAAATCGCGCTCATCCCTCTTCCCTCCCCGCCCACCTACCTCCCGGACCTTGCGAGATGGAGACACGCTCCGCCCCCCTGGGGAATCCCAGGAGCTGGAGCGTGGGAATTTCAAGGGTGGCTGGGTAAGGGAAGGAGAGAGATTCAGGATCCGGTCAGCTCCGCAAAACAGCGCTGCAAGTTGGCATTTTTTTTGACACACGGACAGGATGTGACCTACACGCCCTCTGCCACGTGGAACGAAGAGTGAATTAAGAAACGCAGGGTGTTGGAGTTGGGCTGGACTTTGCGGACATCAAGACCTGCCAATCCCCCAGCCGGGTGCTCTCCGTTCCCAAAGGACCATGGCCAAAGGTGAGGACGTCACAGCAGTCCCAAGCATCTGGTGGATGCGAGGTTCAGGAAGGAAGGGGTTCTTCATCCACCCCACCCCACCCCGGCTCCATTAAGAACAGAAGGTGCAGTCTTTGGTCGTCCAGCCCAGTTTTGCCTGCACAGACTGGATGTAGCTGTCCAGGGTTTCAGACAGGGGTTGTCCAGCTCCAGCTGTACCTGGAGATGCAGGGGGTGGAACCTAGGACCTTCTGCATGCCAAGCAGATGCTCTGGTACTGCACAACATAAAATTGCACTCTGTGGCACAACCCATAAATGCCTGATTTCCAGCAATGACCACTACGCACCACAGACTCAGCAGCTTAGCAGCACTTGAACCACTCTAGTCTTGGACCCTTTTGCCTCATGTTACACAAACACACACACTTAGACTTTACAGATCAAGTGACCCATGTGTAATGAGGAAACAGTTTCCTGATCTAAGCAGGATTTAAAAACAGAGACTGCCAAAAGCTTTGAAACCTTCTTGATTAATTACGGTAAGGGGACTAGCTGTGAAGGAAGTATATCAACCCCAATAAAATGCAACCATCTATATGGGCTCTAGGAAGCTTCCAACAGACCAGTAATGAGCTTGTGACAGATTAATAAAAACAAATTGTCTTTTTATCCCAGGACTTCACCAACTTCAGTTTCAGAACAATCTACTGGTTTATGGGGCCTAATCTGCTTTAAGTAATTAATAAAGCTAGCTAGCCACCACCGCCACCCCATCACTGGGTAACATGTTTCCTCTAGTGGCAACATAATGGTAAAGGGACCCCTGACCATCAGGCCCAGTCACAAATGACTCTCGGGTTGTGGCACTCATCTCGCTAAGCGAGCCATTTTGCTTCCCTTTTCTTTTGAAGCAGAAGAAGAGATGCTGATTGCAAAGGGGAGACAGGGAGTTGGAAAACTTGGAGAGGCAAAAGTAAGCAATCCACCTTCCACTTTCCCTGTTGAAAAGGAAGATGGGCTCCCCTGTCTGGTTTTGCAACTGTGTGTGTGAGAAAACCTGGAGAGGACAGGTGGAAGGCTGCCCTACAAGCAAGTTGAAAGCGTGCAAGTTTTGTTGCTGCCAGCTGCTTGCCTTGCTGTTAAATCTAAGGAAGGGAATTATAGAATTGCGGAGTTGGAAGGTACTTGTCCAACTCCCTGAAATATCATTCTTTCCTTCTCAGAGATCAGTTAAAAGCGCTGAAGAGATGAGAACACCACCTCCTGTCCTTTTTGGAAACAGGGTCTTTCATCATGATTAAGCAATTGAAACGGCAAGTTCACCAGATGAGCACTTTGGAGTATTACTTGCTTGTGTGTGTGTGTGTGTGTGTGTGTGTGTGTGTATGTATCTAGAGGACAACATGTTTACACCATGTGAATATGTAAAGAGGGCTATAATCAATATACAATCAGCTATAAAAAACTGAGTCTTTTGTTTATACTGAAAATAAAATACCTGCAATGAAAGGAATGTGATGCAGAAGGGAAACGTAGTCAAATTCACTTTAAATTATTTAATTGCAATGGTTCAGCAGCCAGCACTTTTTAAGGAAACTTGTGGGGTGTTTATTCTTTTGTGCCTCACACAGCAAGCCTTTACAGGTCTACTCAGGAGTAAGTCCCACAGACTTCGATGGAGCTTACTCCTAGGTAGCTGTGTAAAGAATGTGCAGTTCATACTGCAATCTTAAGCATTTTTAGTCAGAAGTCCCACTGAGTTCAATAGGACTTACTAAGATAGATCTCAGATAGACAATAGCTGCACATGGAAGCTCTACTTTTGACAAACAATTTAATTTTACTGGATGGGATTGCTCATTTACCCTTTGGTCATACCATCATAACACTTCTTAGGAGTCCTCAAATGATCAATTACTCTCTAAGGAGATTTTCTTAAAGGTTGCCTACTTTTTATGCTCTTTAAGAACAAATGTGTGTATGCATATGCAAATGCATGCAAGGGGTGCCAGGCAAGAGAGCTCAAGATGGATGCAGAGCAGGACTGATAAGGGGTGTGGCCTAGGAAGGGGTGTGGCCTGGAGATAATCCCATGGGTTTGGTAGAGAGGGCTGGAGTGCTGCATTTGCCCCCTGGGTTTGAGGTTCCTCGCTCTTGCTAAAGGTGATAGCAAGGAAAGACAAGCAGTGATATGCAGCACTCCAGTTTCAGGAAGAGGTGGGCCTATACCAGGCATAGGCAAACTCGGCCCTCCAGATGTTTTGGGACTACAACTCCCATCATCCCTAGCTAAAAGGACCGGTGGTCAGGGATGATGGGAGTTGTAGTCCCAAAACATCTGGAGGGCTGAGTTTGCCTATGCCTGGCCTATACATAGCTTTTAACAATGAAAGCTAAATGGATCCCGCATGCTCAGAGGCAGCTAAAGTAAAGGCAAATCCAGTCCAGTAAAGGCAAGTAAAGGTTAAGGTGACTATGGGGTTGCGGCGCTCATCTCGCTTTCAGGCCTAGGGAGCCGGCGTTTGTCCGCAGACAGCATTCCAGGACATGTGGCCAGCAGGACTAAACCACTTCTGGTGACGAGTGCCAGAGCACACAGAAATGCCATTAACCTTCCCACCGCAGCGGTACCTATTTATCTACTTGCACTGGTGTGCTTTTGAACTGCTAGGTTGGCAGGAGCTGGGACAGAGCAACAGGAGCTCACCCTGTCATGGGGATTCAAACCTTACAATTAGCAATCCCAAGAGGCTCGGTGGTTTAGACCACAGCGCCACTCACCTCCCATGCTCAAAGGCTATAAACCCCTGAATACCAGATGAGGAGGCAACCAGTAAGGAGCTCACATAGGTGGTGTGGACCTTCTCTTTGTGCCTCCAGAGGGCAGGATTCCAATCAGTCAGTAGAGACCAAAAAGAGCTCGACAGGACAGCAATCAGGCTTGGTACAAGACAGCTTCCTACATTCCTACAGGTGAAACTCGAAAAATTAGAATATCGTGGAAAAGTCTATTTATGTAAGCAATTGTTTTCATTAGCTACTGGAGTTTAATATATGAGATAGACTCATGACATGCAAAGCGAGATATGTCAAGCCTTGGCTTGTTATAATTGTGATGATTATGGCGTACAGCTGATGAGAACCCCAAAGTTGAAATTGTTAATTTTGGGTTCTCATCAGCTGTACGCCATAATCATCACAATTATAACAAATAAAGGCTTGACATATCTCGCTTTGCATGTCATGAGTCTATCTCATATATTAGTTTCACCTTTTAAGTTGAATTACTGAAAGAAAAGAACCTTTACACGATATTCAAATTTTTCGAGTTTCACCTGTAGATGGGTGGCTAGGAAGCAGATTTGGGTGAAACATTGTCAATACCAGCAGCCTGTAAGCAAACTGGCAGCCAATACAGGTTCCACAGAATTGGTGGGATGGAACCCAAGCACCTGGCACCAGTAACAATTCGGCTGCAGAGTTTTCTACTTGTCGCCATTTCCAAACAGTCTCCAAGGGTAGCCCCACAATAAGCACGCTGCAGTAGTCCAAGCTGGAGATTACTAGGGCATGAGTGGTTGTGTGGCTCAGTGGGGGCGGGGGGGGGGGATTGCACATAAGGCAGATCTCTATGGTGAAATCCCTTAAAACACTGTATCCTCTACTTCCTATACAAACTTTTATGAGTTTCCTTTCCTCCCATCCCTGCTCTGGCTTGGCTTTCAGCAGCGCACAAGGAGGTAGAAAAACAAGGAAGAAAAAGACAGTGGATCTGGTTTAATGTGAATTTGTTTGACAGCCAGTAGCTCCTGTCAGTGGTTTTTTAAAAAGAAGAAGAACCTTGAAATGCCTATCTCTCAAGCTAAGCCTTCAGTGGTGAAAAGGATCCGTATCAGATGCCTCTAGGGGGCTTCTGAGCTGGCTGTCAGTTCAGAGTCGCTGCAGAGTTGAGCAATGTCATTTTGGGAACGTGACACATCATCTGATCCTAAAGGGGGGAAAGGCTCCCAGAAAGAAAGGGTGCTTAGTTTGGTTAGGGTGTGTGTGGAAGTTGCAGTGGCAGGCTTGCTAGGGCTGAAGACAGAGGAATCTTACCGCAAGAAAACTGCAGCTGCCATAGATCTTACAGAGCACCAGTTGTAAGAGAGCTCTGGAGAACTTCAGTATGCACACTTCAAAGGAACATAGGAAGCTGCCTTATCCGAGTCAGACCGCTGTCCATCTTTGTCAGTATTTTCTCCAGCAGCTCTCCAGGGTTTCATGCAGGGGTTCCTCTCAGCCCTAAGTGGAGTCACTGGGGATTGAGCCTGAGACTGTCTGCATGCAGATGCTGTACCATTGAGCTGTGTCCCTTCCTCACAAACCCCTGCATTTCTGCCCCAAACAGTTGCTTGTGCTTTTCATAAAACCATAGGGTCATCTAGTCCAACCCCTTGCAATGCAGGAATAAAAAAAGGATGGGGAACATGTATTCCTCCAGATGTTGTGAACTAAGGCTCCCATCATCCCTGACCATGCTGGCTGCAGCTGATTGGGAACTGGAGTCTAACAATCATCAGTTCTGCACTGCAGTCCTAAGCATGCCCAATGTCCATGCAGAAATAAGTCCTGCTGAATTTTATTATGATTAAAAAAAATCTATTTGTATCCTGCTCTTCCTCCCAAAGTAGCCCAGGGAAAGAAACAGCAAAATGCTAAACACTGTAAAATTTAAAATCTCAAGTGAAAACATATTTAAACCCTTAAAAAACCATTTAGGAACATCTAAAAACATCTAAAAGCAATCACATACCCTCATGGTTATTAATTTCATGGTTGCCATGGCCAGTATCTCTCAGTCATCAAATGCCTGGTTAAGTAATAATGTTGTTTCCCATTCTGTTAAAATGCCAGGAATGCCCAAACAGGTGTTGATGCTGGCAGAATCTAGGCTCAGTTTCCACTGGCTCTCATTGAGTTCTGTGGGAGAAAGGAACAGAGGAGGAGGAGGAGGAGCTGTCTTAGTTCTGACTGATTCTTCTTGTTGTTGTTGTTCAGTCGTGTCCGACTCTTCGTGACCCCATGGACCAGAGCACGCCAGGCACGCCTATCTTTCATTGCCTCCCGCAGTTTGGCCAAACTCATGCTAGTCGCTTTGAGAACACTGTCCAACCATCTCATCCTCTGTTCCTCATCCTTCTCGTTCCTCTGAGGAACGGCTTAGGGAGCTGGGTATGTTTAGCCTGGAGAAGAGAAGGTTAAGGGGTGATATGATAGCCATGTTCAAATATATAAAGGGATGTCATATAGAGGAGGGTGAAAGGTTGTTTTCTGCTGCTCCAGAGAAGCGGACACGGAGCAATGGATTCAAACTACAAGAAAGAGGATTCCACCTAAACATTAGGAAGAACTTCCTGACAGTGAGAGCTGTTCGACAGTGGAATTTGCTACCAAGGAGTGTGGTGGAGTCTCCTTCTTTGGAGGTCTTTAAACAGAGGCTTGACAGCCATCTGTCAGGAATGCTTTGATGGTGTTTCTTGCTTAGCAGGGGGTTGGACTAGATGGCCCTTTTGGTCTCTTCCAACTCTATGATTCTATGATTCTATGATTCCCTTCTCCTTGTGCCCTCCATCTTTCCCAACATCATGGTCTTTTCTAGGGAGTCTTCTCTTCTCATGAGGTGGCCAAAGTACTGGAGCCTCAATGTCAGGATCTGTCCTTCCAGTGAGCACTCAGGGCTGATTTCTTTAAGGGTGGATAAGTTTGATCTTTTTGCAGTCCATGGGATTTCAAAGGCTTTATTCATGCAGGAACTATTTACAGGATGAGTTGTGATAGAAGGAGAGAAATAGCAGGTGTCTTGGCTGGAGAGAACAGCAAACAAAATGGCTCAGATTTTAGGTGTGGACTTAATTAAGACAGAGAGGCTACAAGCAGGAAGTGGGTAAACCATGAGACAAACTTCCCTTTAGTGCACATGCATTAACTAGAAGCTTAAGAGAAGGAAACGCATTTGCTTTTCCTCCAACAAAAATTAAGTTTGGAAGGCCTAGTAACATATGCCATTATTTGTACAGTTAAACCACGCTTAATGCAGCTTACAGCATGGAAATATTTGCATACTTACAAAAATGTAACAAAGGTAGTCGTGAGAAATAAATGTGTATCTCTCTAAGTACACAGCAAGATTAAGCAATCCCCACATGTCATAATAAGAGTTAACAATAAAGATACAAAAAATAATACGAACAGCAGCAAACTTAAGCATCTCTGCATTATATTAAAGGAAATTGCTTTGCAAAAAATATGTAAGGCAAAATTGCATGCAAAAATGGTATATGAGAAGGAATTAATGCTAAAATGATTTTTTAAAAACAAAAAATAATAATCTCATATTGATGTGGAGAACTGAATTTAAGACATTGGAAAATCAATATGAAGAGAGAAAGCAAATTTGTCAGATTCACCCATCCCAGTGAAATGATTGAGGGGGTCTCTTTGCGGGTATCTCAGAGACCCCACTGGATCCTGAATAGAGAGATGTCAAAATTGTCAGTGTTTGTTTGCTATCACCCAGAGCTCATGAAATTGAGTGGGCTTTGGGGAATTAAATAAGCAACTAACATATATCTTGCAAGCAAAATCGCTGGAGAATTGGTGTTAGCTGCGCAAGTAGCTACTTGCAACCATCTCTTTTTCAACAGCTCGGTGAGCTGATGGAGTATACAAAACATGTAACTGAGCCCTATCTGAAATTTGATTGCATTCCGAATGGTGTAACATTCTTTTCTTCCCTTCCCCACCCCAGATGCAGACAGGAGCTGATAGAATTGGATATGTGTTAGATTCAAAAATGGGCAAATTCCATTTGGAGTATACGGTAACTTGAAATTCTCCCTTTCAGAAAACTGCACATCCTGCATCCTGATTTTACATAGGGGAGGTCTATGTTATTATTAGCCTGGTTGTGCAGCAAATTTGGGTTTGTGCGTGGAAACTTTCCTGTGAGTTGTAGCTGGGCAGTGGCAACTGGGCAGGTTTTCTACCTGACATGCTTCAGGTTCCCAGTACAAGGTTCGCATCAAGTTCTATCTCTGTGCTATGCCTGTTCTGTGGGTGTTCATTCTCCATGTCCATCTGCCAGCCTTTCCCAACATGTCCTCCAAATGTTGTGGGATGCCAACTCCCATCAGCCAAAGTCACCAAGCCCAAGAGTGATGGGAACTAGAGTCCAACAACCTCTGGAGGGTACCAGGTGCAAGGAGACTGGCCCATATAGTGGCCCAAAACATTGAGATCTAGTGTGGTGTAGTGGTTAGAACACTGGAGTAGAACTGAGGACACCCACATACCCTCCAACCAGTGCCGGATTGACATATAAGCTAAACAAGCTATAGCTTAGGGCCCCACTCTCTTGGGGCCCCCAAAAAAATTAGAGGGGGGGAACTGGATGTACATTTCCAAAGGGACATGGGTTGTGCTGAGGTCTAAACCACAGAGCCTAGAGCTTGCTGATCAGAGGGTCGGTGGTTCGAATCCCCGCAATGGGGTGAGCTCCCATTGCTCGTTCCCAGCTCCTGCCAACCTAGCAGTTCATACACACACACACACACACACACACACTTTATTTAGAATTCGACAATAACAAAACAAAACAAAACCACAGTAACTGCTACATCAGTTCATTACAACTGACCATCTTTAACAATTATTGAACAATAATTAAAGAATAATTTTTTTTAAAAAAAAAAATCCTTCCGGTAGCACCTTAGAGACCAACTAAGTTTGTTCTTGGTATAATTAAAGAATTATAGAACATCACTTTGACTTACTCAAGTTTTCATATTTAACTTTTATCTCTTTATCTCTTTCTTAGCAGGTCAAAAAGAAAGAGACCAAGGAAAGAGGTACAAAGAGAGAGAAAGAAAAAAGGGGGGAGGGGAAAAAGAATTAAAAGGAGAACAAAGCAAGACAAAATAAACACATTTTTCTTCCGAGTAGACTCATTGTGTTATGATTTCTACTATTTTTTCACACACAGTTCCAGATTGTTGAATTACTTTCTTTGTTCTCCTCAGATACAAAAATACAAACAAAAAAAACCCATTATATTTCTTGTTTTTCAAGGATCATTCTATTTCTGCCAGGAGATGTTTATTATAATAATACTTTTCCTGATACTCTTTAAAGATTTTCCAATTCTTTCTGTACTTTCTGCTTTGGATAACCTCTAACTCTGTTTTGGATAACATCTAACTCTCCCTGTCATCATGGCCATTTGCAAATATTCTATCATTTGGACTGTTCCCTGTGACGGGGTGAGCTCCCGTTGCTCGGTCCCAGCTCCTGCTAACCTAGCAGTTCGAAAGCATGCCAAAAAAAGTGCAAGTAGATTAAAAGGTACCGCTCCAGTGGGAAGGCAAACAGCGTTTCCGTGTCTGCTCTGGCTTCGCCAGAAGCAGTTTAGTCATGCTGGCCACATGACCCAGAAAAACTGTCTGTGGACAAACACCGGCTCCCTTGGCCAGTAAAGCAAGATGAGGGCCACAACCCCAGAGTCGTTCGTGACTGGACTTAACTGTCAGGGGTCCCTTTAGCTCTCTAAATCAGGGACATTCCTGTAAAATAGGGACTCTAGGAGGGTCTGCACCCAGGTTCAAATCTCTACTCAGCTGCTGGTCAACCCTGGGTAAATTACTGACTGCACAGGATTGTTGTGTGAGAGAAATGGGACGGGGACTGAAGCATGTACAATTCCTTGAGGGCTTTTCTGGAAAACTGGGACAGAAATGTGATCAGTCAATAACAGCACTAATCTCTGCACTGGATGCATCTCTTGTGGAATGAGAAAAAGAAAGGAAGCTCCAACAAAAACTCCCTTTGTGCTTGATGAATGTGTGTCCATTCGTATCTCCAAGTAGAACAGGGAATGTCTCTTACTGCCAGCCATGGGAGAGAATACTTGCACAGTGGTACCTCAGAACAGCCCTGTTTACGAACTCCACAAAACCGGAATTAAGTGTCCCGGTTTGCGAACTTTACCTCGGTCTAAGAATGGAAGCCGAACGGTGGAAGGGCACCGACGGCGGGAGGCCTCATTGGGGAAAGCGCGCCTCGGTTTAAGGACGGTTTCGGTTTAAGAACAGACTTCCAGAACGGATTAAATTCGTAAACTGAGGTACCACTGTATTTTTATGTTGTGAATGGCCCTGCGATGTTCAGATGAAAGGTGCCATAAAAATTCAATTAATATATACATACATACATACATATAAATAAATAAATAAATAAATAAATAAATAAATACTGAATTAGATTGACCAATGAACTGATTTAGTATAAGGCAGCTTCCAATCTCTCTCTCTCTCTCTCTCTCTCTCCCTCTCTCTCTCTCTCTCTCTCTCTCTGTGTGTGTGTGTGTGTGTGTGTTTGTGTGTGTTTTGGGGACGAGGCACAGCTCAGTGACAGAGCAGATGCTTGTCATGTAGAAGCTCCCAAATTCAATCTCCGGGATCTCCAGATAGGGTTGGGAGTGTACCCTGACTGAAACGCTGGAGAGCTGCTTCTGCCAGTCAGTGCAGGCAATACTAAGCCAGATGGACCAGTCCTTCTGACTTTGTATGAAGTAGCTTCCTATGTTCCTTTGCTAAGTCATGGCTATCATGTGTTAGTGGGTCATCCCAGATCTCTGGGCAAGAAGGAAGGGGTACCTAAACTTCTTTCTTTCTTTCTTTCTTTCTTTCTTTCTTTCTTTCTTTCTTTCTTTCATGTAAATTCCATGGTATCATAGAATCATAGAACCAGTTGGTACCTGGGGAGTCAGCAGAGAAAACTCACCAGCGCTCCTCCTGTCCCCAGTCTCCTTCTCACCACGATGTAACCTCATTATGAGCATTGGGGGGGGGGACTCTAGCTATGCGAGGAGAACTAGAATGTTTCACACACACCCTTAAAATTATACCACAACCTCAATGTTATGAAAAGGGCCCCTCTCTTCTCACAGCCTAGTTCGTTCTTTTTTTAAAATTTATTATTATTATTATTATTTTATACTAAATTACTACAAAAAAATAAAATATACATTCACATACATTTTCCAGTTTTGGCTATCATAGCCGTGACTTCCCTCAGACCTTCCACATGGCATTCAGAATTATATCTTAATGTTATACTTCTTTAATCTACCCTTGCTTACATTATCATAAATCTCTTACTCATTCTAACTACCATAATTGCAATAATATTTCTACACATTAACTACAAAGCCTCTTGAAGTCCTATTAGCGTATTCAATTGCAAATCATTGTTTCTCAAATAGTTCGTAAACTTTAACCAGTCTTTGATAAATTTCTGGTCCCGTTGTTCCCGGATTCTTCCCGTCATTTTATCCAGTTCTGCATATTCCATTAATTTCACTGTCCAATCTTCTTTTGTCAGTATTTCTTCTTGTTTCCACCTTTGTGCTAGCAAAATCCTAGCTGCAGTCACTGCGTATTGGAAAAGTTTAACGTCCTGTTTTTTAATGTCTGTACCTAGCTATGCGACTCTAGCTAGGCGAGGAGAACTAGAATGTTTCACACACACCCTTAAAATTTCATTCATTGAGATTATTTATATCCTGCCCTTTGCATAGGCCACAGGTTTCTCGACAGCTCATGGCAGTCCCATGGCCCTGTTCTCCAACACTTCTCCCTGCCCTGAGAAGTTGCCTCCTAAGGCACCAGGTGGAGGTGTTGGCTTCCCAACAGGTGGGTCCCTGTTTCTTAGCAGGAGGGGGGAGGTCAGTGCAGGGTGCTCCGAATGTGCCAGCAGCAATACTCCCTTCTCCTACTCTCTCTCTCTCTCTCTCTCTCTCTCTCTCTCTCTCTCTCTCTCTCTCTCCCCCCCCCCCCCAGTAAGCAATCCTGAACCAATTGCTGCCCTGGCAAGCTAGGACAGCAGCTCCACCCCAACCAGCAAGCCGCTTCTGGCTTTACCTCGTTTCACTGGCTACAGGACCAGCCTGCCCAGGAGATTGGCTGAAGCAGCGGCCTCAGGCGGCAGAATCCAGTGGGGCAGCATGCCCTGCCCCCGAGACTGGCGGGGACACACGGTGGTGGCTCTGGCAAGATCTTGCAGAGCTCTCTTGAACGTTCCAGGGAGATCTCACAAGAGTTTTTTTGGGGGGTGCACCCTCCCGTTTTGGGAATTTGTAGCTCTGTGCGAGGTGAACTCAGAATACCCCAAGAGGAAAGAGTGTGTTTCAAATGTGCTATGAAAGGTTTAGTACATACAGAGCTCCAGGGGAAAAAAATGTTTTCAGGGGAAAGGAGTGTAAGAAAGACATGTCCATGTCTGCTGCCATGTGCCACACCTTGGTAAGGTTAAGAGTTGAGGGAGGCGGACATAGAATGATGGTACCACAGAATTGTACAGCTGGAAGGGACCCCCGAGGATCATCTAGTCCAACCCCCTGCAATTCAGGAATATACAACCGTGGTGTTCTGAGAGGCCCAGAGGGCTTCTTACCGAAAGCACGCCTCAAAGCTGGCAGCAGCCCCATGACTGTGTGGTGTAGTGGTTAGTGTTGGACTAAGACACGAGTGACCAAGGTTCAAATTCCCACTCAGCTACGAAGTTCATGGTGTTGCCTTGGGCTAGTCACCACCTCTCAGCCTAATCTACCTCACAGGGTTGTTGTGGAGATTAAATGAAAGGGGGGGGAACCATGCATGGCCCCTTGAGCTCCTTGGAGGAAAAGGTGGGATAGAAATGAAATAATTAACAAACAAACAAACAAACAAACAAACAAATCACCGACACTCTGGGTTGCATTCTATGATAGTCATACTCAGAGTAGACCCACTGAAATTAATGGCTTTACTAAACTAGGTCCGTTCATTTAAATAGGTTGACTCAGCCCACTGCGTATGATACAAAGATCAGGTCTTTTTCATTTTAAAAAAAAGCAACCATAATCACCAACTCCCGAACTAACATCTGTTGGCTTTAGACTGAATTCTTTCCTAAAACATAGCTTGTGTACACAGGCAGCAAGTACTTCTGATCACACACAGACAGACCCTACAGCTATGTGCTTTGCTGTGCAAATATTGTTAAATTGCAATGTAATGGACTGCGCACACGCACAGACACATGTATCTAACGGTGAGCGTCAACGGCTTGGGCTGCTGTTGGTAGAGTACTAGCACCCCCTCGTGTTGCAAAGTTCTGTTCTGAAGAGCAGAATTCTCTCTAAAACTGGAAAACACAAGAAGCGTTGGGTGCTCCCTGTAGTGCTTGTTTTTGCAGAATGGGGAAGGACAGATGAACCACTCTTTCTCATTCTCCTGAAACATTCTGCAACTCCTCTTTCTAGGCCCACAAACTCTGTGAGACAGTAGGAGGTGTGGAATTGGATCAACCACTTCTTTTTCCCAGACAGGAAAGAAGCAACGTAGGGAAGGGGGGGAAACTGGATCTGGGAAAATCAAAAATCAAAAAATCCTTCCAGTAGCACCTTAGAGACCAACTAAGTTTGTTCTTGGTATGAGCTTTCGTCTCTAAGGTGCTACTGGAAGGACTTTTTGCTTTTTGATTTTGTTTTGACTATGGCAGACCAACACGCAGGGCTGGTGCGTCCATTAGGGCAAACTAGGCAGTTACCTAGGGTGCCAAAATGGAGGGGGCGCTGACCAGGCTTGGGCGGGACGGTGGGATGGGCGAGCAGCAGCTTCTCCGCTACAGCGGAGAAGGTGCTGCTTGCCCCCTACACCACCCCCCGGCTCCCGCTAAAGCAGGCTTTGGTGGGGGGCGGGGGGCGGGACGGGCAAGCAGCAGCTTCTCCGCGTAGAAGGTGCTGCTTGCCTCTCCACCACCCCCCACCTCCCACCAAAGCAGGCTTTGGCGGGGAGGGGGCGTGCCAGAAGGTGGTCTTGCCTAGGGCGCAAAAAACCCTAGCACCAGCCCTGCCAACACAGCTACCTACCTGTAACTGGATCTGGGAACTTCCTGTTGTTTTCCGTATCTGAATCCCCATCTCACTCCAAGCAAGTAGAAAATGCAAATCATCGTGTTTATATTCTCCTGCAGCGCAAATTCAAGCGTCTGGGAATGGGAATGATTCAGAACAGAAAATAGGGCACTTTTCCCTCTGGCGGCCCGAGAAAGTTGCCCAGAAGGGGATGTGGCCCTCAGGCTGAATAAAGCTCCCTTCTCCTGCTGAAAAACAAGGTGGCATCTCTTCTTCATTTCACAAGAGCTGGCACGGGATCTCACAATCAGCAGCCTTGCTATCACTACTGCAAAGTGGTGTGCACAACAGTCAAGTCAGAATGCTAAACCAACCTGTCCTGAAAGTTATGTGGTCTCTCTGCTCCCTCTACTGGCTTCCTTGTGGATTTTATTATTATTATTATTGTACTGTTCATTGTGGAGTGCAGAATGATGCATGGTGTGGATAAAATCAATAGAGAAGCACCTCCCCACCTTCTCTGAGGCATCTGGTTGAACACTTTGGGAAACAATTCTAGACGAGGTGGATCTTCGGTTTGGTGCAGCAGATCTCTTCCTCTGTTCTTCAGAACACTTTGCCGGCATTTGAGCTTGGGAGAACATGGCTGGTGTCAATAAATGTGTGGAGGAGAAGCACCTTGGGATCAGGGCTATGCTGGGAAGCTAATGGAAAGGCTTTTTGTGGCCAGATTTGGGCCACGTGGACTTCCAGCAGCCTGTCCTTAAATGACTATCCATTGCACTCAATTTCACGCTTTCTGCAATCCAGCAGTTTTAACCACAGATGGGAGAGCATATGGCAGAAGAGCTTTCTACAGCATGTTAGCCACATTGTCCATATTTGCAATAGATTTGCAATTGATTTCATGGCAGGAGCCTGGAATGGTAAGTGTGCATATGCAGAGAGCCAGTGTGGTGTAGTGGTTAAGAGCAGTAGGCTCGTAATCTGGGGAACCGGGTTCGCGTCTCCACTCCTCCACATGCAGCTGCTGGGTGACCTTGGGCTAGTCACACTTCTCTGAAGTCTCTCAGCTCCACTCACCTCACAGAGTGCTTGTTGTGGGGGAGGAAGGGAAAGGAGAATGTTAGCCGCTTTGAGACTCCTTCGGGTAGTGAAAAGCGGGATATCAAATCCAAACTCTTCTTCTCTTCTTCTTCACACAGAGGCAATAGACTAATATTTTCATATACTTTCCCTACTGGTGGCATTTGTCGTGTGTGGAACTGTGCTGAACTGATGAACGGGCAGAATGAGACCAAGAAATCTTGAACAGAAAATGCCCAAGAAAGGGAGAGGTGATTGCATGCAGAAGACCTAAAGATATGCAACATACCAGCAGAGTTTTTATAAGAGTTTCTGCTGCAGGGGTAGCCGACATGGTGCACTCCATTTATTGATAGACTCCAGTTTTCACCAGCCTCAACTCAGGCTGGTCAGGGATGATGGGAGCTGTACTCTAGCAGCATCTGAAGGGCACATTGTTGGTTACCGCTGTTCTGCAGATAGATAGATCTGTTCTACAGATACATACAGATACCTTCTGGCGGGAAGGTAAACGGTGTTTCCGTGCGCTGCTCTGGTTTGCCAGAAGTGGCTTAGTCATGCTGACCACATGACCCGGAAAAACTTCTGCAGAGTGGACAAACGCCGGCTCCCTTGGCCTGTAAAGTGAGATGAGCACTGCAACCCCAGAGTCATCCGCGACGGGACCTAACAGTCAGGAGTACCTTTACCTTTACCTTTACATATAGAAAAGGCCAGCTCAAGATATTTTGCTGCCACAGGACATCAGGATGTAGGAAGTTGCCTTACAAAGACTCATTACAACTGGTCCATCTAAGTTGATACTGTCTACACCAGGCATGTCCAAAGTCTGTTTCGTGGGCCTAATCCAGCCCGCTGGTTGGTTTACTCTGGCCTCTGTGGCAGTTTAATTCCTGGGGTAAAATCCAAAAAAGAAAAGAAAAAAAAGAACTCAACAACTGTGGGGTAAAATCATAAAAAGGTCAACAACTTTGGTTGGCCCTTTGGTTGGCCCTTCACTTCATCAAATCTGGCCCTCTTTGAAAAAAGTACACCACTGGTCTACACTGACTGGCAACAGCTCTCCAGGGTTTCAGGCAAAAACCATCTGCACCAATATAAGTTGGAGCACACCTGTCCTACTAGCAGTACATGTGAGAAGAATCTAAGATTCTTAGTAGACTACAAGCTTAACATGAGTCAACATTGTGATGCCACAGCAAAGAGAAGCTAATGCTGGCCTAGGTTGCATCAAGAGAAATATAATGTTTGGATCAAGGGAAGTAATAGAGTAAAACTCTGTTTTGCCTTGGTCAGACCACACCTGGAATACTGTTTCCATTTCTGGAATGGTCGAGAGAGTTGCATATGTTTAACTAGGAAAAGAGGAGTTTGAGAGGAGATATGATAGCCATCTTCAAATATATAAAGGGCTGTCACATGGAAGATGAAACGAGCTTGGTTTTTTGTACTTGGTTTTTGAGCTGAAGAGTAGAACTCAAACCAATGGCTTCAAGTTGCAAGAAAGCAGATTCCGACTTTTTGACAGCAAGAGCTGTTCAATAGTAGAATAGACTCCTAAGAAGGTTGTGGGCTCTCCTTCCCTGGAGATTTTTAAGCAGAGGTTGAATGGCCATCTGCTTTAGTTGAGATTCCTGCATTGCAGTGGGTTGGACTAAATGACTCTCGGGGTCCCTTCCAACTCCACAATTCTATGATTCTATTACCAAGTAGCAGGCTTGAATACAGAATAAAAAGCAGTGAAACAGTCCTTAAGCAGAATACCATAGAATAAGCAAGATAAAAAATTTCCCTACCAGTTATAGGGAGCCTCAGGAAACAATAACCCAGACAGACTTCAGCTGACCAGTACACAGCACCCAACCAGTCAGGGCCTACATCAAAGCTCAAAGGACAGACACCATCAGGGAGATTTACATACCTTAGTGGCTATATGCTGGCTGTTCTGATATCTAAATTCATCCCACCTGTTAAAATAGGCCAATATACAGGAGCCAGCATAGCTAATTAATCTGTCAGCTGCTCCACTGCTGGCAGGCACTCGGCCTTCAGCTGGCTAACAAATGCATCTTCCCACATCCTGCTGATATGTATCCCTGGAGCACAAACCCTTTGAGGTGTGCCAATAAGCAAGGAGGAAGAATCATGCAAACCAATTGACCTATCTCCTTGTGTGCAATAGGTTTCCCCTACATCTTCTATACTGTACCAGAGAGCAGCAGTCTGGCTCAGAGGGCACAAGGCAAGCCATGCGTGGCACACATGGTTCCATCTCCCCTGCTCCTTGGCAACTGGTGCCTGAAGAAGCTTCCTTGCTCTGCCTAACTGTAGAGCTGCCCCTGCAGAGACGTGATTTATCTTGTTCCCCCATGATAGCTGGCTATTTACTTATCCATGTGACGGTCACCTCCAGACTTGATTGTTGTAACTCGCTCTACACGGGGCTGCCCCTGAAGCTGACCCAGAAACTCCAGCGGGTCCAGAATGCTGTGAGGCTCCTCACAGGGTCTTTGCCATGGGACCACATTCATCCAGAGCTCTACCAGCTGCACTGGCTCCCGGTAGAGTACAGGGTCAGGTTTAAGGTGCTGGTTTTGACCTTTAAAGCCCTATGCGGCTTAGGACCCTCATACCTAAGGGACCGCCTCTCCTGGTATGTCCCAGTTAGGACCTTATGGTCCTCAAATAATAACTTTTTGGAGGTCCCGAGCCACAAGGATACTAGGTTGGCTTCAACTAGGGCCAGGGCCTTCTCAGTACTGGCCCCAACTTGGTGGAACAGTCTGTCACAAGAAACCAGGGCCCTGCAGGATTTGGCATCTTTCCGCAGGGCCTGCAAGATGGAGCTGTTCCACCTAGCCTTTGGGTTGGTTTCAGTTTAACCCTGATGTTTCATTCTTTTGGTATGATTGGTGGGCTACTTAAAAATGAGGCTGCAGTCTAGATTAAATTTTAAATTGGATTTTAATCTGTATTTTAATGAATTGTTTTATGTTTTCGTTGTGATTTTATGGGTGTTAGCCGCCCTGAGCCCGGTTTGGTGGGGAAGGGCGGGGTATAAATAAAAAATTTATTATTATTATTATTATTATTATTATTATTATTATTATTATTATTATTTGCAGTTCTGTTGATCTTTGTGCACACTACTTGCCCATACCCCCCAAAGGGCAGCAGCAGCAGTAGCAAAAAAACACCCCTCACATTTGGCTAACCTTCCCTGCTCCTTCCCCTCCTATACGGTAGGGAGTATTAACCACTTCTGATAATTCTGGAATATTTTGAAAGTCTGACCAGCAGTGTCAACAGGCCTCCACATGCTTCCCTCTGACCAGGAGATTTTTCTGGACAGGGTGGGGCCAAGCCAGATCTTCAAGACCTCTCCAAGCTTTTCCTTTCTTGTAAACATTTGGAGCTGAAATGTACAGAGCTAGACCAATTAAAACTAAAAGACTGCAATAAAAAACTTTTAAAACATCTAAAGCTGAGCTATGGAAACAGAGATCCACTTGAAGCTGCTGCCTTGGGTGCTATCTTAACCGGAAGTCACATCGAGTTAGACCAATTGTCTATCGAGCTCAGTATTGTCCACACTGATTTGAAGTCAAAGCAAAATAAAAAAATAAAAAATTCCTTCCAGTAGCACCTTAGAGACCAACTAAGTTTGTTCTTGGTATGAGCTTTCGTGTGCATGCACACTTCTTCAGATACACTGAAATAGAAGTCAGATACACTGATTTGAAGTGGCACTGCAAGATCTCTTCCAGCATTACCTAGAGATGCTGGGGGTTGAACCCAAGACCTTTGCAAGCATGGCAGATGTGCTACTACTTTGCTATGGCCCTTTCCCTGCAAAGAAATCAGGGTTCTAAACAGGAAGAGCTGCTGGTTGTTGTTTTACTTGTGTGATAAATACACCATATACCCCAGGCTCTGAGTGCACCAAGGAAAAGATTTGCTGATATTATCTCTACACATCTGTGCTTGGTCGTACCTTGCTGAGCCATGACCGCTGTGCTAATGTGCTGGCATAATTGCCCATTCCAAATCATTTCAGTCATTTAGTCATGATCTCATATGAGTGTCACCCTTCCATCTCACTCACGGTCTGCTTTTGTTTTGAATCCCAAATGATTGAAGTGGGGTTGGGGAAACAGACGAGAGCCCATAATCAAGCACATTCTCTTCATCAGGAAAATACTTATGTTCCAAACATCCTTGTTTTACTGGGAATAGTCCTGATTTTCCCAGCACCTGCCCTTGTTAAATCGAAATCCCGATTTCATCCCTTTTTTTAACCTTTGAAGAAGGTGCATGTTGCACCAGCAACAAAATGTTGCAGCGTGGAGTGCAGATGTGTGGATCCAGTTTCCAGACGCCTCAACACACCATTTTTCAGTCTCTCCCTCCAACAGTCAGACAGCATTGCATGCCCACCAAGCATGTGCAGTCCTTGCTGGGTTTTTATGAGAAGCAGGGGGTTACCACCTACTTTGCATTCCCCTTCCCTAACAATTTTTACTTCTGAAAATCATGGTGGATTCCCCAAGTCGACTAATACCCATATCTTGTGTGTTAATGACACTCCTTTGGCTACATGAGCAACAGCACTCACAACCTGAACATCAGAAGTTCCACCTTTCAACTTACCAAAGAAGTGTTCAAGGAGAAACTAAAAGCACCCAAGATACAGTAACACAATCAACTATTAAAATGAAACAGCAGTCTTAGTCAGTCCCCCACCTGGAGTACTGTGTCCAGTTCTGGGTACCAGAGTTTAGGAAGGTTATTGACAAGCTGGACTGTGTGCTGATAAGGATGACCAAGAGGACGAAGTGTCTAGAAACCAAGCCTTGTGAGGAATGGTTGAGGCTGGAGTTGGGTATGTTTAGCCTGGGAAAGAGAAGACTGGGAGATGATATGGTAGCCACCTTCAAGTATCGGAAGAGCTGTATAATGGAGTAAATTTGCTTTTTTCTGCTCCCAAGGGTAGGACGCAAAACAATCAGTTCAAATGACAAGAAAGAAGATTCCAACAAAACATTAGGAAGAACTTTCTAAGGGTAAGTGCTGTTCAACAGTGGAACAAACTAACTTGGAAGGTGGTGAAACTCTCCTTCATTGGGGTTTTTTTTAAGCAGAGGAAGGACGGCCATCTGTCATGTTTGCATTAGTTGAGATTTCTGCATTGCATGGGGTTGGACTAGATGGTGCTCAGGGTTCCCTTGTAACTCTACAATTCTTTTTTTCATATCATTTTTTATTGGTTTTACAACAATAAATTATTGAAATCCATCACATTATTTTTCATATCATTACATTTTGGCTATTTTTTTTAAAGCCGTGACTTCCGACAAACCCTCCTTATGATATCCTAATATTCATTTCTAACATCTATACTTCACATATCAATCACTGCTTAACTTATCACACTTTTAACTTCTCACCGAAAGTCCATATTACAACTAATTTTATGATTCTATGGTTCTTTGACTGATAGTCAGCTTAGAAATACCAAAATTAATGGAAACCCCACTGGGGGGAAAATATTACTCTAATGAAACACTGTTTAAACACACACACAACCCTGGAACTAAAAGTACATTAAACTCACAGCACCTTCAACTGGTTTACAAATCCCCAAATGTACACTTATAAACACATTTGAACGCACAGAAACACACAGCCTCAGGCTGCTGTTGCTGAAAATACGGGCAGCCCACAAGAAGTAAGGCAGTGGAAAGTTAATAAGCTGTGTTGTTCTGCCTGGATTGTCTACACCTGGGGTTCATGCTGTGACACACATACCCCACCTACAAAAAAGCTGCAGCTCCCAGGAAGAGGCTGGGTTGAAACTCCCATCACCCCTGAGTCTGACCATTAGACATGCTGGCTGCAGCTGATGGGGGTTTCTTTGAGAAAAACCATGGGCTTGAAATGAGCTTGATATGAATGGCATGGATGTGACCGCAAGTCGCTGCCTGGGAGCTGTCTGTGGTCCTGCAACTTTCCTCTTCCTTGCCAGGTGGTTTCTGGCATCGAATCTAAACACAGGTGGACTCCTATGGCTCCCTGACAGAGAGGGGCTGTGGACTCTCTCTCATCAGATCGTCTTGGAGCAGAATTTGAACAGTCATCTTTAATGCTCCATTTTCTGCATCAATGAGAGGGTTTAACTCAGGGGTCCCCAAACTAAGAGCCGGGGGCCGGATGCGGCCCAATCGCCTTCTAAATCTGGCCCGCGGATGGTCCAGGAATCAGCATGTTTTTACATGAGTAGAATGTGTCCTTTTATTTAAAATGCATCTCTGGGTTATTTGTGGGGCCTGCCTGGTGTTTTTACATGAGTATTTTTTATTATTTTTATTTTTATTATTTTTATTATTTGTACCCCGCCCATCTGGGTGGCTTCCACACTTATCAGCCTATCACCCATTCCCACCACCCTTCTGAGTAATACCCCTCCCCACTCCCCCACTATATTTAAGGATCTGGTGACTTCTGTTTCAGTGTATCTGAAGAAGTGTGCATGCACACAAAAGCTCATACCAGGAACAAACTCAGTTGGTCTCTAAGGTGCTACTAGAAAGAATTTTCGATTTTGTTTTGACTATGGCAGACCAACACGGCTACCCACCTGTAACAAATATTAAATACATGAAAATGTCACAGATTAAAAACTTCCCTAAACAGGGCTGCCTTCAGGTAGAATGTGTCATTTTATTTAAAATGCATCTCTGGGTTATTTGTGGGGCCTGCCTGGTGTTTTTACCTGAGTAGAATGTGTCCTTTTATTTAAAATGCATCTCTGGTTTATTTGTGGGGCCTGCCTGGTGTTTCTACATGAGTAGAATGTGTCATTTTATTTAAAATGCATCTCTGGTTTATTTGTGGGGCCTGCCTGGTGTTTCTACATGAGTAGAATGTGTGCTTTTATTTAAAATGCATCTCTGGTTTATTTGTGGGGCATAGGAATTCGTTCATTTTTTTTTTTCAAAATATAGTCCGGCCCACCACATGGTCTGAGGGACAGTGGAACGGCCCCCTGCTGAAAAAGTTTGCTGACCCCTGGTTTAACTGAATGGCCCTACTAGGTCCCCTCCATCCTAATGCAACCGAACTTTTCTTCACTCTGTCACCATGATTGTTTTTGTCATTTTAACAAGTTGCACAGATTGCAACCATTGTCTTCTTCCAAATGGGCATGGCAGCAGAATGGCCCCATTTACTTCGAAGTTTGATTTCAAATCCCCCAGTTACACTCTCCTAGCTGCCTGCAATTTTGCTTCCAAGGCTGTTCCTACCGAAATTCTAGGGGGTCTTTTTATTTTTACTGTTCCCCTTTCCTTTTTGGCAAGTGCATTAGCTTTAGCACGTGCACAATAGCACACAGCTGTCCTTGCATGGAAACAGGGGCGTTCCTAGCCCCTCGGCTGCCCGGGGCGGGAAGCCAAGGGGCACCCCTGGGGGGCGGGGCATCGTGGCGCGTGCGTGCGTCATGACGTCATGACGCACGCACGCGCGCGCGGCGACAGCCCGGCATCCCCGGGGGCGGGGCATCGCTGCGTGTGCGTCATGACGCACGCGCGCGCAGCGACGCCCCCGCCCCTGGGGTATGCCGGGCGGGGGCTTGGGAGCATCGGCGGGCTACAAAGAGCCCCGAAGCCGCAGCCATAGCGCAAAGGGCTGCCAGGCTGCGGCTTCGGGGCTGTTTGCCGCCCACCGAGGCTCCGGAAAGTGGCGGCCCGGCATCCCCGGGGGCGGGGCATCGCTGCGTGTGCGTCATGACGCACGCGCGCGGCGACGCCCCGCCCCCTGGGGTATGCCGGGCGGGGGCTTGGGAGCATCGGCGGGCTACAAAGAGCCCCGATGCCGCAGCCATAGCGCAAAGGGCTGCCAGGCTGCGGCTTCGGGGCTCTTTGCCGCCCACCGAGGCTCCGGAAAGCGGCGGCCCGGCATCCCTGGGGGCGGGGCATCGCTGCGTGTGCGCCATGACGCACGCGCGCGCAGCGACGGCCCCCCCTGGGGTATGCCGGGCCGCCACTTCGGGAGCCTCGTCCGTGCAGCGCTGCTGCTCCCGGGGTGACGGAGGGAGCGGCGGCGCATGGGAGTGGTGGGACGCGCCGCCGCTCCCTCCGTCACCCCGGGAGCAGCAGCACTGCACACACCCGCCTAGGGGCGGCACCAGGGGCGGCCCGCCCCCACCGCCCCCACCCTACGACGCCCCTGCATGGAAAACAGCCACAGATGGTTCTTTTCCAGGGTCTTTGCTGCAAGCTTTTAAAAGGAACATTTAACCTTGGTTTAACATGGCATTTTCAGGGGGTGGAGCAGTACAAGCACCCGTCGGACAATGTTGTGGGCTCAGCTTACCATTATGAGGAGTTTATATTGATTGAACATGTGGCTAATAAAATAGCATAAGAAATCGTATCTCATTACTGGGGGTGGGGGGGAGAGCAGGGCAGAAGGCAGCTTACCGAGTAAACTACACCCGATGCAATCATTCCTTTATTTATTGCATCTATTTGAAATTCCATTTTATTTATTCTGCTTTCTCTATTAAATGAGATTTGTGGTAAGGCTGCATTTTCAAAATGGGATGGAGAAATTACGGGTTCTCTCAGACTACCCATTGGAAAGAGCTATTTTTATCTTTGTGGTAAGTGAGATGAGCAATTGCTAGTCCTTTTAACTTATTAAAACCAATTTCCCTTTTCCTATTTCTCCCTAGAGCCTGTCATCCTTTATCCTATTTTGTGAGGTTTTCTTAGCCCGAGGGGTGGAAAGGCTTCCTTCCCACTTTCCGCAACAGCCAATTAAAAATTAGCTGTTTTTAATCAGATCAAAGATATAAGTCCAGCGTCTTGGGAGTGTATCAGGATACACGGCGCTACCAGTGGTCGAGTGGTACCCAAGAGTTGGTGGAACCAGAGCCAATGACAGTCGGGGTCAACTAATTCTGGTCTTGCCCTCATCCTTCTCCCTGCTGAGTTCTACAAGGGCAACATGGAAATTAAGGAGGAGAAAGTGGACAGCCAGGACCACCCTTCTCAGTGATTGTAAGCAGGGAGGCAGGATTGCTTGGAGAAATAAAGACTGAGGTTGGTGCAGCAGCTTTCACTGGTCCTACCTTATGGTAACCAGAGTAGGCATGATGTAAGGTAGTGTTGTTCAACTCTGGGGGTCCCCAGATGTTGTTGGGCTACAACTCCCATCATACCTGGCTGTTGGCTAAATTGGCTGGGGATGATGGGAGTTGCCCAACATCTGGAGATCCAAGGCTGAAGAACACTGACCTAGGAGATCAGATTTCCCAATCTCTTGGCTAAATGAGACCACAGCATGGGATGTCCTGTGGTTCAGGACTGTGGTGCTAGGAGAGCAGGTGCAGTTATTCCTTTCTGCCATGTCATTCCGTTAAATTACACCATCCCTGGCTGCCATTCTTGTACCTATTTCTTTCCATGCATAATGGCAGCTTGAGGGGGGCAGTTCGTGGGGGGGGTGAGTTAACACTCACTTCTTCAGCACCATTAGGAACTTAGAAAGTTGTTTTATAACATGTGAAGGGTCCAGAAAGCAAGTCCTGTGGCAAAAGGCTGAAGAAGATAAATATTTTTAGCCTAGAGAAGGGATTGGTAAGAGGAGATACGATAGGCATCTCCAAACATTTGAAGGGATGTCACATAGATGACAGATCTCTTTTCTACTACTCTGGAGGGAGGGACCTGAAGCAACAGGTTCAAATTACGAGAAAGGGGACTTTTGGCTAGAAATAACAAGATGAACTTCCTAACAAAAAGAGCTGCTTGACAGTGGACAAGATGACCTCTGGAGGTGGTGGACAGAGACAGAGACAGAGAGAGGTTGGGTGACCACCTACAGGGATGCTGGGTGTTAGAATCCAGTGGATTTCCTACATTGACAGGGGCTGGACTAGATGACTTTGAGGTATATTCCAGTTCCAATATTCTATAATTCTGTGTCATTGTTCATTTGGTCCAGTAGTGTCTACTCTGGCTGGAAGGTCCTCTGCAGGGTCTCAAGTAGAGATTACACACTACCCATACCTTGGGGTCCTTTCCAACTCTACAATTCTATGATTCCTATGATCTCATATCATAGAATCATAGAGTTGGAAGAGACCACAAGGGCCATCCAGTCCAACCCCCTGCCAAGCAGGAAACACCATCAAAGCATTCCTGACAGATGGCTGTCAAGCCTCTGCTTAAAGACCTCCAAAGAAGGAGACTCCACCACCAAGCATAATGATTTGAAATCATTATGCTTGGGAATCAACCTGTTACTTTTGGAGTCTAAAGTAAGTGTTCTCCTGTTGAACTATGTTCGCTCCTCCATAAGATATATCAGAGACGGGAAACCTTGTGGCCTTTCTGATAATGCTGGGCTCCAAGTCTCATTATCCTTGACCACTAGCCATTCTGCTCTGCTCTTCTCCATGTGAAACATACTTGGGGAGCATCTCCAGTTAAAAGGATCAGTTGCCAGGTGAAAGGGACAATGTTTCTCCACCAAAGGTCATGGAAAGCTGCTGCCACCAGTCAGAGCAGATGGACTTTCCCCCAACTGGTGCTCTCTAGATGTTTTGAATTGCATTTCCTCTCAGCTCTGGCCGGGACAGCTAGTGGTCAGGGGTGATGGAAGATATTGCCCAACAACTCTGAAGGTTATGGTAAGTTAGACTATTGGCTAGATGGACCAATGGGGTCACGCAGAACAAAGCAACTTCATGTGTTCCTATAACTAGCCCAAGTCAACCCAGAAAGGTTCACCCTGAGCAGTCCAGGTTGGTGGTGCAGTTGCAATAAAACAAGGTAACTTGGAAATGTGTGCATTTATGCACACACACACTTGGAAACAAAGGGAAGAAAATCCAGACCACATTGCTTATGATTATACCACTCTTTGCCTTTGAAGAAATATTTCAAATACAAGCCCATGATGTTTCGATTCCAATTATGTCTGGCTAACCCATTATTGGCACAACCTCAATTTCAAAGAGTAATTTATTGCTAGGCTGTACAAAGTCCGATCTTTGGAATTCAATCTGTTATCTTCTTGCTAAGCATAAAATCTTGCTTTGGGAAGCAATTTAACCTTTCCCTTACCCAGCACTAATCTGGGGAGAAATGGCACTTGCTCCCTTCAAAATTATATTCCTATTATACCATGTTCGATTCTTCTTCCATTGTATCCCCTCCCATGACATATACACTTCCAACAGCGAGCTTCATTTCAATTAAGTGCTCACCAAGTCCATTACTGGCTTGTTAAGGAATATTCAGTTTTTAATGAAATGAATCTTCATTTTACTGATCCACATCAACTCAACAGAAGCCACTTTATATTCAGCCAAATACTGGGTTACACCCAATGTAGTGAAAAGTTAACAGCACTTAGTGGTGTACTTGTTGCACTGATTTGACACTGCTGCACAAGGGCAAGTGCATTACTAACGATTATAGTGCAATGGATTGGCTGCTGCTGCACAACTTCAGATAGTGTGGTTGTTGCACTGGGTGCCTTTGTTGTGCAACCTTTAAACTCTGCCATCCGCTAGCACAGCACAAAGATGGAGAATAGGAGAATCACAGAAACATAGGATCATAGAACTGGAAGGGACCACAAGCGCCCAGATTTTGAAGAGAGTGGTTTTCTAGTATTTGCACAACCTGAAATGTGAGGCAAAATGCACAGGCACTATTCTTCAAGAGAGTCCATCAGGGACTCCTGCTGGTGCATTTGCACCACACTGACCTCGCTTGCAGGGATACTAGCGATGGGAGGTTGTGCAAACGACAACCAGTAGCAGGAAGAAGAAAAAATGGAGAAAGAGAAAGGAGAATGGTGGGAAGGAATGAAATGATAAAAAGGAAGAGAAGGAAGGGGGGGAAAGACCTTGAAACAAATTGGGGAATAACAAGAGGCTTTGAGCCCCAGTTTCATTAACTTAGAACAACCCTTAGATTAACCCTTAAAGGTAAAGGTAAAGCGACCCCTTTAGGTCCAGTCATGTCTGACTCTGGGGTTGCGGCGCTCATCTCGCTTTATTGGCCGAGGGAGCCGGCGTACAGCTTCCAGGTCATGTGGCCAGCATGACAAAGCCACTTCTGGCGAACCAGAGCAGTGCACAGAAATGCCGTTTACCTTCCCGCCGGAGTGGTACCTATTTATCTACTTGCACTTGGCGTGGTTTCGAACTGCTAGGTTGGCAGGAACTGGGACCGAGCAACGGGAGCTCACCCCGTCGCGGGGATTTGAACCGCCGACCTTCTGATCAGCAAGCCCTAGGCTCTGTGGTTTAACCCACAGCGCCACCTGCGTCTTTATTTTATTCTTTATGGAGAATAAAAGGAAACCCTATTCTGTTACAAAGGTGGCACACCAACCCCCAATCTCTGCCAAGCAATGCACAAGATTCCAGGGGGTTCCAGGTGCTCACCCAGGTTTATGCTTCAGTTGAGAATTGAGATGCAGCAGAGTCCGTAGAGACTTTAAGATATATGGTTTATTTACATAAATACAACCTGGGTGTAGTTGGAGGGAGTTGCAGATCTTAACAGCACTGTCATCTCAAGAGTGCCTCTCCCTGCTTTTCTCATGGCTTCTGCCAGTTTGAGCCCAGAGCAGCCAACCATGCTCCCCAATCTCTGGGCTGCCACCTCTCCAGCCATCAGCTAAGAAGGTTCTGGCCTCTGTTCTTCTTCCCAGTACACCCTGCAAAACACAGCCCTTCAGTCCCAGCTGTTCCAAGCCTGATGCAAAAAGTCCAAAATCTTCCTGGGACATCACACCCAGTTACCCTGCTCTCTGTCCACTCTGTCCAGTGTGGTGGTGTGGTTAAGAGCGGTAGACCCGTAATCTGGTGAACCGGGTTCGCGTCTCCGCTCCTCCACATGCAGCTGCTGGGTGACCTTGGGCTAGTCACACTTCTCTGAAGTCTCTCAGCCCCACTCACCTCACAGAGTGTTTGTTGTGGGGGAGGAAGGGAAAGGAGAATGTTAGCCGCTTTGAGACTCCTTCGGGTAGTGAAAAGCGGGATATCAAATCCAAACTCTTCTTCTTCTTCTTCCTCTGAGCACAGAAAAAGGACAGTTCTTTTGCATTGTCAATGGCCCTTAATGGCCCAGTATTGTTGCTTAATGGCCTTGTATTTAGGAGCCCAGCCAGGCTATTTTGCATGGGCTAACCCAGAATTTCCTCTGCAGCTTCTATTTCCCTCTCATTTCGCAAATATTATCTAAATACTTTCATTTATTAATTTCTAGTATTCACAAACAGACTCTGGTACTCCGAATCTGTAACATTTCTCTTCTTTTAATTATTATTTTTTTAATTTCATCTACTGCTTCTTAAGAACCAGCAGGCTAACCCCAAATGCCCAGCTGCACAAAAACATTGTTCCAATTGCAGAGGTTTTTCCCCTCACTGCAAAAAGAAAACCTTAAATTTAGAATGATCCAGCTTAATAAACTAAGCTTGTCCCACCACGATTGAACCTGTTTCAGTGAACCAAGGTTTCACATTTCATCCAAATCATGAAACTATGGTTATCATGTTCATAGGAACATAGCAAACTGCTTCAATGTCATACCCATTGGCCATTCAGCTCAATATTGCCTACACTAACTGTCAGTGGCTCTCTAGTGTTTCAGACTGGAGACATTCCCAGCCTTACTCGGTGAAACAGAAGACTGAATCCGAACCCTTCTTCAGGCAGATGCTCCGCTTCTAACTTACAATCTTCCCCCTTTGGAACAAAATTCTTATCTGGTTTGGAACAAACTAGGATCTTAAATCAACTTTATCTTTATCAATGACTTGGATGATGGGCTTGAGAGCATCCTGATCAAGTTTGCAGATGACACCAAATTGGGAGGGAACATGTGGTGAAAAGGGTGGAGGGAAGTGGTGGCATATGGATGGATCATGTGGCTGAAAGGCTAATCTGTATCCTGCCTTATTAAACTGAGATGTGATTTTCCAAACTAGGTCAACGTGTCCTACTGCACATTAGAATAAATTCAGCTCTTTTGTGACTGTCTACCAGCCTTACTTCAACTTATTTGAGTACATTTCATTCCTCGACATGACCCTGATCAGAACTGTGCCAATATACAAGGGCCCAACAGAGTTCATGGTCTACCTGTAAGGTAGCCTGTTCAGAGGTGAGAGGCTCCACCCATTTTTGCTTCTGGCCCTGCCCATTTCTGGTTCTAGCCACACCCACCACTAGCATGCATCCCCCTGAAGGGATGTTCCCTCAGGCTAGAAAATGCTCCCCATCCCTCCTATAAAATCACATTCTTACTTCCTGTCACAATCTGAATTGTGAAAAGGTTTGCTCTAAATTCTCCTCTATCAACTCTCTCTCTCTCAGTTCCCAGTGTTCCCAGACATAACTTGGCATGGGTTAATGAAAAAAGATGTGGAGCTCTCAGTGGAGCTACTGGGGGATTTCTCTGAATAGATGTCTTTGGACACTTCCCCCAACACTCTTGGGCAGGAGATTGCAGCAGATCACACTAGGTGAAATTTTCATGAAAGCCTCAGGCAAGAGGAGAGTACTCAGGAAAAAAGCACCAGGCTAATGCCTTGTCAAAAAAAAAAACAACCCCAAAAGTTTTCACTGGGGGGAAAGTTTGGTACACAAATTTGCTTAGAAGAAAACTCTTTTTGGGTGTGTCAAAAACTTAACAGCATCAAATAACAAGCCAGCTAGGTTTTATCTCTTTGGGATACAAACATAAGTCAGTTTTCATCCAGCGTAAATCTCATGGATTTCCCCTAAAACACATGATAGCAACCTTCTGCTCCACAGCCTAAGTTCAAAAGTCCTCTGCATGTGATCGGTTCAGACCCATGGCAAGAGTGTTCTTTCTGTCAACTAGAGCAGTGGTTCTCAAACGTTACCTGCCACAGACCACTTGAAAATTTCTGAGGGTCTTAGTGGACCTCATAATGATTTTTTGTGCCTGTTCCGTCAATTGTAATTTCATAGAACATTGTAATGCAATATGTGAAGCAAAATTAAAAATTAAATAAAAATCAATAAGAATATTCAGTGCGATGGACAAGCCATCTCCCATCTTCAACCACACATCTACAAACATGCCATAGGCCACCTGAAGGAAGCTCATTAACCACTGGTGTTCAACAGACCACAGTTTGGGAATCCCTGACCTAGTCTTTGTTGAGTGAGGAGGTAGATGTACAGAGATGTAAAGGGAAAGAAGTGACTGGAAAAGTGGTGGCCCCAGCAATTTTTGGATCTGGACCTGCCCACTGCTGGTTGTTGCCATGTCTCAGCCAGGGGTGTCTTCCTCAGAGGAGGCCCAGGAGGCCCTGGACTTGCACCAAGACCTGGGTCAGGCTCCATCTGGGGGTGAGGAGCCAAAATCTTCTGATGAGGCCACCCCCAGGGTGAGGTCAGCCTCTGCTATTGAGGCTGAATGGATCCCAAGCCTGAGGGAAAAGCAGCACTTTAAGTGCCAGATGGAAACCCAGCACAACCAAAGAGGTGCCTGACTTTAGTCAAGGGTTCATCAAGAGTAAGTCCCTCTAGGACAGTGTTTTTCAACCTTTTTGGGGCAAAGGCACACTTGTTTCATGAAAAAAATCACGAGGCACACCACCATTAGAAAATGTTAAAAAAATTAACTCTGTGCCTATATTGACTATATATAAAGTAATTTTTCAATTTTTCTCATGGCACACCAGGCAACATCTCGCGGCACACTAGTGTGCCACGGAACAGTGGTTGAAAAACACTGCTCTAGGATGCCTAGAAGGGAACACGACCCTCAGGTTGAAAAAAAAAAGGTTTCCCTCACCCAGCCAATGTCAGTGAGCCCAATTTATGAAGAGAGCAATCTGCTGGAAAGGGCTGGGACAGGTATGGGGAACTGTTGGTCTTACAGATGTTGCTGAACTACCCCTCCCATCACCCCTGGCCATTGGCCTCACTTGCTGGGACTGATGACAGTTGTAGTTCAGCAACATCTGGAGGACTCAAGGTTACCCATCCCTGGACTAGGATATGGTGGGCCCTGCCCCCCAGTACAAGTGGGGCTCCCCTACCAAAGAACTCAGTGGGTGGAAAGCTACTGTCAGTGGCATTCTACTAAACAGAAGCAAGCATAGCTTCCCCAAATAGGTCCCAGCCATCTATGGAGCCACTGGAGCCAAAGCAGCTCCATTTTCTTAAGAGTGGCCTGATCCAGGGTCCTCAGCTGTGCCAGTCTGGAGTTGGCACAGCCCATTCACCCCAGCTCCAGTTAGTGGCTGGGGAAACCCAGCCAGATGGGAGGAATACAAATAATAATAATAATAATAATAATAATAATAATAATAATAATAATAATAATAATGCTTCTGTTGGGCTGGAAAGCTTGGTAAGGGCTCCCCGACCTTCCACCCTAGTGGCTTGGGTTGTGGCTGTCCATCTGTCCTAACACCACTTCTAAGATCACTCTGTAATTCATCATTGTGGTCAAAGGGACTGAATCCAATGTCAAGTTCTCATGTGTTTTCAATGTGGTGTAGCGGTTAGAGTTTATCAGACTAAGATATGAGGCTCAAATCCTTACTCAGCCATGAAGCTCACAGCATAACCTTAAGTCAGTCACAGTCTCTCAGTCTAGCCTACCTCACAGGGCTGTTGTGAGAATGACATGGGGGGGGAGGAGAGTACTCTGTACACAACTTTGAGCTGACAAAAAAAAATGTGGTTAGAGAAGGACAAGGGAAAGGGAATGTTCCCCACCCGCTTTCACCATACCATGCAGAATGTTCAAAACCTCCTCCTCCCCTACTTCCTTTTTTATTATCATTTTTCTATTTCCACCTTTACAATAACTAATAAGTCATCATATAACAGATACATAATTTGACTTCCATCCTCCCCTTCTGTGGTTTCTTCTGAATACACCCCCCTCTTTTTTTTTTCACTGCATCTCCGCATTACTTCCTTCTGGTAATTACAGGTACTCTCTAGGTTTCCAGTAATAATTTAACTGCTAGTCTTACGTTAAACCTACAAAATAGTTAACTGGTTACGTACAATAATTTCTTAGGTAGTCCGTATATCTTCCCCATTTTTTGTTAACAATTCTTTCATCTTGATTTCTTATTCTCCCAGTATAAGTTTTGCCATTTCTGCATAGTCCATTAATTTTGCTTGCCATTCCTCCTTGGCTGGAACTGTTTCTTCTTTCCATCATCGCTTACTTCATAAACAAGTATGTTCAGATTCAGGATGTAAAGGCATGATATAATAGAGATAATCACCCCTCCCTACAGCACCTTTGGGGATAGGGCAGGCTATGGCAAAGATATATTAACTTTGGGGACTCTTCTGAAGTGAATCTGTATCAACCGGAGTTAAAGCATTAGCCGCAACTTGGGCGTTTATTCATCCCAACCCCATTTGGCAGCCGGGTGCAGGAGCAACGACAGTGAGTTTGTTTTAGCAAGTTATTTAGTCATCGTTCCCATGAATAAAACATGTATTTACCCGCTGTATAATGCACAAGATGGCTTAAAATAGCTGCGAGGCGAATGAAACCCAGCTTGCTCAGCAGCATGAGTGCTCATCTACCATCGTAGGAGAGGCATGGCTGCAACACACATCCTCCAGCCATCCTTAATGACCAGAGACCACCTCCAGATTTTCTGCCCTTTGTCCCCACTGGCACAATTTTGCCCTTTGATTCCTTTGCCTTTGGGGGAGATATGTGTGGGTGGGTGGGTGTTTGATGTCTTTAGAATTCTGTATTGGAGTTCTTTGGGACTCCGTGCTCATCCAGGCCAACTAACTGAGAGTAAGAACTGAGACAGGCACTAAATAGATGGTTCAAGTCAAGCCATGGTTTGGCATGGCATATCGGATAGAAAACTCCTTTGTGGAACTGGAGCAATGTCAGAATTGTTTGTTTGTTTGTTTGTTTGTTCCCCACCCTTTGCCTTAAGGTCCCAGGGTGGGTTACAGCATTAAAAACAACATTGAACACAATTTAAAGTAACTTCAGAATCCCCAACAGCAGTTAACCCCAGGATGGCTGATGCAGTGCTCTCCAGATGTTGTTGGACTACAACTCGCATGAGCCATAAGAAGAAGAAGAAGAAGAATTTATTATTTGTACCCCACCCATCTGGCTGGGTTGTTAGGATCTGGAGTGTTGGCCATGCTGGCAGAGGCCAATGGGACTTGCAGTCCAACCACTTCTGGAGATGTTGGCTGAGATAACTCCAGGCTGAGCCTTAAGTAAAGTGGTGGCTCACTTTGGGCTGTTAACTTCACCTTCCAGCGCAAGCCGTTTCTCTGCTTAAAGGGACCTTGCCTGTTTCAGCTGCTGTAGACTCCTCTCACGTAGGGGAGATGGTGGTTCTGTGTGAGCTCCTGGATTGGAGCCTCGGAGTCAGAGAGCAGCAATACAGCCAGGACCGGTGCTAGGCTTTCTTGCGCCCTAGGAGAGACCACCTTCTGGCCCCCACCACCCTCCCAAAGGCTGCTTTAGCAGGAGGTGGGGGGGTGGAGAGGTAAGCAGCAGTTTCTCTGCTGTAGCGGAGAAGCTGCCTCTCGCCCGCCCCGCCCCCCTGCCCAAGCCTGGCCAGCGCCCCCTCCATTTTGGCGCCCTAGGCAATTGCCTAGTTCACCTTAATGGACGCGCCAGCCCTGAATACAGCCTCCTCGGGCTTTGACGTCAAATTCTGGGGCAATCTGAATCAGCAAAATTCCAGATCTGGCCCTGGGATTTCGCTTGAGCTCTAGCAGAGAATCTACACTCTCTAGAGACCTAGACTTGAGAACTGTTGTCCATCCCCTTAGCCAGGTCCTTACACTTGTGTCAAAGTGTGGGTGTGTCAACCCTAGGACACAGCCATTCTCAGACAACCCCTTCCCCTTGTCACAGTGTTGTGGATTATGAAGCCCTTCCTTGCCTACAGGTTACTGTAGGAGCTTAAAAAGTAATCTGGACCATTTTGCTGGAGTTCATCCATCCTGTAATTACTGTTGCCTGCTTTTCCCACTTCTCCTCCCTACTTCCTTGTTTGCTTGAGGCAAGGAAAGCATTAAACATGTAAAAAAAAATAGTCCCATGAAGTTAGCATAATTGATCAGAAGAGGCAGTTTATTTCACTTTGTATTACTTTCAAGCCCGCGTTCTCCCAGCCTGCTTGCTGCCTCTTGAAACAATTACTAAGTGCTAATAGAAAATATCATTAAATTTCAAGAGCTCCACCCTCAGTGCTCTCTGTTTCCTGCTCAGTGCGTGTTTGTGTCCCTTTTACTTTCCTTCCTTTGAAACAAGTACTTGGACCAATCTGCCACTTTCAGTTTCTCCAGGTAACTCATTTTTTCCCCAATCTTAAATTCGGTTCTTCCCATTTCCACAACAGTTTGGGATGATGGTGATGATTTCTTCATGAAAAGTTGGCAGCGATTCATTCATTCATTCATTCATTCATTCTATTTGCTATTTTATGGCACTTTCCCGCAAAAAAAATAATAATGCTCGAAGCCACGCAAAACAAAGGAAGAGGGGTGCATTTCAAACAAAGGCTACAAAAACAATTTCAAAATGGCATAGCAAAACAATAACATAGCAAGAATTTCATAATGTAGCAAAACCAATGACAGTAACAATTTCGTACAAAAAAAACCCCGACATTCCAATGCTATAAAAATAACAAGATTACTTCAACAACGCGCAGCCTCCAATAGCCAAAATAACAAGGGATCTTCACAGTTTCACCTTAGTCCTAGAAACACCCATCCCATGATGTTACTTACAGTCTCTTTCCTGCAGCCACCTGCAAGGCTTCCAAGGGGAGGGGGTGGGGTAGCTGGAACACTCCTCCCATGACGTCAAAATTCAGTGCAAATTTCCCCCCAATGTGCATATTTTTATAGGCACTTTACTCCAATGTTTTCACTAATGTATGTCTTTTTAGTGTACTTTCCTGTTACATATGCATTCTTGCAGACGTCGTTTTGTTGGAGAACTGCGTCACAACACTTGGAGAACTGTGGGTTTTGTAGGATAATCGTATTTCAGCTTGCACGTTGATTCAAGAAGTGCGAATCGGGTATCGGCGGAACACCCTCCCATCAGATGTCAAAGAAATAAACAACTACCGGTATCTGACATTTAGAAGACACCCGAAGGCAGCCCTGTTCAGGGAAGTTTTTAATGACTGATGTTTTAATGTATTTTAAATCTTTTGTTGGAGAAACCCAGCCAGATGGGCGGAGTAGAAATAAATTGTTGTTGTTGTTGTTGTTGTTGTTGTTGTTGTTGTTGTTGTTGTTCAGAGAGTCAAATTTCTCCCCCATCCATAGCTCTGTAATCTGGATCTGCACCCCAGTTGCTTGCTGGCAGGACTTTTCAGGCTAGAACTGTCAAGCAAAGAGATGCAAATATGATGAGGTGTTGTTTTTTAGGGGAGCCAAAGTTTTTTAGCTTCTTTGGGAGGAGCCACTGATCTACCGGTGATTTACCACACACGTCCAGTGATCTACCGGTAGATCACGATCTACCTGTTGGACATACCTGGTGTATAGTACTGAGCTAGATAGGGATGCAGGTGGTGCTGTGGTCTAAACCACTGACCCTAGGGCTTGCTGGTCGGAAGGTCAGGGGTTTGAATCCCTGCGACTGGGTGAGATCTCGTTGCTTGGTCCCTGCTCCTACCAACCTAGCAGTTGGAAAGCACGTCAAAGTGCAAGTAGATAAATAGGTACCGCTCCAGCGGGAAGGTAAATGGCATTTCCGTACGCTGCTCTGGCTTCGCCAGAAGCGGCTTAGTCATGCTAGCCACGTGACCTGGAAGCTGTACACCAGCTCCCTCAGCCAGTAAAGTGAGATGAGCGCCACAACCCCAGAGTCGTCCGCAACTGGACTTAACTGTCAGGGGTCCTTTACCTTTACCTCTTTTACAGAGCTAGATGGACTAATGGTTTGACTCGGCATAAATATTATGCTAAAATAAAATAATAAAGTCAAACCATCCCAGGGGGTGGGTGCTTTTTTCTGGGGGGATGCAGTGGGACGCTAAACATTTTGTGAATCAAAGTTTGGCCTCATTGAAGGGCAGTATTTCAATATAAGTAGGAAAATGAGAGTACCTCTAAACATTTTTTTTAAAAAAAAAAAAAAGCACTGGCTGAAAACATAACACCCACACTTCCTTCCAAAAGGAACCCTGTTGTGAAACTAAGGGTTTTGGGGAGCGGTAAGTCTGTTGAGGGAATTCTGCTCTGCATGCATAGTCTACCCCCATGATGTAGATCCCAGATAACATCTCAGGAGGAGTCTAGATGTGCAGGGAATATTCCCTTCTACAGATATTCCATAAAAGCATGTATGGTGAGGATAGAGCTGGTGGGGATGCAATGGTGAGGGGTGGGGAAGCCGGCCCCTGTCTCTTTCTCTCCATGATAGGCAAATGCTCCCCCTGCAGACTGCAACCCTGGTGGGTCCTCCAACCAGGGAGTTGGGTTCCTCTCCAGATATAAGCCAGCAGGGCACTATGAGAACGTCCTTTCATTGCTTACAAAGAGAATGGTAGAGAAGATAACATTCCTTCTCAAATGTCCCTCCTTCATCATTCTTTTTTGGTAGAGAAGGAGGAGGAGGAGGAGGAGGAGGAGGAGGAGGAGGAGGAGGAGGAGAGGAGTTTGGATTTGATATCCCGCTTTATCACTACCCGAAGGAGTCTCAAAGCGGCTAACATTCTCCTTTCCCTTCCTCCCCCACCACAAACACTCTGTGAGGTGAGTGGGGCTTGAGAAACTTCAGAGAAGTGTGACTAGCCCAAGGTCACCCAGCAGCTGCATGTGGAGGTGCGGAGACACGAACCCAGTTCACCAGATTACGAGTCCACCACTCTTAACCACTACACCACACTGGTGTAACATTCTTATCAATGTTACAACTGCCTGCCTACTAAGGTATCCCAAGATCAGCTCCAAGCTCTGTCTCCTGTTGAGGGGAAGCAACAAAGGAAGCTGCTAAATAATAAAGCAAAACACTGTGTTGAACAGAACAGCTCATGTCTAAGCCACTTCTGGGACCCTTTATATACCTCCTTGTGTAAACCCAGGATTCCATCTTTGTTGGGAACTGATCCCAGCTGCCTCAGAAGAGACTGGCACCAGCTCCATTCCAGATGGCGCTGAGTTTTTTGTTTTTTGCCTTTTTTCTGGCTGATTGCTCTCTTTTTGCACTAATTAGAACAAAATGCATTCCATCACATGACGGAACCCCTTCAAGAGAACATCCAGGGAGAAGCATGAGGTGTCCTCTTAACTGTCTTTTCTAGCTCAGAGTGCAGAAGTTCAGTGAATCCACAGTGGTGCTGAAGCTACTATCCTGAATGCTGAATGCACGAGCAGGTGCTACACTGTGTGCTGTTGCCCACTGGTGGCTGCATTTGCATGAGCAGGTACTGACTTTTTCCGGACGTTTTTGTATACAAATGTTATAATCTGGTGTTCTTGCCCACTGTGAGGGAATTAGTCTTTGCTGTCCTGGGCTACTTGTAGGGACGGTTGCATATTATATGATGGAATACAGGTTTTACTTGTATGGACTGTTGCATGCAGGGGCGTAGCAAGGTAAATTGGTACCCGGGGGCAAAAAAAAATTTGTCAAACCCCCCCCAGGCATGGGAAGGTCAGGTGGTACCCGGTGCGGAAAATTTCTTGTCAACCCCCCCATTGATTCCCCCCCCCCCCGCAAAAATGGTTTTACGTTATTTCATATTTTCTTACAAAGGAATAATAACAAGTAATAATTTTAAAAATCTTTTATTTATATCCTACCCTCCCCGGCCAAAGTCGGGCTCAGGGTGGCTAACATCAGATACATAACATTGGTATAAAATCAAACAATAATTAAATTACCTCCTAAAGAAACATCTCAAAATCAAATTAAAGTCTAATTAGATGGCTTTCCACAGGGTTAGGGTTGGGAACAGTAAGTGTTCTCTGAACTGAAATTTCAGCCTTCATGACATAGGAAAACAGCCAAGTGAACAGCTATTTTGGTGGAGGAGGGTCAATATATTAACCGATATGCATGAAATTTCATATATAGCTATATAATCCCTAGTATAGTAAGATAAGACCTTCGGAGCAGGCATTTTCAAAAAAAAAAATCAATTTTTTCCCCCAAATTTTTTTTTTAAAAAATGTTGCTTGGTGATTTGTCACCCCCTCCATTATGGAACCCGGGGCAGACCGCCCCCACCCCCCCTTGCTACGCCCCTGCTTGCATGCATACCTATCTGTTGCATATCTTCCTTGTTTGTCCGCTGGCAAATGTCCTGAGCCTCAAGTAGCAAGGCACTGCCTATATGAGGAGTGACATCTCATCTGAGGTTGAGAAAATACAAAGCTCCAAATGACCCTCAGCCTGTAACTCCAAGAAGAAGCCTGTGGAAAGGCCCTACTGCCTCAACTCTCCCTCTGCTTCAGTCGGATAGAACGGTTGCTGGTACGTGATAGCTGAGGACCAGCCCAAGGCAGTCAGTCTCCTGGCAGAGCTGATGTCATAGTCCTGCCATCTCAACTCTCCTTCTGTCGTGACCCCTAAATCTATCTGAACACAAAGTAGGAAGCTGTAGGGGCATCGGATCGGCAGGGATGCCAGTAGTGGTGAGAATTCAGGGCTCAGAGCTGACTGCTGAAACAATTGCACCTCAGGGTGTTGGACAGAAGCCCCTGGAGGAACCTCCCAGGCCACCAGGATGTATAGGGTCAGAATCTGGACCTTCACAGACACCTTCCCCTCAGCCTCAAGAGCCAGAAAACCTCCCACCACATATTAGCAATCCAGGGATGCAGGGAGCACATCACAAGGGAGACTATGGAATGGATGAGCAGTACCTGTCTTCATGTCATAGGGTTTGCCCATTAAGACTCTGAAGGTTCTCTGAAGGAACCTGGAGGAGGTAGCCTGGTGACAGGCCTCCATCCACTCCCAAGGAGCAAGTGGCTCACTTAGAGCTACCCATGGACCAGCAAGTCTCAATCTGCCTCTAGCTTCACTGCTTTCTCTGTGAGATCCACCATCGGACCAGAGCACAATAACTTCATCTTGCTGTAACTATAACTGAGATAACATACGTTGAAAGAAGATTGGAAAATGTTTACTGAATATATGGGGGGGGTTGTGTACCCTTGAAAACGTTGGCAGCATTAAGATAAATTCAACAGTGTGGACAAGTTTTGATGGGTGTAATAATGGATTGCTCAATGGTTTAGTTTATGTAAAATATGCAGGTATTTATGATATTCAAAATGAACCATGGAAAGAGAAAAAGGGAAGTCATTGACATTTTAAGGTTGTTTAAATGAATATTCTAAATTGTAAAACAAAACATTTAATAAAAATTGTACACACAAAAATAATAATAATTGAGATAATAATATATATGGGAAACTTTGGAAAAGTTGCCAGGATTATCATACTTCGATGCAATTCTCCCTTCTGACCTGGAAGTGTATTTGAACAGGTTTATTACTGACCCCCTTGTCCTGGGCTTCAGAATGTGTTACCCATCCTTTATTCTTCATTGATTGCCCCTAACTCATTAATCTATTGAGGGCAGAAAATCCTGACCTCCTTTATAATAATTTCATATGCATAACAGGAGGTGCCAATATTGAAGTTACTGGCCTGATCAATTATGCCTGGCTACTCCAAAAAGCCCCCATGAATAAACATTATGTAACCTGAGTTAATTGCACTTATTGCAAAACATACTGACTTGTATCTCTAAAGAAGAAGAAGAAGAAGAAGAAGAAGAAGAAGAAGAAGAAGAAGAAGAAGAAGACGTCACAAGGCTATTTACAGGATGGCTAATATTTCATGCCTTGGCTCACCAAATGAGTGTGTGAAGAACTTATTAAATCTGGGGATGAGATGAAACTGGGAGAGATTGCTGGCTAGTACACAGTCTACAGATGCAAAGGAGGCTCAGTAAATTAGAAAGCTCAGCAAAAATACCCTAAAAATAACTGGGGTAAATCTGCCACATACACCCAGACAACACCATCACTGGCCCCAACAACATCAAACATACAATCTCAGGACTATTTACCGGTAATTGCTCATCTTCTAACACTGTGTATGCCATCAAATGCCAACAGTGCCCTTCAGCTCTCTATATCGGGCAAACAGGCCAAACCCTACACCAAAGGATAAATGGACATAAATCTGATATCAGGAATCACAAGACAGAGAAACCAGTAGGAGAACACTTCAGTCTCCCAGGACATTCTATACAAGATCTCAAAGCAGCTGTCTTATTACAAAGGAATTTTAGAAATAGAATAGAAAGAGAAGTTGCTGAATTGCAACTCATTACCAAACTTAAAACCATGGAGAGATCTGGTCTGAGCAAAGACATTGGATTCTTATCTCATCATACATGACAAAGCTATTTTTAGCCATCTCACCCCTTGCTTTTTTCCTGTAAGACCAATTGCAGTCGTTACCAGTCGTCAACTCACTGTCTCTCTTTCTGTCTCTGGAGCCAGTGTGATGTAGTGATTAAGAGCGGTATGCAAGTTTCATAGAATCATAGAGTTGGAAGAGACCACAAGGGCCATCTGGTCCCTAGCATGAATGATTTTGCTAGGCAATTTGTCTGAATATAACACATTTTTCTGCATGCTCTTCCCTAATCCATGTGTTTTCATAAGCAAAAAAAGCCAATGCTATTCTGGGCTGCATCTAGATCAAGGGAAGTAATAGTACCACTATATTCTGCTCTGGTCAGACCTCACCTGGAATACTGTGTCCAGTTCTGGGCACCAAGAAGCGGACACGGAGCAATGGATTCAAACTACAAGAAATAAGATTTCACCTAAACATTAGGAAGACCTTCCTGACAGTAAGAGCTGTTCAGCAGTGGAATTTGCTACCAAGGAGTGTGGTGGAGTCTCCTTCTTTGGAGGTCTTTAAGCAGAGGCTTGACAGCCATCTGTCAGGAATGCTTTGACGGTGTTTCCTGCTTGGCAGGGGTTGGACTGGATGGCCCTTGTGGTCTCCTCCAACTCTATGATTCTATGATTCAATACTTGGCTGAAGGACTGCATTGCATAATTCAGAGTTGTGCAAATTTCATAGAATGGCTGAATTTAGGACTGGAAGAAAAGGAGTAGCTGAAACAGACATGGTTCATCCATTCTTACTGCCCAGTCATAAAGCAGAAACATAGAACTGGAAGGAACCCCAGTTAGAAGGAACCCCAAGGGTTACACGGTCCAGCACCCTGCAATCATCTAATTTTTCGTTCCAGCCCGTTGGCTGGTCTGCACTCCCTCATTGTTCTATACTGAAGAAATAAAAGAGTTGGCGTCCTAGCCAGCGACAACAGGCCCATAATGTATTTAGCTGCTTAGGTAAATCTAAATTGAGGTCAGGTAGGGACACAACTCAATTAAGAACTGTTTTCCGAAGCCAGGCAAAACGAACATTACAGGGTTTAAGGATGTTCCCTAAGCAGCTGTCGGCTGTGCGAAGGAGCCGCCGCCGCCTCCTTCCATCGGAAAACTGTTGCCGTAGACAGTCTGGAGGCCATAGGGAACAATCTTTGCAAGAAAAGGATATTAATACACTCTCTGTACCTTCTTGGCTTACGTTGCCGCAATTGAATTACCTGGGTTTTTGTAATGTAAAACAGTTCTCGGTTGCTGAATTACAAAGTTCCCCTTCGGCTCGGCTGTTTGAGTAAATTAAATGATAAGGTAAAAGAGGGCCAGGGAGGGGGAATAATATAAGGTCATGCGTCTCAAAAGGATGAGAAATGACAAAGTAGAAACAATGAGGACCTTAACTGGGGGTGATGGGGGTGCAGAGAGGGAAGAGAAAGAAGCTGACAACTGTAGCAACCATCTTTGACGGGGAGAGGCTCTTCAGCACCAACATGAAACAAAATTATGCATTGCTCTTGCTGGTGCTATGTTGTAGCAATTATTCTTTTTCAGTTTGGAAAAGTTTGGGTTGTGTTTTTTTTACCCTACTAGGACCATCCAGATACCTGTGAGCCCATTTCGTTGCCAGGACGGCTTCACTACCCAATCATCATCCTTCCTTTAGGGTAGGAATGGGGAACCTAGAATCATAGAATCATAGAGTTGGAAGACACCACAAGGGCCATCCAGTCCAACCCCTGCCAAGCAGGAAACACCATCAAAGCATTCCTGACAAATGGCTGTCAAGCCTCTGCTTAAAGACCTCCAAAGAAGGAGACTCCACCACACTCCTTGGCAGCAATTCCACTGTCGAACATCTCTTACTGTCAGGAAGTTCTTCCTAATGTTTAGGTGGAATCTTCTTTCTTGTAGTTTGAATCCATTGCTCCGTGTCCGCTTCTCTGGAGCAGTAGAAAACAACCTTTCTCCCTCCTCTATATGACATCCTTTTATATATTTGAACATGGCTATCATATCACCCTTAACCTTCTCTTCTCCAGGCTAAACATACCCAGCTCCCTAAGCCGTTCTTCATAAGGCATCGTTTCCAGGCCTTTGACCATTTTGGTTGCCCTCCTCTGGACACGTTCCAGCTTGTCAGTATCCTTCTTGAACTGTGGTGCCCAGAACTGGACACAGTATTCCAGATGAGGTCTGACCAGAGTGGAATACAGTGGTACTATTACTTCCCTTGATCTAGATGATATACTCCTATTGATGCAGCCCAGAGTTGCATTGGCTTTTTTAGCTGCTGCATCACACTGTTGACTCATGTCAGGTTTGTGGTCTACCAAGACTGCTAGATCCTTTTCACATGTACTGCTCTCAAGCCACGTGTCACCCATCCTGTATTTGTGCCTTTCCTTTTTTTGCCCTGGTGTCAACCAGATGATGCTGGACTTCAACTCCCATGGTCCCATTGGCCATGCTGTCTGGGGCTTCAGTTTTGAAGATGAAAAAAATATTTGTGGTGAAGGGGCAAAGCTGTCCTCTCCTCTGGCTGGCACTTCTTGCCTTCCAAGCTACTCCCAATGTGAAATATGCCTTTCTAAACACTAGGGATGGGGAACCTGTGGCCCTCCAGGGTGTTCGTTGTATTCCGACTCCCATCAGTCCCAACAAGCATGGCCAGTTGCTAGGGATGATGGGATTTGGAGCACAACAGCATGTGAAGGCAACCAGTTTCCTCTTCCTTGCTATACACCAGGGACGTCCAACTCCCTAGAGACTGCGATCTACTCATGGGGGGGGACTAGCAGTGATCTACCCCTTTTGGAGGGGTTCAGGTCAAAGTTGTTGAGCTTTTCTTAGAGGGGCAGGTCTAAAATGTTGAGCTTTCTTTAGGGGGGAAAGGAAAAAGCCACTCACCAAAATATTGATCTGGAAACAAACAGCCTCACAGCAAAAACTCTGTCTTCCATTCTAGCTATCATGCACAAATGGAGGATGGGGCGAGAGGGCAGGGCTGGATCCTCTTTTTCCCCAGCAAAGGAAAAGGAGCCCGCGATCGACCCAAACATCCCAGGGATCGAACAGTTGATTGCAGTTGACCTGCTGGACATCCCTGCTATGCACTAATAGCAAACATATTCGCCAATAAGCATGGCCAATGGTCAGGTTTGATGGGAGTTGTTGACTGTTGGGAGGGAAGTAATGGGGTATCCCAGAAGAGGGTTTGGCTGACTGGCTATAATCATGAACAGGTTGCACTCCACATTGCCAGATTTTGTTGCAGGTACCATTTGCCACAGTGGAATATAAGGATGTCAAACCTGTGACAAGTGAGACCTGTGGAGTACATCCCGTTCAGGATTGTAGCCAGCCAGGATATACTCCATTCCATCCCTTCCAACAGTCAAAGATGCCCATCATCCTTGACTATTGACCATGCTTGCTGGGGTTGATGGGAGTTGTAGTCCAGCAACATCTGGAGGGCCACAGGCTCCCCACTCCTGGTTTAAGGTGCCACAAGAATCTTCGCGGTTTTTCACTGCAGCAGACTTAGCACAGAGAGCCACAGCTGCCCTATCCCTGGTGTAACACATCGACTGTCATTTTGTGGTATGCAAGTGTTTGGGAGAGGTTAGGAGAGCAACCAAAGAACAAGCAGATAAGCTACTGGGGCAAGGCAGCACAAGGTGAACGTGCTTAACTAGAAATGCTTCATTCCGCAAATGGAAAACACAATTGGACTGTAAACATTACAAGACAGAAGTATGAAAGATAGCTTTCAGCAAATGTAATTTAATGGCAAAACCTGGGGACTCCATAAAATCAATGGGCTGCGTTACTGTCAGACAAATTGACTAAAACATTTAACTGCATACTCAATTATGAATAACTGTGAGTGGGTTATGAACATTTTAGGAGTACCAGAGGATTTGAGGCGATTGCCTTTAATTATGTCTCTGGCGTCTATTCCGGTCTTCAGACTCTACAGAGGAGGATTGAGTAGGAATATTTTATTGGCCACCAAAGGGGGAAAAGAATGAGCCCTAGAATATATTTTCTTAATGGAATTCCTTGGGAAAAAGTTGAAACTATATTTTTTAAGAAACACACCAATGAGACTAAGAGGACCAAATCTGTTAAATGCTCTGTACATATCTTGTTTTTCCAATTTTAAGTTCAGTTCACCCAATCTCTGCATCAGTTTGTGTATTTTATTTTTTTTATGAACTGCATTAGACAATCCAGAGAAGCAAGCATGTATTGGTTTGGTAATTGCAAAATAGGTAGGTTCACATTAAAATGCAAACTGAACTAATTTCTCCTTAGATAGGCAAACAGTACCAAGCAAAAGAAATGTCAATTAAAAACAAACAAACAAACAGATTTTTAGTTTAGAGAAAAGATGAGTATGGAGAAAGTGAACAGAGAAAAGTTTTTTCTCCCTCTCTCATAATTCTGATGAAGTTGAATGCTGGGAGACATAAGACAGGCAAAAGTAAGTAGTTCACGCAGTGCGTAGTTAAGGCTATCATTAGCTTCTATGTGGCTAATGTGTTACCTCTAGTAACAGCACTGGTATGACTTTGGATAATGGTGAACACAAGCCAAGAGTTCTCATGCTGTGCTTGTGGACCTGCTATAGGCATCTGGTTGGCCACTGTGTAAACAGGATGCTGGGCTAGAGACATAGGACTTTCACCTGATCCAACAAGGCTTTTCTTCTTATAATAGGTCAGTGATGGTCAGATTCTGGCCTGCAATCAACTCTCCTTTTGCATTGATTGCCCCCCACCCCCACATGCTCAAATCCAACTCTGTTTCCAAGACTGATGAAACTTGTACAGTTACAGGTAGGTAGCTGTGTTGGTCTGCCATAGTCAAAACAAAATAAAAAAATAAAAAAAATTCCTTCCAGTGGCACCTTAGAGATCAACTAAGTTTGTTCTTGGTATGAGCTTTCGTGTGCATGCACACTTCTTCAGATACAGTACATTGAAACGGAATGTATCTGTTTCAGTGTATCTGAAGAAGTGTGCATGCACACGAAAGCTCATATCAAGAACAAACTTAGTTGGTCTCTAAGGTGCTACTGGAAGAAACTTGTACACTTAGCTTTCCTTGTGATCAGCAGATGATGGAGCAACACAGATATGGATATGGATTCTGCCTAGCCCCCGGCTTACCTGTCTCCAGCTGAAATCTGTGAATGCAGCTCATGAACAACTGGCATAATGCCTGCGTCTTCATAAAGGTCTTAAGAAGGGTTGCCAACTGCCAGTAAACTTGCAGGCTGCCAGTAAAAACTGCTTCAAGAATTCCCCTGCCAGTAAAAATATCCTCTCCTGCCAGTAATTCCTTTTTCCCTTGATCAGCCCATCTTGCTTTGGTTCCTTGAAAGTGATCTTTTTATCACATTTAATAATACCAACAGTTTAACAATAACGATTAAGCTGAAAGGGTTTTGCGTGTTTAGACCTTTTACCCTCTCCAAATAAATTCAGACGAGAGGCAAATATTTGGTTTGGTTTTTAGCAGAATTTAGGCCACAACTTTATTGATTACCATCAAGTGAGTGGTTGCGTAGGTTCTGGTTCCACTAGCTCCCTGCACCGTTGCAGGCAGACCTGTCCCAGAGCCACGTTCGTAGGACAGCCAAGGATGAACACCAGGGACAGCTGCCGGAAGGAGTACCAATCAGCCGCCCTGTTGTCCCCTGGACTCGGGCGCAGGCAGGACCCCATTGGGGGAACACCAAACCAATGAGTCCCCAGATTCCTTTACCAGAATATCCTGCATTTGCATAGGCATGGCCACATCACGTGCCACGCCTATCACCTGAACCAGAGCCTATCCACAACTTACAAGTTGTGACGATTTGCTATGCGGCAGGTGTAACGGATCAGCCCTTAGTCTGGGTATGGTCAGGAGCCCAGCTTATTAGGAGTTAACATCCACTCTATGTGACTGGCAGCTCACTCGCAGGAGGCGGGGCTTTTCGCCCTTTTAAAAGGGGGAAATGGCAGTTGGTCAGGAGGGTTAGAGGGTGAGAGGGTTGGAGAGAGATCGTGAGAGGTTAGGCTTTGGGGAATGGGAGGAAAGGTCTTTACCATTGCTATGTTGTAACAAAGCTGAATTGCATGAGAAGATTTGTAACAGTATTAACCCTGGACACCCATGTTTTCAAGTTACCTCAATAAAGTTAAATATGTTTCAACGTTCGTTGACTCTGGCAGTGTATCAGTGCCTTAAGAGGTGTGACTAAGAGGAGAGAACAAAGTTTTCCTGTGGAAGAGGAAACGGTTTGCTTATTCTCCTGTCATACAGAGGGCTGGGCAGTGAAGCCAAAGGTGCCACGCAGTTGCCAAAAAGGTGAGGCAAACTGCAGTAGTTGGGAACCCTGGTAGGGAGATCCCATAGGTGGCAAGAGGTTTTCGAATGTGAAGCACTGAGGTACCCCAGAGACATCTCCCATATGAACACTTTAGGATTCATTCTAGTCGTCAGTGAAACCTAGGGAGAGACACAGTTGGGGAAGCATCGAAAGGGAGGGATCGGGAATAAGGATCCCTCACAGCAGGCAAAACCCAAGTGGCACCACCCAATCAGCCAAATGGGGGAAATTCTTGCCATGCTCCTGCCCCAACGGCAGACACACGGCGGCATAGCAAGGTCAACCGCAAGCCCTAAATATAGGGAGAGGTGGGCGGGTGTTCCGTTGCAAAAGCCCCAAAGAGGAAGCTCAGTAGCCTCACATGGGTTTAAATAGGTCCCGCATTGCTGCTTCTGTGAGGCACCCCATTGGTCAGATTACACCCCAGCAACACGGGACCGACCTATCGGGGGTTGTGGCTATCTTTCAAATTAACCACCCACAACACTGGGTCGGATAGCTGGTCGCACCGCAAGACGTGCCCTCTTTTATGGAGGACACACTTTAGTTAGTGTGACAAATTGATTAAAAATCTAAGAGTCCAGGGCGAAAATAGGTGCCTTGTTGATCAGAGGTCTTAGCTTACCTTAAAAATGACATCCAATACCTTTTCACAATTTGTCCCTGCTGGGGATACAAAAGTTCCAAACAAAAGAATGATTTCTTAAGTTGGATTTTCATGTCCATTGCACAGATGGTTTCCAGCAACAGCCATGCAGGAACATGCCATGACTGACAGTGGAGGTAGAACACAGCCACGAGCAGGTATGCCAATTCTAGGGGGTCAAAGACACCTCAGCCCCCTCAATATTTGTTGGAAGGGGGGTGGGCCTTCTCAAAGTTGAGGAAGCCTAGCACATATCAGCTTCAGTGCTCGGCCTCCGTCAGACAACGCAACTCCACATGCTCCTGCTTTGAGAATTATAAGGTCTAAGATATAAAATAAATGTACCAGGCAAACACATACATAAACATATAAACCACCACATGTCTGAATCATTACAGGAAAAGTCCTGGAACCATTTTGTCTCTCCCAAATTGACTGCAAATGTTTCTCTGCAAGGACAAAGGAAATGAGAAAACCTCCCCATTGTCTCTGTGCTCACAGATCCTGTCTTAAGGGGTATCTCTGTATGAATATGGTGAGCCTGTGACCTGGATTCAGGAACTGAGTATTTACCATCACAAAGGAATCGCCAGACTGCTCAAGTAATGCAATCAGTGGTCATTTTGAGGTACCCTGGCAGACAGGTTTTCTGCTGTAGACCGCCTCTTCTGCGATGTATTTCTGCTGTAGACCACCTCTTCTGTGATGTATTTCTGCTATAGACCACCTCTTCTGTGATGTATGTATTCTGTTTTGGGGGGTGGTCTTGGGCTCCAGGGTGGGCAATTTCAAATGTCTATATAAGGGCTTGTGCGCCATTGTTCGGGGTCCCTCCTGCCTCCTGCATGTGGCAGTGAGCACCCTGTTGCAACAGTTAGTAAAGATCAGGCTTACTAGCTGCTTTGCTTCACAATATTCTCTGGTTGGCCTCTGCTATTTCTCCTGCCGATAGAGAACCTACAAAAGGACTCTATATGGGCTCTTGGGTACTCCATAAGGGAAAAGGAACAGCTTTTTCTTACAACACTCCCTACCATAGATGATTTTATACACTGGTCTGCTGACACTTTTCTCTTGGGCATGGGTGATGCTGCTTTGACTGCACAAGCAACGTCACCTGTACCTAAACATTTTAAAGGGGGGGGGGGGTTTCATATGAAATAAGCATGACTAACACCCATAGGAAACTGCCTTATACTGAGCCAGCCCTTTGGTCCATCTAGCTTGGTATTGTCTGCAGTGATGGCCTGGGGCTCTCAGGCAAGGATTCTCTCCCACTCCTCCCTGGAGATGCCAGTGACCGACCTTCTGCCTGTAAAGTAGATGCTCTATCACTGAGCTATGGCCCTTGACCTATATTGCTGCTTTCCTTTCCAAACAAAACAGTGAGAAAACAATGGCCACACTTTGGACCACATCTCCAGTAGAGATGGACCACAGTTCCCATCATTCCTACCCATTGGTCATACTGGCAGGGGCCAGTGGAATAACAGTCCAAAATACCTGTGGGGCATCATACTGGCTAAAACTGAATTAGATACTTTCCAAAGTCCCTCCAAACAATGTGATGGGTGGTGGTTTATCAAAGACAAAAGACTCAGAAGATCCAGGCTGTTCCTGTTGAAAAGCAGCACCCAGAATGCTTGTACTGATATTTTATCAAAAACCACAACAATGACATTGCAGAAACTTGAAGCATGTCCCCATACCCGCCTCTCTCATTCTCGTCTCAGAGCTCCAGCTGAGTAATCCAGCATCCCGAAAATATCTAATAAAATCTTAAATGGTTTCTTATCCCTTTCTTTCTCAGGACAACTCAGCAATCATCAATATGCATTTCTTTCTCAGCATCTAATATATTGGAATGTCAATAACTCGGCAGCCTACGAAAATACATCAAGTACTTTCATATTGTACCCAGCCTCATAAAACTGCACTCGAGCTGATAAACAACAGTGATAAAGGGGAGGAAAAAAGGCTGTGCTGAATCCAGATTTCTTTAAAAACATGGCCCCAAAGAAAAGAGAGAGTGTTTCAGCTTGACTTCTTGGGAACATAGTCTGATCTGACAGAAGGCAGCTTCCTGTCTGGTCATCTAAACTCAGTAGCGTCTACTCAGATAGAGAGCAACTCCCCGGGGTCTTTGGTGAAGAAAGCCCTTTCCATTTCCTGCTAAGTGAGCATTTATATTGCAGGGATGGGCAGTGACAAACCTACATTTTGGGGGCCCTGAAGCTTGAACTGTTGTGGGGGGCCCTTTGCAACCAACAATTAGGTATGGGTAACCACTGTTATCTTCTTCAATGGGGTTGTTCCATGACATTTTTTAAAATAATAATAATAATAATAATAATAATAATAATAATAATAATAATAATAATAATTAACTACTGCATCTCAGATTCTGGTTAAAATGGTTGCACTAGACTATCTCACGTGTCACAGTCACTGGTGTGGATACAAATTTCCTATGCCTTATAGTTTTCAAGTCGTGTGACTCAAACTGAGTCTACCGTACTAGACCCAAAGGTGTTGAGCAAGCTGGACTAAAGTTGCTTCTGGGGCCCCGTCGGCAGAGGCGTAGGAAGCCTCTTGGGTTCCCGGGGTGGCATTGCCGCACATAGGCACCCCCCTGGGGGCGGGGCGTCCTGACGCTTGCGTCGTGACGTCACAACACATGCGTCAGGACAGACTGTCCATCCCGCCAGTGCTGCTGCTCCAGCAGCGACCCGCCGAGCGAGCGCCGGCTACTGGGGCTACCCCATCCATGCTGCTTTAAAGCAGCACTGGCGGGGCAGCCCCACGAGCCGCCAATCTTATGGGGCAGCCCCATATTGGTGCTGGCGGGCGGACCCCGGGCAGGCCGTGCGGTGGAGCGGCTTCGCTCCGCAGCTTGCTCGGGGCCCGCCGGCGGGGCGGGGCTGGCCCAAGTGTCACCCCCCTCCCCTGGAACCCGGGGCGGACCAGCCCGCCCCCCTCGCGATGCCCGTGCCCTTCGGGATTAGAAGCCCTGAAGCTTAAGCTTCATTAGTTGCATAGTAGATCCATCCCTGGGGATGTGAAACCTGTGGCCCTCCTGATGCTGCAGTCCAACACCCAATAGCCATAGCCAGGATAGCCAATGGTCAGGGATGATGGTAGCTGTAGGTCAGAAACACCTAGAGGACCACAAGATTCCCTACCCTGGTGTAGACAATCCTGAGTTGCACTGAGTCAGACCATTGATCCATGATGTAAGGCAGATTCCTATGGGCCTTAAGCCTAAAGGGTTAGTGGTAGAGCATATGCGGTGTTTCTATTTTCCTTAGTATATGTAGGATTTGGTGTCAGCATCGTTTATAAATTGTTGGAAGCTGCCCAGAGTGGTTGGTGCAACCTAGTCAGATGGGTGGCTTGTTGTTGTTGTTGTTGTTGTTGTTATCTCATGCTCTACTGATTGAGCATCCCACACCAGATCTCGCCTCTAATAAAGCAGCTTCCTAATACTGTACTATTCAAATTTCCCACCATTCCAGAAATCTGAAGTAAGCTTAATTCATCCTAGTGCTACTTCTGTACTCCATTCCCACCCCACAATCCCCTCTGGGCAGGCAAAATCTTGACATTTCTATTTTTAATCCCTGTTAGCAAAGGGTGGAATTTCCCCCCATTGATTCAACCCTACAAATCAATACATATGAGGTGGGAGATGGATGACTTCGCTGATATCCTTCCTGTTCACCCTGGAGACCTTTGATTTCTAATCTGCTGCCATTTCAAGGAGAGCAAAAGGGGGGAGGGGGGATCATAAATACTGATTACACTTTTGATAGCAGCTTTCTCATGGAAGAAGTCAATATTAGAAGCTCCCGTTCCACACTGAGCTGGCTCTGCTATGAAAAAAGGATGGCTTCCAGCCCAGACAGAGACATGTAGGATGATCCTACTAGGATCAGCTGCCTTTCCACGGGATCTTCAGGGAAGTGTATGATTACATTGTTGCGGGGATTCGGTGCTGGAGCTTCCCGTGTGTGAGTCTAGGCCAGTGTTTTTCAACCTTTTTTGGGCAAAGGCACACTTGTTTAATGAAAAAAATCACGAGGCACACCACCATTAGAAAATGTTAAAAAATGTTAAAAAATTTAACTCTGTGCCTATATTGACTATATATAAAGTAATTTTTCAATTTTTCCCACGGCACACCAGGCAACATCTCGCGGCACACTAGTGTGCCGCAGAACAGTGGTTGAAAAACACTGGTCTAGGCCACCCACACACGGGATACCAGTTGCTGGGGAAATGCGGCCAGCGTTCCACGTGCGTATTGGCACGGGCGCCGGCCAAGCCTCATAACCTGAAGTTGCGTGAGTAAGTCGGAAATGATGATGCCTCGGAAATGAATGGATGCCTCGAAAATGAATGGATGCCTCGAAAATAAATGAATGCCTCGAACTAACTTGAAGTTACTTGCGACCTCCTATACCGTTACCAACGTAAAAACAATTAAACTAAGGGCAAAGTTAAAGCACTAAGGTGAAACCCCTGACGTTTTTCAAAATTAAATAAAAACCTTTTCCCCAATAAAGACAGACACCGATATTTCTTTTATGGCTTTGGCTGACCTGCATAGGCTCTTTACCTTTGCTGTTCCTAGCCCTATGCTAAGGTTTCCCTAAACTCTCAGTCCCTGCACCGCCAAATCTTCCGCAATACTAAACTAAATAAAACTATACCGCCAAATCTTCCGCGATCTAAACCTATGCTAGGTCTAAGGGCTATCTAACCTTCACCGCCAAGTCTTCCGCGATCTAGACCCTAACTACCACTATGCGCTTCCAACCCGTCCAACCCATCCAACCCTCAGCCCCAAAACCCTTAAACTAAACTGAACTAAAGATAAAAGAACTAAGATCTAAAACAATCTGAATGCCTAAGCGGGGAGCCTCAGCCTTTTATTGATTACCAAGAGTGACATCACGATTGATAAATTTACCAATGAGATCGCTGTTGCTGCCCCCCAAAAAGGCGGGAAGCAGAATAAACGTCCATTGACAACTTCAAAAACCTCTGGAACTACACTTTTTGGGCGGAGTGATCTTCAGTGGCAAAGTGCTCACTGAGTTTACTTTTACTTTCACTTTAGAACGGAAGGATACTAAAAATAGTACTTAAATAAACCATTAATATAAACAAATAACCGCGGATCTTAACGGATCCACGAAGTGTATTCCGACACATTGTAACCAAGCAGACTTTTTTAATTGCATGAACAATTAAAAACCCGCCAATATCACTTTAGAACAGCCTTTTGCCAACCTGGTGCCCTCCAGAAGTTGTGGGCTGCCACACCCATCAGCCCCAGCCATTGGAACTGCTGGGAATTGTAGTGCCTAGCATCTATAGTGCACGCAGTTAGCAAAGGCTGCATCAGAATAGGGGGGAGATAGAAAGTTATCCAGAAGAGGGCGAAGATAGATAGATGGATAGATAGATAGATAGATAGATAGATAGATAGATAGATAGATAGATAGATGGATAGATAGATAGATAGATAGATAGATAGATAGATAGATAGATAGAAGCTTTATTTGCATAGCCAACAGCCATAGCAATAACAGACACACAATATACAAATAAAAACAACAATGGATAAAAAGAACAAACATATATCTATGATATCATTCAGAGAGTGGCCCTTAATCTCATTGCACCCTCGATGAATCTGGCAACTTTTGTCGTTATCAGTTCATTTTGATCTGATAAAAGAAAGAACAGTGTGGCCACAAGTGGGCGGCCTGGGATAGTAAGTAGGAGTGGTGTAATAAATTCGGATCTCAAATCCTTACAGAGGGAGCATGACAAGAGGACATGAGCCACTGTTTCCAAGTTGCCATTTCCATAGGGGCAGAGTCGCTTTTCGATTGGGATCTTTTGAAATCTGCCCTCAAGTCAAGTACGGTGGAGGGCAACACGTCCAATCTTGCTAGAGTGAAGGCACGTCTAAATTTTGAGGTGGTTAATTTGTACAAGTAAGGTGCCAAAGAGTCAAACTGGGAAGGGGGAAAGAAGACATACCAGGGGCAGCGTTTCTTTATAATGGCCAGATTGTTCTGTTGCTCTAAGTCCTTTAGGCGCTGTCCAATTAGCCCTTTTGCTTTAATAGGGCCCATCATGAGGAGGGCGACGTTATGTGTTAATAGCAGAGATGTAGTGATGTAGTGATTTTGGCCAAACTGCGGGAGGCAGTGGAGGATAGGGGTGCCTGCTGTACTCTGGTCCATGGGGTCACGAAGAGTTGGACACGACTGAACAACAACAAGTGATAAAGCACCCATGAGTCCCCCAGTCAACCATTTGGATTATTATTCGGCATACTCTATCTCTTCAGATAAAAAGGTAAAGGTAAAGGGACCCCTGACCATCAGGTCCAGTCGTGTCCGACTCTGGGGTTGCGGCGCTCATCTCGCTCTATAGGCCAAGGGAGCCGGCGTTTGTCCGCAGACAGCTTCCGGGTCATGTGGCCAGCATGACAAAGCCACTTCTGTCGAACCAGAGCAGTGCACAGAAACGCCGTTTACCTTCCCGCTGGAGCAGTACCTATTTATCTACTAGCACTTTGACGTGCTTTCGAACTGCTAGGTTGGCAGGAGCAGGGACCGAGCAACGGGAGCTCACCCCGTGGCAGGGATTCGAACCGCCGACCTTCTGATCAGCAAGCCCTAGACTCTGTGGTTTAACCCACAGTGCCACCTGGGTCCCATATCTCTTCAGATACCTTCCACTAAAAGCATTCGGTGCTGTGGGATGTTCCCCCCTGCTGATAAATCAACATTCCATTGCCCTTTTGTCAGAACATAAGAAGGGACCTGCTCTGGATCAGACCCAAGGTCCAGCGTTCTGTTTCCACAGCGGCCAACCAGAAAGGCTCTGGGAAGCCCCAAAACAAGGCATGAGCACCACTGCGCCCCCCAGGAACCAGTATTCAGAGACATACAGCCGTTGATACAAGAAACAATACACAGTCATCAAGACTAGTAGCCATTAAAGCTTTTGTTAATCTGCTTCATGTGTTAATTGGCTTGCCGCAGCCAGAAAGTTTGTGTTATCAACAACTTTTATTTTTTGTGTGAATAGCCACATAATGATCATCATCATCTGTATTTTATTCATTTCATTTCCTTCTGCCCTCACTTAAATCCCCTCTCCGTCTGCCCAACAGCTTGTACATATAGCTAGGAGGAGAACGCATCATGCATCTGAAAAAGTGTGCTGTAGCCCACAAAGCTTTTACCGTAATAAATTTGTTAGGTGCTGCAATACTCTCTTGTTGTTTTTGCTGCAAGAAACCAACTCTGGAAGTAATTAAATGTATGCAATCTTTCAAAATCTATATTTAAATGTGTGTTTTATCTCGAAACACGTATTTCAATACACACAGTATTGTCTTTCTCAAAGGATAGCTTTCATTGTGTATTTTCTCTCAGAATGTGTTTCAAAAGCATATCATATAGATATATCCACATATATTCTCTGAAATACAGATTTAAATGTGGGTTCTGATGCATTTAAATTCAAGAACTGTGTTGCAACTTTTGGAGAAGTGTGATATCTGGTAGCTAGCCAAGTTCTGCTCAGCACATTTGTCTGAGTAGTATGGATCAAGCTGTTTGCAAACATCAAATTCAGATACACTGTTTCAGTGTATCTGAAGAAGCCTGCATGCACATGAAAGCTCATACCAAGAACAAACTTAGTTGGTCTTTAAAGTGCTACTGGAAGGGGAAAAAAATATTTATTTATTTTTATTTTGCATAAAATTCTACAAGTATTCCCAATGCAGGAGACCAAAGGGTGTCAAAGGGAAAGGGAACTAGCCCAGTAGTAGGACACCTGTTTCACATGCAGAAGGTTCCAGGTCCAATCCCAAGTCCTACCAGGAGATGGAAGGGATCGAACCTGGGACCTTTGGTATGCAAGGCAGATGCTTTGCCATTGAACTATGGCCCTTCCAGTTGACTGCCAATACTGCCAGCTGCAAAAAGCTGCAGAATCCTGTCTAGGCTTGCAAAGCTCTGGCTCTTTGGCATCCCGGTGACAAATGCTGACTGTCAACACACATCTGTACCAACCAAGTTCTTCCATCACAGAAAGCAACTGCCGCCTCACCTGCTCCCTTTGCTCTAGTCTAAAGAAGGCTGATGACCGAAAAAATGATGCTTTTGAATTATGGTGCTGGAGGAGACTCTTGAGAGTCCCATGGACTGCAAGAAGATCAAACCTATCCATTCTGAAGGAAATCAGCACTGACTGCTCGCTGGAAGGACAGATCCTGAAGCTGAGGCTCCAATACTTTGGCCACCTCATGAGAAGAGAAGACTCCCTGGAAAAGACCCTGATGTTGGGAAAGATGGAGGGCACAAGGAGAAGGGGACAACAGAGGACGAGATGGTTGGACAGTGTTCTTGAGGCTACCAACATGAGTCTGACCAAACTGCGGGAGGCAGTGGAAGACAGGAGTGCCTGTTGTGCATGGGGTCATGAAGAGTTGGACACAACTCCATTCACAACAGGCCTCCTTCGATATGAGGTCATCCCCCCAAGAAAGGATGACTCAAACCAAGCTGGCCTTTAGCTTTGGCAACTTTTGCTCGTAAGCTGGCCTCCAAAGTCCTTCGGTGAAGCAGGGGAGGGTATTCAAACATTTGGTACACAAGATAAACTTATTAAGCAGCAGCTTTGGAGAGCGGATTGCTGCTTTGTATTTAAATTGTCAGGACTTGAGGTGAAGAGAAGATTGACACAGGGCAAAAGCCCTCAGGAGAAATACCCTCTGGCTGAAAAGGGAAAGGCGAGGCTGGCAAAGCACATTGCTGATATGAGGCTGGTGTTCAGGACGGGTGCTTTGTGGAAACAGAGCACAAACTGGCACAGAATCTAGGAGCCGGGAGATTACCAGGCCTTCTAGCAAGAGTGCAGGTGTCAAGATCCGCGAACCGCTGCCCCACCTGGTGGAGAATATAACTGCAGCTTTTCTGTGCAGAACTTTCAAGGCTCTGAACTGGCTCCACCCAACAGACCGACTAGTGGCTCCTTATGGAAAGAGTACAAGGGCTTCCACCCTCAATGAGCAGTGAAATATACTCGGAGTCAAGTGTGAATTTCATGCTCTTTATTCAGCTCATAGTAGCAAGGAATGAGTCTTTCCCCAAAACGTCTGCTATATATACATTATTTACACAATGGGCCCCACGTGATTGGCTAATTCCGGGCTACTCCTGTAGGCCAATCAAGTTGCGGATTCACTTCCTCCAGGAGCCTGATTGGCTGCTCTTGCAGGCCAATCAAGTTGCTGATTCACTTCCACCTGGAGCTGGATTGGGTGGCTCCTGCGGACCAATCAGACTGCTGCATTCTGGATCCTATTGTTCTCGTACCAATCAGGCTGCTGCATTCTGGATCCTATTGCTCTAGGATTCAGCTCAGTACATAACAAGCAGCTAGGCTCATTTTGAGCTCTGGGGTGGCTTGTGTTTCAGGCCATGCTCAATGGTCACGACTCCTGGCTTGCACTCTGTTCCTGATTGGCCTTTGGCCCTGAATTACCTGCTTCCTGTATCCTGGCTTGCTCCATAAAACCTGGTTTATCTGAGTGAGCAAAAACTGAGAGCAGCTGAGCAGCAACCCCTTTCACTCACTCTGGGAGGTGGGGGCAATTGGAAGTGTAAATGGGCACCGGCAGCAGGAGAGAGAAGGTGGGCCCACTAAGAAAACTTCTTTTCCGAGACACCCCTCCACCAAATAAAGCCTAGAACAAGGCATTGAACAAGGGAGTGGATAGGAAAGAGGAAGAGAGGGAAGATCTGAGATCTTCCGATGATGGCTCTAGCAGGAGGTGAGAGGTTCAGGAGGGACAGGTCCACGTGCAGCTGGAGCACATTGAAAATGTTGCTTCAGCAGACCAGAGGGAGGAGAAGGTGCAAGAAGATTGGAAGAAATGTAAAGACTATTTAAAAAATCGTGAAAAATTAGATATTTGAAGCAGAATCAGTGATTATAAGTGGCTTTAGTCATAAGAAGATAGGTAAAAATAGTACAGTAGAAGTAATGTTTATGAAGATCTATGTAATTAAATGTAGTAATAAGTTATATGAGATAAGTTGGTTTTTTGAAACTGTAATAAGAATAATGATGAATGATGGGGAAATAGTTATAAAGTTACTAAAGTAAATTAGTACTGAACGCAGTTGAGAGAACGGGGGAAGTCCCCATATAAGATTTGAAATTAGATTTAAACATTAAGCATTTAGTGTTCCAGTGTTCGTGTTTTAGGTATGTGTAAGTTTTCTTTCTTTTCAATGTTTATTTTTCAGTTTTTTCCTTTTGTATTTGTTGTGTTTTTATTGTATTTGTGTGTTTTATTGTGATTTGTTGTTTAATGTGGAAAACTAATAATTTTTTATTAAAAAAGGGGAAAAAAGAAAATGTTGCTTCAGCAACAGGGAGCCCCTAACTGAGCTTTCAATAAGGTTGTAGCTCAGTTTGGATGGTTAGCTCTACTCCTCAGTGGGATAGATTTTTCTGTTTAAAGGGGTTTTGTTTATTTCAGAAGCCACAGGATCCTTTGGCACGAGGGAGATGGTGGCTCTGTTTGAAATTTCCCCTCTAGGGCAGCAATGCAACTTTTTCAGGCTGGAGTGGTGTTGACAGAAGGGCCTCCTCCTTGTGCTAGCACTTCTGGAGCAGAAGGGACCATTCCATTATAGATGGTTCTGTGGGCCATTCCCTCTGACTCACTGGTCCTTTCTCCAAGTCCGTGACCTGGAAGGTGAACCCCAAGGCCATTCCAGGCTCCAATTGCAATCTGAGCCAGGGAAGAAGTTGGGAGGTTGTAACATCTGGCTTGCGCTTGAGATGAGTCACTGAGCCATCACAAGTTCCTGAGGTTTATTTTCTGAAGCAATGAGTCCAAACTTTGGGCTACATTTCTACAGCCCCTTCCCACAGCTGTTCCTCTCCCCTCCTTGGGACTGGAGCTCCATCTTGTCTGAGTCCCTTCAGTTCTTGCCTTGAAAAGGCAACCAAATCAAAGCCCTTTCTTGAGGAAATAATACATCATTTCCCTTCTTTTTGTTGAGCATATCTCATCTCACTGCATCATCAAAAAAATAAAAACAAACCACCGTCTCAGTTCTCTAGTTAGCAATTATCCCCTGTGGCTTCATTCAGTCCTCCCCTAATCCATAGCAAAAGTCTTGATTTTGCTTTTAAAAGGAAGCCTTTCCCCCCCCCCCTTTAATTTCATTTTTTTCATATATATAAAAGGGGAAAGCGAATTGAAATTGTGATGTTGCAATGAACATTTTTAACAAGAAAGGGGAGAAAGGGGGAAAATTATGTCTTCTGAACTGCAGTTTTCCAAAGCAGAAAGAAAGACTGTGAAGATACAAACATTTTAATGAGCCATCTATTATAGTGACCCAAAAGAGAGGCTTGATGAATAACTAGGGTGGCTGAGCAATTGTTTTATTGCAAACCAGAGTCTGTGTTGTGAAGTTTAAACAATGGATTTGTGTGCATAATATAAATGAGCTCTACAATGGGCCTCACTTGTAGTTGTCCAGCTGCTGCGCACACACCCAAACCTCCACCCATTCATCGCCGAGGCTTCGATCGGGTGACTTCAAAAGACTCCTGTGGTCATCCAGAGCAATGGTCAGCCTCCCTGGGATTCTTTGCCAGTGTGGTGCAGCAGGTACAGTCTTGGCCTTGGACCAGGTTCAAATCTCATAAGAGGAGCCTGCTGGATCAGGCCAATGGCCCATCTAGTCCAGCATCCTGTTCTCGCAGTGGCCAACTGGATAACCTGTGAGAAACCAGCAAGCAGGGTTCAAGTACAAGAGCATTTCCCCTTCCTGTGCTTGCCCACAACTGGTATTTAGAAGCATTGCTGGTTTGAACCATGGAGGCAGAGCATGGGCAACATGGCTAATGGCCATCAATAGCCCTCTCCTCCATGAATCTGTCTAACCCTCTCTTAAAGCCATCCAAGATGGTGGCCATCAATGCTTCCTGTGGGAGTGAGTTCCATAGTTTAACTATGAGCTGCGTTAAAAGGGGCTTTCCTGAATCCGGTTGCAACATAAAAGCACAATCTTAAAAACAGTGTAAAACAACTTACAATCGCAATAATAAGGTGAGTCCTTAAAAACATACACTTCCAAGTGTCCAAAGTCAGGTGTGTCTTCAACATTAGCTGGAAGCTGCACAATGGAGGAGGGAGTTCCACAACTTAGGGGCCATCGCCAATAATGCCCTCCCCCGGGTCACCACCCCCTGAGTCTCTGAGGATGGAGGAACTACCAAGAGGGCAACCTCTGCTAATCTCAGCACCTGAGAGGGTCTGTAGGGAAGGAGGTTTTCGCACAAATATTTGGGACCTCTTCTATATGCGGGAAAGAGATATGTTTTTAAGGTTGTGCTTCGGCTGTAGGAGAGCAAATAATGAGGTGGATCCATGTGGTTTGGGATGACTGGGCCTTCTCAGTGGTGGCACCCTTCCCTTCAGAATGCCCGCCGCAGCTCTCTCCACCTTGCAGCTACTCTGATGAGATGCAAGCAAGAGGGTATAGCTTTCTTTGTCCTGGCCTTTTCTATCTTTTCCATCCAATGCTGCTGGAACAACAGTCATTTTTTTTAAGGCAGGACTGCTGCTGTTTTAGCAATTGTTCTATTTTTAGTCTTTCATTTTTGCAATCATGTTGATGTTTGGCTGCTGCGGGTGTGCATGAACAAGTTTCTATTGTTTCTTTATTGCAAGCTGACTTCGGAAGACTTTTGCGGAGGAGTTTAGATGTATTAACCAAATCAATAATAAATACTGCTAAATTCAGAGAGAGTCCGTGAAGTGACACTGCAAAAATGACATTCGCAAATCAATTGGGTGCGTGCGGTTCTGTTTCTATGTAAAGTGATGGAGGGCTGTACATGTGCTGGTGCTAACGAGAGGTGATCGCTTACTGCCACCAAGTGTCCATTCCCTGTCTTTTCCTTTCCCTCTCCTGATTCCACCATGGTGAAAAACCAATACAAAAGCAACATAGCCAAACTCAACACATTTGCAACAGTGTCGCGCCTACAAGAAAATTTTGCAAAATCAGAAGCCATGTGCTTCAACACCCCTCCTCACATCCAAAGAGAACTCATTAATATCACCAAGATAAAACTCTGTCACACCAAGTTCAGATATCTAGGGGTAGAAATGTAAAGTACTACACTTGGGCAAAAAAAATGAAAGGCACAAATACAGGATGGGTGACACCTGGCTTGAGAGCAGTACATGTGAAAAGGATCTAGCAGTCTTGGTAGACCATAAACTTGACATGAGTCAACACTGTGATGCAGCAGCTAAAAAAGCCAATGCAATTCTGGGCTGCATCAATAGGAGTATAGCGTCTAGATCAAGGGAGGTAATAGTACCACTATATTCTGCTCTGGTCAGACCTCACCTGGAATACTGTGTCCAGTTCTGGGCACCACAGTTCAAGAAGGATACTGACAAGCTGGAACGTGTCCAGAAGAGGGCAACCAAAATGGTCAAAGGCCTGGAAACGATGCCTTATGAGGAACGGCTTAGGGAGCTGGGTATGTTTAGTCTGGAGAAGAGAAAGTTAAGGAGTGATATGATAGCCATATTCAAATATATCAAAGGATGTCATATATAGGAGGGAGAAATGTTGTTTTCTGCTGCTCCAGAGAAGCGGACACGGGGCAATGGATTCAAACTACAAGAAAGAAGATTCCACCTAAACATTAGGAAGAACTTCCTGACAGTAAGAGCTGTTCAGCAGTGGAATTTGCTACCAAGGAGTGTGGTGGAGTCTCCTTCTTTGGAGGTCTTTAAGTGGAGGCTTGACAGCCATCTGTCAGGAATGCTTTGATGGTGTTTCCTGCTTGGCAGGGGGTTGGACTGGATGGCCCTTGTGGTCTCTTCCAACTCTATGATTCTATGATTCTATGAAATAACCAAAAACCTTAATAAATTATACATCCACAACTACAAGCCCCTGTGGCGACAAACAAACAAAGACCTAAAGAGATGGAACAACATGAATTCCACTCTCTCAGACAAAATAGCCATGATAAAATTATCACCCTCCCAAAACTAACCTACCTGTTCCAAACCCTCCCAATCTGGATTCCCCCAACCCAGCTCCGCAGATGGCAGAGAAAACTACACTCTTTTATCTTCTCACACAAAAACCAAGAATAAGCGCCAAATACCTGCACCTCCCCACCTCAGAAGGAGGATGGGGAATCCCCAACATAGAAGCATATTACAGTGCCAACCAAATACGCCATATAATCCCATATATAATAGAAGATGAGACAAAACAATGGATATACCTAGAGAGGGACACAATTGAAAATATCTGCACCACAGCATACTCACTCCTCTCAAACAAGCTAAGAAAAACTCCCACAACACTTAACAGGTACACACAAACCATGTTCAAAGCACGGAAAACAGAAACAGGCAAACTATCCCCAACCCCATCCCCACTAATTCCCCTGGCCTACCACCCATTATTCCACCATGCAGCACAAAACCTCCAAATAAAAATCTGGCAAACCAAAGGCCTATATCGCCTAATAGACTTTTATAAAAATAACAAACCTTTGTCAACACAAGAAATACAGGACAAACTAGAAGACACCCAAATGCCCTGGTTAGCACAACAACAATTAAATGCCCTCTTAAACAATCCAGCAGTAAAATCAGCAGCAACTAGACCCCTGACAACCTTCTGAAATCTCATCCTAACAACAAAGGGATGGTATCTGCAATATACAAAATGCTACTCAAAAATCCCACAAACTCCCTAGACGCCATTAAAAAAACAATGGGAGGATGACATAGGATATGAAATCAACCCCACCCAATGGACTGGAATGTGGTCTTAAACCCCCCTTTAAATCCATATAATGAAAAGAAAAAAACTCACCCTGAAACAAACCTACAGGTGGTACCTAACGCCAAGAAAATTATCGCTAATACACCCAACAACCTCACCAAAATGCTGGAGAGGGTGCACCTCCACAGGCACATACCTCCACATGTGGTGGGAGTGCCCCAAAATCCAACTATTCTGGACAACAACCATATGAGAAATATGTAAGATAACCAAGCAAGTGCTAGAGATCACCCCAGAATTGGTCTTACTAAACATCTTCCAAGACAACAATGCCTACTTACACCACAAAGAACTCATAACCCACCTACTCTCAGCAGCCAGAAACATTATAACCAGACACTGGGGAGACCTGTCAGGAGTAAGCATGGACCAATGGTACCAAGTAGTATGGGAAATAGCCCTACTAGAAAAACTAACCAGTAAGCTGAAACTGACACTGGGACAAATAGAAGAAGATGCCTTCACCCCAGTATGGCTCCCCTTCATCACACACACAGCCCAACAAGACATTGACAAAAATCTACCGACAGCATACAAATCAATATGGCTAACCTGACCAAAAACACTCACCCACCCCACTCACACAGCAAACCAAAGACCACCACAGCCAACCACAAATGAACAATCACACCCTACGCCAACCCCGACCTCTACGTGGGGCTACCTTTGAAGGTGACCCAGAAACTGCAACTAATCCAGAATGCAGCAGCTAGACTGGTGACTGGGAGTGGCCGCCGAGAACTAAAGGATCTTCACTGGCTCCCAGTATGTTTCTGAGCACAATTCAAAGCGTTGGTGCTGACCTTTAAAGCCCTAAATGGCCTTGGTCCTGTAAACCTGAGGTCCTCCTCCAAGGTTCTTCAGGTTTTTCTAAAAGTTGTGTAGTTCTTTTATCTCCTTGCCATCTGGTGGGATGGCGTTCCACAGGGAGGGTGCCACTGCCAAGAAGGCCCTCCGCCTGGTTCCATGTAACTTCACTTCTTGCAGTGAGGGAACCACCAGGAGACTGTTGTAACTCCAGTTAAATAGCCTTAGGGGTGGGGAAGACCTTTGTGAGATACCGCCAGTCAGAATGGGAACATAAGAAGAATGCTGCTGGATCAGGCCAATGACCCATCAAGTCCAGCATTCTGTTGTCTGAAACCTTTCCTTTTAGGGGAATTGCTCTATAGGGCAATTTAGCATGAGGGATGCTAAAAAGTTGTAACATGACTTGGGAATTCAAAAGATACTTTGGTTCAATTAATATAATCTAGTTTTGCTTGATACGTAAAATGGGTGTCAAATTGCATGGAAATTGTTTAAATCTTTAAAAATCATTAGTACTTGCAGTTATGTTGTCCAATCACAAAAATAACAGTGGATTAGAATTCCCTACAAGCAAAAACATATTTTAAGACCCTTCCCTGCAGAAATTTGCAAAAGTTAAGTTTCACTCCCCAGAATGACACGTCTTTTTAGGCTATAATGCCAAATAACCCTAGCAATTGACTATGCTGACTAGAGCAGAAGTTGGAAGTCCGGCAATCTCAGGAGGGTCACAGGCTCCCAACCCTGCTGTAAACGAAGTACAAAAACCTCTGTTATCAAAGCTTCGCCTGAGTAATATTAAGCCAAAAAACCACCAAAATGGCCTGTCGGTTGAGCCTCATTTTATTCTTAAAAGCTGCCTGCCTCTCAGTTTCAAAAGCGCTTTCCCACTCTCCCTTTGTCTTACCCTGGTGATTGAAACATTTATATATTTGAACTCTTCCTGTGAGTGGAAAGAACTCAGAGCTACACATAAATCCATGTTCCCTGACATTTGCTGATTTAAGGCCAGGGCCTGACGTGATTAAGCGTTTTGCTCCTCCGCATTTTATCACTTGTGCTGTGTCAGTTTAATTTCCTCTCTCAGAGAGAGATCAATGGGAATGGGAAACTGCAGAGAATGTTGAGCTGGGTCTTGTGACACCCCCCCCCTCCATTCCAGTTCCTGTTTCTGGTTGGATGGGTCTCTTGGCTTCCAGAGTCATTAAGAAAATAGGATGTTTGATCTCAGCATTAGGACAGAGGGAAGCATTCCAGGAATCCAACAGACTGTGATTCTGCTATGTTGTGGGGTGGCTGAGTGTTATCAAATTAATGATAATAACGATGATGGTGATGATGATTTGCATACCAGCCTTCATTCATAGATCTCAGTACAGTAAATACCGGTACAATATAAAAACATGTGGAGAGCCATGCTGGATGGAGAAACAAAGGTAAAAAAAGGTAAAGGACCCCTAGGTGGTTAAGTCCAGTCAAAGGCGACTGTGGGGTTGTGGCGCTCATCTCGCTTTTCAGGCCAAGGGAGCCAGCGTTTGTCCGCAAACAGCTTTCCGTGTCATGTGGCCAGCATGACTAAACTGCTTCTGGTGCAACGGAGCACCATGACAGAAACCAAAGCGCACAGAAACGCCGTTTACCTTCCTGCCACGGCGGTACCTATTTATCTACTTGCACTGGCCTGCTTTCGAACTGCTAGGTTGGCAGGAGCTAGGACAGAGCAACAGGAACTCACCCTGTCGCGGGGATTTGAACCGCCAACCTTCCGATTGGCAAGCCCAAGAGGCTCAATGGTTTAGACCACAGCGCCACCCACATCCCTAGAAACAAAGGAAGCTGCCTAACATCAGGTCAGACTGCCTGTCCCTTCTGGGCAACTTTCCTGGGAGGAAGGACATGCACAGGGTCTGGGGCAAGCGAAGAAGAAGAAGAGTTTGGATTTGATATCCCGTTTTATCACTACCTGAAGGAGTCTCCAAGCGGCTCACATTCTCCTTTCCCTTCCTCCCCCACAACAAACACACTGTGAGGTGAGTGGGGCTGAGACTTCAGAGAAGTATGACTAGCCCAAGGTCACCCAGCAGCTGCATGTGGAAGAGTGGAGACGCGAACCCGGTTCCCCAGATTACGAGTCTACCACTCTTAACCACTACACCACACTGGTTCTCATAGATGGGACAATGCACGTAACTTTTAAGCAAATGGAATTCATCCTTAAGGCAAATCTCAAAGGAATTAAGAGCACCCACCTCAAGCAGCGGAAGTACAAGAGACAGCGCCCTGCCCACCCCACCAGTGATGCTGCCACCACCAGAACCCTCCCACCTTTGCTGGCCAGAGGAAGGTGTTCTGGTTTGTGGCATCGCTGCTCAGCTTCCCCACCCCTGGAAGGAGAGGCCACGAGGCATCACTCTGTGGCATACCCCAAGCTCCCACTGATCTCAGGGAGAGCCAGGGTGGAGAAATGGGAAATGATATACAATGAATTGAAAAGGATGCTCAAAACAACTTACTTTAAACAAAAACCAGAAGCTTTCCTTTTGGGAATTACAGGGACAGAGCGGCCTAAATTGTATAGAAATTTATTCATGTGTGCTACTACGGCAGCAAGAATGCTACTCGCCCCAAAATGGAAAGAAGCAGACGTCCCAGTGAAAGAAGAATGGATACGAAAACTTGTGGAATATGGCTAAACTTACTGGAAGAATAAGAAATCAAGATAACAAGCTTTTTTATAAAGGAATGGAAATGGTTTATTGAATATTTACAGGTAAATTGCAAACAGTTACAAACATTAGCAGGGTTATTGTAATAACCTGCAGTTTCATAAGAGTATATATTTAAAGTAGGTAATTAAATGAGCAAATTAAATGAATTTGGATATGCAGAAGATATTAGAAGACATCTGAAGGCAGCCCTGTTTAGGGAAGTTTTTAATGACTGATGTTTTAATGTATTTTTAATCTTTTGTTGGAAGCCGCCCAGAGTGGCTGGGGAAACCCGACCGGATGGGTGGGGTATAAATATATTATTATTATTATTATTATTATTATTATTATTTAAAAATAAATTTAAGGAACCGCAGAAAGAGGGAGAAGGAAGTCAAACTTTGAAATGTTAAATTGATTGTAAAACTAATGAAATGTTCCGGAGGTCCGTTCTTAACCTGAAACTGTTCTTAACCTGAAGCATCACTTTAGCTAGTGGGACCTCCCACTGCCGCTGCACCACCAGAGCACAATTTCTGTTCTTATCCTGAAGCGAAGTTCTTAACCTGAAGCGTTATTTCTGTGTTAGCAGAGTTTGTAACCTGAAGTGTATGTAACCTGAAGCATCTGTAACCGGAGGTACCACTGTACCTTGGTTTTGGTTCATTTGAAATGAAGGGTGCTAGAGACTGCAGTGTCTTTGCAATACATTGTATTATTTGCACATTTTTACAGACTAAAGATAAGGTGGAGGGGCTCACAGCATTAGCACTCGCAACAGATCGTGCTCCCCCATTAGGTTTCCGGGTGAGTCCCCAGAGTTAGAGCTTTGATTTCAGCACAGAGTTCAAGTCAGGTTTTTGTCTCTTCTCAGCTCCAGACAACTTTAGGCAAAAACTATCCCCTGGCCTATCATTCTCTTAGCTCTAGGATGACTTTTCCTCCAGTCAGATGGGTGGGAGAGAGGCCTGCCCTCTCCTTTTGGAAGCATCACTACCGGTAGCTAGTTGTTTCTATGGCAACACAGCCAACTCTTTAGTTGTGTAAAGATGGATGCTCAACAGGCTTGACTAGCAGTTCTTCTGCCTACAGGCGCCCGTCTTACAGGTTTAGAGAAGACCCAGAATTAACCCTCCAAACCGACATTCCCCATTCCGCAACAGTGTCATAATTAGGACTGACCAGATCCTAATTAAGGGACCCAGGTGGCGCTGTGGGTTAAACCACAGAGTCTAGGGCTTGCTGATCAGAAGGTTGGCAGTTCGAATCCCTGCCACGGGGTGAGCTCCCGTTGCTTGGTCCCAGCTCCTGCCCACCTAGCAGTTCGAAAGCACGTCAAAATGCAAGTAGATAAATAGGTACTGCTCCAGTGGGAAGGTAAACGGCGTTTCCGTGCGCTGCTCTGGTTCGCCAGAAGCGGCTTTGTCATGCTGGCCACATGACCCGGAAGCTGTCTGCGGACAAACGCCAGCTCCCTCGGCCTATAGAGCGAGATGAGCGCCGCAACCCCAGAGTCAGACACGACTGGACCTGATGGTCAGGGGTCCCTTTGCCTTTACCTAGATCCTAATTAATTAGGACTGATCACAGCTGTTGATAAAGTTTTAAACTTCTATGGAATTCTTCACCAGGGTGGATGTGACCCAAAATGAAGTTGTTGGTGCTGGGAAAGCAGGGCATGAAATTGTTGACCCAAACGCTAGCATTTGTAGCAGATGAAATGCCAATGTAGCTGAACTAGCCTCACCATGTACAAGACAGAAAGCTGCCTTATTCCAAGTCAGAACACTGGTCCACCTGGCACAGTATGGTCCACTCTGGCTAGCGGAAGTTCTCTAGGGTTTCAGTCTTTCTCTGCCCTACTTGGAGATGCTGAACTTGGAACTTTTTGGTTGTAAAAAAAGGGAGGTCCATAGTTCAGTGATAGAGCATCTGCTTGCCAAACATGAGGTTGTTTTTTTCTATGCTAGGGGAAGAGGAAAGCTTTTATTGTTATTTTTTAAATAAATAATTTTTTATTAGTTTTTACACATATTTTCCAACATAACATCCTTTTAAGAATCGTTTTTTGGCTATCCCCGCTTGAGACTTCCTTCAACCTTGACTGATGGTTTTATAAAGTCTTTCTAATCATGCATTTTGTTACTATAGTTATTGCCATAAGCTCCAATTTCCAATACATCTATTCTTAATTCTCTTCACAATAATTTATAAATTACTCCTTACAAAACTTATTTTAACCCTACAAGTGATGCCAACTGAGTACAATTGCTTTCCAGATATGTCAAAAACCTCTTCCATTCCTTTAGGAAAGTCTGTTCCTGCTGGTTCCAAATTTTCCCCCTTAGTCTTGCCATCTCGGCATAGTTCATCAATTTCTCTTGCCACTTTTAGTTGGTATTTCTTCTTTTCTCCATCTTTGGGCTAATAGTGTCCTTGCTGCAGTTATTGCATATAAAAACAGTTTTTCATCAGGAAGAGGAAAGCTTTTAAATGTCTTAACAGTCTATATTCCCACATTTCATTTTGCTTCATATTTTTGTGATTTTAAATCTTTGCTTGCCCCAAACTTGGATCTTGGCATCCAGGGACTTCTTCTTTTATACTGTACCTATAATTATTTTTCTTGCCACCAAAAAAGAACACATTCAAGCCAGGTGCAAACACTCAGGATGATGATGATGATGATGATGATGATGATGATGATGATGGTTATTATTATTATTATTATTATTATTTTACAAATTAAGTGCAGCCTTTGGGAGACAATGGAATCTGAACTGGGTAATATTCTCTAGTGACTGGAGAGCAAGCAACATCCATTTGGGCACACTTAGGGCCCATCTTCAGCTGGTAGGAAGCAAACAATTCCCCCTCCGTTTCAAGGTTGCAGGCACACTATCCATTTAAAGCACCTTCCTCTCCAAAGAAACCTGGAAGCTGCAGTTTAACGAATCGATTTATTTTTGGTCACTGGCCAGAGTGCAAACATATACAACAACAGAGAGCATACAGATATAAATAGATTAAAACTATGCTCTATGAACTGATACACGTTAAAAAAAAATCACATATAAAACAGCAAAAATATATAGGTTAAAACCTTGACTGCTAATTTAAAACATATTAAGACATTGGCCGTTTGTTGTTGTTGTTGTTCAGTCATTCAGTCATGTCCGACTCTTCGTGACCCCATGGACCAGAGCACGCCAGGCACTCCTGTCTTCCACTGCCTCCCGCAGTTTGGTGAGACTCATGTTGGTAGCTTCAAGAACACTGTCCAACCATCTCGTCCTCTGTCGTCCCCTTCTCCTTGTGCCCTCCATCTTTCCCAACATCAGGGTCTTTTCCAGGGAGTCTTCTCTTCAGCGGCACAGAATTTAGCCACTTTTAAGGTCATTTCTGACTCCCTGCAGTTTAGGGCTGCGGTTTGTTGAGAGTGGTGAGAATAAAAGGTAATCAGCAGATGTTTGAAAAGGGAAACAAATTATGTATGCTTTGAGAACATTAGATGTATAAGTTTGAGAGATTAGTTATTAAATTATGAAAATTGGATAAGAATGTGAAATATAAAAGTTTGATTTAAAGAAGGCAGAACATGGAAGATTGGAAGTCGATATTAGAAACAGAATATTAATTAGGCTAATTCATGTAATTACTATATGTAATTATATGTGTATATTAAAATCAATAAAAATCAATGATAAAAAGAGAGTGCTGAGACTAGTTGTTCCGTGAGGTGCAAACCACACTTCCCAGGATTTGGGGGGAGCCGAGTCCCTTTAAATGTATTGCGTATGTAAGCTGTGACCCAGGATGCAATTCCCCTTCTCCAGCCGCAAGAGGGCAGCATATACAATGATTACAAGAACGGCGCTGGACGACATGGGTTTAGGGAGCTTCTAAGTGTCAGCAAATGTACAGTCTTGCTTAACAGGGCAGCTATCCCCCATTGGTTCTGTACAGTGGGGCTGGAAGAGACAGAAGGGCTCATTTGTCTGCTCAGTTTTCCTTTCCCTGTGACCCAGTTATCTGATCTGCCCCTAGGGGCTCATCTTAGGTGTGCCAACCATCAGCTCCCTCTTGCCTATGCGTGGTACTTCTAGAGCAGGCATGTCCAACAGGTAGATCGTGACCTACTGGTAGATCACTGGACGTCTATGGTAGATCACTGGCAGATCAGTGGCTCCCCCAAAAAAGCTGAACTTTGGCTCCCCTAAGAAAAGCTCAACATTTTGGCCCTTCACCCGCCCCCAAAACGGCCTTCCCTCCTTCCTAAAAGAAGCTCAAAAACACTGAGCTGAACCCCCGAAAAGGGGGTAGATCACTGCCAGTCTTTAACTCTGTGAGTAGATCGCAGTCTCTTGGGAGTTGGCCACCCCTGTTCTAGTGGTGAGTAACCTGCACCCTGCACAGCCTGTTTAGCACATGCACACTGGGGCAAACCAAAATGGGTCACCGAACATCACTGTGGCATCAAGTGATGGCTGGGTGAAGCAGCCCCATCCAGGAGCATGGCTTCCCCCCACCCCCACCCCCCAAAAAATAAGAATTCTGAGGGTTCTGGTTTGTTAAAGGTGCCGAGGGTTGTTAGGAAGAGGGATTGGCTGATAAGTTCACTCTGGGAACTGTAGTGCTGTGAAGGGAACAGGGGGCCTCCTTGCAACTCTCAGGACTTTAACCAACTTCAGTTCCCAGGACATTTGGGGGGGGGCTGTGCCTGTTTAAATTAGTGTGGTGCTATTTTAAATATTTTAAATACTTTAATGGGCTGCAGGTGGCGCTGTGTTCTAAACCACAGAGCCTAGGGCTTGCTGATCAGAAGGTCGGCGGTTCGAATCTCCGTGACGGGGTGAGCTCCTGTTGCTCGGTCCCTGCTCCTGCCAACCTAGCAGTTCGAAAGCATGTCAAAGTGCAAGTAGATAAATAGGTACCGCTCCGGCGGGAAGGTAAACACCGTTTCCGTGTGCTACTCTGGTTCGTCAGAAACGGCTTAGTCATGCTGGCCACGTGACCCGGAAGCTGTATGCCGGCTCCCTCGGCCAGTAAAGCGAGATGAGTGCCGCAGCCCCAGACTCGTCCGCAACTAAAGGGGTCCCTTTACCTTTACTTTAAATATATGGTGCAGGCAAAGCTTCAGGTGTAGAGACTTGAGTCCTATGAAGAATGCTTTAAAGAGCTATGTATGTTTAGTTTCGAAAAGAGAATGTTATGGGCCGAGACATAGAGCGGGGAGTGGGTGGGGCGACTCCTTGCTTCTCTCTTTCCTTGGGATCCTTGATCTTCTGAAACGGACTCGGACAGCCCAGCCCTGCGCAGAGAGGGCTCCTTCCTCTGATCTGACAGAGAACTGTCCTCTCCAAAGCACGCCTGTCCCCCTACCACCAGCAGCGAAAACAGGCTCACTTGAGCATTATGTCAGAACTTCAAAGCCCAGAGCAATGAGCTGGAGGAGTTTTCATTAGCATGCACCTGCCTGAGCTCACCTGTTCGGTAACAAATCCCCCGGGAATGACACAACTTGGCCTCTTGCTTCTGCTGCTTTTGAAGCCTTTGCGAGGGGTGTTGTAAGAGGAGACGCCAAGCTGCAGAAGTTCAAGGGCTTTTGTGGCTCGCCAGCACAACACAAGCCTTTGCCTGCCTTAAACTTGACAAGATATGGCTGTCTCCCTCCCTCCCGCCAGCCTGCCCCCTTAATGCTTTTCAGCTGTCACAGAACCCTTGATACCAACACCCCCTTTAGCAGGGGCCTCTCACACCTGAGGCCTCCAGAGTAAAACAACAGCTTAAATGGAAACCTTTCCTGCTCTTCCAACCCCTCAGGCCAAAACACTGCAAGGAGCATGCCTTCTCAAGGGATACGTGTGCCAAATCTGCTTTTGAACCAAGGTCTCTGGGGGTCTCAGGGCGTATCTTGTTCTCCCTTGCTCTCTCTCGCTCTCGCTCTCGCTCCCCCCCCCTCCCCAAGCTGTGAAACTCTTTTGGGTTGCATTCCAGAAAAGCAAGACAGCATCTTAAAAGGCAAAGACATCACCCTGCCGACAAAGGTTCGTATAGTAGAAGCTATGGTTTTCCCAGTAGTAATGTACGGAAGTGAGAGCTGGACCATAAAGAAGGCTGATCGCCAAAGAATTGATGCTTTTGAATTATGGTGCTGGAGGAGACTCTTGAGAGTCCCATGGACTGCAAGAAGATCAGACCTATTCATTCTGAAGGAAATCAGCCCTGAGTGCTCACTAGAAGGACAGATCCTGAAGTTGAGGCTTCAATACTTTGGCCACCTCATGAGAAGAGAAGACTCCCTAGGAAAGACCCTGATGTTGGGAAAGATGGAGGGCACAAGGAGAAGGGGACGACAGAGGATGACATGGTTGGACAGTGTTCTCGAAGCGACTGGCATGAGTTTGGACAAACTGCGGGAGGCAGTGAAGGATAGGCGTGCCTGGTGTGCTCTGGTCCATGGGGTCACGAAGAGTCGGACACGACTGAACGACTGAACAACAACAACAACCTGTCCATCTGTAGACAGCCGTGATCGGCACTATCTCAAGGAAGTGGGGCCTGGTAGAGCTCGGCAATAGAGCATGTGCAAAAGGTTCCATCTTCAATCCCCAGCACCTGTGGGTAGGACTGGGGAAAATCCCTGCCTGAGATCCAGGAGGACAGCAACCAGTTGGCTTACACAAGGTATCTATGAAACATTATGATGGCCGGTGACTGACAAGTGGGTGGTCTTGCCCTCTGTCAAAGTTGTGGGAGGAGAGAAAGCTCTTCTTCACCAGGCCAACAAGGTTTTCCATCCCTGCATTAGACGGATGCTTCCTCTGTCCCTGTTCAATTCAACCCTTTATTCAGAATCAAGAGGACTAGAATCTCACTTTATTTATAGGAGAAGGGTCGTGGCTCAGTGGTAGAGCCTAAGCTTTCTTGCAAAAAGTTCTCCAGTTCAATCTCCGGCATCTCAAGGTAGAGCTGAGAAAGAATCCAAACCCTACGCCAAAGGATAAGTGAACATAAATTTGATATCAGGAATCACAAGACAGAGAAACCAGTAGGAGAACACTTCAATCTCCCAGGACATTCTACAAAAGATCTCAAAGTAGCTGTCTTAATACAAAGGAATTTCAGAAAGGAAAGAGAAGTGGCTGAATTGCAACTAATCACCAAACTTAAAACCATGGAGAAACCTGGTCTGAACAAAGACATTGGATTCTTATCTCATTATACATGACAAAGCTATCTTTGGCCATCTCACCCCTTACCTTTCCCTGTAAGACCCTGTAAAAATTGCAGTCCTTAACAGTCATCAACAGGTTTTCCACACCTATCAGCTGATCACCCATTCCCACCACCCTTCTGAGTAATACCCCTCCCCACTCCCTCACTATATTTAAGGGTCTGGTGACTTCCGTTTCAGTGTATCTGAAGAAGGGTGCATGCACACGAAAGCTCATACCAAGAACAAACTTAGTTGGTCTCTAAGGTGCTACTGGAAGGAATTTTTTGTTTTGTTTTGTTTTGTTTTAATCCCATCTGAAACTCTTATGAGCTACTGCCAGTCAAAGTTGACAACACTGATCCAATCCAGCCAGTTCCCAAGAGCTGCTATTAATTTATAGAGCTGGCCAATATCGAGCCGTCTTACTCCTAGTCAGACCATTGCTTCAGCTAGCAAAGCTGGGCTAGCTGGAGTTGTAACCCAAAATTCTGGAGGGCACCAGGTTGGGGAAGGCTGTTCTAGGATGTGCTCTAGGCATTTCCTTTTCTAGTGTCTATCATTTTAACCCTTCCCTTTTTAAGCAAGCATTTCCTTTTCCTCTGTCCCCTCCCCATACACCTACCTTGCATGGCAGTCGGAAGGGTGGGCATATTGAACCCTTTCCCACCACTCAATGGTCCCAATGCAAATCTCTCTCTCACACACACAAACACTAACACACGAACCAACATTTGTGGGATAGAGAAAGGGAGGCTATCCACTTGGCTACCAGCTGTGGGATGTCTGGAAGCAGATCTGAGATGCCATTTCCAGTTTCCAGCAGAACAGCAATGATTGGATGCTGCTGAGTCGTCCACATCTGAATGAACCCAAGAGTTTCTTCTCCTGGTTCACTCATTTACTTCTCGCTGAGCTGTTGCTTTGGGAAACAGAAGAGGACTTGGCTCCTCTCTTTGGAGATCAAATTTGCTGACCTGCCTCTCAGCAGGAGCTGTGTTTATCTCTGGGAAAGGGATCCAGAACTCTTCCAAACAACTCTGGCAGGTTTCTATTTTTGTCACACTGTTTGGGCGCCTTTGATAAGTCTATTCCTACACACACACCCCGCCCCAGACCCCTGCAAATGTCAGCTTATCTGACTCTCCTCCAAAGCTCACTCACTGTCAAGCTGACAGTCCCTTCAGCCTCTCTCCCTCTACCAATAGATTTGAAGTTCAGGCAGTGAGCTCCTCTCCCTCTTGCATCCCAAACTGCCTTCTGTTTTGTTTCTCACCTAACAACATTTGGATCCATCGATGGATGGATCTCCCAACAGCTTCTTCATCCGTGTTAATGCCATGCCCGGCTTCTTGTCTTAACTTGCAAAGTCCTTAGCAACTAGGGGCCAGGATACCTCAAGGCTGGCTTACGCTCTATAAGACGCACCTGAACATAAGACGCACCTAGTTTTTAGAGGAGGAAAGGGGGAAAGCCCTGTTTTTTTGAGATCAGCTCAAAGTGGTGCAGCTTTTGCAAAGGGAAAAGCCCTGTTTTTTTAGGATCAGCTCAAAGTGGTGCAGCTTTTTTTGCAAAGGGAAAAGCCCTGTTTTTTTGAGGATCAGTTTTTTTGCAAAGGGAAAAGCCCTTTTTTAAGGATCAGCTCAAAGTGGTGCAGCTTTTTTTGCAAAGGGAAAAGCCCTGTTTTTTGAGGATCAGTTTTTTTGCAAAGGGAAAAGCCCTTTTTTAAGGATCAGCTCAAAGTGGTGCAGCTTTTTTTTGCAAAGGGAAAAGCCCTGTTTTTTTGAGGATCAGTTTTTTTGCAAAGGGAAAAGCCCTTTTTTAGGATCAGCTCAAAGTGGTGCAGCTTTTTTGCAAAGGGAAAAGCCCTGCTTTTTTGAGGATCAGCTGAAAGGGGTGCAGCTTCTTTTTCAAAGAGGAAAAGCCCCGTTTTTATGGGGTTCAACTCACAGTTCTGCAGCTTCTAGTCCTACAGCCATTTCTACAGTTTCCAGACAGATAATCTAATCAGCCAGTCACATGTCGCTGGGGAAACAAATGGCCTCCCTCTGCATTCAACAATGGAGGCCTGGGCAAGGGGGCAGGGCTGAAAGGGAGCCTTATCTCTCTCCTGATCGCTTGCTAAACAGCTGTTCAGCAGCTTCCTTTCAACACCCCCTTCTCTCTTTGTTAAAAAAAAAGGGCACGGTTTGCTTTTGGCCCCTAGGCAATTCAGCTCCAGGGACCATGCATTCGCTCCATAAGACGCACAGACATTTCCCCTTACTTTTCAGGAGGAAAAAAGTGTGTTATGGAGCAAAAAACACCATAATTCCTTCTAGCCCTGCCTGCTCACTGAAGGGGAATAACTTAGTGGAGCCCACATGGCTCAGATCCACCAGAAGCCGTGCATTCACTATTGTGGGCCCAATTCTGTGGAACTTCCAGTTCAGGTCAGATAGGCCTGTTGAACTTCCAGCACCCACTAAAGACTTTTCTTTTTTTCCCTAGCAGGCATTTTAACTGAAGCTTGTTTTTATAGTTTTAACCAGTGCTTTTTTTTCCTCTAGAAAAACAAGATACTGGTACCAGGGCCGGATTTAAGTTTGATGAGGCCCTAAGCTACTGAAGGTAATGGGGCCCTTTATATGTCCAGCTGTCCTTTGTCAACAACAAATCAGTGATATTTTAGGGAGCAGGCTAGCAGGCGAGGCCCATTACTTACATCATAGGAGCCTGCACAACACAAAACACTGTTGCTGTATGTAGGATTTATTTTATTTGTTTTTTATCTTATATTTTGGAAATGTACATCCAGGTTTTTTTTCCCCTTTAATTTTTTGGTGGGCCCCCAAGAGAGTGGGGCCCTAAGCCATGGGCGTACCCAGGGGGCATGGGGGGCAGCTGCCCCCTAGAAGCAAAAAAAAATATTAAATGGTTATCGGCAGCCTAAAAGGAAAAAAAAAGCTCTCCTGCTGAAAGAAACCTCAACGACTGGTCTTTCTCCCCCTCCCAAAATCTCAATAACAATTGAGCTCTTGCCCTCTTGCCAGGCACAGTTGGCCACTGTGTGTGTGTGTGTGTGTGTGTGTGTGTGTGTTGCACCGGCTGTTTCCCCCTCCCTCATGCCGACAAAGAGCTGGCGTGCCTATCAGAGACCGGATCCTAGCCTGCACCCTGTTTGATCAAATGGGGATGCAGGCTGAGACTTAGGCAGTGTCAGGGGGCGAACCCGAGGGCTGACCATGGTCTTAGCCTGGGTTATCATCCTTCCTCATCAGCCTGCTTTTTGTATTGTATCCATGCTACATCTGCTGGCAAGAGAGGAACAGTTTCTGAATTTGCCGGGATGCCTCGTTGCAAGGGAGCTTGGGAAACTGAGTTCCCTTGCATGGTGAGTAGTTCCTTTGCGAGGACTGAGGATCCTGGGAAACTGAGTTTTTCAGCCATTTGGGGCTTTCTGTTTGGGGGGGGGTTTCTGTTTTTGGAAGCTGTTTTTGTTTTTTGAAGCTGTTTTTGGTTTTGAACCTGAACGACCATGGCTCCCCCCCCCCCCCAGTTTTGATCCTGGATAAGCCCCTGCCCTAAGCTATAGCTTGTTTAGCTTATACATAAATCCGGCACTGACTGGTACTCACCATGAAGCTGTTGCAGTAAGTGCCACACTTTTCAACAACAACGAAAAGAGGTGCCGGTACTGCGTAAATTTGAGTACCCCCTGGGGGGGGAAAGCACTGGTTTTAATTGATTTTTTTACCTTTTTAAGTATTGAATTTCTTGTACACCACGTAGAGATGATTGTAGTTAAGCAGTAAATAGTTTAAATAAATAAAAATCATAGAACTGGAAAGTTGGGAGGGACCCCAAGGGCCAACTGAAGGCAACCCTGTTTAGGGAAGTTTTTAATGTTTGGTGTTTTATTGTGTTTTTAATATTCTGTTGGAGCCACCTAGAGTGGCTGGGGAAATGGTGGTAAACATTTGCAGGACATTCTGCAAAGTCTACAGAAATATTCTCGGGGGGGGGGGTGATTTTTATGAGAATTTTTGATACCGCTTTTGTAAGGCCAACTCAAAATGTTGCAGGGGGAGGGGGAGAGTTTGCCCATCACAGCAGATAATCTTTTTACCCCTCTGGAACTCACTTTTAATTATTTTCAATATCTGCAAATTGCTTTTCACTGTACATGATAAACGAGCAGTTTAAGCAACCATCCAGAAAAACCAATACATTTCACAACATTTTGTGTGTTACGGGGGAAACGTCCAACCGCACTTCCTTGTTCTGACCAGAGAGGGGCACTGTTACCAGTAGAGGACCGTGGAAGCTTTGCTGATTGAATATTCTCGTTTACGAGTGGGAAAACTCTGTATGTGAATAGGCTGGACTGAATCATGCTCAGGAAGCCATGCTGATTAAACTAATATACTTCTTGGCCAAAGAGCATTGCTTCCCCCTTGGCCTTGTTTCATAGCTTGGGGAATTTGCGGAATGCCAGCTTCACAATAGGCTCGGCTCCAGATGCCCTAGCATAATAGGAAGTGTGAATGGCCGAGAGCTGCTCTTCAAAGAACAATGTAAAGAAAAAAGATAGCCTTTCTGAAGTGAGAAATCTGTTCCCTCCCTGGAGTTTCTAAAGCAAAAGAAGGTGATGGGCCAAGTTGGTGAGGGGGGAGAAAGCAGAAGTTAAAGAATCAGAGAAGCTTCTGTTTATTTGTTGGCATCTTATTAACTGGCTAACAAAAACACACAGGGGGTTGAGTGGAAGGAGGCTCATTTGCGAGAGGTCTGTATTTTACACTTACAAGGGCCATAGGCAGAGTGAAAATTATCCCATTGGAAAGGACTGGCCACCCACTTTCAGTGGGACTTGGAGCAAAGTTGCAGCCTAGCAGCAATTATGATGCTCTTGGGCATGGGTCAGCAAACTAAGTCCCGCGGGCAGGATCAGGCCCAGTTGCCTTCTAGATCCTCCCATGGCATTGAGGTGGGTCGTTGCAGTGGCCGTGGCTGCCGTTTGCGGGTTGGCGGGCGGCTCTGTCTTCTTCTCCGCGGTGCCTCTTGGGAAGCAGCAGGCAGGTGGCGGGTTAAAGCTCTGGCGACACCCCGGTTCCCGTACCTCTGTCCGTGGCTCCTCCGACTGGGTTGCTGCTTCTGTCTTCGCCGGCCAACTCAGCCTCCTACCTTGCCACGGCGCCTGGCTGGCTGGAGAAGCCCAACTGCAGCTATTGAGACGACAACTGGGACAGATAAAAAGTGAAGCATCTTCAGGCCACTTTGTGGGCGGGTGAAACTCGTTCATTATTTTTTCCAAAATATAGTCTGGCCCCACACAAGGTCTGAGGGACAGTGGACCAGCCCCCTGCTGAAAAAGTTTGCTGACCCCTGCTCTTGGACCATCCCAACTCGCCTGCTGCAAGACATTCTACATAGGGCTGTCCCTGAGAGACTGTTCAGAACTTCAGTACAGTGGTACCTCTGGTTACGTACTTAATTCGTTCCGGAGGTCCGTTCTTAACCTGAAACTGTTCTTAACCTGAAGCACCACTTTAGCTGATGGGGCCTCCCGCTGCCGCTGCGCCGCCAGAGCACGATTTCTGTTCTTATCCTGAAGCAAAGTTCTTAACCTGAAGTGTGTATCTGAAGAAGTGTGCATGCACACGAAAGCTCATACCAAGAACAAACTCAGTTGGTCTCTAAGGTGCTACTGGAAATAATTTTCTATTTTGTTTCGACTATGGCAGACCAACACGGCTACCCACCTGTAACCGTTATTTCTGGGTTAGCGGAGTCTGTAACCTGAAGCGTATGTAACCTGAAGTGTCTGTAACCCGAGGTACCACTGTAAGTGCCAGAAAACAAGTGCCAGGATCTTGCCTGGCCCTGCTCACTCAGGTCAAATCTAAAATTTGTTCTGTGTTCATGCAAGGTGAACAAGGAACACTGCGTGCTAACTGTGGAATACTGAGATGGAAGGACACAGAATCTGAGCTGGTAAAAGAGGGCTTTTTCCAAGGCAGTTTGTATGTCTTCGTTACTTGCCACTCACAGCCCCTCCAGACCGCTGAGCACCAGAATACACTGATGCCTGTATATTCTGAAACGTGTCATTGATGCAATCAAAGCACATTAGTGGTGGATTTATACTGGATTCAAGCTGGATTTAGACACGTGATTCCACTTTATTCATGGTTCCATGAGGCTTCCTCAATATTACTGTCTTCCGCAGAGGCACTCTTGTGCTATAGCACAACAAAGAAATAAACCGGAATATTTGCGGCACAAATGGGATTCGAGAAGCTACGAGAGTTGCGGCCACTGGAAATAAAGCAGCATGTCCACTCCAAAACCTTTGCAGGTGCGAACTGTACTGAAAGCAGGATCAGGTGTAATGTCACCATAAACACAGTGGCCATGAGTACACAATACAGAGAATATCTGGAGGGGCCCTTCAGTGGAGCTGGGTCAACTTTCTCCTTTCCCAATGTTTTCCATCCTCTGTACTCGGTCTGCACAAAGGGTTTTCAGGCACCATAAGATGGTCTGAATTTTTCTTTCTTTCTTTCTTTTTTTATATAAAAAAATACATCTGGCAGATTTCCAGTTCTAAGAGGGAAACTTCAAACTCACTGTTACAAAAAGACAAACCATTTGAAGTTATCGAGTTCCTCTGAACACACGGCACCTGCTGACCTGCCCATTGATTAAATATTAGTTCCATTGCTGAAACCTGAAGTCTGTTTTCACAGCGATCTATCAGCCTGCTTCTCATTTGTCTTCCCCCTCTGCTTCGCCACACCACAATATCTCCAGCTCATCATAATTCTCACTTTTCTCCCCATGTTGAACCTCTGCTAACAGAGACTTGCTCATTTGCAGAAACTCCAGCATTGTATCTGGGTCTGGATGGGTTATTCTGTGATGGAACCAACAATTAGAGGGAGAAAGAGAGAGAGAGAGAGAGAGAGAGAGAGAGAGAGAGAGAGAGAGAGTCACTGTTGGGGGTCCCAGTCCCATCCCATCCCCCGAGTGATTTCACTGCTTTCTCCCCACCTTCCTTTCTTGCTACCTAAGTCAACAGAAAACAAGTTTGGATCTAAGAAATCACCCCTGTCAAATAAACATTCAGCACGGTGTCCTTAGCAATGGTAAATGGAAGTGGATCAAAGAAAGAGCAGCAGGAAGGGAAACAAGGGGAGAAGGGACAATATCAATTGAACAGTGTTAAATTTAGAGTTTCTGTTCGGAGGGAAGCAGCAGCAGCTGTCAAAACCATCTGAGAGAGATGCAAACACAGACCTGCAAAGTGGACAGAGATTTTTTTATTATTTTTTTGGCTTCCCAAAGAGAGGTTCCAGCTGAGACAAGGAGATTAACCAGAGTGTCCATCATAAATAATATCAAAGCCCCGGCCAACAGTTGCATGGTGTCAGGGCCGTGAGAGGTCATTAGAGATGATGAGAAAAGTCTTGAGGAAAATTCAGCTGTCCCTCAAAACTGAGCAAGACGCCAAGCAAGGCTGAGGTGAACCCCAGAGTTGGCTCAATAGGTGCAGAAAGGCCAAGTTTAGAACTCATAGCTAACCCCAGGGTTCGCCAACCATTTCAATCTTGTGGGCACATTTGGATTTTTGAGTGGGTGCCACAGGAATCACCCCCTCAGGCTACTTCTCTCAGACCAACTTCCAACCCGTTGAAATAGAAAGAGAGAAGCAAAACTGACGGGCAGGGTCAGAAACCAGGATGATTCAAGGTTTCAAAGAGATTGGAGTAAATTTGTGGATTATTTAAGATTGAATCGAGGAAGCTGGAAAACACTAGTAGGATTGGAATAAACCTTTGACAAAGGTCAATAGATTGAAGTGGTAAAAACTGCGCGATAGGATTGGACTAGAAAACCTGCTGGCGAGAGGGAGGGGAGTCACAGCTCGGCAGAGCCCAGATTTAAGTTTGTATGTTTGTACATGTTTTATTTGATGTAATCTGAATTAATTGGAAAACAATAAAAATTGTTATAAAAAAAATAGAAAGAGAGAAGATGTACACACATACACACTTCACTTTTCTGAGAGATCTGCATAAAAGTTGTATTTATCTACTTGCACTTTGACGTGCTTTCGAACTGCTAGGTTGGCAGGAGCAGGGAATGAGCAACAGGAGCTCACCCCATCACGGAGATTCGAACCGCCCACCTTCTGATCGGCAAGCCCTAGGCTCTGTGGTTTAACCCACAGCACCACCCGCATCCCATCCCCTAGGTGGATTACAGCACATATAAAAACATACTAAAATGTTAAACATTAAAAACTTCCCAATACAGGGCTGCCTTCAGATGTCTTCTAAAGGTTATGTAGTTCTTTATCTCCTTGGTATCTGATGGGAGGGCATTCCACAGGGCGGGCACCACTACTGAGAAGGTCCTCTGCCTGGTTCCCTTTAACTTTGCTTCTCACAGTGAGGGAAACGCCAGAAGACCCTCAGAGGAGAACCTCAGTGTCCAGGCTGGGCAATGGAGGTGGAGACACTCCTTCAGCTATTTTAGGCTGAGGCTGTTTAGGGCTTTAAAGGTCAGCACCAACACTTTGAATTGTGCTCAGAAATGTACTGGGAGCCTGAAGGAGCATCCCCACCCCTATCGTTTAGCCCAGACACTGAGGTTCAGCTCCAAAGGTCTTCTGGCAGTTCCCTCCCTACAGGGAACCAGCCTTCTTGGTAGTGGCAGCCACTCTGTGGAATGTCCTCCCATCAGATGTCAAGGAGATGAGTAGCTATTTACTCTTTAGCAGTGGTGAAGCTACCTGCTCTGGCGCTGGGAGCGGCGTACATCCAGGGGCGTGGCTGATGCGCCGCCCACGGGGCATGGCGCACGTGTTGAACAGTGTGCGTCCTGGGGCGTGCACGGCGAGCAGCAAGCATCCCGGGGGGCAGGGGAAGCCGTGATGTCACCCAGGGTGGCCCACTCCCCCTGCCCCGTTTGTCTGCCAGTGCCCTTTAGAAGACATCTGAAGGCAGCCTTGTAAAGGGAAACTTTTTAATGTGTAATATTTTTTTGGTTTTTTAAAAAATATTTTTATTAAAGATTTTCTTGATTTACAAAGGTAGTGCAATGCCTCTCTCGTATTTTTCCATATAACGTTTTTACAAATCAGTTTTTGTTGTTGAGACATTAGGAAGAAAAGGGGGAGAGAGGTGGGTGGGATGGGGAGATAGGTGGGGTGGGGTGACGATGTTTCTATTTTACTTAATATGAGTAGGGTTTGGTGTCAGCATTTTTTGTGTAGATTCTCTGTTGTTCGCTTGTGTTCCTTTGGCGGTGAGAGAGGCCGGGGTTGGCGTAGGGTGTGATTGTTCATTTGTGGTTGGCTGTGGTGATCTTTGGTTTCCTGTGAGCGGGGTGGGTGGGTGTTTTGGATCAAGTTAGCCATATTGATTTGTATGCTGTCGGTAGATTTTTGTCATTGTCTTGTTGGGCTGGTAATGTTTTATTATGTTGGAAGCTGCCCAGAGTGGCTAGGGCAACCCTGTCAGATGAGCGGATTACAAATAATAAAATTATTATTATTATTACTATTATTATTATTATTAGGTCAGGGTGATCCAACCCACAGCCTGAGGGCCACATGTGGCCTGCAAAGCTTTTTTTTGTGACCCTCGGCAACATTCAAGAAAAAAATATAAAAGCCTTAAAAAAAAAATTGCGTCATGCATTGTTAATAAAAGCTCATACATCTGTTTGTGTATTAAATTTGTTTAATAATTGAATAATTTTAAATCTGCTAATTGTGTGTTTAATTATATATATTTGATGAACTATATTCTGAAGAAGTGTGCATGCATTGTGGATATTAAATAGTATTAAATATATTGCAAACACTTCAGTTTACAATAGGGAAATTTACCGGTAATTCATGGTGTGCCCCACAGGTTCTGTGTTGAAGTGGGGGAGGGGTCTCTGCTTCGAAAAAGTGGGGCAAAAGGTAAATGTGGGTAAGACCCTGGCTCAGCTAGAAGATACGCAGGACCCAAATTTCCCAAGTCTTTGTGTATTGATGCAAGAGCCTTCAAAAGACCCAACACCATATTAGCAGCCAATGTAATTATTTCAACAGGTGAGTTTCACATGCTGTCATCCGGCTGCTGCATTCTGCACTAGCTTCCAGATCAGGATTGTTCCCCCCCCCTCCCAACCCTGGCTTTTGATAGGCATTCATCATTGCTCACTTTAGCTGGATGACGGCCAAAGGATATTGCCTGCAGGAGTGTTTTGCTCAGCTAAATGGACCTTCACTGACACCAGCAGCCAGCCCTGGCTTTCAGCTAACCTTTGCCAAATCGTAACATGAAGTGATGTCACCCTTGAAAGGCAGGTTTGTGAGATAATAACGTGTTCTCTGTCTGCTCGCAAGAAAGCAAGAGAAGAGCAGCTTCAAAGGCTGGCTGAGTAGCCAGATTTAATTTCCTATCAGATGAAGCAAGAGAGAAATTTGTCAGAGATCAAATACATTCAAATACCTTTTTGAAAAACTCACGGAGGAATTGCCTGAAAGGGAAGGGGGGAGGGACTTCAGAAAAAGCATCTTGAACTTCAGAAAAGCTCTCTCTTGGTTTTTATCTACCAAACAGAGCCGAAACATCATAACGTTGCCACTATAGGAACAGAGGCAGAGGGGCAAACCCAAAAGCATTTATCTGCCTTTTGATTTTATTAGGAATCTCTGCTAAACCGTGGTTTGCACGTAACACGAATCCATGCTTCATTAAGACATTTATTAAATTCTGGTGGCAAAAAGCTGGAAAGAACAAGAACTTCCAAAAATTTCAGATTGGCAGAGCAAATTACGAGAATTCGCTGAATTGGCCCTACTAACTAATAATCTCAGAGGAAATTCTAAACAAAAATTTGTTGAAAAATGGGATATATATATATAAGAAATATGCCCAAAAGTATAATAACAACTTTACTTCCATGCCAGCTTTTGAGTGCTAAAGGAAGGGCAAAGAGTTGGGGAAAGATGGATATATAATATGGCGGAATGTACTGGAAAATATCTGAACGAAGTAGTATTGTTTGATCTACATTCAATAATAAGAGAGGTAGACGCATGGGGATTTGACAGGAAGTCTGATTTGTGAAATTAAAGTCTTGTGGATATATAAGTCAAGTTAAGTTTGTTATGTATACGTAGGTAAGAGAGTCTAGGTATATATAGGCATGTATAAGTAAGTGGATGTATGGGCTATCTAATTATATGCTTGGCTGAATTTTTTTTTCTTTTATAACTTTTTTCTTTTAGTTTTCTCTTAAGATATAAACAATAAGACACAGATACGACTATGTGGGATGTTAAATTTTATTTAGTAATATTATATAACAGCAGTTGTAATATTTTGTTACCTTTTTTCTCTTTGTTTGTTGAACAAAATGAATTAATAAAAATTATATTTAAAAAAGACATTTATTAAACCATGGTTTAGTGTTATGTATGAACCTTACCCAGTGGGCTTAGCTATTGTTTGTTTACTGCCCCAAACTTCCAACAAACATAAGCTATGGTTTGGGGTGGTTTATGAACCTTGGTTTGTTCTGACTTTGGCTTGGCATTAACAAGTGGACCCAGCAGCCTTCCTTAACCATGGCGTGTTTGACATCACTCCCGGGATGCTCACCCAGCTTACAAAGGGATGAAAGCTGGAAAACAAAGCAAACTTTGCAGGGGGGAAAAGTCATGGTTTGATTTTTAGTAAATGTTTAAGAAATTTTACAAACTGGAAATGACACATTCATATATATTGCATCTTATTCTTCTGCATCCGGAAGGGCTGTCAAGAAACAAATACATTTGACTGTATTTAGTTAACAAAAATTGTATCCCACTTACTTGATCAAAAGCTCTGGAATCATCTAGAATTCCTAACTAGGCAGGATGTTCCACGGAACGTCTGGGCTGATGAAGAATTTTGTAGAACTCGAAAAGGTGGCGTTATTTTTGTACCTTCTTGGTTCATTCCAATAAAGATGTTATCCAACTGTAAACTTTGGAGGGTTATCCTCCACCCACCACCCACAGGAAGTTACGGGATATGCACAGGGGTGTCTTACCCATAGAGGCTAGTGGTGCGGGGCGCCGGGACACCAAGTTCTGGAGGGTGCCAGGGAAGAGGCGGAGGCAGGACGTGGCACCTCGCGACATCGGGTTGCCGCCCTCGCCCACCTCCGCCATGCCATGCCGAAACAGCGCCATGTCCGGAGACTCCATCTGCCGTGGCCACCGCGGCACGAAGCAGCCAACTGAGCTGGGAGGCACCGCATCCAGCCTCCGTCTCCTCCAGCCTCACCAGCAGCACCGTCCTCCCTAAAAAAAGGTGGACAACTCTGGGAAATGGGGGGGAGGGGGAGAGTGCCGGAGGGAGCTTTGCACCACGGCACCGGATATGCTTAAGACGGCCCTGGATATGCACTAACGGGAAATGAAGCAGTACGCCTGCCCTAAAACTTTTGCTGGAGCAAACAGTATTGAAAGCGGAATAGCGTATCACTGGTCTGATAGAAACATGAATACAAAACATAAGGTAAAGGGACCCCTGACAGTTAAATCCAGTTGCGAACGACTCTGGGGTTGCGGCGCTCATCTCGCGTTACTGGCCGAGGGAGCCGGCGTACAGCTTCCGGGTCGTGTGGTCAGCATGACTAAGCCGCTTCTGGCGAACCAGAGCAGCGCACGGAAACGCCGTTTACCTTCCCACCAGAGCAGTACCTATTTATCTACTTGCACTTTGACATGCTTTCAAACTGCTAGGTTGGCAGGAGCAGGGACCGAGCAACGGGAGGTCACCCCGTCGCGGGGATTTGAACCGCCGGCATTCTGATCGGCAAGCCCTAGGCTCAGTGGTTTAACCCACAGCGCCACCTGCGTATTTTATTTTATGCACAATAAAAATGATGTTTGGAGAGGCTCTAACACAGCTACTCTTTGCCAGCTTGCTTGTAAAAGCGACATGCCTTTGGCACAAGTGTTAGAACAGAAACGCTACTCTTTCCAAGAAGGAAATGTGGTGGTGGTGGAGGGCAGATATTTCCTCCATTGTCAACTGGGATGGGAGAAACCACTCAGATTGCTTGGAGACCATGCAGCATATCTGCAGTGTGGCAAATACTGTAGAGGATTTTTATTTCAAATGAAATTGGGAGGCGGGTGAATTGAGCACCTTTCCAAAAGGCCATATTCACTCGATACAAGCAAAAGGACGAATGATCATGAACCAGGAATCAATTCCAAGTTGGGGTGAAATAGGACCCTTCTAATGAATGCCAAGTGAGGCATTCTGGCCAAATTCTAAAGCAGTTATCAACGCTTGTGAGAATAGCTAGACCAACAAGGTATCTTTTTACAGATTAGGTATCTTCGCTGCTTCCCTTTCCAAACAAACCTTTTGTGTGTAACTCCTTTCAGAGTTGGGTACGGGTTTTTTTGTAGGGGGGGGTGCAGTATTATTTCACTGTCTGGATCCCTTTGGAAACTCAATGTATCTCTTTAAGGAGACTCAATGTTATCTTAAAGAAGAAAAGCAAGATAGGCAGGCAGGGGAAAGGAAGAGATTTATTTCCCCATCATCTTGTTTTCTGTGCATTTTCTTTTCTTATCTCTTTCGTTTTTGAAGGAAGGACTAGGGTGAAATGTTCGCTTCATAAGAATCTGAGGAGACCTGGAGTCCCTCAGAGGAACAGAGCTGCAAAACAAGATGTCCGCCGTTTGACTCTCACCTCTGTTGTGGACTCATTATGAGGCTTTATTATCACTTATTGTTATTTATGGTGCTGGAGGAGACTCTTGAGGGTCCCATGGACTGCAAAAAGATCAAACCTATCCATCCTTAAAGAAATCAGCCCTGAGTGCTCACTGGAAGTGCAGATCCTGAAGTTGAGGCTCCAGTACTTTGGCCACCTCATGAGAAGAGAAGACTCCCTAGAAAAGACCCTGATGTTGGGAAAGATGGAGGGCACAAGGAGAAGGGGACAACAGAGGATGAGATGGTTGGACAGTGTTCTCGAAGCTACTAACATGAGTTTGGCCAAACTGCGAGAGGCAGTGAAGGATAGGCGTGCCTGGCGTGCTCTGGTCCATGGGGTCACAAAGAGTCGGACATGACTGAACGACTCAACAACAACAACAACAACAACATTGTTATTTATTGCATTTATATCCCACATTTTCCTCCAAGGAGCTCATGATGGTATACATGGCTGTCTCCCTCCCCATTCAATCCCCACAACAACCCTGTGAGGTAAAAAGGTAAAGGGAGTTCATGGCTGAGTGGGGATTTGAACCCTGGTCTCCCAAGTCCTGGTCCAACACTCTTTTTTTATATATATAAGAATTTATTGGTTTTACAACAAACAACAAACAAATACAACACCCACATTAACCCAACACCAACTGAAAATAAACAAATACACAATCACCAATAATTCTTCTTCTTATGCTGTAAAAAAAAAATCTTGGTCGAATCTTGGTACAGACTTCCCCTGCCTTTTCGCCTTCGGTTCCAATCCCAATTATTACTTTAATAACATCTTATGCCATCATAATCTTAAAAAATCAAAGATCTAAAAGTTAAAATCTAAAGCTTCTTTCTAACAAATCTTGTTTCATAATAAACAATATTTTCCCATTCTTAACTTAACATAAATCAAATCATGTTATAGCTTCATGTTAATTCCACACAAGATTCTAGTTCTTATCCACTTATTTTCAACATAAATCGTAACAAGTATCTTCATTAACTATAACTGCTGTTAATAATAGAAATTTAAAATACCTCTTTTCTTTCTCTAAAACTTAAAGTCTTGACACACCAGTTTCAGGTTATCATAATACATCCCTTTTCCTTTATACCTTAATACTGTTCACCCTATCCCCCTTCTGTCCATTTTCTTTGGTCGTCCTGCTCCAGAGCTGCTCCTCGAAGTGTCCTTTTTCTTTACATGTCCACAGATCCAGACTAAGTCCACAGTAATCCTTGCATAGAACGTCAGGGTGCACCCCTTTTCTCCCAGCCTCTCCGGTTCATCATCACATTCTTCTTTTATTTCTAAACATAAACATAAAGTTCTCACCTTCACTCCCAAGCTCTCACCTCGGGAGTTAGATATAACAATTTTCTCCGTCCTGGGTCTGCCACCCCCAAGGGACGATCCATTACTCCGGAGTCGCCATGTCTTTTCATCCTGTTGTTCAATCAGCCCCTTCAGTTCAGTGCCAAGGTTCTTCTCCAATACAGCCATTTCCTGTACAGTCTCCTCTGTGGGATATAACTTTTCTGACATATGACAGTTCAATATTTCCAATTTTCGGTTGAGCAGTTCCAGTCTCAGTAAAATAATCCTTTCTTCATGGGTCATTTCACAGTTCGTAGCCAAGTTGAAAACAAAGCCAAGCATGGCAGAAGCGGGCATAGGTGTCAAATTGCAGTTTCGGTTCTCAGACTTCTCCATCTTAAACCAGTAACTTTCCATTCAGTCAAAGTCCTTCACGGCCATTTTCCCTGAATCCAGGGCGCAAGAACCAAAAATTTTAAAAAGAGATACTGTCCACCAGTTTGTTCCCCGAAGGGAAATCCAAAAGTCTCACTTATCAAATTTTAAATACTTTGTAGCCATCGCTGTAACAGCAGTCTCTTAAGCTAGTTATTTTCTAACCTCCGAGGGGAAAGAGGCAGGCTCCCTTTCCAAGTGTCTCCCAGGTCGTCATCAAAGCGCAAAAACAAATCAAATCCAATACTCACGACACCGGGATTCTTTCGCTCGAACTTTGACAGGTAGAACATTAACGCTCATCGCGGGGGCAACCGCCGCTCCACGTCCCGGTTGGGGCATGTCCCCTGAAGCCCGGCTCCGTTTTCCCTTCACCCCCACTCCCCCTTTACAGGGGGAGCGAGGGAAGGGCACGGAGCCACAGTGGGCATAGCCGGGGAGCCCAGGGTGCGGGACGCTCTTCCCGCACCCCATCGGAGCCCCGCTTTGCGGTAGCGGGGCTCCAACCCCCGGGACGGACTGGGTCGCCTCGCAGCCGAGGCAACCCACGACCGCTCCGCAATGGCGTCGCCGCCGGAAGTGACCAACACTCTAACCATTATACCACAGCTGCTCTTTGTCAGCACCTGTGAAATGGAGAAGAAATACTAGCTTACCTAAGGACTCCAGTTAGACAGCGTATGTGAAGCACTTTAAACACTTGAACATGCTATACAAACGTTCATATTTATTATTATGTGTTGGGTGGTATTCCACTAAGTTTTACTCAGAGTAGACCCATTGAAATCCATGACTAAGTTAGGTCTGTTAATACCAGTAGGTGAACTCTTGAGTAAAACCTACTTACAGCCCGATCATATATAATTCTATTCTATAGAATAGAATAGAATTTTATTTATGGCCATAGGCCCATACAAGTAAAAAACACATAGATAACAACTTGTGCCAGTGGGAACAACAGTCGCTAAAACACCACAGTAACAATAAAATACAATAAAATAGAATAGAATGGCATACTAAGCCTTAGCTAGCTTGTAGTGCTCCTTGGTGTCGCTTTTGGGTAAGGACAGCGACCAGGAACCTTGCCACTTTCAGGGTCGTATGAATATCCTTATCCTGCAAGATTTGGGCGAGGTGGAATTCTGGTGGGGTGCCCTCTAGTTTCTGTATGATTGATCCCAGCAAATTTTCCCGTGGCACGTTGAACAAGGCGCAGGCGAACATAATGTGCTGGAGAGACTCCAGTGTCTCCTTATCACATTCGCACATGGCGGAGGCTTGGCCCTTTGAGAATCTGTGTCTCAGGACGTTGGAGGGAAAAACATTGAACCTCGCTTTGGTGAAGGCCAGTCTATGGACAACAGTCGAAAGGGAGGAGAGGTATGATGGAACGCAGTAAGTTAAGGTGATACCGATGTTCTGGGGCGAACAAACACCTCCCCCCAGCATATAATTTCGCTGTAGATCGATGTCATCCAGTCTTTGGCGGATCAGTCTTTGAGCAGTAATTTGATCTAATTTTAGGGAATCTGAAGGAGAGATTCCATAACTCAGGAGTTTAGCATGAATTCTACTAGTCCATACCTTATAGAATAATTATGCCACGATATATAATAAATAATAAATAAATAATAATGTCCCATATCTTGGCTTTCCAGCAGAACAGGATTTTCGTCTGAAGATCTAGCGTTTGACAAGTTGGAACATGTGCAGAGGAGGGCGAGCAAGTTGGTAAAGGGTCTGGAAACCAGGCCTTATGAGAAAAGGTTGAAGGAGCTGAGTATGTTTATCCTGGAAAAGAAGACTGAGAGGAGATAGAATAGCCATCTTCAAATATCTCAAGGACTGTCACATGGAAGATGGAGCATGCTTTTTTCCTCCTGCTCTGGAGAGGAGGACTCGAACCAATGGCTTCTAGTTCCAAGAAAGGAGATTCCGACTCAACCTCAGGAAGATGTTTTCCGACAGTAAGAGCTGTTCAACTGTGGAACGGTCTCCCTCAGGAGGTTGTGGACTCTCCATTGGAGGCTTTTAAGCAGAGATTGGATGGCCATCTGTCATGGATGAAGAAGAAGAAGAAGAAGAAGAAGAAGAAGAAGAAGAAGAAGAAGAAGAGGAAGAGGAAGAAGAATTTGGATTTGATATCCCACTTTATCGCTACCGGAAGGAGTCTCAAAGCAGTGAACATTCTCCTTTCCCTTCCTCCCCCACAACAAACACTCTGTGAGGTGAGTGGGGCTGAGAGACTTCAAAGAAGTGTGACTAGCCCAAGGTCACCCAGCAGCTGCATGTGGAGGAGCGGGGACGCGAACCCGGTTCACCAGATTACGAGTCCACCGCTCTTAACCACTACACCCCACTGGCTCTCCTTTAGCTGGCATTCTTGCATTAGATGACCATTGGGCTCCCTTCCAACTCTTCCAATTCTATGATGCATTCATATCAGGGGTGGGGAACCTTTTTAAGCATGAGGGCTACATTCCCTTACAAGCAACCTTCTGAGGATCACTGGCCAGTAGTAGGTGGGACCAGAGGCAAAAAAGTAGGTGGATCAATGGGCATAGCTGGAACTACCCCTTCGAAAGGTAAGCGAGAGGCATTATCAGAGTTTAAGGACACATTCCAGTCAAGCAAAAGCAGTAGAGGGGGGTGCAGAGCTGTCCTGGGGAGGTTTATGGCCTGGGTGGGGAAGAGGTATGGCCTAAGGCAGGCATAGGCAAACTCAGCCCTCCAGATGTTTTGGGACTACAACTCCCATGATCCCTAGCTAACAGGACCAGTGGTCAGGGATGATGGGAGTTGTAGTCCCAAAGCATCTGGAGGGCCGAGTTTGCCTATGCCTGGCCTAAGGTGAGTCACAAGAGCGAGACAGAGCGTGAGGCCTGGAGGGCCACACATGTGGCCCTCAGGCTTGAATTTCCCCGCCTCTAATTTACACAGTGCTTCAGAGCAGAGACGGAAAACCTGTAGCAATGCAGACTCGCACCCAGGCAGCATGGCCAATGGTGGGAGCTGTGGTCCAGCCACATCCAGACAACCGCAGCTTCCCCATCACTGCTTTTGAAGCTTGGCAAACATGGGTTATTATAATCTTACAACAAACTTGTAAGGTAGGTCAGTGTTGTTACCCCCACATTGCAGGGGGTGCTGCAGCCGAGAACAAGGAATTTGTCTGAAGCAAGGGGTTGGTGGTTACCCCCAAAAAACTCGGAAGTGTTATTTTCAGGTAGATCTGTCAGGTTCATTCTCTCCCTGTATTTAGATGGCTTCTGAGAATCTGTTTGTTCAGGCAGGTGGTTAATACTTAACCATCTTCTTTTAAAACAGACCAGCAAAGAATAATAGACTCAAGGGGGTCTGTGGTTTGTTTGTTTTTAATGCTTTTCTTGTAGTTTCTTGTATTTTTCCTGTGCACAAATCACTCTACTCGGTGGCTTTGCTTTGTGTTCTGCAAGCCATTTGGGGGTTGCTTGTTACATAAAAGTGGGGTGTAAATTAATGTTCATCCATAACAGGAACAGCAAGCTCCTAGCAGAGGCAAGAGTCAAACCAGGGACTTCCCAGTCTGTAGCCCCATGCTGCGTCTTCTGAGACACTAACAATAATATATGGGCTCTGGGAGAGGGAGAGAGGAGAAACTGCAGGACCTCTCCATCAGCTCTGCTGAAAGACCAGCAACTTTTGGCTCCTCATCTCCATGGAAATCTTTCCATTCCAGCTGGTCATGACAAGAACTCTGCAACTAAGAAATAGTGCCTGAGTTTGCTTTGTTCCTCTTCCAACCTCCCTTCCTTTTGTGTCACCCCTTTAAGATTTTAAGCCAGAGAGCAGGAGAGTCTTATCTTAACATTTGTAAGCCTTTCTTTTTTTTTTTTTTTTGCCTGAGAAAAATGTTTATGTTGTGTATGTAATAAAGACAATGAGGATGAAGGTTTATGATGGTGAAAGCCCAGCTCAGATTAACACCCTCCTTACACACATGTACAGACCCATCATCAACAGCTTTCAAAAACTTTGTCTGCTGAATTGCCCTATTCAGTCCAACACTTGACCTTTTAACATTTCCACCCAGATCTGGTTTCAGACAACCCCACCCTGCCCTGGCCCCCATGCATGCACTCAATCCACTCATTCTAAACAGGCAGAGCCCCTCTCTATCAGGCTCCTAAGAATAGTGAAACTTATCTGCCTCACCGAGGGTGCTGTTAAGTGGCATTCGCTGCCTGCAAATCCTCGGATGAAAGGAACCATTCTCTCAACATGCCAAGTAGCAAGCTGGGGTTGCAACAACAGCGTGACCTGGGATTCATACCTTCCCTGTTCAGGGATGGCCTTGCTAGGCAGAGGTAGAGAAAAGCAGCCACCTTGGGTGGCAAGTTTCTGGTGACGGTTAAACAGTAGCAAGCAGGAGAAGGGCTACTGATTGCTGGCAGGGCACCCGCTTTGCCTGCAGAAGGTCACAGGTTCAATCCCCAGCATCTCCAGGCAGGGCCGGGAAAGATCCCTGTCTGAACGTCTTTGGCTTCCAACCAACGTATTGGCATGCACACGAAAGCTCATACCAAGAACAAACTTACCGTATTTTTCGCTCCATAGGACGCACTGGACCATAGGGCGGAAACAAGGGAAAAAATATTTTTCTGGTTTTCCTCCTCTAAAAGCCCTGTTTTTTGAGGATCAGCTAAAAGTTTTGCAGCTTTTTTGCAAAGGGAAAAACCCTGTTTTTTTGAGGATCAGCTAAAGGTTTTGCAGCTTTTTTTGCAAAGGGAAAAGCCCTGGTTTTCTTGAGGATCAGCTAAAAGTTTTACAGCTTTTTTGCAAAGGGGGAAAAGCAAAGTTCCTTTTGCAGAGGGGGGGAAGCATTTTTATGGGGTTCAACTCACATTTCTGAAAAATCTTAAGGAAAGGGAGCAGTTTCTACTGTTTCCAGACAGATAATCTAATCAGCCAGTCACATGTCCTGGGGAAACAAACAACCTCCCTCTGCAGCACATTCAACAAAGGAGGGTGGGGCTGAAAGGGAGCCGGGACTCTTATCTCTCTCCTGATCTCTTGCTGATCAGCTGCTGAGCGGAGTCCTTTCAAACCCCCCCCCCCTTTTCTCTTTGTAAAATAAAAGCACAATCTGCTTTTGGCCCCTGGGCAATTTAGCTCCAGGGACCACCATTCGCTCCATATGACGCACAGATATTTCCCCTTACTTTTTAGGAGGGAAAAAGTGCGTCTTATGGAGCAAAAAAATACGGTAGTTGGTCTCTAAGGTGCTACTGGAAGGATTTTTTTATTTTTTATTTTGTTTTGACTATGGCAGACCAACACGGCTACCTACCTGTAAAGGTTCTATAGTTACTTATCTCCTTGGCTCGGGGGTCAGAGAATTCCATACCCTCCAACATTTCTCCCATGAAAATATGGAAATCTTAAGGAAAAGTGGGACATTCCGGGATCAAATCAGAAACCAGGATGGCTTCTGTAAATCCAGGACTGTCCCTGGGAAATAGGGTCACTTGGAGGGTCTGTTCTCTACCCCTGCCTCAGTACTGAGGCTAGGCTGTGAGCAACAATCTGAAGCGAGCCAGGACCCTGAAGTAGTTGGGAAAGGCAGGAACAGAGAGCAGAACCAGGGAAGCAACAAGGAGGCAGAACCAAAGAATATCCAAGGATTCAGCTGCAAACCAGAACTCAGGAGGACCATGATACTTAAGTAATGGTCAACTGGGACAGTAAGCTATCTAATGCTACTTCAGTGGGTGGGGCTTCAGTGGGTGGAGTCAGCCCTGAACCTGAAGCCACCACCTGCAGTTCAGTCTTCTGCCACATGGGGCAGCGAGCACAAAGACCCAGCAGTTCTTGACACCCTCGAAGGGAGAGATTCTGCCAGAGATATTCCTTTCCCCCTGGTGACATTTGGTCACAGACACACAGGGTAGCAAGCAGGCCATTACTCAATGTAACTTGTAGGCATGAACCCCAGCAGGGAGCAGGTTCACAACTGTGAAACTTAGGCCAGAGCCATCCATCACACAGGAGAGATGTAGGGGGAGGAGGGGGGAGCCACTTAGAAGGATTCAAAAATGCTCCTTCAAAGAACCCTCCTCCAAATCTTTGATCTGCTGCACCATGTTTGAAGCGCAGCCAAAAAATAAAAATGCAAACAAACCAGGTCACCCAAACCTCACATTAAAATGCAAGGCAAATGGGGGACATTGTGGGGCAGGCAGGGGGAGAGGAAGGGAAGGGGAAGGAAACTTCCCCTAACCTCACCCAGCAACAAGCACCCTAGAAATCTTCACCAACTTGCTATGTAGCTGTGAAGGAAAAGGTTATTGGAAGCCAGAGTCTAGCTATTGCACTGGCAAGTCTGCCTGGAGTTGCTGTCTAGTCAAAGGGGGGTGGGAGAGAGAGAGAGAGAGAGAGAGAGAGAGAGAGAGAGAGAGAGAAGAAGAAGAAGAAGAAGAAGAAGAAGAAGAAGAAGAAGAAGAAGAAGAAGAAGAAGAAGAAGGTTCAGCTAAGTTTGATAGTAATCATTACAGTGGTACCTCGGGTTAAGAACTTAATTCATTCTGGAGGACCATTCTTAACCTGAAACTGTTCTTAACCTGAGATATCACTTTAGCTAATGGGGCCTCCTGCTGCCGCTGTGAAATTTCTGTTCTCATCATGAAGCAAAGTTCTTAACCCGAGGTACTATATCTGGGTTAGCGGAGTCTGTAACCTGAAGCGCCTGTAACCCGAGGTAACACTGTATTGTGTATAAATGATCACCAAAGCTTATCGTACACAGGTGTTCAGTCTCTGGTCCAGGGGCTGCTTTTGACGCCCTGCCATCATTTGTGCTCATTTATATTTATATGCCCCACTTAAATCAGGGCGGACATTCTTTCCCCACCCCCTCCATGTTATCTTCACAACCACCCTTTTTTGGGCAGGTTAGGCTAGGAGGTGGCGACTGACCCAAGCTCACCCATTCAGGTAGGGTGTCCAGAAGCCAAAGAGGGCCTGGGCTCTTGCACCTGTAATACTTGTGCAGTAGGACGCGGGTGGCGCTGTGGTCTAAACCACTGAACCATTTGGGCTTGCCGATCAGAAGGTCGGAGGTTCGAATCCCCGCGACGGGGTGAGCTCCCGTTGCTCTGCCCCAGCTCCTGCCAACCTAGCACTTCGAAAGCATGCCAGTGCAAGTAGATAAATAGGTACCACTGCGGCAGGAAGGTAAACACGGCATTTCCATGTGCTCTGGTTTCCGTCACGGTGTTCGGTGAGCGGTTAATTCATGCTGGCCACATGACCCGGAAAACTGTCTGTGGACAAACGCCAACTCCCTCAGCCTGAAAGCAAGATGAGTGCCGCACCCCATAGTCTCCTTTGAAAGGACTTAACCATCCAGGGGTCCTTTAGCTTTTTACCTAGTTGTGCAGTAGAGGGGATTTCAGCAGCTGTGCCTTGTCCTGCAAGCTAGACCTGCCACCATTCCCTCTTATGCACTGAAGGTGGCTGGAATCCTGACTGCTGTTGCCTCTGGGCACCCTACTCCCCTTATGCCTCTTCTGACCTGCTTCCAAGTGGCTCTGTTGACCATTTTAAATTCAAGTGGGCTTAAAAAACAACAACAACAGAGGAAGCCTATTAGATATTGCATTTAATTTGCCAGTGTGGCAGGGGTGGGAACAGGGGCGTACCCAGGATCAAAACTAGGGGGGGGGGGAGCCATGGTCGTTCAGGTTCAAAAACAAAAACAGCTTCAAAAAACAGAAAAACTCCCCCCCCCAACAGAAAGCCCCAAATGGCTGAAAAACTCACTTTCCCAGGATCTTCAGTCCTCGCAAAGGAAGTGCTCACCATGCAAGGGAACTCAGTTTCCCAAGCTCCCTTGCAACGATGAATCCGGGCAAATTCAGAAACTGTTCCTCTCTTGCCAGCACAATGTAGCGTGGATACAAAAAGCAGGCAGACAAGGAAGGATGAGAACCCAGGCTAAGACCATGGTCAGCCCTCGGATTCGCCCCCTGACACTGCCCAAGTCTCAGCCTGCATCCCCATTTGACCAAGCAGGGTGCAGGCTAGGATCCGGTCTCTGATAGGCATGCCAGCTCTTTGTCGGTATGAGGGAGGGGGAAACAGCCGGCGCAACACACACACACACACACACACACACACACACACACACAGAGTGGCCAACTGTGCCTCTGCAAGAGGGCAAGAGCTCAAGTGTTATTGAGATTTTGGGAGGGGGAGAAAGACCAGTCTTTGAGCTTTTTTTCAGGAGGAGAGTTTTTTTCCCTTTTAGGCTGCTGATAGCCATTGAATTTTTTTTTATTTTTTATTTTTTTTGCTTCTAGGGGAGGGCAGCTGCCCCCCTGCGTATGCCCATGGGTGGGAACCCTCAGGTCAAATTGCTCCTCCAGGCCTCAGTATCTTGCCTTATCTAGACCACCCCCCTCATCCTATTCTGCATCCAAGAGTTTTGCCTAGCTGGAATATGACTATGCCTTTTGAGAGTGGGTGTGGAAACAAACCTACCATACAAAGGCAAAGTTTACATTTGTTGTTGTTGTTGTTGTTGTTGTTGTTGTTGTGCCTGGCTTGCAGTCCTTGGGAGGTTGCTCAGGAGAAAATGTGGCCCTTGGGCTGGAAAAGACTCCTAGTCTCATGGTGCCACTTTGTGTTGTTATGTTACTTACTTATGTAAACTACCCTGGGGAATGTTGGATCAACTTAGGAGCTTAAATAACCAAAGAGGGCAGCTTTATTAAGCATCATGTCTTTTGATTGTTGGTGCCTGCCAGCTGGAGAGCACATCCTCTGCTTGCTTGGTTGGGAGGGACCGAGGTGGTTTGGAAGTTCAGATATGGAAGGGAAAGAGTTATTTTAACTGGCTGGCATGAAGGAGCATTTCAGGACATTAAGGAAACTGTGGTTAAAGACGCATTACCCGCTTATCACACAGGGAGCCCTCTCTCACCTTTTTTGCTGTGTTGCAAATCAAATTTCCATGTTATCGTGCACATCAGCATGACGGCATGTGTTTCTGAAATACGGGTGGCATACCCTTCCCAGTCTCCTGAGGCTGGGTTGAAGAGTTTGGATTTGATATCCTGCTTTATCACTACCCGGAGGAGTCTCAAAGCGGCTAATTTCTCCTTTCCCTTCCTCCCCCTATCTATAGATGATAGATATAGATAGAGAAGAATAAGAATAATAATAATAAGAAGAAGAAGAAGAAGAAGAGGAGGAGGAGGAGGAGGAGGAGGAGGAGGAGGAGGAGGAGGAGGAGGAGTTTGGATTTGATATCCCGCTTTATCACTACCCGAAGGAGTCTCAAAGCGGCTAATATTCTCCTTTCCCTTCCTCCCCCACAACAAACAATCTGTGAGGTGAGTGGGGCTGAGAGACTTCAGAGAAGTGGGACTAGCCCAAGGTCACCCAGCAGCTGCATGTGGAGGAGCAGAGACGCGAACCCGGTTCACCAGATTACGAGTCTACCGCTCTTAACCACTACACCACACTGGTTGAATGGCGAGAAGCTGTTGCCGGGTGCCATTCTGGGTTCCTTGGGTCCCGGAGCTGAAGCCTGAATGAGCGGTGCGATGCAGCGGTACAGCAGGCGGTGGGGCTGCAGTACGGTGAGCGGCGGTAAGCACAGTGGGATCCCACCTTCGTCGCCAGTGAAATATACCGGTACTCGGAGCTGAGTGTTGATTTCATGCTCTTTATTTCAGCTCATGGTAAACAGTGAGTGAGTGCTTTCCCCCCCAAATCTCTGGCTATATATATATTATTTACACAATGGGTCCCGTGTGATTGGCTGATTCAACTCCTCTCCTGGAGCCTGATTGGACTGTTCCTGCAGGCCAATCAGGTTGCTGATTCACTTCCTCCCGGAGCCTGATTGGGCGGCTCCTGCAGACCAATCAGGTTGCTGCCTTCTAGGATCCTACCTGCCTATTGTTCTAGTATCCAAGCCCAGTACATAGCAGTTTCCAAGTTGCCTCTGCACTGTCCACACCAATGAGCAGAGAGAAGATATGAGTGCCTTCATTTTCAAATCAGATTGAAGCTTGCTTGGGGGAAAACACATCAAAACAATATAGAGAGAGAGAAAATAGAAGGTATATGTGGATTGCTGCCAATGTCGTGTGCACACAGCTTCACAAACCAGCAGCAGGTGCTGCTCTGGATGCAGTGTACATGAGATTTGTGTACACTGCCCAGATGAGGCTGATCCATTGTGGCAAATGGGAACTCTGTCTGCCCTTGGCCTGCCCCCCCCCACCTGCCTGCCCCCTTACTTACTCATTGGCTGTCAGCTTCTCCTCCTTGGTCTCAGTTTTGCCCTTGCAGAACTCAGCAGGCAGAAGGATGGGGGCAAGACTAGAATTAATTGGCTCTGCCTGTCATTGCTTCTGGCTCCCCCTTATGTTGGGCTCCCTGCCTTCTTCCCTATCCACCCACAGGGACCCCTGCCACCACTGACACAGACCCTTGCTTTTGCGGGGACAGATGCTTCTCTGGGTGCTTCTCCACTGAACATCTGCAATTGCTTTTTTTTCAGTCAGTTATTATTTTTACAGCAGTCTGCCATAATCTCTCCTTATGAGAGAACTGCTACTGTGAAAATAAGTTTCTGGAATGCTCCGTCACTCCAGGAAGTGGATGGCATGAAACACTATCCTCTCTCTCTCCCTCTCTCTCTCTCTCTCTCTCTCTCCACATCTCAGTCTTTCTGGCCAAGCTTTTCGTAATCTGTGTTTATAACTTGCAAATCATGTCGTTCTATGACAGACACGGACCTGGGTAGGGGAGGAAACCACACAGTGGTATTGTTTCTCCACACAATCCCAAATGCAAACGTGCAGGTGGCAGCTTTTTCCCCACCTTTCAACATCCACCGTTCTCCCTTCCTTCCGACTGACAGGATGCCCGGGTATATGAGAGTGAGGTGCGATGACAGGTCGTGCAGGTGGGCAGAGCGCCGTGGCAGCTCAGGTGATTGCAGCGGACGGCCGTTGAGGGGGGTCAGCTTTCTTTATCATGAAATATGCATTCTGTAATTTGTACAGAGGGTGAAAGATGCATATCCTTGCAGGAATGACAGCCCTTCATTTGCAGCACCTAATTGGAGGTGATGGAGGAGAACTGAACTGCCAGGATGGCAGGAGCTGGCAGGTGCTAGGTCTGGGTGAAGATGCTCCATGTACTGAGCCACTGAACTGCAGGTGACAGCTTCTCAGTGAAGGACCTTCGGGCCCTAGACCACCTCCAACCACCCAGGGCTGCTGTTGGTCAGGAAGGAGTCTAAGAGGGCTTCCTGTTACAGTTGAGCTCTGTTCAAGCAACAATATCTTCCTCAATTCTATTGTGAGTCTGTATCTTTGGATGATATTTGGCCTTGCCTCATGGTTGGCCCTATTCTTTGGCCCTGAGCTCTGGTTCCACCACCCACAGCTTCTGGTTTCTGGCTGACCTCGGACTGCATCCCACATCCCAGCCCTAACACTCGATACTACATAACCTTCAGTTACGTCCCTTTCCTCATGACAAGGTGGTTCAGACATGCACCACCCATTAGTGGGTGACTGAAACATTAAGTGATGAGTTGCACAGTTCCAAACACAAATATAGAGAATCACTGAATCGCAGAATTGTAGAAATGGAAGGGAACCCAAGCATCGTCTAGTCTAACCCCCTACAATGCAGGAATGACAGCTAGTCACAGTTACTTGAGGGAATATCTTCTTCCATGGTCAATTTGCCCATAAATGAAGATCTTCTTCAGGATGGTTCAACCTTTCTAATGGACCTGGGCATTCATTGTTGGACTTGGAAGCCTAGGGTATCAGAGATGTAAGAACATAAGAAGATTTCTGCTGGCCAAAGGCCCATCTTGCCCAGCATCCTGTTCTCATAGTGGCCAACCTGATGCCTATAGGATGCCCAAAAGGAGGACCTGAGCACAACTGTACTATTGTTAGGGCACCAACAAGTTGGCGTGCTGAAGTGCAGCAGTCAGTCAGATAAGCCGAGGTCAAACAACCCAAGTCAGAAGCCAGCTGAAGTCAGGTATCAGCACGGAGTCAGGAGAAGCCGAAGTCAGGAACAGTCCAAGTCAGGAACCAGCCAAGTCAGTCAGGAACAAGCCAGGAGCCGGGAACAAGCCAAGGGTCAAGAACAAGCCAGGAGTCAGGAACAAACCAAGGGTCAAGAGCAAGCCAGGAGTCAGGAACAAGCCAGGAGTCAGGAACAGAACAAGCCAGAGCAACCACGCACTCAGCACAGCAGTTGCAGGTGCTAGCGAAGGGAGCAGCCAGATTTTCTTAAGTAGCCGGCCTGTAACCACGTCTCTTACGAGTTGCAGCTGCCTCTAATTGTCCCCTGCGTCTCTCAGCTCTACGCTCTACAGCTGAGAAGGGAGGAGGGGAGGGGCCCTGCCAGTTTCTCTCCTCACAAGGGCCTGATTCTGGCTCGACTTCCTCCTCCTCCTGTTCTGGTCTTTCCCCCTCTCCATCTGACTCTTCCTCTTCCGAGGAGTGCCGCCACCAGTCTTCTCCAGGTATGAACTCCTCCATTTCCCCAGGTTCTTCCATGGGTGCAGCTTCGCCGGGGGGGGGGGGGCTTGCCACCACTCCTCCTCATCTGGCTCAACCCTGACAACTATCCCAACTTGTAGTGCTTTGACTGGTTACTTTGCAGATCTTTTCCTAACTGAAACTTTATTCCTTCTTCTCCAAGTCTGAGGACCACTGCTCTGTGTACACAAGAGTCAACATGCTTCCTCCTTTATAGTAGATTCATAAGCTCTCATATGAGACCTGGTCCTGAGCAAAGCCCTGCTCGTAACTCTGAGCCAGCAGTGCCGGCAGGGCTCCACAAGTGCTTGGGCCACTTGATTCTATGGTCCTGAATCTGCCTCCCCCTCTTCACCCCTAGCAATATGTCTATGCCAGTGGAGAAACCTCCCATCCGCTGCAAAGGCGTTTATCATCTTGGCATCTGAGTAGCAATTTCACCAGGTGCAAAATCCAGCCTCGAAGGCCCCATTCGTAGCTGGGAATGCCGAGCTGCCGCTGACACAATTAACCGCAGCCCATTCATGATGGCACACGTTGAAAAGATTAATTTTCTTTTAGCAAGCGGGGTAGCCCAGAGGGGTGAAAATGAAGGGAAATGCATCTGTGAGATGGTTTTCATTCGAGTCCTGTCCTGCCTTCTTCCTGAACAAACCACAAATGAGACTTTGTTTTGTTTTCCAATGGTTTGCACCCAGAATCATTTTGAAGCTTGGGAACAAAAACTGGGGGTCTCGTCTGTTCTTAAGGGGGGGGGGGAACAGAAGAGAGGCAGGTGGAAGATAGGGGGAGAGGGTAATTGCAAGTGTAAATCTTTCAGCATGCCTTTTGGATTGATACTGGATGCCTCATATATAATAATCTGAATTTGATCCAAGAATAGCAAGGTTCAGTTTTAATGCTCATGAAGCTAGAACTTTGCTTTAGTTAGTCAAAAGCTGTGAGACATATCAGTTAGCAGAATCAATGTGCAGATCAGGGTCGAAAGGCAACCAAGAATGCAACAAGCAGGAATGCCCACCAGAGCTCAGGGAGACCATGTTTCCCAAGCAAGACTAAGTGCCATGAACTTGTGAACAAGCTAACCACCCTTGTGAACAGTGAAGCACCATTTCAACCTGGAGCAGCCTGTCATAGCCCAGAAACATCACTGCAGGCCAGTCAGATTTCTTGCAGTTGTCTGTTCTCCAGAGCAGCTTTCACCACCCTGGTCCCCTTGCAGATATTGTTGGCTCCATCTCCCACCATCTAGTGTGGTGTAGTGCTTAAGAGTGCTGGACTAGGACCTGGGAGGGACCAGGCTTCAAATCCATATTTGGGTAACCTTAAGCCAGTCACTGCCTCTCAGCCTAACTTACCTCAGCCTAACTTACCTCAGCCTAACTTACTTCTGAAGAAGTGTGCATGCACACGAAAGCTCATACCAAGAACAAGCTTAGTTGGTCTCTAAGGTGCTACTGGAAGGAATTTTTTGTTTTGTTTTGTTTTGACTATGGCAGACCAACACGGCTACCTACCTGTAACTTACCTCAGAGGGTTGTTGTGGAGATTAAATGAGGAGGATACCTCATGTATACCACCATGAACTCGTTGGAGGAAAAGGTGGGATGTACATACTATAAATAAAATGGATAAGTGTAAATCAGCCCCAGCCAACATAGCCAATGGGAGCGGTGGCCCAAAACATCTGGAGGGCGCCAGGTTGGGGAACTCCCAGTCTGCAAAGAGCTGTGTTCCTCATATATGCCAATGAGCCTGAACGATGAAGACTCTGGCTGAGGTTGGAGTCCTAAATCCCTTCACTAAGTCTTGCATTGTCATGAGAAGCTGAGAGGAGCCGGCAAGCCAGCCTTATTTGCTAAATGCAGATAGTATTCAGCTGCGGCACCAGTCTATGAGCCTCTCAAGCTGTCCTAGACAATTATAACAGTGATGTAAGTCTACGCTGTGTTTTCAACAAACCATCCTCAGGGCAGTCAAAGTTGGCAGAGCCTACCGGTTGAATCTGGATATGTTATCACAGAGCTGGCCAAAGTTCTTAATCCTACAAGCTTCATACAAAATTATTCATAAAGCCACGAACCACAAGATACACTTTTGGTTGGCAGAGTCTTCCTTCTAGCACGCACACAAAACACAACAAGTTTGCACATCAGACTGCAGCCTCAGAAAGACACTACTGGAAGCAATGAGTTACTGTAGTTTGATTGCATTGTGAAACTTGGCTGGGTTTCCAGAACACCCCATCTCTGTAGCCCAGTGAAAACACTGAATGCCTTTTAGGTAAAGGCAAAGGGACCCCTGACCATTAGGTGCAGTCGTGTCCGACTTTGGGGTTGCGGCGCTCATCTCGCGTTACTGGCCAAGGGAGCCGGCGTACAGCTTCTGGGTCATGTGGCCAGCATGACTAAGGCGCTTCTGGTGAACCAGAGCAGTGCACGGAAACGCTGTTTACCTTCCCACCGGAGTGGTACCTATTTATCTACTTGCACTTTTGATGTGCTTTCAAACTGCTAGGTTGGCAGGATCTGGGACCGAGCAACGGGAGCTCACCCCGTCGTGGGGATTCGAACCACCGACCTTCTGATTGGCAAGTCCTTTTAGGACCTGGCTACTCACTAAAATGATACATGTGTTACTGTGACTAGCAAAGCAGAAGTTTTATTATTTGTGTAGCAAAACGCATTGGCTTCTGCCTTCATCAGTTGCTCTGTTAAAAATGCTGCTGCTTCCAGGGTGGCTGTTACAGAGCTTTGAGGATGGAGTGCTCAGAAGGGCTTCATGCACTGATGCAAATTGGTACTGGCTGAGGCCATGTGGTAGCAATGTGTCCAGAGAACATATCCAGAACATCTCTGCCTTTGCTAACATGGTTGGATCTATTAGCATCTCTATAGAAATTACTGATAAGTCTTACAGGCTGTGGTTTCCAGGACTGGAAATGGTTAGCAGTAGCTTTCTCTACCTTTTTGGTCAAAACTGCAGATTTTAGATAGAAGATAGATAAGACAGACAGACAGACAGACAGACAGATAGATAGATTGTGGGCAAATGCAAATCTTCTTCCTCCTCTTCTCCTCCTCTTCCTCCTCCTCCTTCTTCCTCCTTCTCCTCCTCCTCCTTCCTCTTCTTCGTCATCTTCTTCCTCCTCCTCCTCCTCCTCCTTCTTCCTCCTTCCTCTTCTTCGTCATCTTCTTCTTCCTCCTCCTCCTCCTCCTTCTTCTTCCTCCTTCCTCTTCTTCGTCATCTTCCTCTTCTTCTCCCCCCTCTCTTTCTCTCTCTTCTATCCTCCATCCAGGTGATGAGTAGGATTCATTATGAGAACACTCAAGGAGGATGCAAACAGGTCTGGCCTTGGGAGAGGGGTGTGTGGCTTGGGGGAGGATGTGGTCTGGTAAGAGAGACCCAGATAGAGAAGCCTAGGAGACAAAGTTGCCCCCCCCACCGCCACCTTGAGTTCTCCAACCCTGACCAACTGAAAAACTTGTTGCCCATCATCTACGACATTACTAATTTGCACACCAGTGGGAACTCAGAATGTTGCAACATCTTTGGGGGTAAACCAACTGAGCTGCTGCTCTGTATTTTTGTTATATGATATATGCTTGTTTTCTGTAAACACTTTCTTTCTGGCATGACACCAACTTCCCTTATCAAATTGCACAGGACCCCACATTTTGGGGTAAATTCAAGGGTGTTTGCCTGAAAGATAGCAGCCAAATCTTTATTGTTTAGGAATCCTTTAGCTCCCGTCTAGCCTTGAGAATCCTTTTTTTTTGGGGGGGGGGTTGCTCCAGATCAAAACTACAAGTCTGTCAGCATATTCCCTTCTACGAAAAGTTTTCCATCTTCCTTTCTCAGTCACACATTCATAAAAGCAACCCTTTTTTCAGGGAGCAAAACGCCAGTTTTCCCTAATTCGTATATTCCATTTCCCGAGCTTCTCAATTTTTTCCTCACTTTTCAGTTTTTAAGTCTGAAGTATGAGAGCTCTACTATTTTGATGGTGTGGGGCAGATGGGCAGATCACTGACCTCTCCCAGATCAAACAAAACTTGCTCCAGAGACATACTCACATCCCTGGCTGAAAAAGCAAACTTCTCAACAACTGTTGCCACCAGTTGCAGCTGTATACAGACAGCAGACCATGCAGGAGAACTTGAGATAACAGAACAGGAGCAGTTTTCAACACCTTCCAGTTTCTTCCCTTGTTGCCATTTGTCTTGAGTGCCCAGAGGAAATCATGAGAAGAAAGGTTTTGGAAGGAGCAAAAACAAAACAAAAAAAGCAATGAAGTGCCATCTTGCATTTTATGGTTGCCTGCTGGATTGCCATGTGCAAACAAACATATATTTATAGGCTTGGTTTGTCATGTTAACACAAAGGCAAAAGCAGGCCATGAAGAACATAAAGAAGAGGCCTGTCAAATGAGCCCAAGTGACTCTTCCCATTAAACTGGTGCAGTCAGTGTGTATGTAAGCTGCAGCCCTATTGGTTCTGCTTCAACTCTTATATACCCCGTGTTGGTGCCATATATATATATATATATATATATATATATATATATATATATATATATAATTCCCAGATGCCAAGATCCAAGTTTGAGGCAGGAACCCTTTGGCGAGAGAACGCCAGCAGAGATTTAAAATCACAAAATATTCAGCAAATCAAAGCATTGATATATAGGTTGTTAAATCTTTAAAATATGCCCTTGTGAGTTCCAAAATGTCCCTCTTCCATTGGTTCACTTACAAACTCTTCAAAGGTCTGGTTCATGTGCATTTCCATACACCAGTCAGAAAAGTGGCACAGGCAGTAAAACCTGGCTTAGTTCCAAAACACTGAAAGTTTCTAAATTATTGGTATAGGAACTCAAGGGATGTTTGTGAGAGCTATGTCGTCTGAGCTGGAGCAACCATATCAACCCTCTTCACGTGCTGAGCTTCTTGGGTTAACTGAGGGAACAAAGACTTGATTACCTAGTCCCTCCCAAGGTAAGGGGAGGGTGACAGGCTAAGCTTGGTAGGACAGTTTTGTTGTTGTTCAGTCGTTCAGTCGTGTCCGACTCTTCATGACCCCATGGACCAGAGCACGCCAGGCACGCCTATCCTTCACTGCCTCTCGCAGTTTGGCCAAACTCATGCCAGTCGCTTCAAGAACACCGTCCAACCATCTCATCCTCTGTCGTCCCCTTCTCCTTGTGCCCTCCATCTTTCCCAACATCAGGGTCTTTTCTAGGGAGTCTTCTCTTCTCATGAGGTGGCCAAAGTACTGGAGCCTCAACTTCAGGATCTGTCCTTCTAGTGAGCACTCAGGGCTGATTTCTTTGAGAATGGATAAGTTTGATCTTCTTGCAGTCCATGGGACTCTCCAGCACCATAATTCAAAGCTTACCCCTAGAGTAAGCTGTCCTTGGTAGGACAGCTTACTCTAGGGGTATTAATCCCTTCATGTTAATTAGACTTAAGCATGTTGGTTGCATGAGGCTGGTTATCCCACACTGAGAAGGTCTTGCAGGAGTTGTTGTTGTTGTTGTTCAGTCGTTCAGTCGTGTCCGACTCTTCGTGACTCCATGGACCAGAGCACGCCAGGCACGCCTATCCTTCACTGCCTCCCGCAGTTTGGCCAAACTCATGTTAGTAGCTTCGAGAATACTGTCCAACCATCTCATCCTTTGTCGTCCCCTTCTCCTTGTGCCCTCCATCTTTCCCAACATCAGGGTCTTTTCCAGGGAGTCTTCTCTTCTCATGAGGTGGCCAAAGTACTGGAGCCTCAACTTCAGGATCTGTCCTTCTAGTGAGCACTCAGGGCCGATTTCCTTGAGAATGGATAGGTTTGATCTTCTTGCAGTCCATGGGACTCTCAAGAGTCTCCTCCAGCACCATAATTCAAAAGCATCAATTCTTCGGCGATCAGCCTTCTTGATGGTCCAGCTCTCACTTCCGTACATTACTACTGGGAAAACCATAGCTTTAACTATACGGACCTTTGTTGGCAAGGTGATGTCTTTGCTTTTTAAGATGCTGTCTAGGTTTGTCATTGCTTTTCTCCCAAGAAGCAGGCGTCTTCTAATTTCGTTACTGCTGTCACCATCTGCAGTGATCATGGAACCCAAGAAAGTGAAATCTCTCACTGCCTCCATTTCTTCCCCTTCTATTTGCCAGGAGGTGATGGGACCAGTGGCCATGATCTTAGTTTTTTTGATGTTGAGCTTCAGACCATATTTTGCGCTTTCCTCTTTCACCCTCATTAAAAGGTTCTTCAATTCCTCCTCACTTTCTGCCATCAAGGTTGTATCATCAGCATATCTGAGGTTGTTGATATTTTTTCCGGCAATCTTAATTCCGGTTTGGGATTCATCCAGCCCAGCCTTTCGCATGATGAATTCTGCATATAAGTTAAATAAGCAGGGAGACAATATACAGCCTTGTCGTACTCCTTTCCCAATTTTGAACCAATCAGTTATTCCATATCCAGTTCTAACTGTAGCTTCTTGTCCCAAATAGAGATTTCTCAGGAGACAGATGAGGTGATCCGGCACTCCCATTTCTTTAAGAACTTTCCATAGTTTGCTGTGGTCGACACAGTCAAATGCTTTTGCGTAGTCAATGAAGCAGAAGTAGATGTTTTTCTGGAACTCTCTAGCTTTCTCCATAATCCAGCGCATGTTTGCAATTTGGTCTCTGGTTCCTCTGCCCCTTCGAAATCCAGCTTGCACTTCTGGGAGTTCTCGGTCCACGTACTGCTTAAGCCTGCCTTGTAGAATTTTAAGCATAACCTTGCTAGCGTGTGAAATGAGTGCAATTGTGCGGTAGTTAGAGCATTCTTTGGCACTGCCCTTCTTTGGGATTGGGATGTAAACTGATCTTCTCCAATCCTCTGGCCACTGCTGAGTTTTCCAAACTTGTTGGCATATTGAGTGTAGCACCTTAACAGCATCATCTTTTAGGATTTTAAATAGTTCAGCTGGAATATCATCACTTCCACTGGCCTTGTTGTTAGCAAGGCTTTCTACGGCCCATTTGACTTCACTCTCCAGGATGTCTGGCTCAAGGTCAGCAACCACACTACCTGGGGTATATGAGACCTCTATATCTTTCTGGTATAGTTCCTCTGTGTATTCTTGCCACCTCTTCTTGATGTCTTCTGCTTCTGTTAGGTCCTTTCCACTTTTGTCCTTAATTGTGGTAATCTTTGTACGAAATGTTCCTTTCATATCTCCAATTTTCTTGAACAGATCTCTGGTTTTTCCCATTCTGTTATTTTCCTCTATTTCTTTGCATTGCTCGTTTAGAAAGGCCCTCTTGTCTCTCCTTGCTATTCTTTGGAAATCTGCATTCAATTTCCTGTATCTTTCACTATCTCCCTCGCATTTTGCTTGCCTTCTCTCCCCCACTATTTTTTTTTTTTCCTGAAAAAGTTTATTTAATTCTTTAAAAATATTCATACATATATTACATATACACATGAATATATACCTATACAAAAACGAATTAACAATACATTTCCAACGAGAGAGAAAAAGAAAAAAAAGAGAAAAGAAAAAAGTAAAACAAAAGATAAAAGAAAAAAGAAGAAGTAAGGAACAAAGAACAAGTGATGAGAAGAAAAAAGAAGAAAAAAGAATAAGAAAAACAGAACCCTCAGAGGTCAGAGGGTTTTCGCTTAAAATACTTGATTAAATTCCAACAAGTACTTCCGCTGCTTTAACAACGTTTCTTAGCCAATATTAAATCTCTTACCATATCTGTCTTTTTTATATTATATCTCAAATTATACAAATGTTGCGCTCTATATTTTACTAATCTTAATTCGTCTCCTCATTCTAGACACAACCAATATCTTCCATTCCTTTCCTGTTTGTTCAAATAGTCATTGAAGTATTTCCACTGGTTTTTAACTAAATCTTTTGATGTACCTCTAATGATATTCGTCAGCTTCGCAAGCTCCAGATATTCTGTAATTTTACTAATCCACTCTCCTTTTGATGGTAATTGATCTCCTTTCCAATACTTCGCCACTAGTGTTCTTGCAGCAGTTGTCACATAGAGAAAAATACTTATTCTGTCTCTTGGGATTTCATTATTTACTAAACCCAGTAAATACAACTCTGCCTTTTTACTGTATGATATTTTGATCAGCTTTTGAGTTTCTTCATGTATCATATTCCAGAAATTTTTAATTACAGGACAAGTCCACCACATGTGGAACATAGTCCCGGTCTGATCTTTGCACCTCCAGCATTTACTATTCCTGGATTTATTTATTTTTGCTACTCTTTCAGGCGACAGATACCATCTATGGTGTACCTTTATAAAATTTTCCTTTATTTGATACGAGGCTGTAAATCTGATATTTTTTATCCAAAACTGCTTCCAGATATCATAACTTATTTCATGGCCTAGATCTTGTTCCCATTTTATCATATTGCTGTTTTTTATTTCCAAATTCAGTTGTCCTCCTTTTAATAACCTGTACATTTTGGCTAGCATTTTTTGTTTACAGCTTATAACTTCCTCTATTTTTGCTTCTTTAGTTTCAAATCCTCTATTTTTTAAATCTTTTTCAAATACCGCTCTCAGCTGCATAAATTCTAACCAACTTATTCCCAAAGATCTTAAATCTTCATAGTTCTTTAATTTCGGGTTTTCTTTCAAATCTTCTACTAATTCTTTATATGTCGGCCATTTCCTTTTGGACATGTTCTTAAAAGTTGAATTAGCCTCTACAGGAGAGGTCAGCCATAAGGTTTTTTGCATCGGTTTTATTCTGGTTCTTTCCCAGATTTCCATCAGGGATTTCCTTACCAGATGATTATTAAATCTTTTATGTAATTTCAATTTTTCATAGAACAGGTACCCGTGCCACCCGTACAGCTTATCCCAGCCTTCCAGTTCTAGTATTTCTTTGTTCTCTAATGTTAGCCAATCTTTAAGCCAGCCCCACCCTGCTGCATCATAATAAACTACTAAATCCGGAACCCCGAGGCCGCCTACTTCCTTCAAACTAAGCATAATTCCTTGCTTGATTCTTGCTTTTTTCCCTTGCCATATGAAGTTCGCCAGATCTTTTTGGCAGTTTTTTAAATATTTTGTCCCAATAATCACAGGTGCTGTTTGGAAGAGATACAGGATCTTTGGAAGTATCATCATTTTTATCATAGATACCCGTCCTAGCAATGATAAATTCAATTTCTGCCATTTTTTCATTGATTCTTTAACTTCCTTCCAAAGTCTAACATAATTATCCTTAAATAAATTTGTGTTGTTATTTGAAATCCACAATCCCAAGTATTTGGCTTTAGTCTCAATTTTTAATCCTGTTAAATCCTCTAATCTTTTTTTCTCCTTCTCTCCCATATTTTTTGTTAATAATTTTGATTTTTCTTTATTTAGTTTGAAACCTGAGTTCTTCCCAAAGTCATTAATTTTACCCAGTACTTCCTGTAAACTTTCAGTCGGCGATTCTACTGTGATGATTACGTCATCTGCATATGCCTTGACTTTATGGCTTTGGTTTCCAACTGTTATCCCCTCAATTTTCCTCTCATCTCTTAGGGTATTTAGGAGAATTTCCAATGATGTAATAAACAATAGTGGAGACAAGGGACAGCCTTGCCTAACTCCTCTTTCAATTTCAAAAGCCTCTGAAAGTTCATTGTTTATAATTAATCTTGCTTTTTGCTTGTTATATATGCTCTTAATTCCTTTCATAAATTTACCTCCAATTTTCCATTTCTCCAGATTTTTTATCATAAATTTCCAGGAGATGCTGTCAAAAGCTTTCTCCGCATCAACTAATAACATTGCTATTTTTTTACTCGGATTTAATTCAGCATATTCCCATAGGTCTATAATTACTCTGGTATTATCTTTAATTTGTCTCTCGGGGAGAAAGCCGACTTGATCTTTACCTATAACTCTTTTTAGTAATCTTTTTAACCTATTTGCCAGCACACCTGTATAGATTTTATAATCAATATTTAATAACGAGATCGGTCTGTAATTTTTGGTTAATTTCAAATCAGCTCCTTGTTTGGGAATGAGGGTTATCAAGGCTTCCTGCCACGATTGTGGGATTGTTCCTTTTTCCAGAATTTCATTCATAATAACCTTTAATTTGGGTGCCACTATCTCTTTACATCTTTTGTAGTATATTACCGGTATCCCGTCCGGACCTGGAGATTTCCCTATTTTTAACTTGTTTATTACCTCTTCTATCTCATCTATTTTAATTTCTGCGTTTAGCATATTGTATTCCTCATCTTTAATTTCCGGCAGATCTTTCCCACTTAGGTAGTTTTGTATTTCAGTTTCCTCCTCGCCTTTATCCTGATATAGGTTTTTATAATATTTCCAAAATCTTGTCTTAATTTGTTCCTGATCCGTAAATTCCAGCTCTCCTTCCGTTATTTTATTTATTACTCTATTTACTTGTCTTTCTTTAGCAAGCCATGCTAGCATTCTCCCTGGTCTGTTTGCCTGTTCGAAATATTTTTGTTTAGTCCAGAGAATCTTCTTTTCTACCTCTTTGTTTATCATATTCGAGAGGTGTGATTGTAAGTTTCTTATGCTCAGTCTTAGTTCTTCACTTTTGGGGTTTTTGACTAATTCTTTTTCCTTGTCTCTTATTTGTTTGTTCATTTCCATAAAATTATTATTCTTCTCCTTCCTTATTTCTTTCATCTGTTGGATCCCATATCCTCTCATGTAAGCTTTGCTTGTGTCCCAAATTACCATATTGTCCATAGTTTGCCTTTCATTTAACACAAAGAATTCCTTTAATACTTCTTTTACTTTACCTGCTCTTTCCTCATTCTTCCATAATTCTTCGTTCATCCTCCATCTGCCATTTGTATTTTTCCTAAATTTCATCTCTACAGACACCGGATTATGGTCGGAGATGGATTTGTTTAAGATTTCTGTTTTATCTACACTTAGCATTAATTTTTTTGAAGCCCAAATGGCGTCAATCCTTCCTCCCGATTAGTGTACTTCGGAATAGTGGGTGATATCTTTAACATTTGGATTTTTTACTCTCCACGTGTCATATAAGTTTAAATTAGTGATCAAATTAAAGAATGATAAAGGAAGTTTACCCGAGCTTGATGTTTTCTCTCTATCCGTTCTATCCATATCATTGGAGATCACTCCATTTTGATCTCCCATAAATATCATTTCCTCCCCTGTATAATCCCAAAGCTTGTCCTCTAATTTTCTGTAGAACTCATCTTTCCTATTATTGGGGGCATAAAAACCCACCAATATAATTTTCCCCACTTCTGTTTGTATTTCTACAATTAATACTCTTCCTTCCTCATCCTCATATAACAGTTGTGGCTGTAGGCCCGGGTTGATGTACATCACTACACCTCTTTTTTTCTCTTTCCCTGCTGCTGTATATTCCTTCCCCAATCTTACATTTTTTAGGACCCTTGTATGTAATTTGGAAATATGAGTTTCTTGTAAGCAGATAATATCCCACTTTCTTTTTTTCAATATACATTCTACCCTATTCCTCTTTAGCTTATTATTCAGTCCGTTTACATTCCACGAGATGCATTTCAACTTCATTACCGTATTCTATCTTTATTCTCCCTTTAAATAATTACAATGTCCAAAACCAAAATAAAAGAAGAAAAAAAAAATGAGACAAAAAACATTCAAGTTTTAAAAAGGAAGCAAAAATACTCTTCCTAGTCGGATCTTATATAGGTTTGGTTCTTTGTTCTTCCTCCCGCCACTCTTTTTGTTGTTTCAGTCACTTTGGATGTTCTTGTCTGGTCGTTTCTCACCGCCCAGCTCCTCCCAGTATTTCCTCCAGAAAATTTCAGTGTCGTCTACTGATTTGAAGAGTCTTCTTCTTTCCTTGAATGTAAACGAAAGCCCTTCGGGGAACTCCCACTTAAACATAATTCTATTTTTCCTCAGTGCCGATGTCAAAAACTTGTAATTCTCCCTCTTTTTCAACAGACGAGTCGGGATTTCTTTCATAATTTCTATCATGTTACCATTTATTTGGAGTGGTTCTGCTCTCCCCTTTAGTAAAAGTTTGTCTCTCAACAGCCTTGAGTTCAGAAAAATGAGGCAGTCCCCTGGACCTTTTCTGACTTTAGTTTTATTGATTCTTATTCTGAATATTTTATCTATATCTAGTGCCAGCTCCTCTACTGACACTTTCAGCCAGTCCGCTAAGGATTTTGTAATTATTTCTGTAATGTCCTCATCTCGAGTTTCTTTAATACCCCTCAGACGGAGAATCATTTCTTTCTGCCTCATCTCTAAGACGGCTAGAGCATCTAGAGTTTCTTCCTGTATTCTCTTCAGTCCTTCTATCTCCATTCTGTCTTTTTCCTGATATCTTTTAATTTCCTTTTGTTCTGACTGTGTCTTTTTGATATTCTCCTCTTGTTTTTGCATTTTTTCTTTAACCTCTTGCACTGTTGCGTCTAGTTCTGTCTGTTTCACTGTCATTTGATTTACTTGGCTTGATAGTTCCAGTATTAGATTTGAATTTTTTTCAATCTTTCCATCTAAACTTTTGATATTTCCGTCTAGCGATGTTATTTTGTCTCCTATATTTTTCTCCATCCTCTCCATTGCCGCCATCAGTTCTTTCAAATCCATATTGGTGTCACTTTCAATTGCTGAGGACCTTCGTTGATGATTCAAGGCTGGTGTTATTGTTTTTTTAGTTCCCATTAGGGTTTCCCCTTCGGTTTATAATATTGCACTTTATTTTCCAATCTTCCCTATCCCTCGTCGTTCTTTTTATTGGGAGTTTCCCTTTGGGGGGTGCTGCTTAGCTGCTGTCCATTCCCCCTCCTAATTCTTATAATCCTCCTGCAGTTCTCTGGGCCTCCTCTGGATGGTGCAATTCAAATTGTCTCTTTCCTCCTATTGCAGTTCTATTTGTAGCCACTGGAGGTCGCGCTTCCCTCTTCCTCGTCTCGCCTTCTCCTTCTCCTTCTCCTCTTTGTAATCTGCTTTCAGCACCTCTCAGCACCTCTTTGTTTGCTCCTTCCGCTTTCTCTTATCTCCCCTCCTCCTTCAATGGCGGCGCCTCCACTGACTCAGCTCTTCTGGTATGTTTCATAAAGCTAATTAGATTATTTTGTTTCTCTTCTTTGAAATAATGGGAAAAAAGCACTACTGTATCTGCTTGCACGCTCTCTATCCACCCGCTCCCCTTTAGCGGTTTTCCTCTTCCCTTTGTCTTACGCGTGCTTTTAATTCTCCCCCACTATTTTTAAGGCCTCATTGGACAGCCACTTTGCTTTCTTGCATTTCTTTTTCATTGGGATGGTTTTCGTTGCTGCCTCCTGTATAATGTTACGAGCCTCCATCCACAGTTCTTCAGGCACTCTATCCACCAAATCTAAGTCCTTAAACCTGTTTTTCACTTCAACTGTGTATTCATAAGGAATTTGATTTAGATTGTATCTTACTGGCCCAGTGGTTTTTCCTACTTTCTTCAGTTTAAGCTGGAATTTTGCTATAAGAAGCTGATGATCAGAGCCACAGTCAGCTCCAGGTCTTGTTTTTGCTGAGTGTATAGAGCTTCTCCATCTTTGGCTGCAGAGAATATAATCAATCTGATTTCGATGTCGCCCATCTGGTGATGTCCATGTGTAGAGTCGTCTCTTGTGTTGTTGGAAAAGAGTGTTTGTGATGACCAGCTTGTTCTCCTGACAGAACTCTATTAGCCTTTGCCCTGCTTCATTTTGAACTCCAAGGCCAAACTTGCCAGTTGTTCCTTTTATCTCTTGACTCCCTACTTTAGCATTCCAATCCCCTATAATGAGAAGAACATCCTTCTTTGGTGTCATTTCTATAAGGTGTTGTAAGTCTTCATAGAATTGGTCAATTTCAGTTTCTTCAGCACTGGAAGTTGGTGCATAAACTTGGATTACTGTGATGTTAAAAGGACTGCCTTGGATTCGTATCGAGATCAATCTATCATTTTTGAAATTGCATCCCAGTACAGCTTTCGCCACTCTTTTGTTGACTATGAGGGCCACTCCATTTCTTTTACGGGATTCCTGCCCGCAGTAGTAGATATGATAGTCATCTGAACTGAATTCGCCCATTCCCGTCCATTTTAGTTCACTGATGCCTAGGATGTCAATGTTGCAGGAGAGTATCTCCTTAAAGTCTCTAAAATATCAGAAGAGCTTTCACTGCAACTTGGAACAGGGCCTTAGGTGTGGGTGCCCCTGTTATGTGGAAAGGCATCCTTGCTGAGATACAATGGGCATCTGCTATCTGTACTTTCCTGAAACCTGAAACAATTGAAGACTCACTCTTTCTTTCTTTCTTTCTTTCTTTCTTTCTCTCTCTCTCTCTCTCTCTCTCTCTCTCTCTCTCTCTCACACACACACACACACACACACACACACAACCTTTCCCAGCTAGATGGATTTTACTTACCGGTATGTTTCTTTAGGTTTCCCTCTATTGTCAGCTGTTTTTATTGTCCAGCCTTTGAGGTTAGTATCCAGCTAAGTTCTACTCCACAGACCCATTGAAAACACTAGCTTTAAATTAGACATGCTCATAAATTTTAAGGGGGCTACTCTGAGCAGGAGTAACATTGGTAGCCAAGCCATACATGGTAATCCTTTCTGGATGTTCCTATTTCCCACACTCCTCTGTGGAGAGGCTGGCAGTGTTTTGGGCCCCGAGGATGTGATAATGCATTAAGAATTAACAAAGGGGAGGAAATAAAGCAACCATCACAGGGAAATCCTTCAAATCATACCCTGTCCAAATGAGACCTTCCTCTCATGTCTATCATCACATTTTCCTATTTGAAACCTTCCATTGTTTCAGATTTTAATTCTCTTTTGGCAGATTGCCTTTTGGGGGGGGCAGCGACATTATCCGGTCAAGCACTTTCCACTTGACGGGTGGTAGTGGAGGGATGGGATTTAATATTCTTCCAAACTGTGTCAGATTGTTACCCCTCTGCTCCGAATGAGATAAAATCTGTAAGCAAGAGGCGGTTAAAAAGAGTAATTATCAAAAGACTCGGGCTATGAAAGGACGTGTAATTTCTGCTGTCATTGATAGTCGACACTCCAAAAAAAAAAAAAGTGATAAATTTGTCTGTGGCAGGAAATAAAATGACAGAGTGCTTCTGTAATGCAAATCAGCACTTCCTTGAAGGTTTTTGCTTTGAAAGGGGTATTTCCCCTGTGAGAGTTATTTCATTTACTCTCTTCTTCTGTTCCTTCTTCTTCTTTTGCTCAGAGCGTCACAGGGCCTAAATGTTGCCCACTTGCAGCAGTTAGCAACAGCTCCGTCGGGATCGCGTTTCCTTCCTCCCAAGAGGATTGTTTGGAAAGAAGAAGAATTAAGAATACCAGCTTTTGGTTACAAAAGAACTGTTCTCTCCCAGTGGGGCAAGAATCTAGAACAGGCTTCCTCAACCTTCAGCCCTCCAGATGTTTTGAGACTACAGTTCCCATCATCCCTGACCACTGTCCCTACTAGCTAGGGATCATGGGAGTTGTAGGCCAAAAACATCTGGAGGGTCGAGGTTGAGGAAGCCTGATCTAGAACCAGAGCTTGCAGAGTGAGGATGTGGGAACCTGGTACCAACTCCCATCAGCCCCAGCCAGTGTGACCAGTGGTGGACTTTGGGTTCTCAAAATTCAGCCGTGCCCTGTGTGATGCTAAAATGGGGGAGGGCACCTCTTGCACTCCATTCTACAGTTTTGTTTTGGTGTTCCCTGCAGCATGGCTGAGACTGTGGTGCCCTCAAACCACCCCTACCCATGATCAGGGATGATGGGAGTTGAAGTCCAACAACATCTGGAGGACACAGGGTTCCCCATCCAGTGGTGACTGGTGCCCAGGGCCGTCTTTAGCATATGCGCTGCCAGGGTGTAAAGATCCGCCCAGCGCCCCCAAATTTAGTGCTGCCCACATCTACACCCAAGATATACTTCTCTGTGGTTGCAGGCGAGGCCATGGTGGCGGCGGCCTGCTCTTCCGAGTCTCGCTGCTATCACCTCTCAAGAACCCCCCCCCCCCAGAATTCGGCACCCCTGGGTAAAGACGGCCCTGTGGTGCCCACTGGAACTGGTAGGGAGGGATGCAGGTGTAGTTGTAGCCATGCCAGACAGGGCCAACTAATTCTAGGTTTGTCCCCATCCCCCTCCTGGCTGTTACAAGGGCAACACTGAGTCTAAGGATGAGGAAGTTGCCAGCCAGGGCCATTCCCTGAGCTGGTTTTACAAAGGCCAGGCTGGCAGGTAGCCTGGGACAGTGCCTCAGAAACAGATACAGCAGTAGGAGAAAAGTAGCTCTCCTCAACCTGGTGCTCTCTAGATGTCAACAGAGTACCATGCCCACTGTTCCCAGGCAACATGGCTAACGGTCGGAGTTGGGAGTCCAGCAGCTTCTGTAGGGCTTTGGCTTCCTCATCCTTGGGATAGTGGAAAACAGTTGGTTGTGAGCAGAGTATGGAAAAATGGTGATTTTATGGGCTTTTCATCCCCCCCATACCGACGATTTGACCGTGCGGGAGCACCAAAATTCTTGCTGACAGGGGAAAAAAAACAAACCACTGGAGGGGTCTGTGAAGTTTCCAGGCTGATGAGGCAATCTCCCCAACCCCAACCCCCAGTATGCAACCTGCAAAATCTGCTTGCCTCTTCAGCAATGCAGCCATTGTTTGAAAAACTATGTGCATAGGGATAAGGCTCGAGTTGCACACAGCTCCTGCTAGAAAACAGCACTCTTTGCTGTGCAAATGTATCATTATTATTTTTAATGTTTCTATCCCATCTTGTCTCCAGGGGGTTCAAGGCAGAATACATGCCCCTCCCCATCCCTGGACCCTATCTCTAAAACAATGCCGTAAGGTAGGTTAGGTTTAGAGTGACCCTAGAGCAGAGCTTTCCAAACTTTTCACGATGGTGGCACACTTTTTAGACATGCATCATTTCGCAGCACAGTAATTCAGTTACACTAGCAAACCAGAGGTACAAACTAACCCCTTTCCAGCCCCAGGTAGAGCAAGAGGAGCATTCGCACAACACACCTACACACTGCAGCCAACACACTAATGTTTCGCGACACACGGTTTGGAAAGCTCTGCCCTAGAAGGTTATCAGGTGAACTTCAGGCCTAAGCACTCTAACCACTGCACAATACTGCCTTTCCAAGATCACAACAAAGTTGGGGGGCGTTCTCTATGGTGCCCTACCCAATTTGCCTAGCATTGCATACATGGAGACACACACATGGCCTCTACATAGTGCTCAAATGACAAGGGAAGAGGATGGGAGCTCTCGGTGGAACTCCACAAGCTCCACTCTCCCTCCAGTTTTAGCTAAACCAAACACATACTGAGAGCCTGCTGAAAAGTGTTAGCTAGTGTTACAAGAATTTTAAGTTACAGGTAGGTAGCCGTGTTGGTCTGCCATAGTCAAAACAAAATTTAAAAATATATAAAAAATTCCTTCCAGTAGCACCTTAGAGACCAACTAAGTTTGTTCTTGGTATGAGCTTTCGTGTGTATGAGCACACTTCTTCAGATACGGAAGTCCATCAACCTCGCCAAGGGTATCTGAAGAAGTGTGCATGCACACAAAAGCTCATACCAAGAACAAACTTAGTTGGTCTCTAAGGTGCTACTGGAAGGATTTTTTAAATATTTTTTAAAGGATTTTAAGGTTATATATAAAAAATTAAATGTTCAGAACTGTATATATAAACCATATGTCTGAAACCCCACAGATTAAGGCCCAGAACAATTTCGCTGAAAGGTCAAAGTGAGAAATCTCCCCATTGTCTCTTTCCTCACAAATCCTGTCTTAAGGGCACATTCAAGATATGGACAGGGTGTGAGCCTGTGACCTGTGACCTAGATTCAGGAATTAAGTAGTTATAATAACAAAAGAGTAGTTAAAACTCAGATAATGCAATTAGGTAACTTGCAAAAACAACGCACTCAGATTTCTGCTGTAGGTATGATGTATCTGGGGGGTGGTCTTTGGCTACACCCCTTCTGTGATGTATGTATGATGTTTCTGGGCGATGGTCTTGGACTCCAGGGCGGGCAATTTAAAATGTCTATATAAGGGCTTGCACGCATGGCTCTGGGTCCCTCCTCCTCCCTCCTGTGTGTGTGGGGAGCACCCCGTTGCAACAGCTTTTAATAAAGATCAGGCTTAACTAGCCGCCTTGCTATTCACTAGAATTCTGGTCTGGTCTCTGTTATTTCTGCGCCGGCTGGCAGGGGTTTCAAATAACGACCTGCCGGGGTTCAGGATTCCACCCAGAATCGGACCCTTTAATGGGATAATTCCCCCTAAAATTCTTACAACACTAGCATAAAATGTAAGGGGGCCAGGGGGTTGCTTCTGTGCATCTCCTGTAATTTGAGTGTGGCTCCTACACACTACTGCTGGGGGGGTGGGGGGGAGGACACTGTTATAAAAATTAGGTTCAACCCCAGAAGGGAGTCCACGAACCCAGGGGAGAGCCTTAGTAGGGCTCCCCTCCTCTCAGGAGCACTTATGAATAAATAGAGACGATACAGAATCTCCCAAGGCAAGGCGATAGCAGCAGGGTGTCTTGCAAGCAAAAGACCCCGAACAAAGGCGCACAAGCTCCTATATAGACTTTTGAAATTGCCCCCCTCCATCTCAAGACCACCTCTCCATACATCAGAATTACATCAAAAATTGGGAGGGTCTGGTAGCAGTGATCTGAGCATCTTGGACCCTGCCCCCATGTCTCCTCTTGCCCTCCACCAAAAACCCATCAAGTGAAACAAAAGATATTTACATTTATTTCCCTATATCCCAGCCATGTTATTCACACCCTTTTGTCTGACACAGGTATCAGGATGCCAGAGATTATCACTCAGGCAGAGGGCTGCTGAGTAGCTGGAGGGGCAACCCCCCCCCCTTTGTTCCTGAGACAAAGAAATACTTGGTCAGTTGGGAGTGAGGCTATTCTTCCTGTGCTGGTTTTCAGACATGTGGCCTTATTTGTTTTGGTACATTAATAACAATTATTGTATATAAATAAAGTACCTTAAAATTCTTACAACAACACCAACTGGCAAATAACCCAGAGCCTCTTCCTTTCTTATCTCTGGCATTCCACCTTAGCAATAGCTTCACTAACTGCTTTTCCTTTTTTAATCAGAGAGAGAGAGGCTCTCCCTCCATCTTCAAACTGGAACTAAAAATACCTGCTTGACCCTTTTAAGTAAGGATTGCATATGTGGTTAGCACAAGTCCCGCTGCCCCCCTGCTGAGATCAAAGGCTGGGCCCAACTTAACTTGGAACACTGAGCGGCTGTCACTTCCTCCCTTGTTAATG